>NC_056000.1:118954655-119591886 GCF_018446385.1 Zingiber officinale | reverse complement strand
GGAAGAGGCTCCTCTTGAACAACATGAACACCTCCGTCCTGCATCCTTTGATGTTTCCGAGCCTCCACTCGGACCATGTCAATATAGCACCGCCGAGAAACCTTCTGTTCTCCTTTAACTTCCCCGACCTGCTCGCCCACAGGAAACTTGATTTTTTGGTGAAAGGTCGAGACGACAGCCCTAAATTCGTGCAGGGCGGGCCTCCCTAGATTAACATTATAGGAAGAAGGGGAGTCCACTACTATAAATGTGCTCCTCCTTGTGCGCACCAGTGGCTCGGTGCCCAAAGATATTGCCAGCTTAATCTGACCCATAGGCTTCACTTCATTGCCAGTAAACCCATATAGAGATGTAGCCACTGGCTGAAGTTCAGCAGCATCAATCTACATTTCTTCAAATGCAGTCCTGAATAGAATGTTAACCGAGCACCCGGTATAAACAAAAACCTGAGCCACTCGACTATTAGCAATGATGGCTTTGATGATGAGCGCATCGTCATGAGGCAACTCCAGACCCTCCAGGTCTGCAGGCCCAAAGCTAAGAACAGGGCCAGCAACTTGCTCCTGACTGCATCCGACAGCATGAACCTCCAATCGCTGAACATGAGACTTACGCGCTCTCCCTGAATCTCCGTCGGTCGGCCCTCCAGAAATCATGCCGATATCTCTAACAGCTGTGTTACCTCTGTTTTCGACCTCTCGTGATCCTTCCGGCTCTTTTCCCCGGCCAGGCTGATGAGTGCTAGGTCCCGCTAGGTCAGGACGAGATGATCCGGCCTGCCCTGCCATCCTTTGTTCTTCCATCATCTTGATCAACTGAGACGCTAGCTCAGGCGGGGGCAAACCCATCTCTGCAGCTCGTTTAGAGTCTCGAGCAAATTGAAAACATCTATTAGTATCATGTGTGCGAGATCTATGATAGGTGCAATACCGATTACTCCCTGGCCCTGGTCGGGGGATGTGTACAGCAGCAACTCGAGGAGCAGGTCGAATTTTCAGCCCGGGATGAAAGGCAGGTCTGGCTTCCCGGACTCGCGGTAGGGGTTGAGGGGGGGGGGGGGGGGTTGAGGCGCTCTCCTTTCCTGCTTGGTGGTGGAAGGAAGTGGTCTTTCGGCCTTCTTTCGAGCTGCTTGCGCTTCTTCCACCTTGATGTAGGAAGCAGCTTTTTCCACCATCTCATCAAAATTCCGAGCGGGATTTTTGATGAGATCTCTAAAGAACTCTCTCTCTCCCAATCCATGAGAGAAAGCGCTCATCAGAATCTCCGAAGTGGCAGTAGGGACATCTTGAGCCACTTGATTAAAGCGGTTGATATAACTTCTCAGGGGCTCAGTCGACCCCTGCTTTAGAGCAAAAAGGCAATGATCTGTCTTCTGATATTTCTTACTGCTGGCAAATCGTCGCAAAAAAGCCGTTTTGAAGTCTAGAAAACAGATGATGGCCCCTTGAGGCAACCCATCGAGCCACTTTAAAGCTGAACCAGATAAAGTATTCAGGAAAGCTCTGCATCTGACAGCATCGCTATATTGATGCAGCAGGGCTGCGTTTTTGAATTTTCACAAATGATCCTCTGGATCCTTGCTCCCATCATATTCTCCGATCGATGTAGCTCTATAACCCTTGGGCAGTCTTTCATTTAGAATTCTAGTTGAGAAAGGTACTTTCTCGTCCGGATCTTCGGGAAATGCCTCAGGTATGACGAGGGCCTTTCCTTTCTTCGAATCCCGCGGCTGTGAGCTCTCAGCCACAGATGCTTGAGGCTGCTCCTTCTTGAGGCTTTGTGCTTGGGGCTCTGGCTGATAATATCCTATATCAGGCTCGCGATAAGGATGCTGAGGAATTACCTCAGACTGCTTTCTTTTGGAACCCTGATCTGAAACAGGCAGGGGTTCCTTGGAAGCCTCGGCAAGGGCTTGTCGTGGTCGCGAGACAGTTGCCTGTCTCTCCGAGGCTACCAATCTTTTGGCCTCCTTGAAGAGTTCGTACTCCCCAGCGGTCATAGTAACATGAATGCGACCAGACTCCTCCATCGTCACGTTCCGGATCAGGTTGTTGTGTTCCCACAGACGGCGCCAAATTTGATCCCGTCCGGAAGTTGAGTCGGATGAAAGCGGGCCTTGTTGTGCTAAAGGTTGACGAAGAGTCGACGAGATGCTAAGTCCGCAAGGTACCCCCTGGACAAGTGCACATGAGTGGTTGTACGAAGGAAAGAAAGGCTCAGGATGATGGCGCTATTACTCTGCACACACTCAGACAATTCACACAGTCGTTAGAGACCAGAAACCAGGGAAAAAATCCCCGGGTCAGGCCCTCCGACGCTCAAGTCAGGTACTTTTTCCCCAGAAGTCACAGAGAAAGCAAGAAAAAGTAAAAGACTGGTAAGAAATGACGAGAGAGCGTACCTGCGTAAGGGACAAAGCATCCCTTTTTATACTGCAACTGAGGCTTCTGGAACCTGGCGAATGTCAGGGAATGTCGGGTGTCAGGCTATGTCTGGCGGTGGTCAACACGTGGCTTTCTCTCATAGGCCGACGGAGGAACCAAGAGGGGTATGAGCCTCTCACTGTTAGAATATTCCCTGACATGTGATGATTGTTCTCTGACAGGTGGTTACGATTCCTTGTAGGCCTATTTGTCACGTAGTGTGGCCTCCTGACCCACCTTCGTCTGTGTCATTCGAAGTATGTACATCCCGACGATCTACTGATTCCCGACCTGCCCGATGGGTCAGCTCCCCAACCTACATCTGTTTATTGTTACCCATGGTATGAACGTCCCGACCTGCACGCTGGGTCGGATCCCTGACCTGTATGCGCATGTTGTTATCCATGATATGAACGTCCCGACCTGCACGTATGATCGTCCCTACCTGCATGTTGGGTCGGATCCCTGACCTGTGTCCGTTTGCTGATATCCATGGTATGAACGTCCCGACCTGCACGCTGGGTCGGATCCCTGACCTGTATGCGCATGTTGTTATCCATGGTATGAACGTCCCGACCTGCACGCTAGGTCGGATCCCTGACCTGTATGCGCATGTTGTTATCCATGGTATGAACGTTCCGACCTGCACGTATGATCGTCCCAACCTGCACGTTGGGTCGAATCCATGACCCGCCTCCCTGGCGACAATCGTCACTACTACAATTTGAGGGTAAGACATCACTTTAGAAGCAACACTTTTTTAAACTGTTACAATAGGAGAAATTTTCTTAAAAAATTGCAACACTTTAAATAAGTGTTGCCTATATAAGAAAATGTAACACTTATTGTATAAATACAACACTTTTTACAAGTGTTGCAATAATTATAAGAATATACAACACTTTTATATTATATATGTAACATGTTTTAAAGTGTTGCCTATTTCTTTAATTAAGCACTTGGGGCAAAGTTTTTGGACATTTTTTTATATATAAACTTAGGTGATGATTTAACCTAGCCTTTAATCTTCCGATTCTTTTCTCCTCCCAACCTCCGCCAGCCTCTTCTCTCGATCTCTTCGCAGATCACCATCACCACTCTCTCCGCCTCCCGATTTCGATTGTAATTTGTCTCCCCTCTTCCATAGTCTCCAACCGACCATCATCGGTGACTTGCACCCTCTTTCAAGCCTCTCCTCACTGAGAAACTCGACGCCGACCGCCCATCACCGATCGACCCGAAGCAGAGATGCTGGACGACGACAACGCTACCACGCATCGAAGTAGACATCGGTCGTTCGGAGCACGCTTGGCTGTAGGCTACTGATCTCTCTCTCTCTGCCCTTGCCCCTTTTCTCTCCGTCATCGAGCGCACATCTGTTTTCCTTGGCATCAACAACAAAGAGGAATTCGTCCCCTTGACCTATAAAATACCGTAACTAAATAATACGGTTTAATGGACGAATAATCTTAAGGGAATTTTTAAGAATTTTTAGAATTTTTCTGGGAATTAATTAGAGCTCGTATGAGGTAGTTTGTGGGGATGAATTAATAGGCATGGGAAAAGTCTATTTAGAATACCCAATTAAAATAGGAGTTGATAAGAAAATAACTTAGGCTTTAATTAAATTAAACCTAAGTTTCTTAAATTAATTATCTTTCATTTTTAATTTATTTTCGTTTTCTTTTCTTCTCTTATTTTCCCTACCCGAACCCTAAAATCGCCGAAACCCGATCTCCACTTCCTTCCCGTGTCGCATCACCGAACCTTTCCTCTCTTCTCTTCTTCTTCTTCTCTCCCGAGCCTCACGTCGCCTTGATTCTTCTCATCTCATCGCCGACCCGAATCTGCCTCCTCTCTCGTGGGTACAAGCCGCCGGCCAAGCGTCTTCTCCTCTTCATCTCTGTGCGCCGACTCCTTCGCTAGACTGCTTCCCTACGGCGGAGGTTGGGCACGACCCGGAGACGGCGGCGAGGCTGTTGCAGGGGTCAAACTAGTGCGACCAGGTGTTGATCCACTGCCGGGCGGGAGTCGCAGCTTCTCTTCTTCCTTCTGCCCTAGATCGTCGCTCGCGTCTCTGCCCTTGATCACCACCATCTACAATAGGGCGTGACAAGACCGATATCTACAATGACACCATCTTCGGAGGGTACTTGACACCGAATCGTATCCACAACCATCGCCACCACTGTCAAGCTGCCCTTTTCTATTTTGGGAAGGGGCTGTGGTTGGTTGTTGGGGCTGACGTCAGAGAGGAGGGGCTGCTACCATCTGAGGGATCATGAGCGACGGATCCCTAGCTTTCCTTCCACCACCATCTCATTTGTCAGAGTTGTATCACGGACATAGGCACCAACACCTAGTAGTACTAGCATTACAGGTGGCTCGTCACAACCTCTGAACATCCTCATACTCTCGAACTCTCTCTACTGATCATCGGTGTGCCCTATTGCCACACTTGAGCAGATCCACAGCTCCGACCATCACTGTTTGTGGGTGATTCACATCTCCGACTACCATTTCCAGCTGTTAACCTCTTCAGTCATGAGCCACCACTAGCCACCACGGATTTGGTGAGTATGTGGAATAATTAAGTTTTCTAATCCTAATTGTGATTATATTTGGTTAATCATATTATGGTAGATTGGTATAATTTGAACAAGTGTATCCCTTGGTAATTCATTTCTTATGTCTTTCTTGATGATATAATGTTTTTAAAATTCTTGGGAAAATTCTCTTTTTTTTTTCTTGTGAGTACTGAACATCAGGGATCTCAAATCCTGATATTTAGTTCATACTTGCTTTTATATGTTACCAATGATTGACATTTTCTGTTGAAAAAGGTTGAGTATAAAACACCAATGAAAATGATTCTGGTAAAAGAAATTGAAGCTAATAATGAAAGGCAAAGGTTAGAACTGGAAGAGATGCGGAAGGACATTGACCTTCAACGGGAAAAAATTGTTGAAGATACAGTCCAGAAAGTTCTTGCAAAACTATCTCCAGAAATTGCAAGAAAATATTTTTCCTAAGGTATGTTATAGTTTTATATGTATTTTCTTAAGTATATATTTCAGTTACTTGATCTGCTTCAATTCCCCGGTAAACATCATGTTTGTCTATTGAAATCTGCTTCAATTCCTTATGTTTCAGTTATTTTTCTATTGAAATCTGCTTCAATTCTCTAGTAAATTTTCTTAAGTATATGTTTCAATTACTTGCTTTGCTCTATTTCTCCTTTCTCCATCCTTTTTTGGTCGTACTTTTTTTTTTTCTAAATCACTTTCCTTTTTTTCTTAGAGGGCATAATTTGTTTGAAGACATGATGCTTTTGTTCTTCATGCATTAGCAAATTGATGAGTCATATACTTTATTATCTTATTCTATCTTAGCCACCATGCCCATTGGCTACCTCAAAATGCAACTCTTACACCAAAGTTTTGTAAGAGTATTATCTAATTTTTGAATTGATTAGTTAGATCAGTGAAACAATAAACTAATAATGGTTAGATGGACTGAGAAGCCTTTTTTTTATCCTTTCCCCGCTGATGTATTATCTTTGGTTCATGATGTTCTTATTGTTGAATTGGTATTTTGTCATCATTGCAAGTTGCAACACGTGAAATCTTCCATTGCACAGATTTATCAAGAAATGCAAGGAAAAAAGGTTCTGGTTACCATGGCAAACACCAAATGCATCCAAACCATTTCTATGTCCATAATACATCCAGAGAGGTAAACTAACTGCATCATGTGTTTTGCATGTTTCAAGCACAGACAACTTTCAAAAAAACCATTCATTTGCTCACTATTTCTTATCATAAACAAGCACCAACATCAAACTATTCTAGTTTATTTAGTGAATGTGTTAATATGTTTGTCTGGTTTTTCCATGGTTCTCTCTTTTTGTTGCTTGATCTTCCATGTTATGTGCAATGCTAATGTTCGGTTTAATATTGAAACTGCACAAGTATGTTTATTTTTATTGGCAGAATTGAATTATTTTTTTTATATATTCTTTATGTTGCGTAGCTTTACTGATTAATGTGTGTTCTTTTTTGTTTTCATGATTGGCAGGACATTGTTATGTCTTTTTTGGTGGACACGTTCAATGCATGGACAAATGACTTTTGGGAGATTAATGAAGTCAACTACATATTGTCATTTGTTGGCTTTTTGTAAATGTATATATATAGTTGTCTTTTATTGGGGATTCATGAAGGTATTAATTGTTGACTTTTGTATATTGCTTTAGTTGGCTATACACTTTTAGATGCAACTTTTGTAAAATTCTTAATTAGAATATAGTGTGGTACAACTTTTGCAATATAATGATCATATTTTGAATAATATATTTTGTACAAATGTATTTGATTGGATAATAAAATTATATTATCAATACTATATGAGTGAAAAAATTAGTGTTACTATTAATGGGTAAAAGTGTCACATTTTAAAATAAAACACAAATCTAAGTATTGCGTATGAATCAATAAGTGATGTGTTTAAGAGGTGAAAAATTTAATAAAAAGTGTTGCATTATTAGGTTAAAAAATTATAAAAAGTGTTGCTATTAATAGTAAAAAGTATTGCAATTGCTTAAGAGTAACAAAAAAAAAAGTGTTGCGTTGGAAAAAAAAAATGTTGCATATAAAGAAGTGTTGCCTTTGCTATATATCACGACAGTTTGAGAAAGTGTTGCATAAAATGACAAAAGTGTTGCATTATACCTAACATGACAGGACCTGATAAGATATAATGAAAAGCGTTACCTTAGGTATAATGCAACATTTATATGGTCAGAAACAACACTTTAGGGGTGATGTCTTAGCCTCACTTTGTTGTAGTGCGTATTCGGTATATACGTTCGATCAATAAGCTGATCCCGAGTCACCCCCAATCCCTGGTTGCACCTGACCCTTGGGACCGACCCTTCATTAACTTTGGTCCTGGGGGTCAGGTCCTTTTTTCGATTCCCTCTTGAGATCAGATCTGGCCCCGGATACGGCCCAACTTGTGAATACTATCCTTTGACCAGTACCTCAACTGAAGCTTTGACTTTAGCCACGTGTGCCGGAATCTGGACCTCCTTGTAATTCTGACTTTTGACCTCCACGATGGTGTAACTTTTGACTAGCCACGAGGGCTAGACTTCTGACCTCCAGGCTGGCTTAACTTTTGACCAGCCACGAGGGCAAGACTTCTGACCTCCAGGCTGGCATAACTCTTGACCCTTCTATGGCTTTGACTCCGTGCCATATCATCTTACTGACCCCACATCCATGCACCGTATCAGATGGTTTTCAAAGCGTGTGCGTATTAGTGAGTTTGCTGACTGGTGGCTTCACCATCTATACTATTTGGTCGAAACAATAAATATGTAGGAAATTCCCTCTACCCTTGGGCTTTGGTACTATGGTAAGTGATGGGACGCGCTCCATAGGTAAAGAGGGTTCAAATTTCATTTAGGATATATTATACCTGAGAAATGTGGCAAAAGGTGATTCGCTCGTTCCAACGCCCCTGCCAACCCATCCCTAGGTCAACACTGAGGAGGTAAATCATAAGTGACGACCCCAAGACTTCATATGACAACACCGCATGTTTTAACCACCGTACCACCTCGAGGGGACGATTGAAAGAGCCATCGAGAAACTATGACACATGGAAATCAATGAAGTATATATCCAATTATGAGTTTGGCAATAACCTGGCAAGCAAAACCAAGATATCCAAAGTCCCAATAGCGGAGCTAGAATGGGTGATCTACCCGGGCTGAGCTGTGAGCCATGAGTGTCAACGCCTTCACCTCAGACTACCTTCCTGTTTCTCTCAGAACTTTCCATTTCTCCTGTCACAAATCTAAAGTGTAGCTTCTTCTTAACGTCGTCAACCCCCCGAGCTAAAGCCATGAGCCATTAACGTGACTCTACCCTTGGAAAGCCAATACTCTAAACTGAAGTACAATAGGACCAGTTCTATAAATCTAAACCCTTCCAGTTTCATAAATCTAATTCTATGAACAAATTCATTATTAGTTTTAACATCCAAGAATAGGATATTTGGGAGTGGGATAATTGTATGTTTAGCATATACTCGAATGTTCTTCGGCATTTTCCTATACTTTTGCATTAAGGATCACTTCAAGGGAAGAGTTTTACTTCAAAAAAGATAAAAATTGATATTTGGTAGAATAATGATTATCCTCCTGGCTGACGAAAAAGGAGAATTGAGGAAATGGTAAGAAAAGAAATCGTTGAAAATAAAGAGAAACTCGTTGTTCTCTAAGTTTTACCAAAGGAAAAATTTTATTCAATATAAAGGATAATTTCTCAAATAGCTAAACACATGTTTATATAGACTATAAACCCTAAGACACAAAAAAAAAAAATAATAGAAATCCTAATATATAGATCATACTTTCTAACTTATAAAGAAATGAAAGAAATTCTGAAAGAAAGGAAAAAAATTCTATATAGACTCATAATCCTAAAATTCTTAAACAAATTCAAAATCTAAAAAATAAAAATGATAAAAATTATCAAAATTACACTAAATATCAAAAATATCTTAAATACTAAAAAAATTTAAAAATTACTAAAAATAGTATGAAAGATATTTGGATCACCATGCATTAGTCATCACAAGTTAAAAGAACTCATCCTCGATTTTATAATAGTGTTAGGTGATAGCTCAACAGGAAAATAATCTGTCACTAAATTGATAAAATATCTAACATTCTTGACTACATTATCAACTTCAAGGTTGCTTAATTTGTCTTGTCTATCTGTTGCCTTCTTCAACCTTGTCAAATTTCTATCGATTGTATTGTCTTGAGGACACCTTCTAGCACTGCTAGTGACTTCATGGTGAGAAAAGAATTCTAGGTCCTTGTCGCTACTTTCTCCAACCAAGCTCTCACGAACTTCACTGCTTATGTCAACAACATCACTATTAATGCCCTCAAAATTGATATAATCAAACCATGTTAGTTATCTTCTCTATTGGTGAACTCTCCTGATGGCTTCAGCTAACCTCGTTAGGGAATTTGTCATTCTCTAACATCATTAGTTCATTATTTTATATGACAAAACCTTTCCAAACGGGTTCTAAATGTATCAAACTTTTCTTCAGTATCCATTAATTGCCTATCATAGTGAGCTTTTAAATCATTCTCATCTGCTCAGCCATATACTCTTAGCATCTTATGACCCATTGGTCTTTATAATAGAAACTTATTCAACATTTAAGTCTCAAAATAGTGTTCACCTAACAAATATGAATCATTCTCCATAAAAGAACAATCATCATCTTCATCCTTTTTAGGTGCCTGGTCATGATGATTATTGAATTCTTTCTCATTATGGCTTGGATAGTCAATTTCATGTGCTAGAAACTAAGTTTCATCTTCAATTGGCTGTCTCATATAACTAACATCATCATCATCATCATCATCATCATCATCATCAAATCCCAATACTCATTTGGATAGTCAATAGATTCATCGTCAATAGTTGCAAAACTAGATACCAAATCAGAAGTGTTCTAAGCAATTTCTTCTTCAACATCATCATCATAAATTGAATCATTAGTCATCCGGGTCTAGTCTTCAATTTGAGATTGAGATTCTTCTTCAATTATAGCATCTTCCACACCTTGCAGCGTGTCAGATTCATCAACTTCTTCAAGGTCAAATTCCTCCTCTAAATCATCTTTGAATCCGTCTAGGTCATCTTGGGTGTCTAAACTATTGTTCTCTATGGCGAAACCTAATCATTTTTAGAACAAAGTTTGAGTGTAACCAAAGGGAAGAAAGAGATTCTTCAACTTCTTTTTAGTCTTATCTCAATTCTTGATCTTGGCCTTGCCTTGTCGATCTCGTGAGCATCACAATTGCTTCCACCATATCGATGTTAGACCTTTAAGTTTGAAAGTAGCCAATTTCACTTGCACCTAATAAAAAATCTGCTCCACTTCATTAAGTCAACTAGAAACCCGATATCTCTATATCATTCCTCTTGACCATGAATTTTCTGGAATTAAGCACGATTGTGATATGCATTTTTGAAAGAGGGACTAGAATTAAGATATGAGAACTTATGACCTTTAAGACCATGAGTATTATGATCACAGTGTGAGGCTTTCTCAGTCGGAACCTGCCTCTCATAGCTTTGACCACACACCTCACGATCTTCAAGATCTTGTACTGCTATACGCTGGGTTAAATCTATGACTTGTCTCTGTAAATCTTCAATCTCATCTTGGATACTACGACCACTGTGCGAGGCTTCTTCAGCCAGAATTTGCTTGTTGTTGCGACCGCGACTACGACGATCTTCCATTAG
This sequence comes from Zingiber officinale, assembly GCF_018446385.1. NCBI lineage: Eukaryota > Viridiplantae > Streptophyta > Magnoliopsida > Zingiberales > Zingiberaceae > Zingiber > Zingiber officinale. The sequence continues at coordinate 119,581,118 of NC_056000.1, read as the reverse complement.
ATTGGATGCTTGACTTTTTCAATTGTAACTTGCTAGCTCTGATACCAACTGGCATCAAACAAGATAACTATTATCCTCTGAGCTAACGAGAATGAGGGATTGAGGAGAAGGCAAGAAAAAAAAAACTTTATCCTTTAATTTTTTTCCAAAAAAGAAAAATTTATTTAATAACGGATGATAATTCCTCAAACATATAAACATGTCACATATTGATATAAACTCTAAATCTTAAAACATAAAGAAAGAAAAGAAATCTTAACATATATACTTTAATTCCTAACTTATATAAAAAAAATCTAAAAAAATAAAAAAATATTAACAAACTCACAATCATAAATGTACTCAAAATTTAAAAATATAAATGATAAAAATTATTAAAATTATCCTAAATACCAAAGATATCTTAAATACCAATAATATTTAAAAAATACTTTAAAAAAATAATATGAAAGCTAAGCGTATCCTCCTGCATCAAAGATGAATATCGGAAATACCTTGAAAAATACTAAATTAACATGCACCATTTGCAAATGGTAGACCTATAATCATGCGTATCAATCGTTCTTGGTTTGAAGATATCTTAAGAATAAATTATTTGACTGTGTTTTGGAGGGGAAAAAAATATATGAATAACTCATTACTCATGTTCTCGGTTATTCAGATTTGAAAAGAATCTATCAACCATGCATCAACGTGGAAAAAATCTATTTAAAACATTGGCGGCGGTCAGGTGGCATCAATTCTTCATTAAAAGCCCCAAAATTCGTCGAAAAATTCGGGTGCGTATCCAAACGATAGTGCCGGCGACTGGGGCTGCATTCCCTGTTCGACATTCTGATCCCACACTGACGAGAGCGGCGACAGTGGCGGGAGCGGCGACAGTGGCGGGAGCGACGACAAGGGCTGGCCGTCCTCGTTTAATTTCGTCGCGTCTTCTAACGGAAGCGCCGGCGACTGTAGCTGCCTCTCCTGTTCAACATTCTGATCGGGCAACGGCGGGAGCGACGTCGAGGGTTGGTCTTCCTTGTTAAATTCCATTGGGGTTTCTGACAGTAGCGCCGACGGATGTGGCTGCCTCCCCGGTTCAACATTCTGAGTAGACAATGGCGGGAGCGAAGTCAGGGGGCGACCTTCCTCGTAAAATTCCGTTGCGTTTTCCATTGGTAGCGCCGGCGGCTGGGGCTGACTCCCCTCCTCGACATTCTGATTCAACTGCGGTAGGAGCGAGGCTAAGAGCTGGTTTTTCTCGTAAAATTCCGTTGCGTGTTCCAACTGTAGCGACAGCGGCTGTGGTTGCTTCCCCTGTTCAACATGCTGATTCGATAGTACCAGCGGAGGCTGTGGTTGCCTCCCCTGTTCAACATCCTGATTCAACAGTGCCAGGAAGATCGGCCAAAACTGGCTGTCGGGCAACGCCTCGAGCTCCTCTATGCCCGGGATAAGAGGAGGAGGAGGAGGAGGAGGAGGAGGAGGAGCGGTTGCCATCGTCACAGGATAAACGGCACCGAGTGGTTGCGGCGGATGAGTGGGGACGACGGCGGAATAATTGGGATAGACGGTGGGATAATTGGGATAGACGACGGGAAGCAGATACGGCGGCGGCGGAGGCTGTTGCAGTAAAGAAGAAGTCTGACTCTTGTTCCTTTCGAGTTCTGCTCGGTGGAAGTCAGATTGTCCGGCGGCGGCTTGTTGCACCTCCGGAGGGTAGATGCTGACGCCGGCCCGCTGGCAACGGTTGACGTAGGAAAACCAGTAGTGACTGAGTTCGCTCGCCGATCTGCCCTCCATCTGCGCTCGAACAACAAAATCAATAATTAAAAGGAGGACAAAAAAAACCAGATCGATCCATGGAAATTAATAATGAGGATCGTTCGATCGGCGCACTTGGGCGGCGATACGAGACCACTTGTTGCCGAACGCCGCATGGAGGCGGCAGAGGCGGATCTCCTCGTCGCGTGAGAAGGCGACGCCGTCCTTGAGGCCGGGGAGGAGGTTTTTAAACCACCGATACCGGCAGCTCTGGCTGGTGCGCGCCAGCCCGGTGCGCTTCGTCACCGCATCCCATTTTCCCGAGCCGTGAGCCCGGACGTCCGCCAACAGCAGAGCGTCCTCCGCCGCCGTCCACGGCCTTCTCTTCCTAGGTTCCTGCAGCCGCTCTCCTTCCCCGCCTCCTTCCGCCGGCGACGTGCTCGATTCTTGCGCTTGGTGTGCTCCTCCCTCCGCCTCCATCCGGTGTGGATTGGTACGTAGTTCGTATATGAAGGTAGAAGATGGCAGAGAGTTCTTCTATTTATAGAAGACTGTTGAGAAATATTTGGAAAAATATTTCGTAGATTTAACTAATTTTTGATAAATAATATCTTACTGGAATTTTTTATGGAAGAAAATAATTAGACAGAGTAATTTATATGGCAAGCTACGAACAAAGTTTAGGTTTATTTTGTATATAAATAAAACTTGAACGGATATGATGACTAAAATTACAATAAAATTATTTCAAAACGGGCTGATCAAATTAGGTATTATATATTTCCATATTGGTCGAGACTTGGGGTAAACGAATCAAGTTTGTTTGTTAGTTTTTGGGGTCTGAGATTGTCGAATATTTTCATCCCGTTAATAAAACCTATTAGAGACAGAAATATTGATGTATTTCTGGTAGTATCAATTTAGTTATTATTAAAATCCAGTATTAGAAAAAAATTATAATAATTTACTAAATGTTTAGTCAGATTTTTGTTTTTTTAAGGCATTAGATATGCTATATGCATCTTATGGTTTACATTCATGCCCACCAAGTATAATTTTTTATTTTTTAAAAAATTAGGGTTTAGGCTTAAGTCTTAGGGTGCGTTTGGTTCGGAATTATTCTTGATAATCTTGGTTATCCATCTAAGGTTATCAACAAAAACCTTATTTGGTTTAGGAATTCGATGATTCCTGAGTAATGTTTCATGTCCGATACGTCAGCAAAAGGGTCATGCAGCCTGGAATCGGAAAACCTCATAAAACTAAGATTTTTCTTGATTCCGAGGTTAACGAATTTTTTTTACCAAAAATACCTTCCGATAAGAAAAAAATATGGAAAAAAAAGAAAAAATGTAAAAAAATATTAAAAAATGTAAAAAATTTTGAAAATAAATAATTTTAAAAAATAAAAAAATTTAAAAAAAATATAAATTTTAAAAATAAAAATTTTAAATTTTAAAAAATTTAATTTTTTTTTTTTAAAATTTTAAAAAAATTTATAAAATTTAAAAATAAAAAAATTATAAAATTTTAAAAATTAAAAAATAAAATAAATAAATAAAAATTAAAATTTTAAAAAATGTAAAAAAATATAAATATAAATATAAATAATATAAATAATATAAAAAATATAAAAACATTAAAAAAATAAAAAAACACATAAAAGTTAAAAAAATATACAAGAAAAAGGAAAGTAAAAAAACATAAAAAATAAATAATAATAATAATAATAATAATAATAATAATAATATGTATAGTTGATTTTGTAACTGAGGGTAATATGGTAAAATATTAAACTAAGGTATTCATTAAAACCTTCAAACAAACAAGTTTTTGTTGCATTACCTACGTTGAACCAAATAACATTTGATTATGTTTTATTCCTCATAACCTTGATTATGTGATTACCTGATAATCACATAACCAAGATTATATATGATAGCTTGAATCAAACACACCCTTAGAATTTATTATTTAGGATTTATGGAATAGTATGATGTGCAACTTATCATTTCCTTTTTTAATATCTAAATTATATATTTAAAATTTATATTTATTAAAGTACATATCTATTTTGTATTATACCTCTCTTTCGATGATATCCAATCGATTTTTTTTTAAAACTTTTTTATCACTATTATAAATCTGTCACTAACAATTGATTGATCCTAATTCATCCGTGATTATTATAAATTTAATTATTTTTTAAATTCTGATAAGAAAAATAATCTTTTGAAAAAAAGATATAATAGCTACATTATCTATTAAAAAATTTTATCTATTAATTCTTTAAAAAAAAATTAAAATGTATCATGTTGCTGCACCATTACCTTAAGATTATTATACTTCTCTTTCATTTTATATGTGAATATCAACTGTTTCAATGGATTTTTAAAATTTTTATCAAACTATTACAAATCTATCATTAGCAATTAATTGATTGTAAATTTAATATTATTTTTAATTCTAATAAAAAATTATCTTTTGAATGGGTAGTTAGGGTACGTTCAATAACTAGAACTCTAAATAAATTTATTTTAAATAGTTATAACTCTAAATAAATTTATTTGTAGTCTCAATATGCCACGACACATTAAAATATAAAAATATACTATGCTGTCCGGCCATTATAAAAAAATGTTGGGACCAAAGGGAACTAGATGGTGGAGTGAATAGCTCATTCACTTCGATAAAAATAATTCATAGTGAAATATTTGAAGCGAATAATTCTCTAATGCTAATACAAGAATTTACTTGATATCCACCTTTTTGAGGTGTCAATTCAAGGATTCACACAGTCAGGACGGAGCCAGGAATTTCATATCGAGGGGACGAAATATATGTGTTTATATTGAGGGGACACTACAAGAAAATTGGGATTCTACAACACTTAAACGACAACGCTTTTTATAAAAAACGTTGTCTATTTTTTTTTAACAACGCTTTTATGGAAAAGCGTTGTCTATTTCATTATTTTCTTATTAATAGACATCGCTTTTCTAAAAACCGTTGTCTATTAATGATTTTTACGGGTCAAAGACAACGCTTCGTAAAAAGCGTTGTCTATTAGATTGATTTTTAGTCTAATGTCATTGCCTCCCATTCGCCTCTCTTTCACCCTCTATTCGTATACCTCATATATTTCTTATACTTAAAAATTAAGGAAAAGGGGGGAGGCGGCCCCCCTTTTGGCTCCGTCCCTGCACATAGTGCACACATCTATACTATGAAAACATTCATCCTCGAAAATAATCCGGAGGTAGAGAAACTTCGTACAAGCTCACATACGAAGAAATACAAGAAGAAGAGGATGAGAAGCTAATACAAATGAAATATTACAAAATTACAACAATGAAATCCTAGTTTGCTTCCTTCTTCACCACCTCTTGATCAATTTGGAAATGCATTAGCACTTCACTCTAAGTCTCCAAGAACTTACCATGTGTAATTGAGAAACTGTGAGCGAGAGTTCTTGTTTGAAATGTCCACGAAAATCCATTTATAGGGTTCTTCGACGCCTCCCAATCGACTGTCATGTCATTCGACCGTTCAACACCTACAGAACGACTCTTTTTTGAGCCCTAATCAATTAGTGAGTGTAAAATACGATACTAAATAATAATTATAAAATAAGGTTGTTGGAGAAATAGCCTTATAGAATTTTTTCGGAATTTTTAGAAATTTTCTGGGAATTTTTCGGAGCTCGTACGACGGGTTTTGCGGGGACGAATTTATGGGTTCGGATAAAGCCTGTTTGGGATACCCCATTTAAGTGAGGAAATGTTGGATTTATTTATATTTCTTTTCTTTTTCTTTTCCCAAACGCTGATCCCTAATCCAATTACCTTCCTTCCCCGATAACTCCTCTGCCCGAGCTTTCCCTCTCCGGCGATTTCTCCCCTTCGCCTCTCGGTGTCACCGGCGCAAGCAACCACCGGAGCTTTGAAGGGAAAACAAGTGGTCGGATCTTCCTCCTCACCTCTCGGCTTCCTCTCTCCCGATTGCGCTCTCTCGTGGGCAGACGACCCGATGGCGACGGCGACGGAGAGGCTTCTTCCACCGTGATCTTGTCATCACACGTCGTCGGAGGGAAGGCATCGTCGGATCTTGACGGTTCTGACCATCTCCGCCGGAGCGATCCTCTCTTCGGTTAGGCTTGTGCGCACGACAGCGACTTGGCAGGGGGGCTAGGGCACGCGCGGAATGGACTTGCGTTGGTTCCAACAGGTTTATTCCATTCATTTCTCCTTCTCGATCTGTTGATGGTGAGTGGTCGGTTGCTCCACGATTGCTTGATCGAAGTGGGCGACATCACTTGGAAGTGATCGATTCAAGGTAAGCTTCATCCGGAATTGTGTGATTTCAAAGATCAGTTTCCCTTTGTGATGCTTGCTAGCTGATCTTGACTAGGAGGAGCCGATCACTGTCCTCCTCCAATTCTTGAGGCTGCTAAGGTTGCAGTGAAGAAGTAGAGGCTTGATGGAGGTGAGTATGGTTCTGTTTATTAGGGTTTCAGTAAACCAATTTCTCTATAGTTGGATTCTGGATTTGATCTTGGAAGGAATTTGGTGGTAGTGTTCTTTGTAGCTTCCGGACAGTGAAAGAAAGGCTGCTAACTATTGGATTAGTTGCCTTATCTCTAGGTGAGTGTGTTTTGATGATGTACTTTTGATTTTCTCATTAGTATATCGCTAAATTAGGTTTTTCTATGGCTTGTAGGGTTTTGTTATTCTTGTTTAGATTTATTTGTGGTGAGTAGATGTATTGATTTAATTCATATTGATAAGAGATAATGAGATGATTATGGATGATTGGATTTGATTAGTGTGATGGTCAGTGGTGATTAATTTTGGGTTGGATTAATTGAAGTAGATGGATTATGTAAGATTGATGTTGGATGTTTAATAGAGATGATACAATTGATTGATTAATAGATTTTAGATTATGTTTGATTTTAGAAGGAGTGGATTAAGGATGGAGTTATTACCGTATTGGATTTGGATCATTAGGTGGAGATAAACATGATCGTTATTGGTATGTGTTGATTGATTGAGGTTTGTATTAGGTTGGAATTTGTAGATATGGTGATTGGTTGATATAGATTGTTATGTGATCATTCTTTGGATTATTGGATTGATTGTTGGTTAGGTTATCGGATATGGTGATTAAGGATTATTTGGAGGATTAGTCAGGGATCAGATTTGATTAGAATGATCCTAATTGGATTAGGGGCTTTTATTTAGCTATTTAATTCATATGAATTTAGCTAAATGAAATATATGTATTGATTTATGCAAGATTTTGATATGGGACGTTCATCAAGATGTGAGATTTATTTTGACATGGTCGACAGATAAAGGCGGGTATTTCTTCCTTTGTCTCTATGTAGATTTTCTTTGAGCTTAGTGCATGGTTGTTATTTGATGGATTAGGGTACGTTACCTTATATCGTGTTCGGTTGTTGTTGTTCCTACTTGTTACTTTTGCTTGAGCTTAGAGATGATCTATTTAATTCATATATAGTCTCAACTCTTGATATCTACTCTGTTGTGATTACACGTGTAGAGTAGGTCTTGTAGGGATTGTCGGGCTGTTAGTATTACCATGCTGATTGGGTATATAATGTGGATTGTATGTAACTTGGTATGTGTTTTAGGAGTCATCATGTTGACCCTACATTTGCATATTGTATGTACACACGTGTTTGGCTATGTACTTTTGGAGGAGTTGTGTTGATTGTATGTTTATGGTTTATACACGGGTCTGATGTGTTTATTATTGGAGGATACATGTTGATGGTACTTACGTTCTGTGCATATGTGTCCAGTGGGATTAGTGGAGATTTTTGGTTGATTATACATATGTAGTTGTGTACGTGTGTTTGGTGGGATGTGTGGATATATCATGACGATTATATTCATGTTGTGGAGTGCTTATGTGGAGTTAGAGTTTGCATGGATGATGACGGTGTCTGTATCATGATTATATATATATATATATATATATCATGTTCATCATTCATTGCATACTGACGACTATCGTCTCCTTTGTAGTTGAGAGGGTTGTCAGTTTTATAGCTGTATACTCTACCACTGATGGAGGGTGGTAGCTGGGAGTGGAGCTATGTCGTGTCGCGCTTACTCAGCTGCTCATTGTTTTTACTCTGTCAGCCTCGACCACTCTGGAGTAGTGGATCTTGAGGGTACAGTAGTCAGGGGGCTTGAGTTGTGAGTGGTCAGGGACCCTTAGCTATGTAGTTAGATAACTACATAGTATACTGTCGCCTCAGTCGCTTTATAGCGGTTACGTGCGTGAGGCTTGTACGGTTTGTCACGGACCCAAGCCTCTCGGCCATACATGGGTCGTGGTGTCTGGAGAGGTGGCGGGGGTGACCATGGAGCATGCATGCACATTTGCATTTGATGCGCGGTGCATCGTTGGAGATATATTTGCATACATGCCTAGTAGATACTAGTTGCATGTGTTTGTGGTATGTTGCATTTGTTTGCGATATGATTGTTGCATATGGTTGTCATGCTGCATACATGTCATTTATTTTACATGTATTTGCAGTCGTATCTATATTGCACAGGTGTTACGAGTAGGTCTGTTGCAGATATGGTGAGTTTATTGACCATTGTACCAGGTGTTGATTCCAGATTTGGTATGTATCTATCATTATGTCGGTTGTGGTTTGTATAGTATGTATATCAGGTTAGTAGGTCTGATATGTTCAGATGCATTGATTATGATAGTAGGATCATATTCTTTGATTCCCTACTGAGACTGTATACCTTTGATCTCTATGTTTATGTATAGACCATGCACTATCTTTTCTATTACACGCTAAGTTACCTATACTCACCACCGCATGTATATCTTTATGTTTTCAGGTAGATGGTTGGAGTGTCGCTCGGAGTATCCTGTCTGCCGGGTCCTACGTCACATCCAAAGATCGTGATTGTTTTCTTTTGTATATTCTTTTCTTATTTCTGGCATTGTATTTGTGTATAGCCATGTGGCTATCTTATGGTTTTGGTGTTGTATTTGTTGTATAAAGCCTAACCGGTTAGCAGTGTGTTGATTGTGTTGTATTGGGCTTTCCGTTTTTGTTTTTCCGCTGTGTTGGTTTTTAGTACAACCGTGTGGGCTGTTTTTATATATAACTGCGTGGTTGTGATTGTTTCATTCCAGCCATGTGGACTGTTATTATAACTGCGTGGTTGTGTATATAAATATTCCAGCCGCATGTGCCTGATGTATTTTGTTTGTATTGATGCTTCAGATTGTCACCGGTACAGGGGAGATGTTGCCGGATTTTTGTCTGGCAGAGACTCCTTTGGGGGCGTGACAGTGAGTCATCTCAATCGATTCAAAGAGTTTTAATCGATTGCCTAATTGATTCTGCAACTCTCTGTTAACTCACAAAAAGGTTTTAAGCGATTAGCCCAATCGATTAAGTCATTAAGCATTCTTAATCAATTCCCGTTGCTTGTGACAAAGCACTTCCTAATCAATTGACTAAATCAATTAGAAGTGGTTGAATCGATTGGGTCAATCGATTCAATCTTGTTTTCACAAATTCCTCTTCGCGGTTCTCTTAGTCCTAATCGATTGGTCCAATCGATTAGGCTCAGGTCAATAAATTCGGGCCCTTTCTATATTCTCACAAGAACTTCCTAATCGATTACTTAATCGATTAGCTTAGAGCCAATCGATTGCCCCAATCAATTACTCAACCCTAACTTGCTTGATCTAAGTCTAGGGTTTCCTTATCCAATATTTGGTCAACCATGACCTGTTGAGACTTCTCCATTAAGTGTCTGGTTAATACTTTAACCTACTTGGACTTTTCTTCTCGTGCTAAGTGTACGGTCCTCCATGACCCACTTAGACTTCCAAACACCAAGTGTCCGGTCAACCATTGATACACCTGGACTTTTCTTCTCGTACCAAGTGTTCGATCCTCCATGACCCACTTGGACTTCCAAACACATGTGCCAAGTCAACCTTTGACCCATCTGGATTTTCCAATATCTAACTTCACTCACTAGGATTTTTCTCTACTAGTTTCACTCACTATGATTTTTCCACCTGGCTTCACTCACTAGAGTTTCTCACTGCCTAACTTCACTCGCTATAATTTTCCCACCTGACTTCACTCACCAGAGTTTTCTCATTGTCTACCTTCACTTACTAGGACTTCCCAATTTTCTGATTTTACTCACCAGGACTTTCCAATTGCCTAATTTTACTTACCAGGACTTTTTATCTGTTTGGTTTCACTCACGAGGACTTTCCATCTGCCTGACTTCACTCATTAGGACTTTGTTAGTATAGGGAGCACCAAGCGATCGAACTTATGTTTTGATAATGATAAAGAGTTTCAAAGTTAAGTTGTCTTGTTATCTAACAAGTTTAACTAAGTGTGCAGGAAAGCCCTAAGTGATCTTAAGAAAAGGTAAGTCCTAACTATAGTTAGGTAAGTAGAAAGTCCTAGCTACAATTAGGCAACGAAGTCCTGGTTCGGGGGACTTGCAAAGTCTTGACGAGTCGAAAACTTTGGGTGAAATCCTAGAGTCGAGGACTCTAGATAAAAATCCTAGGATTTGTGGACACCAGGTGGAAGACTGGATGGGTCATGGAGCGGACATCTAGCATAAAGTCCTGAAGTCTCGGAAGCTAAGCAAAAGTTTAGTTGGTCTAGAGGACTGGTCTAGCAAAAGGTAAACTCTCCTGAGAGGAGTAGGTAAGGATGCGTTCCCCTAAGAGGTAATAGTAGGCGTTGGTCAGATCTATAGTTCCAGGGAAACTTAAAGTCAGGATCGGATAGTTCGAAAATTGTCAAATCTTATCATTCTTTACATGTTATTTGCCTTTTATTCTAACTTTGTTTTGCATGAATACTAACACTTTGCAGGTTAGAATTTTAGCTTGTTCGGTAGACTAAACGTCCGGATAGGTCGACCGAATCCCTTAAGCAAACATATCAGATTCTAGCTCGTGGTGAAAGTTTCGCCCAAGGGATCAGTCGACTGAACCTTGGATTTAGTCGACAATGGTGGATAAACTTTAGACCGAGTTAATCGGACCAGATAAGCCAAGGAGCGTCGAGGGTTCGGTCAACCAAACGATGGGATCAGTCGACCGAATGAAGATCTTACCCTGAGTGACAACATTTGATAGAAAGCTGGGAGGATTCAGCATGTTCAGTCGACTGATCAGTATCGAGTCAGATGCTGATCCTGAGTGTATCTGGATCACGTCCAACTTGACTATAAAAAGGGATTCAACCAGCAACTTTGAATCAATTGATTTAGAACAACTTCAGCTCCTGTGCACGCTCCAGAAACAATTCGACAACACATAAACGTTGTTTCGACGATGATCACACTAAAAGATCAAATTCTCCAAGTCGTCAGTAACCAGTTTCTTTTTGTGCTATACTTGTATGCTTCAACTTTGTAATCTAAACTTGTAAAAATTTTCCGATACTATAGTGGTTGCCCAACAAAAGTGATCAACGATTGCGGACCTTGGAGTATAAGTCGTCATAAGTTCCGAACCAAGTAAATCCTTAGTATCCTTGTTCTTTGTTTCTTACTTTCCGCTACCAATTTTATGCTTTGTAAAAAAATAACATGAAAGCTACGAGCACTATTTATCCCCTCTAACGCAACGATCCTACAGACTTTTTATTTATTTGGTTTCACTCACCAGAACTTTATCGACTGTCCGACTTCACTCACCAGGACTTTCCATCTACATGACTTCACTCACCAGGACTTTCTTCACTGCTCTACTTCACTCACCGGGACTTCTCACATCAAGCATTCGGTTCTCTCTGACCCACTTGGTTTTTCTTTTTCTACCAACCATCCTGTTGGTCTCTTGGCCTTGCCTAACCTCTAGTTAGGACTTTCCTAATCAAGTATCTAATTAACCTTGGCCTACTTAACTACGCTTTCATATCTAACTGATCAACCTTTGATTAGAGGAGATATGCATCAACATTATTCCTAATGGGTAATTGTATCTTCAATTTTCATATATTATTAAAAATTAAAACTCAAATTTAAGCTAAACTGATCAACTTTATCCTATCGATAACTGTACCAATAAAAAAACTTCTAACTTTTTCAAATCACACATATTTATATATTATTTATTAGTAAATGATTCCACCCCATGTTATTAATTTTTAGGGCATCAGATTTTTGAGAGGTTTATAAAATGAAAAAAAGTTGAAAAAATAATCTTGAATTATTGTGAATGCAAGATTCAACATTTTTATTATAGGAATAGTAGTGAAATTTTATTTTTTTTCTCTCCAAATTAATAATGTGGGTGAGATCGTTCAAAATAAATGTACAATTTAATAATACAGGGTCTAAAAAAAAGTTATAGGAAGAGTTTTTTTGATAGTGAAAAAAATAGTAAATTTTTATTTTTTTTATAATATTGATATGGAAGATTTTTTTGATAGTGAAAAAAATAATAAGTTTTTTATATTTTTTGATATAACATTGATATAGCATATCGAGGACCGCAAAAAAATAACTTTAAAATTTTACTACGACTATTAAATTTAAAACTCCAACCTCGCATCCAGGATAATTCAAACTTTTTTATTCGGCTTTTTTTGATTTCACAAGAAGATGCCCTTAGTCTGCATCACTTACTCATTGCAAGTTAGCCATTGCATCTAGACTAAATTTAGTTATCATTAAAGTCCAATGTTTGGAAAAATAAACCTCAGCGTTTAAATGAGTTTGCTAATGCATATGTTCTAATTTTTTTTTTAAAAAATGATAACTTCAATTAGCTTTATTGATTATTTTTGAGATGATCGATTCAGTTTCATGAAAAATTTTCATCGGTCATCAGGATAAATCAGGAAGTGCACGCGATGGCCAGTCCAGAAGCCCAATATCCTTTGATTATACCCCCTATTTGGAGGAAAAATTCTTACAAATACGTCGTAACTAGGATTCGAATCGTGAATATCTGAGAAATAATCTAGATATCTTATCACGACATCATGACCTTAGGGACATGCGTTCTATTTTTTTTTGAAGCATCTTATCAAGAATTGATAGAGTACCTAAATTTCACAAATTATTAAAAGATATATCATGCTTCAAAGTTTACCAAAGAATATATATATATTTTTTAAAATACTTTTTTATTAAAAAATATTTAAAATTTTAAAAAACTCTCTCTTAGGGCATCATGTGACCGAGGTGATCGCATGACCTGCTGGAAAGATGACCAAAAAAAGCACACGAATGGGTGGCACGGCCGCCCTGGTTGCATGACGATCCTAGTCATGCGATTGCCTTGGCTACGTGACTGTCGTAGCTGCATGACTTGGTTTAACGACCCTGTCCGCTCATGCCAAAGGTTCGCATGGCTAGAGCCTAGAGGTTTGCTTAGCTAAATTGCTTAACCCTATCCCTTGACCGTGGGCCTACGTCACACACGATGTAAAATTTTTTTAAACAAATTTTTAATAAAAGAAATTTAGAAAAAGATTTATGCTATTTGATAATTTTCAAAATTCAGATGCGTCCTTTTATAAAAATAGTAATTTTTAACCATATGTAATTTAAAGGTTTTTTTTTTTTGATTTATCCTGATGATAAGTGGGAAATTTTTGTGGAGTTGGGTCGGTCATCCTAGACTCAACGTTACTCCGTCTGATTAATTATTTTTTTTTCTAAAATTAAAATAGAGGCAAAATAGTTGGTCTTTACATCTTGATGGAAGATCCCAATGCAACAAAATGCATGCATGTTGGGTCTTTGAAGTAGTTTAAATGCACGGAAATCGATGAACATTAAAAAAGGATTTTCGATGAAAATATCCATCAGAATTTCGTCGAAATATGATCTTATCGATAGATTATCGACGAAATTATAGGTGTCGGTAGCTGATGTATCGGAAACAGGATTACTGACGAAATATGCTATTCCATCGATAATATTCTACCGACGGACTAGTTTTTCGTCAGTGATAACGTCGGAACAAAGTAAGACAACCGGGACCGACAGTAAATAGAATATCGAAGAAAATCTTAGTTCCGTCGGTATTTACCGATGGAAATCTCATTTTAGTTGATAAATATCGATGGAAATCTTAGTTCCGTCGATAAATACCAACGGAACATAGGGTTTCCGTTGATAAATACTGACAGAACATAGGTTTCCGTTAGTAAATACCGATGGAACTAAGATTTCCGTCGGTAATCTACCAAAATACCAACGAAAACCAAAGCTTCGGTCAACAAATTTTTTTGATAATTACCAACGGAAAATATATTCTGTCGGTATTCCGTTGGTAAACAAAAAAAATACACATGTACGATATGCTTTCCCGCTTGCTCTATGTATAATTTTCAAATATCCAAAACTATCACAGATGATGACATTATAATCCATTACATACAATCCACACATACAAAAATATAATCCACACATACATCATATAACAATCACATACAAACAATCACACTTACAAAATCCACACAAAAATAAAATCCATACATGTATCCTAACAATTCATTCATTCTTCTTCGTACAAACATATAAGGACAAATAAACTAACATTTATACTATTAGAAACAATCAAAATCATCTAAACTAAGTAATTCTGCAGAATACAAATACAAATATCCATATACTGTAATAGAAAGTATTCTAAATAATACAAGAACACAAGATAATAGAAAAAATCCTATCGAAAGATAAATATCAAATGATCATGTTGATGTATAAATAAACATTTTTACATATATGTATAACAAATTTTATTTATAATAAAATGACACCTGAACAAAAAATGAGTATACGATGATATGAAGAACCAATATGTAAATAGAACCGAACGTGACTCCTGAAACATATAGTAATAAAATATTTAGAAATAAACTTATTATAATATCAAAACAGAATAAATATATTATCATGATCTATATATGATAAATAAAAAACTAAAGTGTAGTTGAATATACCAGTGTAGTTGAACATATCTCAGAAAAGCTAATCATTACCATATGATGGATCTTGAGTCTTCTGTGACTTAAAACCATGTGATGCCTGAGTGAAATTAGTCACGATTGCTCGTATCTGGGCCATGAGAGCTTAATTACTCTTGTCACGTTCGACTCTCTTCTTCTCCTCATCAGCTCTCCACTGATCCATATCGGCCATCCTCTGGCCCATTGATTTTAATTGAGTGCACAGTTCTTGATTTTCACGTCTTAAAGACTGCATCTCACTAGAAGAAGGGGAACTGACACGACCCACCAGATTTCTCAGACAATCAAATGCAACTTTGGCTTGAGAGCCAAAGCTGTAGAGGGTAGAGTTTTTTGTCTTTCCACTGACAACATTATAATAAATCTCATTTAAAATGTCGATGGATAGACACTGTGACTCTCCCCCCTCTGCTGATGGCTGAGATGTCTGAGTCACCCTTTCTGTCATTTATTGCTGTATATAAAAATATAATATCAAATTTAATCAGTATTACTAAATACTAACCAAGATAGAAATGAATAAATATAATAAAATTAATAATCTTATATGTAGAGTCTGAGATCAAGAATCAACAACCAAAACTAAGATATCGAAAGCTCCAATAGCGGAGCAAGAATGGGTGATCTCAAACTATGAGCCACGAGCGTCAACACCAACGTTATCACCACATGCTACATTCTTATTTCTCTCATATTTTTTCCTTTCTCCTACCACAAATTTAAGTTGTAGCGCCTTAATGCTGTCAGGCCCTTAGGCTAAAGCCAAGGTAGACGTTAATGTGGCTCAGCCCTTGCAAAGCCCAGTACTCTAAACTGAAGTACAACACGACCAGTGTTATAAATGTAAACCCTTCTAGTTTAATAAATCTAATGCTACTAACAAATTTGTTATCAATTTCAACTTTCAAGTATAAGATATCTGGGGTGAAATAACTGTATGTTTAGGAAATACTGCAAATGTTCTTCGACACTTTCTTGTTCTTTTGCATTTAAGGATCACTTGAGGGAAGAGTTTTACTTAAAAAAGATAAAGATAATGATGACAGAGATAGTAATACAGGATAATAATAAAAAAGTTTATCATGTTCCGAATAAAAATTAAAAATTAATTCAATTACTAAAGATTTATTATACTTGGATTGCAATCAACCATCATATTTATAGTTGTTTCTATAACAATTGAAATCGCACACTATATTTATTATTATCATATTTATTATAATATTTTTTATATATTATCTTAATAATATATATAAATATAAGCTAGTTAGCTTATGAAAATTAATCAATAAAGTAAACAGTTATTTTCTATTTACTTTTCTCTTTGTTAAATATCTTTATGTTTCAACAGGTATCGGAAAACATGTATCAGAGACATGATAGTTCCTTACTTCCTTTCTTCCATCAATATTTTTATCGTTTCCCAACCAACAATAAAGTTTTGCTGATTTCTTCTCTGTCTCCTCTCCTCTCCTCTAACTTGTTTTTGCTTTCCAAATTCCTACTTCACGTAGCTTTTCTGTGTAGTAACAGAGTTTTGCTATCTTCTCTCTCTTACCTACTTTTATATCTTTCCTAGGTAGTCACAGCAACAATTTTTCATCCATCGAGCGTCATTTCTTTTCCCATCAAAGCAGTATCTTGCTGCTAGAATAATCGATTGATCATGTACGAAAATTACTAAGAACACTAGTTAGAGACGTGACTCCTCGATTAATTATATAAAGATTTTATTTTACTCTACAATACAAGAAATATTAGTATCAGATTAGAAAAGGAGTGCTCGGCATTGACCCTCCGACATTTAAGTTAATCATCAGAATAGTAGAAGATGAAGCAATGTAGTAGCGGAAGCACAAACATGAATACTGAATAGTACATACCTCTGTTAGTGCATGAACCCTCTTTATATAGTACTCCTTAGGTGACGTGCACGTCTCTCGAGGTATGAACACGTTCTCCCAACCGTCCTATGAAAAGATATGTTAGAAAAGTGTCTCTGACACCATATCTTAACAAGGTATGTAAATCCCTAACATGACAATAGAAATTTTCACCGTACGATTTGCCTATTGACGATGTCATGCTGTCAGCGACATTATACTACCTAGAGGGTTTCTAAGAGATATGAGAATGATCCCGCTGTTCGGCTAAGCGGGGTAGTCGCTCAGCCGGGACTCCTCCGCTCGGTCGAGCTCAGTCGTGTTGGATCGAGAAGCGCTAGGGGGGGGGGGGGGGGGGAATAACGCTCGTGGCTTTCACTCTTTTCGAATTCGTAAAACTATCGAGTTATAAAGCAGCGGAATAAAATAAAGAACACACACAAAAGCACACCAAGATTTACTTGGTTCGGAGTCTAGGGCGACTCCTACTCTAAGGCCCACGCTCGTTGAGTGTTTACGGTGGGCAACAACTATATTTCATAAAATCTATTACAAGATAAGTATAAATTAACTATAAATGAACTTTATACCGACAATAGTAAAATGGAAATTAAAGCTTTGGGTCGTCGGGATGTTGTTGCAGCACTTCGGGATCGTCTCGTAGGCAGCTTGCAGCGTAAGGATTGCTTAGAATTCGTTGTCTCAAGCTACTGGTCGAAGTCCCCTTTTAAACAGTGCTGGAGGCACCTCCAAGCTTGTCCGAGGCGCCTCCAGGCCGCCGAGTCGCACGCATGGATCAGCTCTGATTTGGTCGCA
The DNA here is from genome assembly GCF_018446385.1 of Zingiber officinale. Classification (NCBI taxonomy): domain Eukaryota; kingdom Viridiplantae; phylum Streptophyta; class Magnoliopsida; order Zingiberales; family Zingiberaceae; genus Zingiber; species Zingiber officinale. The sequence continues at coordinate 119,563,631 of NC_056000.1, read as the reverse complement.
CCTTATCCCACTGAAGGCGCCTCCAAGCTGCTCCAAGGCGCCTCCAACACCTGGTCCAAGGCGCCTCCAGTGGACTCTGAGGTGCCTCCAGCGTCTCTGGACAGTTGGCTTCGGCTAGCACCCGAGGTGCCTCCAAGCCCCATGGAGGTGCCTCGGATACTGTTCATCCGAGGTTTAAGTTGCTTCTTTGTTCTTGCAAATTGTGTTAGTCCAAAATACAAACCTTGTAAAACAAAGTTATCACAGAAACAGATATGATGGATATAGTTGACAGTCGTCGGACTGTCCGGGTCTGACTTCGGATTTCCAACCGGAAACCCTAGGTCGACCCAACGCCTACTGTTCCCGCTACGGGGAACGCGCCCTCACTTACTCCACTAAGGAGATTTACCTGATGCTAGTGCGATCCTCCAGATCGACTGGACTTTTGCTCAGCGTTCGAAGCTTCCAGACTTTCTGCTGGACTTCCGCTTCCCGGCTGGTCCAGTCTTTCACCTGGTTCGCGACACCAGGACTTTCCACCTAGGGTTACTCCCCTAGGACTTTTGCCTGAAGCTCTCGACCTGCCAAGACTTTTCGCATAAGGTTACCACCCCCTATGACCTAGGGTTGCCACCCCCTAGGGTTTTCCACCTGCCTAACAGCAGCTAGGTCTTTCCTGAAACACTCAATTAAGTGCATTAGATCACAAAACAACTTAACTTTGAATTCCTTTGCCATTATCAAAACAACGGTCGATCGTCGGATGCTTCCCGGACCAATAATCTCCCCCTTTTTGATTATGACAACTGAAATTCAAAGCTAAGTAACATAGATATATAAAGTTTAAGTAAGCAAGCTTAATAGATTTTAAATGCACGCATGGTTAAGCTAAACACTTAAACTTTGTCAGACTCCCCCTTAACAAAGGCATTCTTAAAAATCTTTATTAACCTTTCTTTTGAATTTTCCTACTCTCTCCCTTTGCCATTCATCAAAAAAATACACATGTTTGAAAAAAAACCTTAAAAATATGAAGATTTTTAGGAAAGAGAAAAAATCTGAACTTTCTAAAAGCAACATTTCTTGTAATTCACTAAGTTAAAATAGTTTGAGCTCGAAATTTGGTTTTCAAAAAAATTTATCAATTAATTTTGCTGGAGAAAGAGTTTTCTTTTGTAATATAGCAAAAACAATTTTAGTTTTAAGCAATTTAGTCAAGATTTTGAAACATTAGGCTTTTAATAAGGGACAAAGTATTTTGGTAACACTTGGTTTTGTATAATATTCTTTAGCTAAGTGAAACCAAGGTCTAAAGAGTAATTTTTCTTTCAAAAAGCTAAAAAATTGACTTTGAAAAATACTTAATTAAATTTTCAAAATACTTTAGCTTTTAAAATGGCCAGAATTTTGAAAGCTTAGTCTAAAAATACTTAGCCAAAATTTTCAAAAAGTACACAAAAATGATTCGAAAGTTTAAGGTTTTGAAAACTTAGCTTAAAGTTTAAATTTGAAAGAATTTTTCTTTTAGACAAATAATTAATTTAAAGCTTTTGAGGGCAAGGGAGGAGCTTCAATCCTTAATGTCCAAGCATGAGTTGAGTTAGATTGATTGTAAATTAGTTAATTTCGCTTTAAGTGAGGTATCAGAGCCCTAATGTTCATGCCTGAGTTAAAAAGGTTTAAAAATCAAGCACGTAGGTTCGCGGCCACATGCCTAACCAGTTAGCTACTAGTTGATTACCTAGAGGGCAATAGCTTTCACTTGGTTAGTCAAGTTAAGTCAATAGATCCAGTTAGATTTGATTAGTGCTGGAAGACTTGACTTGATTACTGTTAACTAGGTGTTTAGCGCCCAGACTCATATTGATGCACAGATATAAGCATTCTTGAGTCCAGGCTGTACCCTATGCATCTCACGCCGTTCTATGTTTTTCAAACACAAGAAAGGTAAGCCTAGGTGTTTGTGAGATGCTTTGGCTGAATTCTAGGGGAGCATGATTTATAGGGCAGAGCCTAAGCTAATTCCATATTTTGAAAATCTAGTAAAATTGGAATTTTAAAAATAATATTTTCCTAGAATTTAAAACACAAGATGATTTTAAAACTATAGGGAACTGATTTGAAAATTAAAAACTATTCTACCCAACACATTCCTATTTCAATAAACAACTAAAAACTAATAAACATAAGTAAGTAGAAGTCAACCAAATACTAATACAATCAGAGAAAACAAATAGGTGTCTGTCCAAGATACATTAAGTTATAGTGTCAAAAGGCAGGATCATCTAGAGCAGGATCATCAGCTGGAGGGTCGTCAGCTAGAGGTGGTGCAAGAGGCTGCTCGGGTGCAGGCTGAAGCTGTCCCTGGTGCCATATCTTACCTCGGAGAGACGCGAACCCTGCAACTATCTCAGATCAGATAGATTGGAGGGAGCGATGGCTATCTAGCACCGCTCGTCACGTCTGAATGGACTGGATCTCGAGCTGAGCAAGTCTGTCCTCGACGGAAGGAGGAGCCGAAGTCGAACGCCTGGCTGATGTGGAGGGTCCGGCAGAGGTGGAAGGATCTGTGAAAAACTCCTCTGCTAAGAAGTCTGGCCACTCCTCACCCTCGCCTGGTATGCCCTCGGCCTCTGGAGCAGCAGGAGCAGCTACTGGCGGTGGCCGGCCCTTCCAGGCCAGAATCCCCTCGGCAGTGACCTCTACACCTGCTAATCTAAGACTACGCTGACCCAACTCATCATATATGGTAAGTGGGATGAGTGCCCCTCTGGTAGTGTCTATCCTAGAGGTGGAGAAGATCTGGGGCAGGATATTGTAGTAGGGCATATGGATCACTCCAGTCGTGACTGTACTAGATGCATGAATGATGTTATAAAACATATGCAGTGCAATGTCTATATCTAGGCGCTGGCTAAGAGCGTACAAAAAGACGGAGTGGGATGGTCGCATCTTCGAGACGTCTCGAGATGTGATGGGCAGGATGCATGCTGTCAGGACTCTGTACATAACATAGTCCTGAACTCGAAGAAGAGTAGACCTGAACTCAGTCAGGCCAAAGGGTCTCTCCTCCCCAAAAAAATGCATGTAGATGTCATCTAAGGTAATGTGGGAATAGGGATCACCGAAAGGTAGCTCCCTACTCGGGTAACATAAAAATGTACACTGAGACTCCCTAAGCTCTAAGCTAGTGCGAAGCAGGGAGGGAGTAAACTGAATGTCAGTTCCACCAACTCTGGTGGAATAGGTGGTATCATCAACCTTTTCAAGGTTGTAGAACTGGGCACATAAGTCTTGATTCACTGTGGTGTTACAGTCAACTAGTTTCCTTTGATGATAGTAGTCTATCATCTGAACTGCGGGGAGACAAAATTGGGCAAAAAATGCCCTACCTATATACCTAGGTTTAATGGACTCAAAGGTAAACCTAGCAAAATCTATTCTATGTTGCTCCGAGGGGAATCTAGGGTCCGTAGAAGGGGCCCTAGCCGGTGTAGGATCCACAATGCGACGCTTCCTATTTTTGACAATATATATAAAAAGATGCATAGTGACTACAAATAAGGACAATAGGGAGGTTTGAGATGTACCTAGGAGGTATTGCTAGGAGTAGAGAAGAGTGGATGGTTTGAAGGCGCCTTAAGGGGAGGAAATCGCACGAGAATCGCGTGCTTCGTCTTCGGTAGAAAATGAATAGAAAACTCTCTGTTCGTGGCAATATCCGGGGTTGAAGGCGCCTTTGGAGGCGCCTTGGAGATGATCCGAGGCGCCTTAGGTAAGTCGGTGGGAGTTTTCTCGCCGCTGTTTAGGGCGTCTCCCTTGTGAGGGAGGCGCCTCTGACCGACGCAACGTGTCCCCCCCCCACTTTTTTTAAAAAAAATGTTATGTTTAATTAAGAGAAAATAATTTAAATTTTGAAAGATAATTTAAGTTAATTAATTGTGAAAAGTAATTTAAGTTAATTAATTTTAAAAAATAATTTAAGATAATTAATTTTGAAAAATAATTTAAGTTAATTAATTTTAAAAAAAAAATTTGAAAAATAATTTAAGTTAATTAATTTTTAAAAATAATTTAAGTTAATTAATTTTTAAAAATAATTTAAGTTAATTAATTTTAAAAATAATTTAAGTTAATTAATTTTTAAAAATAATTTAAGTTAATTAGTTTTAAAAATAATTTTTGAAAAATAATCTAAGTTAATTATTTTAAAAATAATTTAAGTTAATTAATTTTGGAAAATAATTTAAGTTAATTAATTTTGAAAAATAATTTAAGTTAATTAATATTGAAAAATAATTTAAGTTAATTAATTTTAAAAATAATTTTTGAAAAATAATTTAAGTTAATTAATTTTGAAAAATAATTTAAGTTAATTAATTTTTAAAAATAATTTAAGTTAATTAATTATAAAAATAATTTAAGTTAATTAATTTTAAAAATAATTTTTGAAAAATAATTTAAGTTAATTAATTTTGAAAAATAATTTAAGTTAATTAATTTGAAAAATAATTTAAGTTTATTAATTTTTTAAAAATAATTTAAGTTAATTAATTTTTTAAAAATAATTTAAGTTAATTAATTTTGAAAAGTAATTTAAGTTAATTAATTTTGAAAAGTAATTTAAGTTAATTAATTTTTGAAAAATAATTTAAGTTAATTAATTTTTGAAAAATAATTTAAGTTAATTAATTTTGAAAAAATAATTTAAGTTAATTAATTTTGAAAAGTAATTTAAGTTAATTAATTTTGAAAAATAATTTAAGTTAATTAATTTTGAAAAAAATAATTTAAGTTAATTAATTTTGAAAAGTAATTTAAGTTAATTAATTTTGAAAAGTAATTTAAGTTAATTAATTTTGAAAAATAATTTAAGTTAATTAATTTTTTAAAAAATAATTTAAGTTAATTAATTTTGAAAAAATAATTTAAGTTAATTAATTTTGAAAAATAATTTGAGTTAATTAATTTTGAAAAGTAATTTAAGTTAATTAATTTTGAAAAAATAATTTAAGTTAATTAATTTTGAAAAATAATTTAAGTTAATTAATTTTGAAAAAATGATTTAAGTTAATTAATTTTGAAAAATAATTTAAGTTAATTAATTTTGAAAAGTAATTTAAGTTAATTAATTTTGAAATGTAATTTAAGTTAATTAATTTTGAAAAGTAATTTAAGTTAATTAATTTTTGAAAAATAATTTAAGTCAATTAATTTTTGAAAAATAAGTTAATTTTAATTACGAATTTAATTTGAAATTGAATTAATTTTAATTACGAATTTAATTTGAAATTGAATTAATTTTAATTACGAATTTAATTTGAAATTGAATTAATTTTTATTCCTTAGTCATCTCACCTGATCTAAATTTTCAATCAGGGAATTGTATAATTATTGTGAGATGAATTATGGTTCAATTTTAGTGTTTAGTTTAACTTTGTGTTAGATTCAGGTTTAGCTTTGGGTTCAACAAGTAGGCATTCTTTGGATAAACTTCTGGGGGGCTATGGTGAGTCACAAGGACATCATTAAAGTAACCATGCCTTCGAGGTTTTCCAAATAGTCCTACCCATGGAACTTAGTAAAAAACCTTGGTCTAACTGGTTAGGATCCATAAAGGGTAGCTTTGGTCAGTTCCACTTAGCCAAATGCACTAGGTCGAAGCCATATCTTCTTAGACATGCGATGACTAAGTTTTCCCAATGTACTATCATCGAATACTTCACCAGTACCGTGGGTCAAGTTAAACCTAGCCCATTTTAATCTAACCTTAATTACCTGGCCGGGTAGTCTACTCTTGTTTACCCTTATCGGGTGGATTAATTTCGAATGTGCCAGCTATTCTGGAGCCTTCCTTTGGATTTTGATTTAGTTTGAATTTAATTTGATTTTATTTGAAGTTTACTTGATTTAATTTTTAATTTAATTTGAATTTAATTTAATTTGAATTTAATTTAATTTGAATTTAGTTTTATTTTTATTGTCTTTCTTCTAGCTCCCCCTGGATTATAGTCTCGATATGGTCTATCGAGGTAATATATTTGATCCTTAGGGACCCAATATTGTCCAAGTCCAACTTGATTGATCAGGTTGGACTTGGGGGCCCATGCTTGGACCATTTTTCTATTTGTTCTTTGTATAAGTGATAAATATGATTTATATTTCTTTTTCGATTTGAATCCTAGTCCAGTTCTATTGTAGATTGCCCTTTGTGTTCCAAGAATTAGGTCAAGGTTCTTGGAACCCAAAGAGAATCGTTCTAACATTTTCTCCAGATCCTTAACCTGAGTTTTTAGGCTGGAATTCTCTTCGTCAAGATTTTGGACTTGAGTCGAGTTTCCAGTCTGAACTGGTTCAATCAAAGATTCAGAGTTAGTCACTTCTTTAAGGACAACTACTTCCTTTAGAAGTGACTTAATTCTAAGATTAGACTTAGCTAATTTTCGTAACAAGTAATTAACTAGATTTTTTAGTCGAGGGATACTTACAGAGGGATCGGGCCCTTCGGAAACGGATACGAATTCGTGGCTTCTTTCCGATTCTGCTTTCGACTCGCTCTCGCTCTCGGACACATTGATCTGGTCTCGGGCCATCAGGGCAAGAAGGCTCGTCTGTTCGAGCTCGTCGTCGGTATCCTCTTCTAACGATTCTTCAAAGGTTGCTTTTAGTACCTTCTTTTTTCTCTGCTTCTTTGCATCCTTCTGATTGGGGCAGTTGGCCTTGATATGTCCCTTCTGGTTGCACCCATAATAGATTACCTCAAACTTGACCTTTGGGCTGGGTTGAACCTCCTTTGATTGTACGACTTTCTTTAGGTCTTTCTTGTTGAACCCTTTCTTCTTCTTGTAGAGCTTCTTCACAAGATTCACGAGTTCAGAGGTCAATTCGTCGTCTTCATCGTCTAAGTCAGGTCCGGTTTCCGATTCAGGTTCAGTTCTTTGCCGTGATCTTAGTTCACGTGTTCGACTGGTACTTGCAACTAAAGCAATACCTTTCTCGATTGGCTGTGTATTAGTTTGTTCATGCAATTCGATTTCTGAGAACAATTCATCTAGTCTAATGGAAGTTAGATCCTTGGAGACTTTGTAGACATCTACCATTGATGACCACAGTGTGCTCCTCGAAAAAGCATTAAGTGCGTACCTTATAATGCCCCTGTTCTCGATCTTTTGCCCAATAGCGTGGAGGGAGTTGAGGATGTCTTGAATCCGTGCATGGAGTTGACATGCAGTTTCTCCTTCCTGCATTTTCAAATTATATAATTTATTGAACAAGAGATCTTTCTTGCTTACCTTAGTGTCGGAGGTGCCCTTGTGGAGTTCGATTAGCTTCTCCCAAAGCTCTTTTACGTTGGAGAATGGTCCAACTCTGTTGAGTTCCTCCTTGGTCAGTCCGCACTGGAGGGTGCAGGTCACTCTGGCATTAGCTTCTACCTTCTTGATTAGGGTCGGTTTCCATTTTTCGCAGGGTGTTGGCTTGCCGTCTTCGTCGGATGGCAGTTGTAGTCCAGTCTTGATAATCATCCACGTGTCGAACTGTGTCTTGAGAAATGTTTCTATTGGCCCCTTCCAATATCCGAAGTCTTCTCCGGAGAAAAGTGGGGGGTGAACGGTGCTGAAACCTTCTTGTTGGGCCATTAGCGATATGCAATAACAAAAAAAATAGAAATATCCCAAGATTAGGTCTTGGATTAGTAGTGCGGGAAATAAAGTTAAGAATTTGCGAACTCGAGTGGTGTTGCACCAGTCTCGAGCAAAAACCAATTCGAAAAATTAATTAGAATATAGCTATTAAGCTAATTCTAATTGACTCCGTAAAACTGAAAATACCACGTAAAAAAAAATTGCGTGATTGGTGGTTGCACCAGATCAACGCGACCCCGCTCTGATACCAATTGTTGGATCGAGAAGCGCTAGAGGGGGGGTTGAATAGCGCTCGTGGCAGGAATAAAATACAGAACACACACAAAAGCACACCAAGATTTACTTGGTTCGGAGCCTAGGGCGAATCCTACTCCAAGGCCCACGCTCGTTGAGCATTTACGGTGGGCAACAACTATATTTCGTAAAATCTATTACAAGCTAAGTACAAATTAACTATAAATGAACTTTATACCGACAATAACAAAATGGAAATTGAAGCTTCGGGTCGTCGAGATGTTGTTGCAGCACTTCGGGATCGTCTCGTAGGCAGCTTGTAGCGTAAGGATTGCTTAGAATTCGTTATCTCAAGCTGTTGGTCGAAGTCCCCTTTTAAACAGAGCTGGAGGCGCTTCCAAGCCTGTCCGAGGCGCCTCCAGGCCGTCGAGTCGCACGCATGGATCAACTCTGATCTGGTCGCACCTTATCCCACTGAAGGCGCCTCCAAGATGCTCCAAGGCGCCTCCAACGCCTGGTCCAAGGCACCTCCAGTGGACTCTGAGGCGCCTCCAGCATCTCTGGACAGCTGACTTCGGCTAGCACCCGAGGCGCCTCCAAGCCCCGTAGAGGTGCCTCGGATATTGTTCATCTGAGGTCTAAGTTGCTTCTTTGTTCCTGCAAATTATGTTAGTCCAAAACACAAACCCTGCAAAACAAAGTTAGTACAGAAACAGATATGATGGATATAGTTGACAGTCGTCGGACTGTCCGGGTCTGACTTCGGATTTCCAACCGGAAACCCTAGGTCGACTCGACGCCTACTGTTTCCGCTATGGGGAACGCATCCTCACCTACTCCACTCAGGAGATTTACCTGATGCCAGTGCGATCCTCCAGATCGACTGGACTTTTGCTCAGCGTTCGAAGCTTCCGGACTTCCCGGCTGGTCCAGTCTTTCACCTGGTTCGCGACACCAGGACTTTCCACCTAGGGTTACCCCCTAGGACTTTTGCCTGAAGCTCTCGACCCGCCAAGACTTTCCGCATAGGGTTACCACCCCCTATGACCTAGGGTTGCCACCCCCTAGGGTTTTCCATCTGCCTAACCGCAGCTAGGTCTTTTCTAAAACACTCAATTAAGTGCATTAGATCACAAAACAACTTAACTTTGAATTCCTTTACCATTATCAAAACAACGGTCGATCGTCGGATGCTTCTCGCACCAACAAGCCGTTCTTCTCCGTAATCCCTTGGCACAGTAGATTGTTTTTGCCCAACCGAACAAGCGCTCCGATTGCCCTATCGTTCCTTCGATCTGTAATGAGCATTTGATGCTCTTGCTGTAGTGCTCCTGGCTAGACAGGCACTCCGCTCAGACAAGTCACCAGGTCGATCGGACACTTCCTACCTGATCGACAATTGGACTAGATTTCCACTCGACCCTCTTTGGTGGAACCGTTAACCATCACTGACCACTGTTGACCACCTTGATTTTGATTTCTACATCGGCTGTTGTCTTCGCATTTGACCCATGCTTGGTGGCCCCCCTTTATCGCCGCATCACAAGCCTTCCCCTCAAATCTAGTCGAAGGAGGTTGTATGTTTGACTGACTAGACAAACAGTGTCTTAGGTGACCTTTACGATCGATTGGACATTCTAGGCTTAGATATGCCACTCGGCTACCACTTGCTTCTATGGGTTTAGAGACGCCACTCAATTACCACTTACTGACTTGGGTTTAGAGCTATCACTCGGCTATCTCTTGCTGACTTGGGTTTAGAGCTGCCGTTCGGCTAATGCTTGCTACCATGGGTTTAGAGTCGCCGCTCGACCATCTCTTGTTGACCTGGGTTTAGAGCCGTCGTTCGGCTATTTTGTAGTTCGAGCTTTGTGTGATCGGGATAATTGTCGACAACACTTAGCAATTTTTCACATTTCGTTGCTTTCTCGAACGAGCGCCTTTTAATGGTTACTGATGCCATCTCAATTTCTGGAGGACTATGAAATCTCCAATCATTATTGTCGAGAACGCTGCCCATACTTTTTAAATCTCATTAATTCACCCCCTCTCGGCGCCACGTGTCCTACCTTTTGCCGCCACACGCCTGATGTGATAGGCAGGTATCCGAGATTGATGTGATATGCGCTGTTTCAAATTCAGTAGTCAGATTTCGACCTTGTTTTCTTCAACCCTCGATCGGATAGCTCAGAACGATCGCTCACGGGATTTATAAGCCCTTATTTACCCACCGTCATCTTCATATTTCCTCACGTTTTCTCTCTCGTGGACGCTTCTCCTTCTCCTTGTCATCGTCGGCGACCTTTCCCAGTAAGCCCTTTCTTTCTTTCTTTGTATCGTTGAATCCGTAATTTGCTTCTTTCTCAGTTTTCGATAGCCGTTTCTCCACAACCTCCTGCGCCCATCCCCGAGCTTTGGTATACATCTACCGAGTTGAAGTTTAACGAGGATGAGATCGATCAAATGAAACTCACATACCACTTCCCTTCTGACTATCAAAACGCTATCCCCTTTGCCTACGATCAACCTCATTTACCTCCCGTCGGTTTCTTACCATTTTTTAAAGACCAGTTTTGTGCTAGTCTTCGTTTCCCCGTTCACCTTTCTTCTCAGTCATGTGTAAATACTTCTGTATCTCCCTGCACCAATTAGTGTCAAACTCCTTTAGGTTGCTGTGCGGGGGTAGTCGTGCTGTTTCGTCTGCACGACATCCCTTTAGTGCCTTGGGTCTTCCATTATTTTTATTAACCTAAGCTATCCGAGCCAGAGATCCTTTTATTTCAAGCCCGAGTGGGCTCTGCCCTTTTTGATAAAATATCATCCTCTAATAAGCACAGGAGGGAGCATTATTTTTTTGTTCATTTTCCCGATCAGCCTGACTTCATGACTAGCTGGCAGATGGAAGTGATGAAGCCTCCATCACTTAGCAGATATTGAAGCCGATCGGACTATCTCCAAGAAGCTTCTAGCTTGGTCAGTTAGAAGTATCATATTCATCGGCTGCTGTTGGAGAGTGTCTTATATGTGTTCGAGCTAAGCCTAATTCGAACGTGGCTGCCTCTCCCACTAGGTATGTTCTTTCTTTTCTCAATCTTTGAATCTAACTGATTTTTCCTCCTTTTTTGTAGCTCAAATCATGTTGAGGGCACGTCTGAGTGGCAAGAGCAAGCTTGCAGACGCGGAGATTAATGCCATGGGCGTTGCCGAGCTGCAGAGTCGTGGCTTACAGTCGGTCGACCAATCCGACGATCTGACCTGCGGTGTGGGAGGGAGCCACATGGCGTCCAGTGAGGCCGGAGCAAGTCAGACAGTGGCTAGCGATGCCGCGGCCACCGTAGCTGAACTTCCTCTTGATTGACCTTTAATGTTGTCGATGGCGGTGCCCTTGGAGTTGGCCACCTCTAGCGAGCCTCTAATACAATGATGCAAGAGGCACTGAGGGGAAGCTTCGTCTCATTCGGCAACCTCTACCTTGCATACCCCCACTCGTACCGGCTCGTGTCCTTCCTCCGAGCGGGGTGAGACTTCTTCACCCGCCTTTTCCGAGTAGGGCACCATCACGATTCCTACTTCCATGTCATCCGACTGGACAACTTCACTATCCGGGTTGCTGTTAGGGACTATATGTGCGCCGCTCGTCACGTATATGCCACCACACTCCTCCTTGCCAACCGCCTAGGTATCCACCATCCGGTTTTCCCCCATGCCCAAGTCCACTGACCAAACAAACTCCGAGCCTTCTGGTCTGAACAGCCAGAGATACATAACGACCATCATCCACTTGCCAACTGATGAGTGGCGCCATCTGGACGACGCCGAGCCTCACTCCCCCGAACATCAAATCAGGATTCAAGGACCGCTAGTACAAGTTTTGGGATAATGCTCGAGCCCATGCGATGATCATTTCACTGGGGGAGCTCGTTGATGACCATACCTAGAAGTCCACTAGAGTATGTATATTACCCTTACGTTTACTTGCTTATTTCCCGACCGACACTTACTAACTTATTTCTTCTATAGTTCTAGGTTGAGAGCCTGACTATGTGCTAGAGGCTGGCCTTTCTGGAGCACAAAGTGCAACAGCAGTGTGCCCCAAGCAGCTCTTCCGAGGCCTCCCAGGATTATTTTGAACAACTAACTACAGAGGAGGCTCAGCTAAAGGCCGATCTAGAAAGGAGATCAGAGCAACTCCATGTAGAGAGGAACAAAAATGCTGAGCAGGCCCAACACATCGAGCGGCTCACCAAGCAGGCCAATTCCTTTGAGGCCAAGATCAACTCTGCAAATGCCAAGAAGCTCCGAGCCATCGAGGATTTAGATATCAAGAACAAGAAGGCTCCGGTCTTGATCCAAAATCTCAAGGAGGCGGATGCTGCTCTGGTGATAGAGCGGGATAACCGATCGGTTGAACAAGTGGCAACACAGCTCCAGCTCGACGTCAAAGATGCTGAGCTGGCTTCTTTGAAAGCTAAATTAGAGGCGTTCAGAGCGGCCTTCAAGAAGTACCAAGACGAAGAACCTGGGTGGTAAGAAGTGCTCAGGCACAACTATATCCGATTCGACCCTTTTAAAGATAGGCTCACCGATCGGGCTCTTCGCCTCTTTAACTTTGGCATCGATGTGACCATCCAACAGTTGAAGGGCGACAACTATCTCCCTCTCATGCTGACCAACAGATCATAAACTGAGAGAAGTTGGCAGAGTCGCTGCTGGATGATGTATTGGACTATCTCGAATAACCTTCTTTTTTAGTCTTCCAAACCGCCTTCTGTACACTTTTTGCTAGTTTGTAAAATTTTATAAAGTGTTAAAGAATGCGCTCCCATTCAGCACTTTCCAACATAGGTTGAATGTTCCCCGTGTTCTTCCATGCATTGCTATTATGATCCCGTGAGGCTGTCCAGCATTTCAACCATCTTACAATGTTTTGTGAAAATTTTCTAAGTATAAATCCTTGTGCTTCCGCTTGTCTATATAACTAGTCGCTGAGACGCCTGACTGACCATTTCAGTGTAGGTCGAACGACCTATTTAATTCTCTAATTGATCAAATTAATTGCCACTCAGTAGTAGAACTGGGGTTTATAGTCGCCGCTCGACTACCCAATAACTTTCTTCCTGAGTTTATAGCAGCTGCTTGGCTATTTGTAGTCAACTCTTGAGTTTATAGTCTCCACTCGACTTCAATTGACGTGAACTCTCGGGTTTATAGCCGTCACTCGATTTCATGACTGTCTATCTCATAAGGATTTATAATCGCCGCTCGACTCCTGATCCAGGGTTTATAGTCGCAGCTCGATTTTATTTGGCATAGCCTCTTGGATTTATAGTCGTCACTCGACTATTGATTTATCGACTCCCGAGTTTATAGCCATCACTCGATTGTTGATTTATCAACTCCCAAGTTTAGAGCCGCCACTCGACTATTGATTCATTGACTCCCAAGTTTATAGCCACCGCTTGGCTTTTGATTTAGGATTTATAGTCACCGCTCGATTGTTGATCCAGGTTTATAGTCATCACTCGACTGTTGAATTCATCGACTCAAGGGTTTATAGTTGCCACTCGACTATTGATTCATAGACTCAAGGGTTTATAGTCACCGCTCGACTTTATTTAGCGTAGCCTCTTAGGTTTATAGCCACTGCTCGACTGTTGATTTATCGACTCCCGAGTTTATAGTCGTCGCTTAGCTTTTGATCCAGGATTTATAGTCGTCGCTCGACTGTTGAATTCGTCGACTCAAGGGTTTAGACTTGCCGCTCAACTGTTGATTCGTAGACTCAAGGGTTTATAGTTGTCGCTCGACTGTTGAATTCATCAACTCAAGGGTTTATAGTCGCCGCTCGACTGTTGATCCAGGGTTTATAGTCGTCGTTCGATTTTTAATCCAGGGTTTATAGTCGCCGCTCGACTTTTAACTTGACCGAACAACACAAGAGTCTGGGACACTTGGGTTTTTTATTCATTGTCTCCCTGCACTTACATTATATATGTTTACACAAGTGTATCTAAATTCAATCACACACCTCTCACCCGACCCTATAGGGCTGGAGATGGTTTGCGCTCTAGGGCCGCTCGAGCCTTCTCTCATCTTTATCTTGCAGATAGATAGTAGACTCCCGAGCAGAGCTTCTGAATGACTTTGTAGGGTCCTCCCCATGGGGATTCTAATTTGGCGACATCCTCGACCGACTTCACTCTTTCCACACTAGATCACCAACTTGGAACAACCTTGGGATTACCCTTCGGTCGTAGCTCTACTTCATGCGCTACCTGTACGCCATGAGTTGGACAGCTGCTTTATCCTGTATTTCATCTACCATGTTGAGCTCTATGAGTCTTCGGTCAATATTTTCGTCGTTGTAGAGCTGCACCCAGTCGGAATCTACTCCCACCTCTACAGGTACAACTACTTCACCACCATATACTAGATGGAATGGAGTTTTGCCAATTGCCTCTCTGGGTGTGGTACGATGAGCCCACAATACGTTGGGAGTTCGTCGACTGAGCTGCCTCCCGCGTGACCTAGTCGAGCCTATAAGCCTCCGAGGATTTCCTTGTTGGCGACTTCTGCCTAGTCGTTACTTTGGGGGTAGGCCACTGACGTGAAATCTTGCAAGATGTTATAGCCCTCACACCATTCCTTGAGCTTCCGCCCGGCGAACTTCCTTCCATTATTTAAGACAAGCTAGCGAGGGATGCAGAACTGACACAAGATGTTTTGCCATATAAATTTGATAATAATGTGCTTAGTTATCTTGGCTAGCGGCTTGGCCTCCATCCATTTTGAGAAGTAATCTACTACCACAAGTAGAAATCTTCATTGCCCAATCGTTATGGAAAACAGTCTGACGATGTCCATGCCTCATTGGTCAAATGGGCAGGCCGACATGGTGGATGGTTTTATCTCTTCGGTGGGTCGATACGAGATGTTATGATACCTCTAGTATGATAAGCAAGTGACCATCACTCGAGCAGTGTCATCTTGTAATGTGGCCCAAAAGTACCCAGCCAGCAAGATCTTACGGGACAGCAATTTGCCGTCTGGATGACTACCACAGGAACCTTGATGAACCTCTTGCAAAATGTACTCTATATCCTTCGATCCGACACACTTGAGCAGTGGACTTGAGAAAGCTCTTTTATATAGCTAGTCTCCTATTAGGGTGAATCGTCTAACCCTCTTTTTTAGTAATTGAGCTTCCTCTCGATCGACGGGAGTCATGCCTGATCGGAGGAATTCTATCAAAGGCATCCTCTAGTCACTCGGGAAGTTTATTCCAACCATCCTGTCAATTTGTGCCACCAGTAAGACTTGTTCGACCGACTGATCAATGACGATCTGCGATAATGAACTAGCTAACTTAGCTAACTCGTCCATGGCCTGGTTGTTCGACTGGGGGATCTTCTGTATAACCACTTCTTGAAAACTTACCTTCAACTTCTCAAAAGCTTCGACATATAGCTTGAGCCGGGCATTACTTATCTCGAACGTGGCCAATAGTTGCTGAGCTGCCAACTTAGAATCTGAGTGGATGAGGACTCTTATGGTTCTTATACGCCGAGCTGCCTGCAAACCAGCTATCAAGACCTTATATTCGGCTTCGTTATTTGTAGCCTGATAATCTTGCAGTATGAACAATTGCATCCTGCCCTCCTGCGGTGATATCAAGAGGATGCCGATCCCGCTACCTTGTCGAGTGGATGAACCATCTACATATATCTTCCAAGTCACGTTCGGCTCGATGTTCTGGATCTTAGTGACTAAATCAGCTAAGGCCTAGGTCTTGATCGCCATCTACAATTGATACTGAATGACAAACTCATTCAGCTAGGTGATCCATTTGATTAGTCATTCGGATGCTTCTGAGTTAAGGAGAACTCTTCCTAGTGCACTGTTGGTCATCACCACAATTAGATGTGAGAGAAAGTATAGACGAAGCTTCTGAGCAGCGAGTACTAGTGCGTATGCTAATTTTTCGAGACTGGTGTAGTAGAATTTAGCATCTTTTAATATATGACTTAGAAAATACATTGGCTATTGATCAAAGAGGTTCTATCATATCAACGTCGAGCCAATCGCATGCTCCGTGGATGACAAATAAATCCAGAGTGGCTCGTTGATATTGGGTTTTCCCAATATAGGTAGGGAGGTAAGGTACTTCTTAAGCTCCTCCAGCGCCTTGCCATACTCCGCGTCCCACTGGAACTTCATCATGCGGCGCAGTACGTTGAAGAATGGATGACTCCGGTTGGATGACTTGGAGATGAATCTTGATAGTGTGGTGATCCGTCTGGTTAGCCATTGAGCCTCCTTCAGGTTTCGTGATGGGGGCATATCTTGCAACGCCTTCACCTTGCTCGGATTCGCCTCGATCCTCCATTCAGTGACAATATATCCACTCTTTGCTCCAACTAGGCACTTGTTCAGATTCAGCTTGATTCCATATATCCTCAGAGTTCGGCAGGTTTCTTCGATATCCGCACAAAGGTCAGCATCTCAGAGAGATTTTATCAAGATGTCCTTGACATATACTTCTATGTTACGATTGATCTGCCATCGGAACACCTTATTCATCAATCTTTAATAAGTGGCACTGTGTTCTTCAGTCCGAATAGCATAACGTTGTAGCAGTAGATCCCGTCGACCATAATGAAGCTGACCTTCTGTTGATTTTCACGGGCGAGCGACACTTGGTGGTAGCCTTGGTATGTGTTGAACCTGCATATCAGCTCACAACCCGCCGTGGAGTCCACCATTTGATCTATCTGGGGCAGATGATAGAAGTCGTTTGGGCAGGCTTTGTTTAGATCGTAAGTCAATGCAGACTCGCCACTTGTTGCCCGGCTTGGAGACCAACATGACGTTGGCCAACCAACTCAAAAATTGTACCTCACAGATGTGACTACCTTCCAGCAACTTTTATATCTCTACTCGAATAATATGATTCTGCTCCGAATTAAAGTCCCTCTTCCTCTGTTTCACCGGCTGAGCGTCCAGTCATACATGAAGCTCATGCTGAGCCACACTTGGCGAGATGTCTAGGAGCTCGTGTGTCGACCAAGTAAACACATCATGATTTTACCTAAGGCAAGTGACCAGTTTTCCCTTTTTCTCATCTGTCAGGTCGGCGACGACAAATGTAGTGGCTTCCGATCGGTTGGGATGGATTTGAACCTCTTCCTTTTCTTCATAGATCAGCGTGGGAGGTTCTTCCATGATGGTGTTCACCTCCAAATGCTAAATCTTTCGCGTGGCCCTCACCTCTATTTTGACCATCTCAACGTAGCACTACTGAGTGGCCATCTGATTTCCCTTGACTTCACCTACCTCATTGTCTATCGAGAACTTTATTTTTTGGCAAAAGGTAGACACCACCGCTCGAATCTTGTTTAGGGTCAGTCTAGCCAATATAACATTGTAGGTGGGCGGCGCATCCACCACAATAAAATTTGAGGTCCTGGTCCTCTTAAGAGGCTCCTCTCTGAGCGATATGGCCAATCGAGCCTGGCTGATTGGCAACACTTTGTTTCTTGTAAACATATAAAATATGGTCGTCATGGGCTACAGTTCACTCTTATCGATTTGTAGCTGGTTAAATGTCTTCTTAAAGATTATATTCATCGAGCTACCTGTATTAATAAAAGTTCGGTGAATAGAATAGTTAGCTATTACCGCCCGAATGATCAAGGCATCATCATGATGGATCTCCACTCTCTCTAGGTCTCAAGGGCCAAAACTGATCTCTGGTCCCTCAGCCTTCTCTTTGCTGCATCCCATAGCATGTATGTCACGCCCCAGAGGAGTCCCTGTCCGAGAAAATTTCGGCAGCATCTCCCCTGTACGGTGGACAATCTGAAACTTTTCTACATCTCACAAATACCTCAGCCACAGGCGGCTGGAATAATAACAACAAAATAAAACATCACCACGCAGTTATATATAATCTATTCAGCCTCTGGCTGTCACAACCACGCAGTTAAGATAATTAAACAGTAAAATAATACTCTGACTCCACTACACTCGTAAAGCTCAAATCCGACGAACTCACCTCTTCTGCCCTCCAGGCAGGCATGTAGTAGAATAAAAACCAAATCCAAATCCATCGATATAATAAAATCTATACCATGTCCATAAGTAAATAAATCCAGAACATAACAAGTTCAAACAGTCTAGAACAAAAAAGGGAACCAAACGAAAACCAATCACATCCTCGAGGTCTGCAGGGACCAGCAACGGGAACTCTCTCCTGACAGCATCAACCTGAAAATATCAACAATGGAGGCGAGGTGAGTCCAACACTCAGCAGGTACAATTGATATGCAAAGTAAAGAAACAACACCTAGCACTAATCATGCGTACAGTCTCCTGATAAGAAAGATAAAAATGCATCTGAAGTAACAGGAGAATACTGTACTAACCAGGTCCTGAGTATAAGGTCAAACAGTCCGAGTGGTATAGGAATACTGTATGCATGTCAAATATAGGTATCCAAACAATATGCAGCATAAAAATGCAGCAAGCACAAACACAAGCAATAAATGCATCATGATGCCAATGATGCGCCCTGGTCACCCCGACGCCATCGATCATCTCACACACAATAGTGAGGCCGAGTGGGTAGGGCTGTGACAACTGTGCACTCTGTCGTCACTACTCCCGATGGACCGAGTGGACGGGATGCTGTCGGAGTACACCTATCCTCCTACCCCAAATCATAAATGGGGGAGCGTAATGCTCTCAACTCCCGGTACACGATGACGGGGAGGAATCCCTGCCGGATAACACGTTGTGTCACACTACCCATGAGCGGACCAACGGTGCCTAACAGAGTCCCTGCTGCAACACACTCTGCCTGAATCGACCACTAACCCATGAGTGGTGGTGTGTGCAGATCCATATAACTGGCGATGTGCTCAACAATAATGGAGCGGACTATCGCATAGCATGCAATCATGCAAATGATGCATGGTAATAACCATATAAACATCCTGACCTAATCCATATATATAGAAAAGTGCACCCTAGGTCAACGAATCATATCGAATCAAAGGTACACACAAGGTATAAAAACCTAGGTCCTGAACATGGTGAAGCATGGTATATCACTACCCCTATAAGCATGTATAAACAGGTAAAGTATACATGAGATGCAAAACCAATCAATCAATCAAGCATATACCAAGATTTGGGTAGTGATTAACCGAAACAGATAAGAAACACAATTAATGCAACATGTTAATTTCATTACTAAGCATATCAAAGACAAAAAAAGTCAAAAGTACCCGCCTCCGAAAATAGAAAGGTCCAATCTCACTCCGAGATACTCGTCTCGTGTCAAAGTCCTGTATCCAACATAATGTCTAGTTTAGCTAATTCTATCATACAACAATTAGCCAAACTAAATTCTAATCCAATTAAATAATAAGTTCATCCTTAATTCCAATATCAACCCATAAACCTATTTCATATCCATCATCATAATAATCCAATTCCAACCTAATTCAATGTATTTACCAATCTAACAATCCTCTACATCATGCATCAAATCCCTAAATCTTACCTCAATTCATAGTCAAAGCTGATTGCTACAGGATGAAGTAGCTGCTGGAAACCCTCCACTGAGGTGATCAAACACCTAACAAAATGTATAAAATCAGATCCCAATTTCACACTAGCAGCTTACCCTTGACCGAAAATGGAAGAAACCCACCGTATAGGGGTGAACCAGGGTATCAACAACGACTTTGGGTCGAATCTGATGGCCCACGACAGTGCTAGGGCTCGGCTGTACTGGCTTCGTGCGGAAAGTGGGAACTCGGCCGGCGGCAGATTAGGGCAGAGAGGAACAGCCGGCGCTAAACTCGGTTGCCGGCACAAAGCTCCAAAGAGGGAAAGAGCCTCGGCACTGGGTGGTCGGCGCTGAGGCTCAGCACTATATGGTGGTCGACTTCAGTGCCAGGACACGGAAGAACACAAGAAATGGTACTCGGGTGCCAGCGATCGGGGATGGCCGGCGCTACTCGAGTGGCTGGCGACAGCACTCAGATGGCGACGGAAGAAGGGATAAAGGGTCGGCACAGGAAAGGCAGCCGGCTGTCGGCGCTAGGCTGAGGAGGAGCGGCGGTGCTACTCGGGTCGGCGGTGCTTAAATCGCAAGGAAGGGGGAAGAAACCGTGCGGCGTCGGTTAGGGCTCGAGAGGAGAAGAGAGGCGCGCGAGGTATTTTGGCGAGGAAAAGAAGAAAAAAACAAATAAAGAAAATAAAGAAAAACAAAAGAAAAAAAAGAATTTATAAAATAAACAATTCCTCGCTTAAATGGGTAGCCTAAACAGGCTTTCCCGGATCCCAAATCTTATCCCCGTTAACTCGTCCATACGAGCTTAGAAAAATTCCCGAAAAATTTCCAAAAATTCCGGAAAATTCCCTTATTAATATTCGCCTATTTTCCGGTATTTTACATTCTCCCCCACTAATAAAAATTTGGTCCCCAAATTTCATTATCTACCCTCAGCAAGTACTAACAACAGACAGAAAGTAAAAATGCTGAACGGTAAACTAAATCACATACCTCAAATGAAAAGATGGGGATATCGAGCTCGGATAATATCCTCGAGCTCCCAAGTAGCCTCCTCGTCCGAATGATGCTGCCATCCGACTTTAACCAGTCGAATAGTCTTGTTCCGCAACTGACGCTCTCTCCGGTCGAGAATCCGTACCGGAACCTCCTCATATGTAATATCAGGCTGAACTGGAACCGGAATATCTGCCAGCACATGTGTCGGATCAGGTACGTATCTCCTCAGCATCGATACGTGAAATACATCGTGAACGCCTGACAGGGACGGTGGTAGTGCCAATCGGTAAGCTACCGCTCCGATCCTCTCCAAGATCTCGAAAGGACCAATGTACCGCGGAGCTAGCTTACCTCTGAGGCCAAATCTCTTCACCCCTTTCGTGGGTGAAACTCGCAGAAATACATGGTCGCCCACAGAGAACTCTAGTGGTCTACGTCTCCGATCAGCGTAACTCTTCTGGCGGTCCTGCGCCTCTGACATCCTCCGTCTGATAGTACGGACCAACTCTGCATCCTGCTGAACTCTATGAGGTCCCAACAGCTGGGCCTCTCCAACCTCATCCCAAAGGACGGGTGTCCGACAAGGTCTACCATACAACGCCTCAAACGGTGCCATCTGGATAGCCGAATGGAAGCTGTTGTTGTAGGCAAACTCTACCAACGGCAGATGGTCCTCCCAACTGCCTCCGAAATCCATAACACATGACCTCAGCAGGTCCTCTAAAGTCTGAATGGTCCGCTCTGACTGTCCATCTGTCTGTGGATGGAAAGCTGTACTGAAACGGAGCTGTGTGCCCAAGGCCTGCTGCAGACTCTGCCAGAAACGAGACGTGAACCGTGGATCTCTATCCGAAATGATACTCAATGGAACACCATGTAGTCTGATAATCTCTCGGCAATACAGATCTGCCAATCGATCCAGGGAATCAGTCCTCCGAATCGTTAAGAAGTGCGCGGATTTGGTTAATCGATCTACGATTACCCAAATCGCGTCATGGCCTCGTCGTGTCCTCGGCAAACCCACCACAAAGTCCATAGTGATGTGATCCCACTTTCACTCAGGAATAGGAATCCGCTGAAGTAATCCTGCAGGTCTCTGGTGCTCAGCCTTCACCTGCTGACAAACAAGACATCTAGCTACGAAATCCGTGATGTCTTTCTTCATGCCGTTCCACCAATAGGAACGCCTCAAGTCTCGATACATACGGTCCCGCTGGATGGATCGCAAATCGAGAACGGTGCGCCTCAGCTCCTGTAAGACCGGATGAGACCGAGGTACGCATAATCGCCTCGGAAGTATATGATACCCTCCTCGTCTCGTGTAAACTCGGTCTGATGCCCGGAAGCTAATGAACTGTAAATGCCGATCACCAGCCTGGGCCTCTCCCTCGTCCCGATCGACGATCGAGCAACCATGGTAACAAGAATACCGCCTGCTCCCTCGCCTCCTGTGTCTAACTCAAAAACTCAATCATATCCGAATCAAACCGGGCAAGCCAAAGTCCTCCGACTTCGCCGAGTGCATCTGCAACCACATTAGCTTTCCCGTGGTAGCTAATGGTACAATCGTAGTCCTTCAGGAACTCCACCCATCTCCTCCGTCGGAGATTAAGCTCCTTCTGAGTGAAAATATATTTGAGACTCTTATGATCGGTGAGAATCTCAAATGTGATACCATATAAATGATGACGCCAAAGCTTCAGAGCAAAGATGATGGCAACTAACTCCAAGTCATGAACTGGTAGTTCTTCTCATGCTCCTTCAGCTGACGAGAAGCATAAGAGACTACTCTGCCGTGCTGCATCAGAACAGTGCCCAAACCCTGAAGAGATGCGTCGGTGTAAAGTACAAATCCATCCTCTCCAGAAGGTAAAACCAAAACTGGAGCCGACACTAATCTCCGCTTCAGCTCCTGAAAGCTGATCTCGCAATCCTCGGACCATATGAACTTCACGCCTTTCCTGGTAAGACGTGTCAGCGGCATAGCAATACGCGAGAAGCCCTCGACAAAACGTCGGTAATATCCGGCCAATCCCAGAAAACTGCGGATCTCCTGAACTGACTTCGGCTGCTCCCAACCGGTGATAGCCTCGATCTTCTGAGGATCAACTGAAATACCTCTGCTAGAAACCACGTGTCCTAGAAACCCAACTGAGGATAGCCAGAATGCACACTTGCTGAACTTCGCGTACAGCTGATGTCGTCGAAGAATCTCCAAGACTGTGCGAAGATGCTGTGCATGCTCCTCCTCGGAACGAGAGTAGACCAATATGTCATCAATGAAAACGATAACAAACTGATCCAGATACTCCAGAAAGATGCGGTTCATCAAGTCCATAAACACCGCTGGAGCATTGGTAAGCCCAAATGGCATTACCAAAAACTCATAATGACCGTATCTGGTACGGAAAGCTGTCTTCTGGATATCAGAATCTCTGACTCTCAACTGATGATATCCAGATCGCAGATCAATCTTAGAATACACTGATGTACCTCGAGCTGATCAAACAAATCCTCGATCCGCGGTAATGGATATTTATTTCTGATGGTAACTGCATTCAGCTGCCTGTAGTCAATACACAACCTCATAGTACCATCCTTTTTCTTGACAAACAGAACTGGAGAACCCCATGGTGAAACACTAGGGCGAATAAATCCCTTGTCTAAAAGCTCATGGAGTTGAACCTTCAGCTCGTTCAACTCTTTCGGTGCCATACGATACGGAGCTTTCGATGTCAGCGCGGTTCCCGGAATCAGCTCAATAGCGAACTCCACTGGCCTTCTGGGAGGCAAACCTGGCAGCTCCTCTGGAAATACATCTGGGTACTCCCGGACAACAGGAACGTCGGAGAGCTGCGAACTACTACTGTCCTCAGTACTGATCAACGACAACAGAAAACCATGACAGCCGTGAGACAGCAGCTTCTGCGCCTGAATCGCCGAAATAATCGAGATGTCGTCGTCTCTGATGCCAGTGAAACTCCACGAGGGTTGGTTCGGAGGCTGGAAGGTGACCACCCTCGTCTGGCAATCAACGGTAGCATGATATATTGACAGCCAATCCATGCCAAGTATGACATCAAACTCGACCATCTCCAATACTAGAAGATCTACCGTAAGTATCATGTTGCCAAAGTCTAATGGGCAACCTCTGATCTCCTGGGTGACATCTAAAGTATCACCGGATGGTAGGGAGACAGTCAATCGCCGCAACCTAACAGTAGGTAATCTACCAATCTCCCGCATAAAGGTACGGGATATAAAAGAGTGCGAATTACCAGTATCAATCAAAATATCAGCAGTAAATGCATAAATGGAAATCGTACCGCGGAAAACGGATCCGTCGGCCCGCTGAGCATCCTCTCTGGTAATCGCATGAACACGACCAGTCTCTGGCGGAGGAGGAGGTGGTAATGCTGCCAGCGGCTGCTGCGGCTGGGCAGAAGCCTGCCACTGAGGCGCTGCTGGACTATGTGCCAGATAAGACTGAGAGGATGGTGACTGATACTGTGCAGCTGGCTGGGACTGAGTCTGATACTGCCCCTGAGTCGGATAATAAGGTCCTGGAGCAAAACTCTGGGGTGCTACAGAAGCACTGGAGTACTCCTGTCCAAGCATGCCAAATGCTGCTGCTGAGGGAGCTGCTCCCTGCTGACGCTGTGAAGATTGGGCTTTCTGCCCTCCTCGATATGCCCCTGACTGACTAGACTGTCCCCTCTGACCTGACCCTCCGGAAGCCGTGTGCTGAGCCTTCAGCTGACAATCTCGGCTCTGGTGCCCCGGCAGTTTGCAATAAAAGCAAACTGACTGTCCCAGAGAGCAAGCTGGGGTGAGGTGATCTCTGGATCCACATCTGAAACAATGAGTATCACCGGAAGGTGGTTGCCGGTTCTGCTGAGAAAACCGGGAACGTCCTGAAGAAGACCGCCCTGATTTCTGAGGCCTACGAGACGCCCCAGAAGTACCCTGACCTGACTGTCTGCGACTACTCTGAGGCTGTCCTGTCGCCTGAGTCTGCTGGACCTGCCCTGATGTCTGACCCGTATGCTTTCTTTTCCTGTCCGGATATGCTGTCTGCCGAGCTAACTCTATCATCAAAGCTCGATTCAATGCATCAGAGTAAGATGAAATCCCTAATCCGGCAAGCTGTACATGCAGATAACCATCCAATCCCTGTATAAACTGCATCATGCGAGTTCTGTCCTCCGCAACTAACTCTGGACAAAACTGAGCCAACCGGAGGAATTCAGTATTATACTCGGTCACTGAGCGATTATTCTGCCTTAGACTCATAAAATCCTGTCGGCGAGCCATCTGATAGGACAGTGGAAAGAAACGGCTCTCAAAAGCCTCTCTGAATCTGGTCCATGTGACGTTGCGCTCACCAATAATAAAACGCTGAGTAACCCACCAGGCATTAGCTTCATCCCGTAAATGGTAAGCAGCCAGCTCTGCTTTCTCCCACTCGGAGCAAGCCATATAGAAGAAAGTCTGCTCCATAGTCTCTATCCATGACAGAGCCATACTCGGATCGAGATCTCCGCGGAAAAGAGTGAAACGAGTCTTCATCGACTCAGCCAGTGCTGGAATCCTAGCTCGTGCAGCGACAATATCAGTGAGCTGTGTCGGGACGGCTGCAGGAACTGGCGGAAACACTGGAGCTGATACTACAGGTGGTACCGCGGAATAAACCGGAGGAGGAACTCCCGGTGCTGCTGTATATACTGGAGCATAAGCCGTCGGTGGTACTGACTGGGGAACAAAAGTGGTGGCAGCTGGAGGTACGGTAGGTAATGGTACCGGATATGGTGCAGCTGCTGCTACTGTAGGCACTGGGGGCACAGGTGCCACTGGTGTCGGGTACACTGTAGGTCCAAGTGGCGGTGGTGCCGAGTACGTCGTAGGCTGCTCTGGAGCAAATGTCGGGTACGCCAATGGTACACCTGATGGTACCGTAAATACGGTAGGAGTGGATACCATCGGTGCGGCCAAAGTAGGTATCTCTACAGGAGCTATCGGGATTTGAGAGCCCGATGCTCCCGCTGCATCCTGAGTCTGTCCCTGACTGACAGGCTCACTAACAGTGGGCATCTCTGGCATATCCAGAGATCCCGTGGTCCTCGCACGTGGTCGTCCAGCACCACGTCTCGTAGCAATACGAGTAGATCGTCTCATATCTGTTAAATTAAATTACAAATATCAATACCAATATAACAATCATAAAATAACAACATACCTATTTGCCGTCTGGAGATGTTCCGTCCCCAGTCCCCAATTTGACCTCAAAATTCCGAACGTACATATCGCGGAAATCCAAATAAACGAAAATCCAAACATAACCATATCGAAAATCAAAATGCCCGCTTGACTGCAAACCGCTAACCCAAATATCCGTAATACCAACAACGTATCCGATAAATCTTAGAACACCAAAAGGTGTATTATATTCCGCCCGATACTAAATAAATTGGTATCAGATAACCCGAAAATCTAAAATACGAAACAAAAGATCGTAAACGTGCTCCGATACCACTAAATTGTCACGCCCTAGAGGAGTCCCTGTCCGAGAAAATTTCGAAGATCTCCCCTGTGACAATCAAACTTTCTACATCTCATAAATACCTCAGCCACAGGCGCTGGAATAATAACAACAAAATAAAACATCACCACGCAGCTATATATAATCTATTCAGCTCCTGTCACAAACACGCAGTTAAGATAATTAAACAAAAATAATACTCGACTCGAAATCCACCCTACTCCTCAAAATCGACGAACTCACCTCTTCTGCCGTCCAGGCGGGCATGTAGTAGAATAAAAACCAAATCCAAATCCATCGATATAATAAAATCTATACCATGTCCATAAGTAAATAAATCCAGAACATAACAAGTTCAAACAGTCTAGAATAGAAAAGGGAACCAAACGAAAAACTAATCACATCCTCGAGGTCTGCAGGGACCAGCAACTGGAACTCTCTCCTGACAGCATCAACCTGAAAATATCAACAATGGAGGCGGGGTGAGTCCAACACTCAGCAGGTACAATTGATATGCAAAGTAAAGAAACAACACCTAGCACTAATCATGCGTACAGTTTCCTGATAAGAAAGATAAAATGCATCCAAGTAAACAGGAGAATGTCAGATTAACTAGGTCCCGAGTATAAGGTCAAACAACCGAGTGGTATAGGAATCAGATGCATGTCAAATATAGGTATCCAAAAATATGCAGGCATATAAATGCAGCAAGCACAAACACAGCAATAAATGCATCATGCATATGATGCCAATGATGCGTCCTGGTCACCGACGCCACGATCATCTCACACACAATAGTGAGGCCGAGTGGGTAGGACTATGACTCTGTTGTCACTACTCCCGATGAGTGACCGAGTGGACGGATGTCCGAGTACACCTATCCTCCTACCCCAAATCATAAATGGGGAGCGCAATGCTCTCACTCCAAGATGGGGAGGAATCCCTGCCGGATAACACGTTGTGTCACACTACCCATGAGCGGACCAACGGTGCCTAACAGAGTCCCTGCTGCAACACACTCTGCCTGAATCGACCACTAACCCATGAGTGGTGGTGTGTGCAGATCCATGTAACTAGCGATGTGCTCAACAATAATGGAGCGGACTATCGCACAGCATGCAATCATGCAAATGATGCATGGCAATAACCATATAAACATCCTGACCTAATCCATATATATAGAAAAGTGCACCCTAGGTCAACGAATCATATCGAATCAAAGGTACACACAAGGTATAAAAACCTAGGTCCTGAACATGGTGAAGCATGGTATATCACTACCCCTATAAGCATGTATAAACAGGTAAAGTATACATGAGTTGCAAAACCAATCAATCAATCAAGCATATACCAAGATTTGGGTAGTGATTAACTGAAACAGATAAGAAACACAATTAATGCAACATGTTAATTTCATTACTAAGCATATCAAAGACAAAAAAAAGTCAAAAGTACCCGCCTCCGAAAATAGAAAGGTCCAATCTGACTCCGAGATACTCGTCTCGTGTCAAAGTCCTGTATCCAACATAATGTCTAGTTTATCTAATTCTATCATACAACAATTAGCCAAACTAAATTCTAATCCAATTAAATAATAAGTTCATCCTTAATTCCAATATCAACCCATAAACCTATTTCATATCCATCATCATAATAATCCAATTCCAACCTAATTCAATGTATTTACCAATCTAACAATCCTCTACATCATGCATCAAATCCCTAAATCTTACCTCAATTCACAGTCAAAGCTGATTGCTACAGGATGAAGTAGCTGCTGGAAACCCTCCACTGAGGTGATCAAACACCTAACAAAATGTATAAAATCAGATCCCAATTTCACACTAGCAGCTTACCCTTGACCGGAAATGGAAGAAACCCACCGTATAGGGGTGAACCAGGGTATCAACAACGACTTTGGGTCGAATCTGATGGCCCACGACAGTGCTAGGGCTCGGCTGTACTGGCTTCGTGCGGAAAGTGGGAACTCGGCCGGCGGCAGATTAGGGCAGAGAGGAACAACCGGCGCTAAACTCGGTTCCCGGCACAAAGCTCCAAAGAGGGAAAGAGCCTCGGCACTGGGTGGTTGGCGCTGAGGCTCAGCACTGTATGGTGGTCGACTTCAGTGCCAGGACACGGAAGAACACAAGAAATGGTACTCAGGTGCCAGCGATCGGGGATGGCCGGCGCTACTCGAGTGGCTGGCGACAGCACTCAGATGGCGACGGAAGAAGGGATAAAGGGTCGGCACAGGAAAGGCAGCCGGCTGTCGGCGCTAGGCTGAGGAGGAGCGGCGGTGCTACTCGGGTCGGCGGTGATTAAATCGCAAGGAAGGGGGAAGAAACCGTGCGGCGTCGGTTAGGGCTCGAGAGGAGAAGAGAAGCGCGCATGGGGAGAAGAGGAAAAAATAAAGAAAATAAAGAAAAACAAAAGAAAAAAAAGAATTTATAAAATAAACAATTCCTCGCTTAAATGGGTAGCCTAAACAGGTTTTCCCGGATCCCAAATCTTATCCCCGTTAACTCGTCCATACGAGCTCCGAAAAATTCCCGAAAAATTTCCAAAAATTCCGAAAAATTCTCTTATTAATATTCGCCTATTTTCCGGTATTTTACAATGTATCTCCAGCCATCGGGCATGCAACTTCCTAGCTCTATTGGAATCACTGTTGGTTAGCCCCCGGTGATCACTCCAATTTCGCCCCGGCGTTGCTTCAGTTTTCCTCCACCCGAGCTGAGGGCCTGGTCCACTCAATAGAAGCTTAGGTGGGACTTATGTTATTTCTCCATTGAGGTTGACACTGATATCGCTCGATCTCCATTCTTTCTTCTTTCTACCGCTCGCTTGATCGGTGATGCCGATTGGGAGATAGTGACTGATGGTGATAGCCTGGCGGTACTGGTCGACTGGAAATTGGTCTCAAATCATAGTAGTCTCGGGTGTTATGCATCGTCGATTAATGGAATGAGCAAAACAACGACGTCCAAGTCCTGCCTTTTGCTGCTTTCGGCAGACCTGCTACTACATGCTACACGGAATGGGCTTGGGGCTCCTGGTGTGGCTGTGCTACTCCCGCTCGAGGCCTTTTGGTGGCTGATGATTGGTGGTCGACCACTGCTTAGGGGGCAACATGTTTGGAGGGTACTTCTTTCCTTCGTGCCACCTGGGCTTCCTCCACGTTTATGTATTTGGTGGCACACTTGAGCAAGTGATCGAAGTCTTTTGGCTGCTTTCGGATGAGTGAACAGAAGAACTCCCCTTTAGTGAGCTCCTGAGAGAAGGCACTTACCAATATATCCAAGGAGACCAATGGAATATCCATGACCACCTGATTTTACCACTTGATGTACGCCCTCAGTACCTCCGTAGGCCCTTACTTTACTGTGAACAAATTAACACTCATCTTTTGGCGATGGTGATTACTAGCAAAATGATGCAGGAATGCCGCTCGGAAGTCCTTGAAGTTGTGAATCAATCCGATCGACCACCGCCTGAACCATCATTGCACCGATCCAGAGAGAGTAGTGAGGAAGACTCGACATTTCACTCCATCGGTGTACTGATAGGGTGTGGCTATGTTGTCAAATCTGATCATATTGGTTGTTCCATTGTATTCCCCAATCGTCAATGGGGTATAGTGCCGCGGCAATGGGTCATCCATAATCCCTTGAGAGAATTGCCCATTGATTTGTTCGGGCAAATCATCAACTTGAGGTGTCTTTCCCTTCCATTCATCCCGGACAGGTGCGTAATCCAAGGACGACCCTAGCTCTCTCTCCACTCAGTCTTGTTCCTTTGAAGGAGTATGGAACAGTGTCCGATGGAAGGAGATTGGTGCATTGGGCGCATCCTCGTATATGCTAGTCGGCTTCTTATTCTCCCCCTAAATGGATTCGAATTCCGTTCAGTCTCTATATCCAGCTTGTTGTCCTACTGCTGATGCCGTGGGTTTATGTACCTAGCGCTCAACCATCGCTTGTTGTTGTTGTTGCTCCACCATCTTGGTCACCCGGGCTTGAATCAACATATCCAGCTCCTCCTTTGTCAAAGTCACCATCGTGAGTCATCCAACGCCCTCCATCTCCATGTATCGGATATAGGCTACTTTCCCACAAACGACGCCAATATGATCATATCCAAAAATCATGAAGAAGGCTAGCTGGGGATGTGGCTCCTCGGTTGACTGCGTTAAGACTCCACTCCGCTCTCCGGCGTTAGCCCTCTGACGCTCAAGTCAATCATCGAAACAGTAGAAGATGAAGCAATGTAGTAGCGAAAGCACAAGCGTGAATAGTGAATAACACATATCTCCGCCGGTGTATGGAGTGCTACTATAGGCAATGTGCATGCCTCTCGAGGAATGGGCACATTCTCCCAACCATCCCATGAAAGGACATGTCAGGAAAGTGCCTCTAAAACTATACCTTAATAGGGCGTGCAAATCTTTGACATGATAGTAGAAGCTTTCATCGTACGATTCGCTTATTGACCATGCCATGCTGTCAGCAACATTATTTCCTAGAGGGATTCTAAGAGATATGGAAATGGTCCAACTATTCGATCGAGCAGGGTAGTCGTTCAGCCAGGACTCCTCTGCTCGGTCAACCTCAGCCGTTCTTCTTCGTAATCCCTTAGCACAGTAGATTGTTTCCGCCCGACCGGACAAGCGCTCTGGTCACTCCTGGCCAGACATAATGAGCATCTGATGCTCTTTCCATAGTGCTCCTGGACAGACGGACACTCTGCTCAGACAAGTCACCAGGCCGATCAGACACTTCCTACCTAATCGGTAGTTAGACTAGATTTCCGCTTGGCCCTTTTTGGTGGAACTGTTAGCCATTGCTAACCACCATTGATCACCATGATTTTGACTTCCACATCAGCTACTGTGTTAGCATTTGACCCACGCTGGGTGGGCCCCCTTTATCATCGCATCATCGAAGAAGCAGCCTTCATTCTCCTTTTTGGCAATAAAAGCACCTCCAATAGCACAAGGAGTCAACTTCTTCATTATTATTTTTAAACAAGAAGCCATCATGATATGTGGAAAAAGGCGATTCACTCACCCCTTGTTCCCCACCAACCCGTCCCTAGGTTAACATGGAAGAGGTAAATCACAGGTGGCTACTAACCATTAGTGCAAGTGGCCAAGGCATGGGGAAAAACTCATGTAAAATGATAAACCCAGTTAGTCTCATTAACTTTCTATGGGGGTGACCGGCCTGACCCCACGGAAGTTTTCCATTGACCATCAGGGTAAATCGGGAAGCGTGCATGGCGGCCATCCCAGAAGTCCACTATCCTTTGGTTGCTCTCCCCATTTGGAGGAAAAATTCTTACAAATATGCCATAATTAGGGATCAAACTACGAGTGCTTGGGAGACAACCTGGATGTCCTATTACTGTACCATAGCCCCCAGGACAACATCATAGTTTTTGCAATTGCAAGTCTTCTTCATTATCAATCGTAATCACCGATTATATTTTCTTTTTCCTCCTTTATGTCTGGAATTTTAACAATGCAAATCACTCCACAAATTTACTCTGGAATACTTTTATCCGATGAATCTTCAACTACGGGGTGTATCTAGATACTGGAGCAACTATATATGCCACACTAGACTATCACATCATTGCAGAAATATTATCCTACTATAGCTCAGATACGACACAAGTAAACGATAGGTTAGGTTTGCAAATTGTTAATCATGGAAACATACAATTTCAACCATGTAATCAAATTTTTTACATGTGTAATATCTTTCATGTTCCTTCTATTATGAAAAATTTACTTTCTGCACATTAATTTAGTCTTGATAACAATGTCTTCTTTGAATTTCATTCTAATTATTGCCTTGTAAAAGATAGAACCACGTACACTACTTTGCTTCATGGCGAGGTTAAAAATGGTCTCTCCTATCTTCAATATCCTTTTGTTAAAGCTTTTGTTGGTGAATGAATAAATAAACTAGTTTGACATGCTTGACATGGTCATCCTTCTCTTCATATTGTTCAAAGAATCATAAGTCAATTTGGTTTGCCTACTTCATATATCTCATCACATCATTTATGTAAAACATGCTTAGAAGCAAAGGGTCATAAGTTACCTTTTTCCTAATCTAATCATGTATCTAATTTTCCTCTTGAAATAATGTATTCTGATATTTGGGGTCCTATTATGTCTGATATTATGTTACTTTCATTGGTCATTTTATCTAATGAAACGTAAATATGATTTACTTAACATATTTTGCCATTTTCAACTCCAAGTTGAACGTTTCTTTGGTTGTAAAATACTTGTTTTTCATTCTAATTGGAGTGGTGAGTATTAAGCTCTTCATTGTCATCTTGTTTCTTGTGGAATTATTTATCAAGTCTCTTGTTCTCAACCCTTGAGAAAAATGATTTTGTTGAGAGAAAACATCTACATATAGTGGAAACAACTTTAACTCTTTTAATTATGCATCAATTCCTCATAAATTCTAAGATGAAGCTATTAACATTGCAGTTTACCTCATAAATTGCCTTCGAGATCCATTTCTTAATTAAAAGTGTCCACTAGAGAAACTTTATAATTGATCTCCTGATTATACTTGTCTTCGAGTTTTTGGTTGCACATGTTATCCGTGGTTACTTCCTACTCTAAACATAAATTAGGCTCTCGTTTATTACAATATGTTTTCTTTGGTTATAACAATTTGTATCATGGGTATTGTTGCTT
This sequence comes from Zingiber officinale, assembly GCF_018446385.1. Lineage (NCBI taxonomy): Eukaryota > Viridiplantae > Streptophyta > Magnoliopsida > Zingiberales > Zingiberaceae > Zingiber > Zingiber officinale. The sequence goes on along the minus strand of NC_056000.1, from coordinate 119,530,932 downwards.
ACATATACTAACCAAGAAAATTTATATTTCCTAACATGTTATTTTTATGAGTCTCTGTTCCCTTTTTTAGTAATTTCCTCAACCTCTCCTCCAAAGACTGGTGACACATATTTGGTACCACCCAACATTACCATAAACATGCAACATTTGTCTCTCCTCTTGAGGAATGATACTAATACAAGAGATAATGGTAATTTGGATCTAGCTCCATCTCCGTCAATCTTTGAGTTGGAGATAAATGTATATAGAGGGAGATAAATGTCTCTCCTCTCCTTTTGGTTCTTCCAAAAAAAAAAAGGATAGATTCACTACTATAACGACCCTCCTAGTGTTGGCCCCATGGATATAGAGGGAGATAAATGTAGATACATATGAGTTAGGTGTATGGTGGGGTAAATCTCAGGTTATCATTTTCTAAAAATTAACCCATGGTCATTACTCCAAAGATGTTATGTGCCCACTGCTTGCGCTATGCCCTGAGGCCTTGGTTCTTCTAATACATCATCCAATCATGAGAATAATCTGCTTCCATCTTTGGATATGCCTCATGACGCATCTTTTCATTCTCAGCCTAGCTCCTCGCCTTCTTCAACAAGTGATTCTGATGAAGATGCTCCTTGGTGGATACCTCTCTTAAGTGATATCTATGCATGATGCCCGCCAATGGCCACCCGTTACTCCCTTCCATTGGCTCTAGTGGTCTGGTCTCTTCAAAATCTATTGAACCAAGTGCTTTACATAGATTGTTATAGATCCAAATTGGTCTGCTATGATGACTACATAATTTGATGCTCTCCTGCACAATAAGACTTGGTGCTTAGTTCCTCGCACTACCTCTATGAACGTTGTGGGTTCCCAATTGGTCTTTTGTATCAAGTATCATGTTGATGACTCTTTTGAATGATATAAAGTTCATCTTGAGGAAAAAGGATTCAATGAATGGTTAGGTATTTGTTGGTGTAATTTCCCATGGATCAAGGTTGACCAGGTTGACTAAGCTTGAGTTGACTCAACCTTGAGTCTTGATGTTTGACAATATATGGAGATTGTAGGTGCAATTATCTATTTGGAGAGATTGGTCAAGGTTGACTAATTTAATGTGAAAAGAGTCAAGTAGGTCAAGGTTGACTGGATACTTGACTAAGAAGTCCTAACTGGAGGTTAGGTAAGGACAAGTCCAACAAGAAGGTTGGCAGAAGATGGAAATCCAAGTGGGTCAGTGTTGACCAGACACTTTGTGTGAAAAGTCCTGATGAGTGAAGCTAGACAGTTGCGAAAGCTCTAGTGAGTGAAGCTAGGTAGTTGGAAAATCTTGGTGAGTGAAACCAGGTGGAAGTCCTAGTGAGTGAAGCTAGGTAGTTAAGAAGTCATGGTGAGTGAAGCCAGGTAGTGGAAATCCATGTGGATTAAGGTTGACCAGACATCTGGTGTTTGAAAGTCCAAGTGGGTCATGGAGGACCAGACACTTAGCATAAGACGATAAGTCCAAGTGGGTCAAGGTTGACCAGACACTTGGCATGAGGAAAAAAAATCCAAGTGGATCGAAGGATTGACCAGACACTTGGTGATGAAGTTCTAGTAGGTTAGGCTGACCAGATGCTAGGCATAGGGGAGTTCTAACAGGTCATGATTGACCGGATGTTGGGATTGAGACCCTAGACTTCAGTTAGTCAAGTTAGGGTGGGTCAATTGATCACTTGATTGATTGAACCAGAGCCTAGTTGATCAATTGGGAGAGTTTAGCAAGTAATGATAGTCCAATCAATCAGTCGATCAATTGGGGTTGTGCCAATCATGATTGATTAGAGGCCACTCACGTGAAGAGCATAGTGTGCTCCCCAATCGATCAGCCGATCGATTGAGATACTCTAATTGATTAGTCGATCGATCGGGGTTGATTCTCTCACAATGACGTGAGGAAGCTAGAATCGATTCTGGGGTCTTCTGTGAAGGCACAAAAGGTTGCTGGATCAATCAATTAATTGATCCAGCTACTTCCAATCAATTAGTCGATCTATTGGGATATGCCCGTTGCATAGGTTGCGACTTTTGGATGGCTGAGATTGCTCAGATCTTATGTGGCAATGATTGGAAGTAAGCCAATTGATTGGGAGCCATAGATCAGGGAGTATGAAGGCGATAGTGAGGTTCAAACGCAGGACTGCAAACACATGATTCTCTCCATTTCTTCATGCTCATCATCGTCGATTCTTGAACGATCTTGGGGACAAGTGTTGCTACACTTCCAAGAGTCAAGAGGAATTCTCAAGCTACACGAGATCAAGCAAGAAGAGGTTTTATTTGTATTTATGTACATGTACTTCTTGTTGTGAGTTGTGTGCTTGTGTGAGTGTTATACGAGGTTTCTCCACCTTTAGTTGTTCCGAGAAGGAGGGTTTACATAATGGAGAGTGTGCTCAGTGTGTGGATCCTTGGATTAGTCACTTCTTCTTGAGGTGGATACCAAGTAAATCTACTTGTTAGCATTAAGATCTTGCTTCGAGTATTTTCGCTGCAAAAGATCTTCATCGACGAAGTGAGCGAGCTATTCACCCGCTTCTAGCTCCGAAGTGACCCAATGGTATTGACTTTAATAATACATTCAGTCCAATTATTAAGATTACAACTATCATATTATTACTATCTATAGCTGATAGCTCCAACTGGTTGATACACCAATTAGAGGTTTCTAATGCCTTTCTTCATGGTCATCTTGAGAAACCTGTGTTTATAGAGTAGCCGCCTGGGTTTATTCATTCATACCTTTCAACACATGTTTGTTAGTTGAAGAAATCCTTATATGGTCTTTGACAAGCCCCTTGTCCATGGTTTCATTGTCTCTTTACTTGGTTACACACTCAAGAGTTCTCTGATTCAAAAACTGACTCCTCTTTATTTTATAAGTGTGATAGTGGCTCTATGTTTTTTCTTCTTATTTATGTGGATGATATTCTTCTATCCGAAAATGATCAAGAAGGCATCACTACTCTACTTCATCTTCTTAATCAGGAATTCCCTATTAGAGATCTTGACATGACTCATTTTTTTCTGGGTATTGAGCTTTTCTCAAATTATGATGCTTGTCTCCTTTCACAGAGCAAATACATTGCTGAAATTCTCCAACGACTAAAATGGATGGTGCATATCTTATTTCTACACTGATTGTTACACTACAAAAAAACCTTGATTTAGAGATGAAATTTAGCAATGAAAATTTTTTATGCCAAATCTACAACAAATTTTATGACAAAACAAAAAATCGTTGCTAATTAGTAACAAAAGAGTTTCATTGCAAATTAGTAATAAATAATATTTTATCATAAAATTCATTGCTAATTAGTGATGAAATTTGATATTCGTCACAGAGTTTGTGATGAATTCCATATTCATTACAAATTTTGTAATAAAAATGATATTCATATTAGTATTATCCCTAGTACCAATAATGAGATAATTGTAAAGGGACTCCTTTTATATCACATTTCATTATTAATAAAAGGTAAAGTTGGTTATTATATTTATTTCAGTTCAGTGCCAAATGAATAAGTATAATGATGTCCTAGGGTAATAGGTTCTAATCTATAATATATATCAATTGGCTAAATTGATAGTGAGATATTATAGATATACATAGAATACTACTCTTAATTATTCCTAGCTAAGCATTAATATACAAGGACAATATTAATGCGTTGAGACTATTATGTAAGTCAACGGATGACTTAATTTCACAAGTCATGGATATGAGATATCAGGTTGACACATGAGTATATATTAAAGAATATATACTGAATGACCTGCCATGAGAATATTTTATGGATCGTTATATGAGTTTCATGAATATTCTCATATGACTATTGGTATGAATAGTCCTTAGATCTGAAGTCACTATAGTTTCCTACATAAGACGTATACGTTGGTATCAGCAAACGTCACCTGTAACAGGGTGGACTATAAAGCCGATCATTGGATATACAATAACTTATGCGGAGAGATGTGAGTGATGTATATGAGATATATCCCTTCCATATGACAAAAGTGATATCTGTGGGTCTCTTGATTAGTAGGACACAAGAAACCATAATCATGCTCAAATGAGTCAATATGAGATATTGAACTTATTTGATTGAATGTGTCTACTTACAGATCAAGAAACACAAAGATTGATAAGAGGATGACACAATCTATGCCTCATTGTTCAATCTAGATATCAAGGATAGAAGGACCAAGTCATACAAGATAATAGACATAGAAAGGTTTTGTTGGATCTCGACATTCTCACCACTTGGGTAGCAATGATTCCTTACTAGATGCCACTCATTACTTATGTATCTAAATATTGATTTGGATATATTGCCAATGTTACGAGAACCTATTGGATCACACATAAAGAACAAGTAGATTTGGAGATGTATTCATATGATAGATCATTGGATTAAGTCTAATCCGAATTGAACTTATTGAGTTAGACTCAATTTGATCCAATTATTGGATTGAGTCTAATTTAAACTAGACTCATTCAGTCAATTTAAATTAATGAAATGGTGATTCATTGAATTCGAAATTGAATGAGAATCAATAAGTGGGTGAATTTGAATTCACCAAGGAAGATGAAAGGCCTTTTAAATGATTTGATCATGTAAAAGAAGGAGACTAAAAGGCTCTTTATGGAAGATGAAAATCCTCTTCATGAAAAATGACAGAGTCAATTCATGAAGAAGATGAAAGATCAAAGGACCTTTTGTATTCCATGAGAGTACAAAAGGGTGATTTTCGACCATTGAATGGGGTGTTCATTGTGTTCATCTTCTCTTCTCTTATCCATTGTCGAAACCTCCTTTCTTGGTTGCTAGCACAACCTTAGGTGGCTTCCTTCTCCACTTCGTGAGTTTGTGAGACAAACAAAGGCTTGTTCGTGTGGATACCATAGAGGTGCAACCACTTGATTGTGCTGAGATCTGCATCTAAAGAAATGTTGCTGTCAGGATTGCGAAGGGCACGTTGCAAAGGTATATCTCTCAATAAACACTTAGTATATGATAGTTTTCCCTTTGCATGGATCTTCTAGAGATTATCTAGTAAATTTTTCACTACGCTTTTTGCGTGTTTAGCGCACTAGATCCCTACAATTCGTTGCAAAACTTGCAACGAATTTAGAATTCATTGCAAAAGCTTACAAAATATATGTAATTGATGCAACCAATTATGCAACGAATCCATGGATTCATCGTAGATTGTTAAAAAAATTTAAAATAAAAATAAATGTGTTGCCAATTCTATGACACAGTTTTTTTTCAATTCTATGACAAATCATAGTATACGATGAATCCCTGGATTCGTAGCCAAATCAGTGACAAATCCTAAGATTCATCGCAGAATTAAAAAAAAATTAAAAATAATAAATGTGTCTAATATCGGTTGAGGGACCTAGAGAGTTTGAAATAACATAAAATTAGTTCATATATATTTGTCTAGTTCTCCTAATTATATAAATTCCTCCAAACATCAATTAGACCCAATAGATTGAGATCAGTGATTTTCTGAATATGAATTAGATTTTTTAGACATATTTGTGTTCAAAAATCATTTATCTCATTAGATTGGGTCAAATTAATATTTGAGAGGATTTATATAATTAAAAGATTTGTACGAATACATAGGAATTAATTTCATGTCATTTAGAACTCTCTAAGTCCCTCAACTGATTTTGAAGATATTTATTTTTTTTTAAAAAAATGTTTTTTCAAGTCTACAATAAATCCAAGGATTTGTCACAGATTTAGTGACGAATCCAGGAATTTGTCGTAGAATTGACGACGAATCCTAGGATTCATCGCAAAATTGAAAAAATAATAATAAAATAAATTTGTCCAAAATCGGTTGAGGAACCTAAAGATCATGGAATGACATAAAATCAGTTCTTATATATTCATATAAATATCCTGATTAGATAAATATCCTCAAACATTAATTTGACCCAATATATTAATCAGGATATTTATATATTAGTTACTTCATTTGATTCCAACCTCAGTATCAAGTCCATTAACACATAAATCATTAGCTACTAAATTTTAATTGATGAATCCAGTGAGTTGTCGTTGTTGTTAAACATTAGAATTCAGCTTGAACCTCATAAGTTTCCAAATTTAACACTTGAAAGAATTTGTTTTCCTTGAATCACACATAGTTGAGAATTGAGGAAGCCAAAGTTCATTGCTAAAAACTCTATTAAACATATTGATCAGAATGATTTTTACTTCTCTGTTTGTCTTTAAGGATATTATTTGGATTCCATCTCATCTTAAACATCCAAACAGATTCTGAAATTCTATTTCTTTACATCCATTTTGATTTCTAATCTCCTTGGTACTTCAGATCAAGCTTTAATCTTTAATCCCTCTAGATTGTTTCATTTAACATTCAATCTAATCTAGCTTGTCCTAAATTCTGTATAGTGAAGAATTTTCAGCTTATTTTAGCTATGCTATTTCTGTTTTGTTTCCCTTTTAGCTTCAAGACTCAGACTTTCAGTGGCTTTTTTTTATTTGCAACTTGTAGCTATTTATTGATTAGATGGGCCATTGTCCCATTTCAAATGAACAACAAGTTCAAACAACTTCCAATTCCATCAGTATTTTTTTTAAACAAGCTTTAGCAAACTTGCCTTCATTGCCACTTTTTTTCTGTGCAAAGTGACTACCTTTGTCTTAATCACTGCCTTCTAAAGCTTGTAATTCATTTTAATATGCTTCTTGAATGGACTAGTACTTCTCTAATTAAGATCCCAATCCTATTTCCTTCCTTTTAATGCCACAACTCACTCACTTTGAAGTTCCAGTTTATGAAATTTCCTTCGCTATTCCATTATTTCAGTAATTGTGAGCTTCTTAAATTCAGATATATAGTTCATGGAGGTCATGTAAAGACAACATACCATTTGTTACTGAAAGTACAAGAACTCCACTTGAGTTTTTCAATGACTTAGTGCTGCTCCAAATATTTTGGTACACATTTGATACACAAATTTCACAACCTCTTCACTACCCTTTTCCACTTCAACTTCAAATGTTTCACATGTTTATCAAGTAAACTTCCTTACCTTTATGATCATTCCCAAATCTTCCCTTCTACACATGTTCCCAATGTTTTGAGTGGGGTTACACTCTGAATTTTCCCGTATAGAATTCCATATATGCAGTGTCCAATTCCAACAACTCAGCTTGCTCATTAAAGGATTAAGATTTCTATTCCAAAGTCCTTAATTCCTCTCTTTTATGACATGGAACTTAAATCATAGCTCTAACTACTCCCCTTCGACTTCTTGGACTAGCCAAATTCTTTTAACTCATTAACAACAAAATGTATTTTACACTTTTCAGAGTTTTTGTTCACAATTCCAATTTCCAAAATTATAACTCATTTCAGCTTACTCATTAAGGGACTAAACTCAGAGAATGATTTAATTTAACACTGCATACTCAGGGCTTAAATCCATAACCTTGTTGTTCAGAAAACAATGTCCACAATTGGCACAAAAATTGGTAACTTGACACAAAAATAAGCATTGCTTACTACTTGACTTCCACCTCTTGAGCTATTGCACTCCCGAAATACATCAAATCTACCTTGTACCATTTAAATCCCCAAAGTTAAGATTCACTTCCAACTCAGCTATAAACATTTATAGCGTTCACTTACTCCTTAGCAATTACCACTAAGAACTTTCCAATAAATATTTTCAATCAAGATTCTCTTGCAACCATTCAACAAAACTCTAGGAGCTTCCCCCACACTTAACCTTTACCCATCTTGGCCAAATAATTCACCATATAACATTCAAAGTATCTACATCCAAAAGATTAAGAAATGAGAGAATATAAAATGATATGATGATTAACAAGAATATTAGCAAGAAACATGTGGGGGAAAATGAAATAACCTTCATAAGCATGATTCAATTTATGAAATTGTGGTTCTGAAAGAATCAAAGTAAGTTTTAGAGTAACAATGACCACTAGTGCTTCACACAATTAAGGATTATTCCTCACTAGGCATGGAATTTAATCATCTCAATTTATCAATCTAGAATCCATCACTAAGTAATAACCTTATGCAATTCAAGAATCCATTCATGACAATAAGTTCTAAAACTTAACAATCAAATTTAACTAGCATTCAACATCTCTAAAATGATATAAAGAAATGCCAAGGGGTTCATTTTATTTCTAAAAGAGAAAATGACTATTTACAAAACCAACAAGATAACTCAAAAAATCAACAAGTTTGCTAAAGTAAACTAAGAGATTATTCATGCATCAAAGTAATGACATGGTATCTACAATGATAAATAAAAAGTGGAATGGAACAAACTCCCTTGAATATCTGGTGGTCAAATACGGTTCAGTAATAGGAGCCAATACAGAAGTGGAGTGGACCTAATGGTGGTGAGCCTCCTCTTCATGTGATCAATATTGTCAAGTTCAGCTCCCCCCATCATCGAAGCCTCAAGTGGATCCATGGATACTAAATACATATCTTGGTCTTACCTGAAATAATGATACAAATAAAATCACCATGTACAAGAAGCTTAAAATATCAAACACATGGATACATAAAACAAATAAGTACCAAGGCACCAAACAAAATAGCAAAATAATCCTAAGATCACCAAAATCTGCTAACGCTCCCCAACAATGACGCCAAAATTTGATATGTCCAAATTGAATGTCAAATGTGGACTTATCAAATTAACAGTTTATTATTCAATGACCCCGTAACTACACAAAGATGTTGTGCTAAAGAGCCTAGAGTTTAATCTCTCGAGGAAACTAATAGTAGAATGGTAATCTAGGATTGTTTGTTATTCATATTTTTTTGGAGATTTTTAATATGAAAATGGGGGTTTGGATTTTGATTCTAAACCTAACAAATTAAAAAAAAAAACAAGTAGGAAACTAATCTAATGCTTGAATGAAATCCAAGTGCCAACAATTAATTTGCAACACATTGTCACTCTACGCTATGGATTTCACCATCAACACAATTAAACTAAGGAATGAAATAGTAAGACACGAATGAAATCTTATCTAAAGCAATGAATAGGCTAAGAAAAGAAAGAGCAAGACATATAAGAAATTTAACTATGGAATTAAATTCACTAAACATCAAACTAAATATGTTCTAAGCTACACAATTAGTAAATAAAATGAACCAATCTAAACTCGCAACCAATTACACAAACGTCATACTCTTGCCGTAACACAAGAGGCCGGAGATGAGAACACCTAACTCTGGTCGTCGGAGAAGAAGAACATGTAACTTCTAAACTTTGGAATCAGTCTGAAGCTTGCAATTTTTACCACAGAGACCTCTCCAATGATGAATAAAAGAACAGATCGAAATTGAAGTTGCAAGACTAGAATATGCACATCTAAATTTCTCCTCTAAAGGGGGATCTGATGATAAGTGAAAGGAGGTCGGAAGGGACTAGTGACACCAGAGGAATGCCTCCAATGATCACTGCTATGAGGAGGAGCCACTGGAATGAAGGAATGTTGCCAAATAGGGTGGAAACAGAAATCTCGGACAACAACACACTCACTGTCGAAACCTCCCATTGACGAGCTTCCAGCTAGTCGGAAGATGGTCCAGTAGCTACCTTGAAGCTCCCTTACTAACGTCATCGCTTGAGAATTTGATCATAGATGAAATCGGGAGTTGCGGGTGAAGAAACGTGCAATGAATAGTGACCCCAGCCACTGTTCATCCATGAGAAGTTTGGGTTTTAAACCTTCTTTTGAACCATGTTCAATTGTAGGATTGGGTTTGGTTCAAGTGAGGTTTTAGCGATTTGTTGAGGGGGGGGGGGTTGACTTGGATTAAGCTTGAGAGATAAACTTCTTGTGGTGGGTTGAATCAATTTGGATGAGCTTCTTCTTTAAGTTGGTTAAACCAAACTTGTTTTTGCCTTGGTCATGTTTGAATTTGGATCCACTTAAATGTCCTACAAGACCAAATGCAAATCATGAAAAATAATATCATGAATTAAGAAAAGAAATATAATTTAGCTCAAACCAATTCTCAATTTGTAAACAATCTAAAATGTATCAATTAAAAAATGCAATTAGCTCAAACTCATCAAATATCAAGCAAAAGGATGTATTAAATAAATGAGTTATCAATCCAACAAAATTAAACAAAGGAAAATCTCACTAAAGCTGTCGGGCAATTGAGTTCAGATGGGGCTCAATTCAAACATGTATAGCACCCCCTCGGCCATCAACTTGTGGATGTGATATTTCAAACCAGTTAGCTGAGTGGAGGCTTCTAGGATGACTGGTTCCCATCTATATTTGCTTAACTCCAGAGGTTGGGCAACTCCATTTTTCATCTGATCGGGAAAGTAAAAGATTGGTCCAGTCGGAGGAAAAAATAGTAGAACTTCCAACCTTTATTAGACTAGGCATTTTATCAAAAATATTGCGCCCACTCGGGCTTGGACAAGGAAGATGCACGACTTAGATTTTTTCGGATAATAAAAATAATGGAAGATGCATGGGTGTAAAGGGACTTGGTACAGTCGAAAAAAGACTATAACTCCACACAGTAACCTCATGGAGTTAGGCGCTAGTTGTTGCAAAGGGATGTGGAAGTAAGAGCAAATTTCAGAAAAGAAGGGATGTAGAGGGAAACGGAGGCCAGCCATGAATTGGTCCTTAAAGAAAGTGACAAAGTCAACTGGAGGAAGGTTGAGGTGTTCGTGGCCCAAGGGGATTACAAGGTGATAGGAAGGAGGAATATGATTGGAGAGGCGCATCTCATCTATCTCATCACCATTAAAATTGGAGGTGACAGAGATGTACCAGAGCCCGTTGGTAATGGGTGGATCGGAAGCCATGGGAGAGGAGGAAAGATAAAGAAGGGATAAAGAAAAATAGACTTACATGAGGAGTAGGAGCTTGAAAGATCGTCGGCGATAAGCAAATAGAAAGCAAGGGAGCGAAGAAGAAGAAGATAGAGAAGAAGCATGAGAATGACAAAATGGCGTCATTTGCAGCAAACCTTAAAAACTCTAGTGGGAATGCCGAAGAGCCATTTGATCAAGAGCCTGGGAAAGCGAGATTTAATTTGGGTCGTTGAAATTGAATAGGTAGCTGTCACATCAAATCTTAACAGTCTCCTATCACATCAAATATTCTGTGGCACAAATATGCGACACATGGTAACAAATAATAGGGTGCATTTATGAGAGATGGGAGGTAATCCGCAGGCTTATGATGAAAAATCATGATCAGCATGTCGTGCATTATTGGTAAGTGATTCACTCGGTTTCCAGGATACTAGGGTGAGATCATCTTAGGTCAAGTGGCATTACAAGGAGCATTCGATCGGTAAACAAAGAATGCAAAAATAGGTGACTACCAAGTTTTTCATCAACTTAAGCTGAACGACAGTTCTGTCGAGAAATAAGAGAATCTTAAACATTGGCCACAAAGATATAACACCTGTACGGGGTGAGTAAACACCCGATTGGAGGTCGAGAAGCATAAACAATACCAGAGTCTATGTCAGTCGGACTTGTAGCCTCCTTCGACTAGACTTGAATGAGAGGCTTGTGATACGACTATTAAGTGGAGGCCTCTGAGTTGGATTAAAGTCAAGAGGATCAGATGACAAGGTGGCCAAAGTCAAGGAAGGGTTAACCTTTAAAGTCAACATAAATGATGACTTAGGCTGGGAGATAACCGACTGGGCTATCAAGCTGACTGAACTGAGGGTCTGGTCGGGCGCTCATCCACACAACGTTCATGGAGCTTTGAGATAATTAAGCCGGCACCCTGCTAAGCCAGCCTTATCTCTGATTCAGAAATAGCACGGTGAGTCAACTCGATAGAGTGGTCTAGCCGATCAAACCTTACATTCGATCGGACAAGCTAGGCACTCAGTCTATTTAAGCTTTCTAACTCAACTGAAGAAGCCAAGTGAAGGCCGAGTCGCCTACCGGATTCATCAAAGTTGACCAGGTACCCCTCGAGAGGGATGGTCAATCAGACTATTCCAACGACTCAGTTAGTTGGCCAAAGTAGATTATTGTGGGCCTTGTAGCCCATAAACCTCGTATTACATTTTGGCATTTTGCACTATAGAGGATAGAGAATATTTTGCATATAATATGCACATTCGAAGCTTCCACCCTGTCAATCATAGAGATTACGGGTCCATTTTGGGAAAGATGTCAAAATCTCTTTATGGTCTAACCTTTTTGGGAAATTCTTTGAGATTCGTGTATATATATCACAGGGTACTTCATCTGCAGACCTAGGTATGCGATGTTATATTCTTTAGACACACTTGTAGCTACTGTACATTCCACTATTCATCTACTCGATCACTGACTTGAGTATCGGAGGGTCAATGTCGGGGACCCCTTTCCTGGCAGGGTAGCTAATGCTCTTTGTGACACGCAGGATAGCTTGGAGTCTTTCTTTGGTCAATATCAGAGTCATGTTCTTAGTCAGCCACCTTCATCGATTTTGAACAAGATCAAAAGTATGTATTTATTTTCTCTTTACTTTTCTCCATGCACTTTGTCTTTATGTGGCAAAATTGATTTGCTAGCCCCCAGCTCTCTCTCCAACTCGACCCTATATCAACACGAAGGAGGTAAATCACGAGACGCTACTAGCCATTAATAAAGTGGTCAAGGCATGGGAAAGACATGCTCGAACGTGCCAAATTTCGACCCCCAATGACTTAATATAATAACATCTCATGCTTCAACCATCACACCACCCTAGGAGAGTATGCGCTTTGTCTTTATGTTTCAACAAAAAATACTCTATTAACATGCACCGTTTGCAAATTATAGACGTATAATCATACATATTAATCTTCTCTTGGTTTGAAGATATCTTAATAATAAATTATCTGACCGTGTTTTGGAGGGGAAAAAATGAATAATTCATGTTCTTGATTATTCAGATTTGAAACACAGTTAGATTTGAAAATAATCTATCTAAAACATTAGCGGCGTCCAGGTGGCATCAATTCTTCAGCAAACGCCCCAAAATTTGCCGTCAAAAAATTGGATTGTGTATCCAAATGATAGTTCGGCGACTATGTTTGCATTCCCCGTTCGACATTCTGATCCGATAGTGGTGGGAGCGACATCAAGGGCTGGCCTTCCTCGTTTAATTCCATCACATTTTCTAACGGTAGCGCCGACGACTGTGGATGCCTCTCTTATTCAACATTCTGATTGGACAATGGCGATAGGAACATCAAGGGTTTGTCTTCCTTGTTAAATTCCGTTGTGTTTTCTAACAGTAGCGCCAACGGCTGTGGTTGCATCTCCTGTACAACATTCTTATTTGTGTCTCCCAACGATAGGGCAGGGTCGGCAGACAGTTGTATTTGTAACCCTGTTGGAAAAAGAATTATTGGAGAAGAAATAAAAGAAATTATGGGAGAAAATAATGTAGAAGAGGAGGAGAATCTCTACGTGTAAGAGAAGGAGAATAAAACAAAAACTCAACTTACTTCATTCATTGGAAAAAGGTATATATTTATAGGTTTATTGGACAAGCACTAGATTTTTTTTATTCTATCTCCATGAAACTCTTATTCTTATCATGATTGCCACCTCATCAAATTCTATCCTATTACAAACTTTCATCAAGAATTTCCACCTCATCATTCTATCTTCACAAATTTTTATCAACAACGTTTATCTCTAAAAATAAAGTTTAATTTCCAACACCTCCTCTTGAACTTGATTTTGTGACTCGAAGAAAATATTGCATCTTGATGAAGTCTTCAAATTTGAGAGACTTAGTAAAAATATTAGCAACTTGATCTTGAGACTTTATGTATTCCACTTGCACCTCTTTTCTTGTAATGCACTCTCTGATATAGTGATAACGCGCATCGATGTGCTTGCTTCTATCATGGAAAATTAGATTCTTTGCTAGTGCTATTGTAGACTTGTTATCAACTCGAATCTTGGTTGTCTCTCCTTGTGGTAAACATAGCTCATTCAATAAATTTCTAAGCTAAATATCATGACAAACACACAAGGTCGCAACCACGTATTCCGCTTCACAAGTAGAAAGTGTAACAATAGGTTGTTTCTTTAACATCCAAGTGAAAGTTGTATCTCCCATAAAAAACACAAATCCCGTAGTGCTCTTTCTATCATCCATATCTCCACCCCAATCACGGTCGCTATATCCTTCAAGTTTGAACTGGTTAGATATTGAATAAAGCAATCCAAAATCTATCGTACCTTTGATATAACGCAAAATTCTCTTAGCGATCTTAAGGTGGGTGGTAGTTGGATCTTCCATGTAGCGGCTAACAAATCCAACAACATAAAAGATATCAGGCCTTGTGCACATCAAGTATCATAAACTTCCAACCAAGCTTTTGAAAAATATTGGATCAACTTTTTCTCCATCATACTTTAATAGCCTAACTCCACATTCTACTGGGGTATTTATAGACTTACTGTTATCCATCTTGAACTTCTTTAATATCTCTCTTGCATAACCTACTGGTGAGATGAAGATTCCATTTTCCCTTTGGTTCACTTCGATGCCCAAATAGTATGCCATGAGCCCAATATCAGTCATCTCAAACTCCTTAGTCATTGCTTCTTTGAATTCTCTAAACATACTTGAATAACTTCCTGTGAAGATCAAGCCATCAACATATAGGCATATAATCAAAACATCTTTATCCTTACTCTGAATGTATAGTGCATGTTCATAGGGACATTTGATGAAGCCTTTATCTTGCAAGTACTTGTCTATCTGGCAATTCCATACCCTTGGTGCCTGCTTTAGCCTGTAGAGAGTCTTCTTCAATTTTAGAACTTTGTCTTCTTGTCCTTTGACTTCATAACTTGATGGTTGCCGAATATAAACTTCTTCTTCGAGAATTCAATTTAAAAAAATAGATTTTATATCTATTTGATGTATTCTCCATTGATTTTGGGTCGTTAAAGTAATGATTAATCTAACAGTTTCTAATCGAGCAACAAGAGTGAATACCTCATCATAGTCAATGCCAAATCTTTGACTGTAGCCTTTTTCCACCAATCTTGCTTTGTATCTTTCGACTTCTCCTTTGGCATTCTTCTTTATTTTGTACACCCATATCACACCAATCACCTTATGTCCATCAGGAAGTGGAGTTAACTCCCATGTACCATTCTTATTGATCGCATTGATTTTGTCATCCATCGCATCTTTATACTTTTTTCTCTTTATAAGAAATGTAGATCTGCTACATTAACGACCCCCCTAGTGTCGACCCATGGATATAGAGGGAGGTACATGCAGGTACACAGACGTCAGGCACATGGTGGGGTAAACCCCAAGTTGACAGTTCTTGAGAATCAACCCCTGACCATTATGCCAGAGATGCCATGCGCCACCGTCTGTGCTATGCCCTGGGGGCACTTTTTTCTCTTTATAATTTCTTGGAAATCTATAGGTTCACAATCCTCAAAGAGACAAAATAGAGTAATATTATCTTGATTTTTAGTTATCTCAAAAATTTCCCGTAAGCTTCTAAAGCGTGGTACTCTTTCACTTAAATTTTCACTTGAAGTTGATGTAGATAAATTTTCTTGAGTACTTGATGTTGGTGTTACCAATAGAGTAGTAGACTCCTCTCTTGTTTGCTTCACATCTTCTTCTTCAAAGTATGGGAAAAAGTTGTAATCTTCACTTTGAGATTCCCAATTCCATTCTTCTTCTTCATTAAATACAACATCTCGACTGATGATTGTCTTCCTAGTATCTGGATTGTATAACTTATACCTTTTTGAGTTAGTATCATAACCAATAAAAATAAACTTTTTACTTTTATCATCCAGTTTGTTTCTTGCTTCATCAAGCACATGAACGTGAGCTATACTCCCAAAAACTCTTAGATGAAGAATCCCAGGTTTCCTTCCACTCCATGCTTCTTGTGGTATCTTGCCCCACACACTCCTTGTTGGTGATCGGTTGGATAAGTATACTACACATGCAACCGCTTCTGCCCACAGTTCCTTTGGTAGCCTCTTGCTTTTGAGAATGCCCCTTGCCTTGTCAAGGATGGTTCGATTCTTTCTTTCCACTACTCCATTTTGTTGAGGGGATCTTGGAACTGTCAAGGGTCGTCGTATTCTGTTGGCTCCACAAAATACTTGAAACTCCTTTGAGGTAAATTGTCCTCCTCGATCAGAATGCATAGCTTTGATCTCGAAATCACTCTCCTTTTCTACGGTAGCTTTAAATTTATTGAATATACTGAAGACCTCCGATTTTTGCTTCAAGAAGTATATTCAAGTTTTCCGAGAAAAGTCATCTATGAAAAGAATGAAATAATTGTTGGATCGAGAATTTGCTAGAAGGGGGGGTGAATAGCGGTTTAAAAATTATTATAAAGTACGCAGCGGAAATAGTGAAAACACAACGCTCACACAAGCAATCTTTTACTTGGTTCGGAGCCTATGTCGACTCCTACTCCAAGGCCCGCACTCGTTGAGTTCTTTCGTTGAGCAATCCACTAGCAATTCATAAAATATTACAAATTTGAGTACAAATGCTATTAAGGAAATAATACCGACAATAATTAGAAAAAGAGGAAACAGTAGCACTTTGTCGGAGAAGCGTCACAGGAGCACAGAAGCGCAGATCGTGAGTTGTGTCTTTGCTTCAGCCTTCACCCTCCTTATATAGGAGGTTCGAGGCACTCGGATCCCTTCAGGGCGCCCTGAATGTGACGTAGCCAAGACAGCCAAGGTGCTCCACGTGGCGAGGCTCGTTTGGGGATAAAACTTGCTTTCGGGTGCCCGAACCTGTTCCGGGTGCTCGGACCCATGTTTTCCAGCAAAACTCCTTCCTACAAAAAAATGTTAGTCTAAGGCAAGTATAAGTTATATCCTGCAAAATAGAATGTTAGCACAATTTATAGATAAGCAGAATAGTAATTAGATTCCGTCTCCTGGGGACTGGAATTTAGTCACGATCTCAATCTAGATTTCTGAAATGGATCTAAGTTGGATCGATGCCTAATGTTCCCTTCCCAGGAACGCTTCCTCATAGTTACTCCCCTCCAGTGACTTACCTTCACTTACCTGCCAGACGTCCGGTCAGCCCGTTGACCCGTCTGGACTTCATGCCAGCTATCAGGTCAACCCGTCGACCTAGCTGGACTTCTTACCAAATGTCCGGTCATCCCATCGACCCGTTTAGACTTCTTGCTAGCTATCTGGTCGGCCCGTCGACCTAGCTGGGCTTCGTGCCAAATATCAGGTCAGCTCGTCGACCTGTCTGGGCTTCTTCTGCACACTCGATCAAAGTGTTAAATAACAATGAAACTAACTTAACCTATTTTATCATTCATCAAAACTTGAGTTAGACCGTTAGTGTTAACCACATCAACAATAATTACTCTTACCAAGTGAACATGGTTTTATTGGGCCGCAAACATCCGTGTGTATAAGTTCAAGTGGCTTTGAGCTCTTGAATTTGACTTCTTTGGAAATCCTCTTCTAAATTGCTTCCCACGTAGACATGCTTCACATAATTGATCAGAATGTTTGAAGCAGTGTAGTCCTCTTACCATCTCCTTCTTTGAAAGAAATTCTAGTCCTTCAAAATTGAGATGCCCAAATTGAAGATGTCATTGCCAAGTGATGTCTTTATAACAAGCTTTGAGACAATTGACAATATCATTTTGAATATTAATCAAGAACATTCTATTTCTTGACATAGACACTTTAGTAATTAAACAACCAATATCATCTTTCAAAATAAGCATATTATCTTTTAGATGAATATCATATCATTTTTCCAAGAGTTGTCCTAAGCTTAAAATGTTACTCTTCATATTTGGCACAAAGAAAACATTTGAGATAAATTTATGCTTTCCATTCTTCAAACAGATGAGAATGCTACCTTTGCCTTTCACTTCAATCTTTGTTTCATCTCTGAAGGATACATTACCACCAACTGATTCATCAAGCTCTATGAACATGTTCCTTTTCCCACATATATGGTTGCTTGTACCAGTGTCGAGATACCATATTGTATCTACACCTCTTTCATTATCATTATATGCTAGCAGTAGGGTGTCATCTTCTTCTTTCCTTTCTTCCATATAGTTTGCTCTTTCATATACTTTGTTCTTAGGCAATCTGCATTCTTTAGCATAATGCCCAAATTTGTCACAATTGTAGCACTTAACTTGAGATTCATCATACCTCGAGTTTGTGTACCCTCTTCTACGTCCTCTTGTTGAATGCTCTCCTCTTTCATTATTGTTGTTGAAAACCCATTACTTCTTCTAGTTTCTTACCATTTCTCTTTAGTTTATTAGAAATGATAGAGACTCTAGAAAAGTAATCGGATACCAATTCTCCTTCCTTCTACGAAGAGCATCAAATTAACTTCTTAATGTTTGAAGTCGTACCTTTTCTTCTCCTTGATATGAGACTTGGAGCTTTTCCCATGCTTGTTTGGCCGAAGTAGCACTTGAGATTTTCTCAAAACCATCCTCATCTAAAGCTTGATAAATTAGGAAGAGAGACTTCTTGTCTCTCTTTCTTAAATCTCTTAGACTGTCTTTTTCAGTCGAAGATAGTGTCGAGTCATCATGCGGTTCAACGTAGTCTTTTTCTATAATCTCCCAAACATCATGAGCTCCAAGAAGTGTCTTCATTTTGATACTCCAATTATCATAATTACTCGCCTTGAGTACTGGAACTTGGAAGGGAACCATACCTTCATTAGACATAGCTCTGATACCACTTTGTTGGAAAAAGGATTATTGGAGAAGAAATAAAAGAAATTATGGGAGAAAATAATGTGAAAGAGAAGAAGAATCTCTACGTGGAAGAGAAGGAGAATAAAATAAAAACTCAACTTACTTCATTCATTGAAAAAAGATATATATTTATAGGCTTATTGGTTAAGCACTAGACTTTTTTTTATTCTATCTACACAAAACTCTTATTCTTATCATGATTGTCACCTCATCAAATTATATCCTATCACAAACTTTCATTAAGAAATACCACCTTATCATTCTATCTTCAAAATTTTTATCAACAGCTTTTATCTCTATAAATAAAGTTTAATTCCCAACAGACCCCTGTTCAACATTATGCTAATCCAATAGTGCCAGGAATGATGCCAAGCAATGGTGGATCCAGGAATTCAAGTATAGAGGGGCAATCGTGATCTGAGTGCGTCCAATTTTTTTTTTTTAAAATAGTTAATAAATTACATGTAATTAAAAAATATTTTTTAAATGACTTGGCATATAGGAGAAAAAGGTACAATATTATGAAAAAATCCGTACAATAATATTAAAGCAATCTACTAACTAATACATGACAATTGCATTTTTCGAGACTCCATGTTCTAAAAAGGGTACAAAATTGGCTCATTTTCGACAGTATTAAAAAAATCTTTCTCGATATATATTATCAAATTGTCATTCATCCATTCATCTCCAATCTTGTTTCGCAAATCTGTTTTGACAATATTCAATGCCGAAAACACCCTTTCAACGGTTGCAGTAGCAACTGGAAGAAGTAAGGCTAGCTCAATCATCCGATAAATCAAAGGAAACACACGGTTCTTTATTGTTTCAATCATTTTCTTTGCAAGATCTCCCAAATCTGAAATGCCTTCAAACCGTTCATCTGATATGACGTCATCAGTATATGTTTCAAACTCTTGTTCAACCAACATATGCTCATTCCAAGAAAAATCATCCTCATAAAAATGAGCCAGACGCACTAACTTCTGTACATCAAATCTAGAGAATGAGTTCCTAGGGTCAAGGCATGACATATAAATCAGTAAATCTGTAGTTGTTTCAAAGAAATGACTATTCGTCTCCTGTAGAATAATATTGATAACATGTAATTTAAAAACCAAAAAATAAAAGTAAAAATTAATAAATATGATATTGTTTAAAAGAATTTAATTGACTGTAAATAAAAAAATTTATGAAGATACCTCACAAAAGATTTCAACATGACAGTAGTGATAAAAATTAACATTTTTTCCATCTCTCTTCAAACGACTACGCTTGTTGATAGTATCTGTCATATCAATTATTTCAATGGAATGAGTGTTACAAAATTTCTTCACATCCTCGAGTAAAATGCCCCATCCAAAATCTCTCAACTTTTGCAATTTGCCTTTCACATTATTGATCAAACGCATCGCATTCACAATATTTTAATCTTTGACTTGTAGAACTATTGTCAAATGATTTGTGATTACCAATATACGTTTCATCAATAGTAGAATAAATACAAATTCATACCTCTCTATTCTTTCAACTAAAGTTCTACTTGAACCCTTAAAAGAATGATCACCATCATCAATCAAATTTTGAAGAACCTCTATAACAAATGGCCACATTTGTTCAATACGACATAAAGTTGAATGATGAGACCCCCATCGTGTATCTTCAGGTCTAGCTAGACTAGTTTCTTGGTTTAGTCCTCTACCAGAACTAATCTCTCATCTTTCAAGAAGTTTAACTTTTCTGTCATGTTCAAGTTATCGAAGTTTGTCGGCCCTTTTGCAAGATGATGCAAATGTGTTCACAATTGAACCAACAATCCACATGAAATCAAAAACATATTGATTTGCTTGAGCAACAACTACAAACACTAGCTGGAGTTGATGAGCAAAACAATGAACATACCTTGCATACGGATTTTCTTTCATTATAAGTGAATTTAAGCCATTAAATTCTCCAGACATATTTGAAGCACCATCATATCCTTGACCCCACAATCTCGCCACTGACAAACCATACTTAGCAAATAAAGAGTCAATTGCCTCCTTCAAACAAGCAGTTGTAGTTGTTTCAACATGAACTATAGTCATAAACCGTTCAATCACCTCTCCATGTTTGTTCACATATCTAATAACAACTGTCATTTTCTCTTTCACTGAACAATCACGAGCCTCATCAAGTAGTAAAGTGAACCACCTATCTCCAAGATCAGCTAGAATAGTATTTATGGTCTCAACTGCATAAGCATTCACCAATTGTGTTTGAATTTTTTGGGGCAATCATTTGATTATTTCCAGGTGCATTCATTCTAACAACTACTGCAACTTCTGGACACTCTGAGCTATACCATTTGAGCAATTCTAAAAAATTGCCTCTATTGGATGATGTCGAAGACTCATTATATCCCCGAAAAGGTAATCCTTGTAACAACAAAAATCGAATTACTTTTAAAATGACAGTCAGACGTTTGCGATAAGCAACTTCAATCTCCTGTTTCCCTGATAAAAGTAAATACTCCACACTTTGTCTTTGATTCTTGACACTCTCAAACTGTATTCTTGCCTCATTGTGCGCATTACCAACTCCACCTACATGCTCATTGAATTTTTCAATTGCTTTTTTCCAATTTAAGAAACCAGATCTCGTAAACACATCATCTTCTCCAAACTCTATATTACTAGGTCTAAAAAGATAACACCAGAAATAAAAGGTTGCATCCTTTGAAACACTAAACTCCAACCAATCACAGTCTTTAAACCAAATGTCTCTAAAATATCTATTATCTTTATCCATTTTTTTTCTTGGAAAATTATGGCCTCGAGGTTGACAAGGGCCCATAACAACATATTCTTTTCGAATACAATCTCTAACACCAACATCATACTCTTCAATTAGTTTTCGTAAACCAGGATCAGCAACAATTTCTACTTCACTACTCAAATTTCTAATATTTTCAAATAAAATTTGCGGAGGAGGAGGAGGTGGTGGTAGTTGTGGTGCAGGAGTAGACTCTTCATCAGGAATATTAGACGATTCAATTGAACTCCTAGGCCTCTTTGCAAAATATTTTAATATTTTCTACGAATTATAATATATGGGAACAAATTATCAGCATAAAATATTATTTTACTAAACTTAATGTGAACAATTTAACAATAACACGATTAAATTATTTAGCATCATTCATCGACACAATTCTTTAAAAAAACAAAATTAATTTAGCATAAATTATCAACATTCACAAATCACAATTAACAAACAACTAATAACAAAAACTAAATACATATTATGAGTTTATACAAAAACTAAATTACAAATTATCCAACAATCAAATATACAAAATCTAAATTTTAAATTACCCAACAATCAAATATACAATGAACCAAACATTTAAACAATTAAAATTTTCAATTATTAATTATATAAGGCAATAATTATTAATAAATCATACATTATAATTAGGAAACAATCAAAAAAATTAAATTAAAATAAAATAAAATAAAGCCCACTTACCTGAAGGCTGAAGCTAGGCAGCGCGTGTGGCCGGTAGGAGAGCTCCGAGTCTGGGACCAGTAGCAGCTAGGAGGCAGCGGGCCGACGGCGGCACAATAGGCTGCTGGGCGATGGCAGGCAATTTTGTCCACCGACTCCCTAGCATCGGGCGACAGGGTTTAGCCGGAGATCTTACTTGTCAGCAAGAGCCACTGGTCAGCACTCAACAGGAGGTGGGCGGCGGTACAACGACAAAAAGGTAATTTCACGGGCTCATGGCTTCACCTTTGGTCGGTAGAAAGAAAAAAAAAGGCAATTACGTTTTCTTCGTGAGTGGCGGAATGTAAAAGGAGGTGCGAGAAAAAAAAATAAACCTAATTTATGTATGTAAACTTAGGCTCAAA
Organism: Zingiber officinale; assembly: GCF_018446385.1. Taxonomy (NCBI): domain Eukaryota; kingdom Viridiplantae; phylum Streptophyta; class Magnoliopsida; order Zingiberales; family Zingiberaceae; genus Zingiber; species Zingiber officinale. The sequence continues at coordinate 119,508,217 of NC_056000.1, read as the reverse complement.
GTTAAGAAAACAAAACTTTCTTCATTTTGTTTTCTCCGGCAACTGCTGGTTTTTCTTTCTTCGACGGTTGCGAAGTGCGAAGAGTTTCTTATGACCTCCAATTTTTTTTTTCTCGTTCCGCTGGTATGGAACGCCTCCCCCCTGGTGGATCCACCTTTAACGCCAAGCACTGGTGGTCATTCTCGTTAAATTCCATTGTGTTTGACAATGAAAGAGTCGACGCCCAGAATTTGTAGAAATTAATAGGTAGAGGAGAGAAATAACATAAAGCTTTTTGATGATCTTATTACTAAAGCCAATAGGCTTATTTATATAAATTGTCTAACACAATAATGGAAAGATTAAATAAGGCATACAATCATAATAATTATAAACATAGTAATGTAATAGACTTGGAAATATTATTTTTCCTATTTAATTCATGTCGATCTTGATTGTGTGCCAAATATAATAAATCCCAATTGATTGAAATCAATTAAAGATTATTTCCATTAATGTCATTACCTCTCAACAAACTCAATGGGAGTGCCTGAACGTTGAGTTTGAGTGCTAACTTGGTGAAACCTTGTCTAGATAATGACTTAGTAAATATATCAACAATTTGATCTTCCGTAGAGATATAAGAAACCGAAAGTTGTCGAGTCACTACACGCTCGCGAATAAAATAAAAATCAATCTCTACATGCTTGGTACGAGCATGAAAAATTGAATTTGCCACAAGATAAGTTGCTCCAATATTATCACACCATATTTTAGGCGTAGCAGTTGGGAAAAGTGTAATTCTAAAAGAAGAGATTGTAGCCAAATAATTTCTGACGTTGCATTAGTGATAGCTTTATATTCAGCTTCAGTACTCGAGCGAGAGACTGTAGGTTGCTTCTTTGAAAGTCAGGAAACAAGATTTCGCTCAAGAAATATAGTATATCCACTAGTAGAACGTCTATCTTCGGGAGATCCAGTCTAATCCGTATCACTATAGGCAATCAACTCTCATGAAGACTGACAATATAAAAGAAGACCATATAGAATAGTGCCTTTGAGATATAGAAGAATTCGCTTAACACCTTCCCAATGATGTTCAGTAGGAGCATGCATAAATTGACAGACACGATTCACAGCGAAAGGAATATTAGGTTGTGTAATTGTGATATATTGTAGGGCACCAACAATACTATGGTAGATCTGGGGGTCAAACATCGAAGAGGAGGATGAAGGTGCAGTGAAACCACCCTCAATAATTAGTGTGAAGATAGGACATGCACCATCCATTTTAGGTCGTTGTAGGAGCCCAGTAATGTATTTGCTCTGAGAGAGAAGACAACCTTCAGAATGTGAGAGAAACTCTATGCCAAGGAAAAAACGAGCATTGCTAAGATCCCGAATAGGAAACTCTTGACAAAGAAGATGTAGTAAAGTAGTAATGCCGTTTTGATCACTACTAGTTATTAATATATCATCCACATAAATCAGAACAAATATTGAAAATTCCTCATGTCATTTGTAGAATAGGAAAGAGTCTGTTTTTGAGCCAAAAAATCCTTGAGTATGAAGCTAAGTAGATAGATGATGAAACCATGCACAATGTGCTTGTTGAAGACCATATATAGATTTCTGAAGTTGACACACATGTGTTGAAAGTTGCGGATGGATGAATCAAGGAGGTTGCTCTATATAAACAGTTTCTTCAAGGTGCCTATGAAGGAAAGCATTGGAAACATCTAATTGGCGTATTGGCTAATTGGAGCTTACAGCTATAGATAGTAGCAATCTGATAGTTGTAATTTTGACGTATGGACTAAAAGTATCATTGGAGTCAATACCTGGTTGTTGATTAAAGCCTTTGCAACAAGGCGAGCTTTGTAACGTTCAATAAAACCATCTACACGATACTTAATTCGATAAACTCATTTAGAGCCCACAATATTCATAGATGGGGTATGAGGGACTAAGCGTCAGGTTGCATTACGAAGAAGAGCATCAAATTCTGTAGCCATCGCAGCACTCCAATTTGGATCTTTTACTGCCTGTGTAAAACTAGAAGGTTCAACAAAATTTGAAGAAGCAGTAAGAGCACGTGGAAGAGGATAACGAGTGGAAACTGGTTGACATCGTGCATAAATATCGCTTAGAGGAAGCATCCGTTGAGGAATATCATCATCAGAGCTACTCGGAGATGAGTGGTCAGACGGATGAGAATCAGAACTAGAGAGTAGATCACCACTAGCCGTCGAGTCTACAGGAACTTATGGAGATGGAGCAGGACCCAAGATACCATCCCCATTTGTACTTTCAATATGTGGGGCTTCTAGTATGTTGCTTGGTGATATTAGATAGTTGCCTTGATTATCCGAAGGAGGATCTGAGGTAGCAACTGCAAATGGAAATAGAGATTTATGAAAAGTAATATGTCTAGAAATATATATCCGATCGGTCAAAATATGGAGGCAACGGTACCCATGATGCAAATTGCTATAACCAAGGAAAACACATTGTAAAGAGCGAGGGTTTAACTTGTGCTTAGAGTAGGGTCGTAGCCAAAGATAATATGCGCAACCAAAGATATGAAAGAAGGAGTAATCTGAAGACAATTATAAAGTCTTTCCAAGTGACACTTATTTTGAAGTAGTGGAGTGGGTAAAAGATTGATAAGGTAGACCGCGGTTTGGACAGCATCATCCCAAAATTTAAGAGAAACCAAGGCATGATTAAGAAGAGCTAAGGCAGTTTCAACCACATGATGATGTTTCTCTCGGTGGATCCATTTTGTGCAGGAGTGTGGGGACAAGAGATTCGATGGATGATGCCAGAGGACGTAAGATAACGATGAAGAGCTTGATACTCTCCAACCCAATTAGAATGAAGGGAGAGGATTTTACGATCAAAATAGCGCTCAACCTATTTTTAAAAGCGACAAAAAAATATAAAAGAGATCAGACTTTCTTTTCATAGGAAAACCCAAGTAAACTTACATTATTGTCAATAAAAATAACATAATAAAGAAAACCTTGATTAGATAGAATAAGAGCAGGACCCCATACATCAGAGTGAATAATTTCTAAAGGAAAATTAAAAGTGTGAGAAGAAGACACAAAAGGTAATTTATGAGATTTTGCTTTCATGCAAGTTTCACATAAATGAGACTAGGAGGCAAAAGAAATTGATAAACCATACTGGTTAATGATATTCTGAACAACATGTAGAGACGAATGACTAAGACGTATGTGCCAAGAGAATTTATTAGTGCGTTCTCCAACAAATGTATTAGTATAGGTGGGTTGAAGATGATAAAAATCGTCTTTAATATTTCCTCGAAGTAGAATATTTCCTGTTGTGGGATCCTTCACAAGACAATGATGAGGATGAAATTCAAAGAACACATTATTATCAAGAGCAAACTGACGGACGGAAAGTAATTTTTAGTAATAGAAGGAACATGAATAGTGTTGCGCATGCGAAAAGTACGACCTCATGAGTGAAAAGATGTACTTTCAATGTGAGTAATTTGTAAACCTGAGCCATTACCTATATGTACCATGTCGGGTCCATCATAAGGTGAAGCTTCTGTGATAATATTATATTCCGGTGTAACATGATGAGTTGCTCCAGAATCCGGATGCCAACCTGGATTCTTAAGAGTCGATGAAACTATAGTAGGAGAGATAGAATGTGAGAATGCTCCAGAATGAGATGATTGAGCTGTAGAATGCAAAGAAGGTGGTGATCGATTTGAACATGCATATTCTCCTTGTGATATAGTTGGTTACCCCAATGTTGTAGGACCACTAGCAAAATTTGAGTCAAATCTTTTAGGACATTGAATTTCAATATGTCCAACTCTGAGACAAATTTGACATCTTCTCTGAATATAAGACTAATCAAATCTTCTAGAGCAATGAAGACCAATATGACCAACTATGTGACAAATTTGACATCGGTCTAAACCTTGATATCGTTAAGTATCATATATCGAAAAATAAATAATTGACTTTGACGAAAAGGATGAAAAGTAGTGGTGATGGAATCCCGGATTGTCAGTGCCGAAATCGATAGTAAAGGAAGTCTGCAAAGCTCGGAGGCGACGGCAGCGCAAGAAAAAGAAATATTTTGTTTTTTTTCATTTTTTTTTCTCTCGGCTCTTTCTCTCTCTGTTTGTCTTTTTTTTTTTTTCCCTTTTTTCGCTCTTTCTTCTATTTTTTTTTACTTTTTTTTCTGCCTTTTTTTTCGTTTTTTTTTTTTGCCTTTTTTTCTTTTTTTTTTCTCTCACGTTTTTTGTTCTGTTTTTTTTTTTCACTGCAAGTTTCAGAAAAGGAGGTAAAAAAAAATAAAATAAAAATAAAACAGATAAATACTTATCGAAAGTTTCCGAGGTTGTCGTACTGTAGTCGATAATATCAAATCAATATATAGAAACTCCCTTTGGTGGCAATAAAGAGGACTGGTTGTGGAGTCCTCCTTAGACGGAGGTTGTACAAGGTGGATTCCTTTTCGTGAGGGACATGAGGAAGAAGAAACAAGGAGTGGATTAATAGAGGAAACCATGGAAGAAAGTAGAAAAGGAAATAGAAAGAAGAAATAGGTGTAAAGATCATATATCTGATATCATGTAGAAGTTAATAGGTAGATGAGAGAAATAACATAAATTTTTTTATGATCTTATTACTAAAGTAATAAGATTATTTATATAAATTGTCCAACATAATAATGGAAAGATTAAATAAGACATACAATCACAATAATTATAAACATAGTAACATAATATATTTGAAAATATTATTCTTCCTATTTAATTCATGTCAATCTTGATTGTATATCAAATATAATAAATATTTTAATCAATTAAAGATTATTTCTATTATTATCATTAGAATTGAATGGTGGACGATACTCAGCTATGATCGACAGAGGAGGAGGAGGGATTGTCATCATCACTGGATAAACGGCACCTACTGGTTGCGGAAGATGAGTGGGGACGACGGGATAATTGGGATAGCCTACAGGAACCAGATACGTCGCCCGCGGCGGAAACTGTTGCGGTAACGAAGAAGTCTGACTCTTGTGCCTTTTGGGTTGTGGTTGGTGAAGGTCAGATTGTCCGTTGGCGGCTTGTTGCACCTCCGGAGGGTAGACGTTGAGGCCGGTCTGTTGGCATCGACTGACGTAGTAAAACCAGTAGTGCATGACTTGGTTCTCCGATCTGCCCTCCATCTGTGCCATAACAACAAAATCAATAATTAAAAGATGAAAGCAAAAAACGGATAGTGCCGATCAGAGATTAATAATGAGGATCGTTCGATCGACGTACTTCGGCGGCGATGCGATTCCACTTGTTGCCGAGGGCCGCATGGAGGCGGCAGAGGTGGATCTCCTCGTCGCGTGAGAAGGCGATGCCGTCGTCCTTGAGGCCGGGGCGGAGGCTGTTAAGCCACCGAAACCGGCAGCTCTGGCCGGTGCGCGCCAGCCCGGTGCTCTTCGGCACCGCATCCCATTTTCCCACGCCGTGAGCCCGGACGTGCGCCGCCAGCACAGCGTCTTCCTCCGCCGTCCACGACCTTCTCTTCCTAGTTTTCTGCGGCCGCATTCCTTCCCTGCCTCCTTCCGCCGGCGAGGTGCCCGGTTCTTGCGCACCGTATGCTCCTCCCGCCGCCTCCATCGAGGGCGGAATATTTCGTATAGGAAGGCAGAAGAGTAGGTAAAAGAGCGCACAGAGTTTCTATTTATTTATTTAAGACTAACAGAAAAAGTTGTTGAGAAATATTCGGCAAAATATTTCTGAAATCTAAGATATTTCGGTAAAATATTAGCATCAATATTTAATGTTTCTCTTAAGTTAGTTTAAGATTAGGGAGGTAATTGAGTCGAGCTAATCGAATTCTTGAATATTAGTTAAGATTAAGTGTGTAATTGAGTCGAGCTAATCAAATTCTTGAATATTTAATTTTGATTTTTTTTATAATCGATTCGAGTTCGAATTTTATTTAACGAATATATTTACACCTAATGAGTTTATTCTAATTTTTATTGAGTCTAAACGAACTTAATAAATATAAATTTAAATATTCATTAAAAACTAAATTATATATTTAAAAAAAATTATAATATTCGTATTAAAATTTATAATTTTATTTTAATAAATAAATTTAATATATTTATCTATATTTTTTATTAGTAAAATGTAAAATTTATAAATTTAATATCAAAATTATTATATTTTATTTAAAAATTGATTCACTAGTTTACTAATGAACATATTTACGAGTTATTTTTATTGAATTGAGTTTCGAATAGTCCTGAGTGACTTGATTTATTTATATTCCTAATTAAAATATTTAATTATTCTATTTTTAATTAATGAGAATATTTTATTATTCTTTTACTTAGTTTATTTAAATTATGATAGCACTGTTAACAAATTTAATGAAAAAATTAAATATTTCGTCTCATATTAGAAACCGAATTTATTTAAGTATATCAAATAAGTGATTAATAAAAGATATGAAATTAAGATAAATATATATATTAAATGAAGATAGGAAGATAAAAAGTTGACTTGAATAGCAGCAACTCATGTTCTCGATTATTCAGATTTGAAACACAGTCAGATTTGAAAAGAATCTATCAACCATGTATCAACATGGAAAAAATCTATTTAAAACATTGGCGGCGGCCAGGTGGCTTCAATTCTTCAGTAAAAGCCCCAAAATTCGTCGAAAAATTTGGGTGCGTATCCAAACGATAGTGCCGGCCACTGTGGCTGCATTCCCTGTTCGACATTCTGATCACACAGCGGTGAGAGCGACGACAAGGGCTGGCCTTCCTCGTTTAATTCCGTCGCGTTTTCTAACGGAAGCGCCAGCCACTGTGGCTGCCTCTCCTGTTCAACATTCTGATCGGGAAATGGCGGGAGCGACGTCGAGGGTTGGCCTTCCTCGTTAAATTCAGTTGCGTTTTCCATTGGTAGCGCCGGCGGCTGGGGCTGACTCCCCGGAGCAACATTCTGATTGGACATTGGCGGGAGCGACGTCAGGGGCTGGCCTTCGTTTTTAAATTCAGTTGCGTTTTCCATTGGTAGCGCCGGCGGCTGGGGCTGACTCCCCTGTTCGACATTCTGATTCGACTGCGGTAGGAGCGGCGGCAAGAGTTGGTCTTCCTCGTTAATTTCAGTCACGTTTTCCGACGATAGCGCCGGCGGCTGTGATCGCATCTCCTGTTCAACATTCTGATTGGAATGTGGCAGGAGCGACGCTAAGCCCTGGTCATTCTCGTTAAATTCCGTTGTGTTTCCCAATGGTAGCGCCAGCGGATGTGGCTGCATCCCCTGTACAACATTCTGATTCGACAATGACAGGACCTGCTCCCAGAATTGGGTGGTGGGCGATGCCTCAGCCATGACCGGGAGAGGAGGAAGAGGAGTAGGAGGAAGAGCGATGGCCATCGTCACAGGATAAACGGCACCGAGTGGTTGCGGCAGATGAGTGGGGACGACGGGATAATTTGGATAGCCGACGGGATGCAGATATTGCGGCGGCGGCGGAAGCTGTTGCGGCAACGAAGAAGTCTGATTCTTGTGCCTTTTGGGTTGTGGTTGGTGGAGGGAAGGTTGTCCGTCGGCGGCTTGTTGCACCTCCGGAGGGTACACGTTGAGGCCGGCCCGTTGGCATCGACTGACGTAGCAAAACCAGTAGTGCATGACTTCGTTCTCCGATCTGCCCTCCATCTGCGCCATAACAACAAAATCAATAACTAAAAGAGGGAAAAGAAAAAAACAGAGTGTGCCGATCGGAGATAAGTATTGAGGATCGTTCGATCGACATACTTCGGCGGCGATGCGAGACCACTTGTTGCCGAGCGCCGCATGGAGGCGGCAGAGGTGGATCTCCTCATCGCGTGAGAAGGCGATGCCGTCGTCCTTGAGGCCGGGGCGGAGTCTGTTAAGCCACCGAAACCGGCAGCTCTGGCCGGTGCGTGCCAGCCCGGTGCTCTGCGGCACCGCATCCCATTTCCCCACGCCGTGAGCCTGGACGTGCGCCGCCAGCACAGCGTCTTCCTCCGCCGTCCACGATCTTCTCTTCCTAGTTTTCTGCGGCCGCGCTCCTTCCGTGCCTCCTTCTGCTGGTGACGTGCGCAGTTCTTGCGCACTGTGTACTCTTCCCTCGGGATCCATCGAGGGCGGAATATTACACTTAATACGTAATTCGTATAGAAAGGCAGAAGAGTAGGTAAAAGAGTGCACAGAGTTTCTATTTATAGAAGGCTAACAGAAAAAGTTGTTGAGAAATATTCGACAAAATATTTCGGATAAATAATATAATATCTTGCGTGTTCATGTGTATGCATTGTTACTGGAATTGTCCAGGGGAGAAAATAAAACATAAAATTATATGGCTAGGTTTAATTTGTTTATAAATAAACATTGAACGGCTCGGATGACTAAATAAATTAGGATAAAATTATTTCAAAACGGGACAATCAAATTAGGTATTTTTATACGATGTATATGAATATTTTAGAGGTTGAGTTCAATTTATGAATGTTAACTATTGTATTAGTTTGAACGTTAATATATTTTATCTTTTTAAAAGTATAGATCCTCATATAACATATTTATTATATTAATATCTCTCATTTATTAATGTATATTCGTATTCATTTTAATATTAACGTCTAATTTTGTTAATCTCATTGTTTATTGATTTACCTTTATTTTTTTTTTAAAAAAATTGCTCATTGACAGGTGATACGGAAGGTAATTAGAGGATGTCTGAGATGATAGTCAAAATCAACATAGAGTTGCTCTCCGATTCCATGAAGCGCCCAGCTCTAGGCCATCCTTGACTCGACACCACAATGAGCTCTGTGTCATCCCTCACTCGACATCACAGTTGGCTTTGTGTCGCTCCCAACTCGATATCACTCCTAGTCTCGTGCAGTCATCGACTACAAGTCAACAGAAAATGGTTCCTCGACTCTATTCAATTCCCGACCTTGGATCGTCCCCAACTCAATGACATTCCCGACTTCGGATCGTCCCTGGCTTCATGCAATCTTCATCTCTGTACCGTTCCCGACTCTGCAAGCGAGGCATGGAATCATTGTCCGCAGAAGATATGGACAACGTAGTCATTTCCTTTGAAGAATGTGGGAAAACATAGCCATTTATTCCAAGAAACATGGGTAACATAAGAGGAAATATCAGAACACGTGGAGAATGTAAGAGCACAACTACAACCCTATAAAAGTTCATCTGCTCCCGCAGGTGCAAGTACACATATGCACACTTAGACTTCTAGAAACCCTAAATTACAGTTCTCCTTCTTCAGTCTCCCCTACCGGAGAGTTACTTGAGCATCGGAGTAGTTGTACTGAGGAATCCCCCGGTCGTCATTCTAACCCTCTCTTCCTTATTTTCTTCCGTTCAGACTTTGGCCAATCCCTTCACTAGTCCCTGTTGTTCCTTAGTGATCAATGACAAAGTTAAAATCAATGCTAGCTGACCGGTGGCTCGTTTATCGGCGGTCTCATGCAGGATCAAATTGGCATCGTATGTGGGAACACTGAGTTAAGACTTGAAATGAGACGTTGAGATGAATGACACCAGAAGATCCAACATTGTTGCCATGGCAACAGATGATTTCAATAAGCTAGTTATTGCCACGGTATAGGCGATGTTGCAAGGACAGTCCCAGTTGCCACCACTAGTACCCAACTCTCCACCATTTGAAATGTTGCCTTGATCGACTGAAGCGCCACAAGTACATAATCAAAATTCGACTCAACCAACTGAAATGCCCCAAGCTACAATCCCCACTCTAGTCAGGACATCAGCCGTGGGGCATCATCCTTGGAATCCTCCAAAGAGACCCCACATCGAGGTCCTTTAAGGGGAAAGATTCTTGCTCCTAGTGGCATGAAGGTCATTCAAGGCCCTCCATTTTCAAAAAAACATCCTTCAAGATGAATTATCGTGACACTTCTGGGCGCTACAAATTGGAGAATACATGTCACAACTAACCCCGAAGACCACATATGTAAATTTAAAAATGTCTCTATGTTACATCAATATACAGATGCCATCAAATATTAAGTCTTCCTGCCGACTTTGCCAAGTTCAACGTAAAGATAGTTCAATCGTCTTCCCACTTCCTCTATCCGGACAGTCAAAGAATTCAAGACTGTGTTCATGTAACACTTTTTCTCCAGCTAGAGGTATTATAAAACTCCACATGACCTGTTGTCCTCAAGAAAAAGAGAAGCACCCTTGGAAGAATATTTACAGCGGTTCAATTGGGTGATCATGAATGTTCCCTTGGTTACCTCTAAGATGCAAGTCAGTGCCTTTTCACAAGGCCTGATATATGCAGATTTCTTTATATCTTAATGAAGCCCCCAAACGATTTTGATAGTTTGCAAGTTCAGACAATAAATATGTTCAGCTGGAGGAAGGCTAATCTATAAAGAGAAAGGAAGCACTGACTCTGATTTCCGCCCCTACTCAACTGGACTACAAAGCTTCCCCTCTTTCTAATGGAATTAGGAGCTTGTGAATCAAAGAGGGGAAAAATTAGTGGAGATGGTGGAAATTGCCCCGACCTCTACATTTGAGTCAAGTCGAGAGTCTCCCAAAGTGGATTGTTATTATGCCTTTCATCATTAGGAGACCCATTCCGCACGAGAGTAACAACAATATGCAAGGGAGTTATGATGAGTGGCTGAACAAAGGAAAGCTAATTGGAATCGACTGAATAAAAGGTCTCCTAAGCCTTATTGATGCCCTCACCACCATGATCGTGATGCCGCTACTGATCATCATTCGGATCGACTATCTCACTCGCCCTCTAGAAATCCCCAAGGCTCATCCCGATATCATAGAGAGACAGGTCGAGAGAAGGATAAAGAGGAAAAAAAGCAAAGGAAAGATTGATCCCCGAGGAATTGTCCTTTGATTTTATGAGGTCCAATGGATGGAAATTCCACTAAGATTGGAAAGGTCCATGGTCTAAGATTGGAGAGTTATGGAATCAATATTAGTTGGGTGAAAGGAAGGGGTCCCTCAATAAGCTTTGGGCCCAGAGATTTGGAGGGAGTAGAGGCTTCTCATAATGATGTCCTGATGATCTCATCGCCAATTACACTGTAAAAAGTGTGTTCATAGATACGGACAGTTCAGTTAACATCAAGTTAAAAAAAAGCCTTTGACCAAATGCAACTTGATAAGGAAGGGCTTCACCCCATACACACCTCCTTGTACGAATTCACAGGATATGAAGTGCAGTCGTTTAGCTAGATTGATGTCTCCCTTTCGTTGAGGAAGAACTACTAATGAAGACTTGATCTACACCCTTCATTATTGTAAATATGACTTTAACCTACAATGTCATACTAGGGAGATTGACACTGAGTACTTTCTAACTAATAGTCTCTACTTTCCACCAAAAAATTAATTTTCCTATGGGAGACTGAGTCGGAGAGGTGAAAAAGGACTGGTTGGTGGCTAGAAAATGCTATGTTGATATAATCAGGACCTTTTAACGTAAGGGACATCTAGCTTAAGATACCTCAATACAAGTTGCTCAAGAGATGTCAGTGTCTCCATTGATAGAGGGCACAAATCCATCCTGACCTGCAAGAAGGAACCACTCGAGTAGCTATAGATCTCATTAGAACTTAAACAAAACTTGATCACATGTCTCTCGTGCAACCATGATATCTTTGCCTAGTCGTCTAAAGAAGTCTCAAACGTATCCCCAATTATGATGGCCCATCAGTTGAATACACTACCAGATGTTCGGTCGGTTTGACAAAAGAAACAAATTTTTTTCCTAAGCAAGACCAAGTGATCCAAGTATAAATTAACAAGCTAATGGAGGTAGGGGACATCTACGAAGTCCAATTCTCAACTTAGATTGCCAATGTGGTACTAGTGGCTAAGCTAGGTAACAAATGGAGTGTCTGTATCAACTTTCGCGACCTCAACAAGACCTTCCCAAAGGATTGTTATTCTCTCCCCTGCATTGATCAATTGGTAGATTCTACTTTTGACTATGAATTTATATGTATATTGGATGCTTATCAAGGATATTATCAAATTTCCTTGACTATTGAAGATTAAGAAAATGTCAGTTTCATCACCTCTAATGGGACTTTTTGTTATACAATCATATCATTTGGCTTAAAAAATGCAAGGGCAACTTATCAATGGCTTACGAATATGGTTTTCAAGAATAAAATTCAGAGGAACATTGAGGTCTATGTTTGATGACATCTTAATCAAGACTGCTTGGTCTGAGAATATAATCTCAAATGTTGAATAAACGTGTCATACTTTAAGGTAATATGGGCTCAAGTTCAATTCTAATAAGTGTCTATTTGGAGTTAAGAGTGGAATTTTTTCAAATACATCATAACTGAGCGAGAAATTGAAGTGAATCCCGACAAGATCCAGACACTCCATAATATGCCTCCTCCCTGCAATCTTAGATAAGCACATCAACTGGTTGGCCGCATCACGATACTTTTTCGATTCATCTCCCACTCCACCGATCGAAGTCTATCCTTCTTAATTTAAGGTGTTGAAGAAGGCTTCTGGGTTTAAGTGGGATGAAAATGTGACAAGGACTTCACTGAATTGAAGGAATATATGTCCCATTTACCTATCCTCTCAAAGCCGATGGTGGGCAAGGTGCTATGGGTCTACCTGTCAGCATCTAAGGGAGCAGTCGTCACGGTCTTGCTGAGTCACCTCTTGAAGGACGCCAAGAGTAGGTACACCAATCTATTTTCTAAGTCACCTCTTGAAGGATGTTAAGAGTAGGTACACCAATATAGAGAAATAAACTCTCATATTGGCCCTCATCGCTTGTTGACTGAGACATATTTTCTATATCACTTGATCATAGTCCTCACTGACAACACTCTCAATTAAGTGTTAATAAATCTAGAAGTCTCTGGGAAGCTGATCAAATGAACCACTGAACTAAGCAAATATGATATTCAGTATCAGTCGAGAACCACCATTGAAACTCAAGTATTAACAGATTTCCTAACTGAAGTTCCCGACAAGGAAGCTTAAGGAACATGGAAAATTGTGTGAATGACTCATCCTCTCAGCTGAGTAACAATGTTGGGATATTATTAATATCTTATTGGGAAGATATTTAGTATCAGTTGAGAACCACTATCAAAGTTCAAGCATTGACGAATTTCCTAATTGAAGTTCTCGACCAAGAAGCTTAAGGAACATGGAAAATTTATGTGGACGGCTCAGTCACTCAGCAGAGCAGCAATGTCGGGATATTATTAATATCTTCTCGGGAAGACGTACTCCAACTCTCTATCCGGGTCAACTTTCAAGCATCCAATAATGAAGTCGAGTATGGAACCTTGCTCGCAGGACTTCGAGCAACCAAGTGGGTCAGGACTTCTCGAGTAATTATCCATTCAGACTCTCAATTGTGGCTCAATAGTTAGAAGGAAGTTTTGAGATTAAGAATGATTGTTTGCAGCACTACGTAAAAATTTTGAGAAGTTGAAAGCTAACTTCCAAGAGGTCACTCTACAAAACTTTCCTTGAGTGGATAATCAAAAGGTAAACGAATTGGCCAAACTAGCGAGCACACTGGAGACTTGGAATTTGGAAAACTCGGTGTCTCAAATTCTATTGGATGCTCAAATCGATCAAGTACATAGTCTGGATAAGCTTGCTGACTGGAGGACACTTTTCACCGCTTTCCTCTAACAAGGGACTTTACCCACCAATTTGGAGCAAGACTGAATACTCAAAAGATGAGCTCCCTGATTCACTCTCATGGGAGATCAATTATATTGACGAGTCTTCTCACAATCCTTCTTCAAGTGTCTTAGTATCGATGACGCAGACTGTCATGTGAGAAATCCATAAAGGTACTGTTAGTTGGATATTTTTTGTCAACTCTATAAGCGGACACATCTTGATTTGTTGCCTCCTATGTTCATTGCCAAAAATACTAGAACCTCTCTCATTGTCCAACTGAGTTTTTGAAGACATCTACCTTCTCCTACCCCTTTGATTAGTGGTGTATGGATATTGAAAGTTCCTTCTCGATTGGGTCCTAATAGAAGATTTTTTTTTTCTTGTAACCATAGTCTGCTTCTCCAAATGGGTGGAAGAGGAAGCCTTGCTTGGATAAAAGAAGACAACATCAAGAAACTCCTATGGCATAATACTGTCTGTCAATACGGTCTACTTCTCAAGCTCGTCTCTGATAACAATCAATAATTTCAGGGCCATAAACTCTAGAAATGGTGTGAAGAATTCAATATCTAACAAGGTTTCACTTGGTGGCCTATCTGTAGAGTAATGGGCAGATAGAGGTAGTTAACTAGGAGATAGTTAGGGGACTCAAAATTAAATTGGACCATGTTAAAGGCAGTTGACTAGATGAGTTGCCAAGAATTCTCTAGTCATATTGAACTACTTCTTGGGAAAGAAAGAGATGGCTCCCTTCCACCTCGTTTATGGTAGAGAAGTAGTTGACCCGATAGAAATCGGTGAAGAATCTACTCAGAGAAACACCTATGGACAAGACAACTCTGATCAATAACTCCTTGACCTCGACTTGATCACAGAGACTAGGAAAAAGTAGCTACCCAACTCGTCATGTACCGACAGAGAATGTGCTGGAACTACAACAAACGAGTTATTTCTCATGCTTTTAAAGTCAAATATTTGGTCTGAAAGAAGATCAAATTTGTTGGAGACGTCAACAAACTAGATCCGTAATGGGGAGGCCCTTGTCTAGTGATTCACAAGCTTAGCTTGAGGGCATACTACTTGAAAGATATGAACGATAATAAACTTGACCGACCATGGAGTGCTAATCACTTGAAGTCACATCATTCCTAAGCAGTTCATGTATCCTTTATCTCTCACGCAATATTAAAATTTTATATCTTCCCTTTTATCAATGAAAAAGAATTTTGGTTAAATTTGTGTTCTCTCCTAAACTCCCCTGATTCGGATATGATAGGAGTTGAGATCAAAAAATCAATGATATCAACCTCCCTTTTATATAAGGGTCAAGTACATATCGTATCTCCACAAATAATGTCCATTTCAAGGCCCAAACTCTCCCAACTCGGGCATAGTCAAGGTCAAGATTCAATGCTTGATGATATTAACCTCCCATTTGTATAAGGGTTGAGCACATATCATATATCTATCAACATTGTTCTTTTAATGGCCCAAACTCCCCTGAATCAAACATATTAGGGGTCAAGAGTTAAGGCTCTACAATATCAACCTCCCCTTCATATAAAAGTCAAAAACATATTATATCTCCATTGGCTATGTCCTTTTCAGGGCTCAAACCTCTCGACTTAGATATAGTCGGGGTTCAGATCCAAGGCTCGACAATATTAACCTCCTCTTCATATAAAGGTTGAGCATATATTGTATCTCCATCGATTATGCCCTTTTTAGGAACGAAACTCTCTCGACTCAAACATAGTTGGGGTAAAGATCCAAAGTTCAATGATATTAACCTCCCTTTGTACAAGAGTCAATCACATATCTTATTTCCATCGACTATATCCTTTTCAAAGCTTAAACTCCCCCAATTCAGACATAGTAAAAGTTGAGATCCAAAGCTTGACGATCTCAACCTCCCCTTCATACAAGGGTCAAACACTTATTATATTTCTATTGACCAAGTCCTTTTTATGGCCCAAACTCTCTCGACTCGAACATAATTGGGTCAAGATCAAAGGCTTGATGATGTCAATCTCCACTTCATATAAGGGGCAAGTGCATATCGTATATCTATCGGTAAACGTCTATTTCTGAACTCAAACTCTCCCAATTCGAACATATTTAGGGTTGAGATCCAAAGTTTGATATCAATCTTCCCTCCATACAAGGGTCAAGCATATATCAACCTCCTCCCTTAATCAAGATTGAGTGAGATTTTTTTGACTCTGTTAGCACTAATCAGATCTTTGCTCAAGAAGTTATAATATCTAGAAGTCGAGAAATGGAGTACAGAATTCCAACAAGTTTTTTTTTACAGCAAGATGATAATTACAATCAACAGCTAATAAAGAGAGAATTACAACCATTTGTCACCAAAAGGAGAGTGAGGAGATATTAAGCTTAATAAGCTAATGTCTTCCGTTCTCTAGGAGTTGCATAATTGCGCCTTCCATTCTATACTACATTTACTTATGTCCAAACTTTAGTATGACTATTCATGATTTTATAAAACATATTCAAATCCACATCCAAGCAAAAGGGCGTCGACAATTTCAAGGAGATAATCTTCAATTAGATATTATCTTCTTAGGAAAAATAATGAACCATATGCATAATCACTTTAAAATCTCTGTGACAGATATGATTGAAGTGCATACACTTTTTAAAACTAAGAGAATACACTTCAGAAACCTTAGCAGGTTTAGAATGGAACATCAATTTATAAAACCATGACACCACTTTAAAACCTACTATGTCACTTATGTATAAAGATAGTAATAATCAACTTTCTGTGAGATTTTCTGGCTATCAACCAACGCCCATGATACCTGAAATAGAAACAGAAGAAGAATTAGTACCTCATGTAATTTTAATGCATCAATCAATTATTGTCTAGACACAATTAGAAAAACAAATAAAACTACTTAAGATGTTAGGAAAGAAACATTTACAGCTTGTAACACAACATAAACCCTTAGGAGCAACCAATTTTATGAATCCAGCTGAATCATCAACCACTTCTAGGCCCTATGAGGTAAGATTACCTAAAATCACTATGAAAACTATGGACTATGTAACGCCCGCCCCCCTGCTAGTGGAGGCGGAGTTACTTTCTACATACATAACATACGTACATGAATTTCAAAAACAACGGAAGTAATCATTTTTCATTTAAATCACAACTAATCATACGAGCATGCTTAGCATAGTTATGAACTTAAAGAGTCATAATATCCATTTCTAACATAAGCATAAGTAAAGTGATCATGCAAGACATCAACATAAATCAAGCATAGTTCATATCAATCCTAAATCAACGTAAACAGGTCTTTCTTTCTTAGCCAAGCCATCACCACACACATCTCCTTTCCCTCCTGTTGCTCCTTTAGTTTATCCATCCTTTACCTTTATCTGTGGTACAAGGAAAGTAACTATAAGCACACAAGGCTTAGTGAGATTCTTTCCTACTCACAAAAAAAACATGTCATAGTAAAATCATACAACATATAGCATGGACACATAAAACATCTAACCAACATACCATGCAAGAGTATCATATCACATTTTAACATAGCATAAAAGAGAACATCGTATCATACCATATCATAGCAGAAAAGAACATCATGTCATATCATATAATAAAAGAAACATCATGTCATATCATGTCATAACATAATTGAAAGCATCATGTCATATCATATCATAACGTAAAGGTAAGCATCATGGCATATCATATCATAGCATAAAGAACATCATATCATAGCATAAAGAACATCATATCATATCATAACATAAAAGAAACATCATGTAATGTCATATCATAACGTAAAAGAAAGCATCATGACCTATCACATCATAGCATAATCCTATATGCAATGCAAAATGTCCTTTAAAACATGGGTAATATCATGTGCAAGATGCTTTTAAAAACAAAACATATCATATAATACTTGAATATAATATCATCATGAGGGCCCGACTTATACCACATACATACATAAATGCGCGCAATCCCTAGGACAGGGTAACTAGCCCCGAACCTACTAGGAATCTAGGTCCGTACTACGACCGTCGACCTAGGGGCGTACTAAGGAGCCCATCCCTTTACTAGACTCGTTCATAGTCCGTCGGTCTAGGGGCGCTTATGGAGCTCACCCTTGGTACAAGCCCTACAAAGTAAAATAACATGTCATATAATCATAGTATATCATGTTCATGTCATTCATAGCATATGATGTTCATGTCATTCATAATTCATCATGTTCATGTCATTCATAACTTAACTTAGCATGAAGAGTGCTCTTAGTCCCACTTGATAGGGAAGCAACTCTTAGGCCTTTGACTTAGCATATCATAAAGAGTGCTCTTAGTCCCAACAAATAGGGAAGCAACTCTTAGGCCTTTCACTTAGCATATCATAAACATACGTTCTTGAGCATATAGCACATCATAGGAGACATTTCAAATGCATGATTCATAAGCATACATAGATGAACATACATCATATCATGGGAACATAATCATGCATGGAACATAAGTTAACATCTCCTAATTCATATCATGGCATGTGAAGCACATAAAGAGTCATAATTGGGTCTCAATCATCAACCTATCATTGGTGGCCGAAACATGCAAGGAATCACCTAGGTTGAAAGCAACATACAAGCATATGAACCCTAAACCAATTTCATGACATTTATCATAAGGAACATTATGAGCATATTTAGTTTAGGTTCTAAGTTTTCTAGGTCTACAAATCATGTGTAGCCGAAACATGCAAAGCCTAAACCTAGGTTACTACCAATAGCATATAGACATGTGAATCCTAAACCAGTTTCATATCATTTATCATAAGGAACATCATGAGCATATTTAGTTTAGGTTCTAAGCTTCCTAGGTCTACAAACCATGATGTGGCCGAAAGTCATGAAGTGTGAAACTAAGTTCTAAACCAAAGATAAGCATAAGAATATCATGTTATCTTCATATCATATCATAGGGAAAAACATGAGCATGTTAGGGTTGAGTTTAAGCTTGCCTAGCCCTTTTTAATCCTAACTTGGCTGAAAGTTCAAAGCATGAATACCTAGTTCTAACCAACATGAAATCATAAGTACATCAAGTTATCTTCATACCATATCATGAGGAAGATCATAAGTAAATTGGATTTGTGTTTAAATTTTCTTAGGCTTTTTAAACTTGTCATGGCCGAAACCCTAAGGTGGGGTTCATCTAATTCTAAGTAACATACTAGCATGAAATACCAAGGAAATATTCATATCATGTCATAAGAAAGATCATAAACATGTTAGATTTGAGTTTAAGCTTTCCTAGGCATTTAGTCTCCTCATGGCCAAAACCCTAAGGTGGTTTCATCTCCTTCTAAGTAACATACAAGCATGAAACACCAAGGAAATATTCATATCATGTCATAAGAAAGATCATAAACATGTTAGATTTGAATTTAAACTTTCCTAGGCATTTTGTCTCCTCATGGCCGAAACCTTAAGGAGGTTTCATCTCCTTCTAAGTAACATACAAGCATGAAACACCAAGGAAATATTCATATCATGTCATAATAAAAATCATAAGAATGTTAGATTTGAGTTTAAACTTTCCTAGGCTTTTAAACTTGGCATGGCCGAAAGTTGCAAGAAACTTCCTAGGTTTTTTTTAAGCCATTTAAATTTATGGAAAAAGCATGAGCTACTTGTACCACAGGTGAGGGAATACTCACTTCCTTTCACTTGTTGTTCCTAAAGAGAATGGTACCCTTGTGAGGAGGAAGAAGAGAGCTTCTCCTTCTAGCACTCCCTTTTTCTTCTCTTGCTTGGAAGGGGTAGATCTTGAAGGCTCCTTCTTGTGGATTAGTATTCTTAGGAAGAAAAACCTTAGGTGGATTTTGGAATTAGGAGAGGGAGAGCTTTAGGTTTCGGCAATGGTGAGGAAGAGGAAAAGAAGGAAGAAAAATGAAATCCCTTTCTTTCTTTCCTCTTTATGCTAAGTGGGAGGAAGAAACAAAGATGAACTTTGCCTTCCCTTTCTCCTTAACTCATTTATATCTTTCCCTAATGAGAATATGCCCCCATTCATCCCCTTAATTCTTCTAATCCTATCTCCTCTTTCATCCTCACGAAAATGGAAGGAAGAAGAAGAGAAAGACAATTGTCTTTTGCTTGTTCTTAATCAAGAGAAGGAGGAAGAAATCTACTTGATATTTTCTTGTTTCCTTCTCTTAACCATATTCTTACTTTATCTAAAATTTCCATCCCCCTCTCAACAATAATTCATGATGGCCTAGTGGTCATTCCATAACTCCTAAAGGTTGCCATTTAATTAAAAGGTTCAAGGTTCAATCCTTGACCTCACCTCTTTTCTTTTTTTATATCTTTTTGGTTCTATCTCCCTTTTTATTCTACAAAAACAAAGGATACTCACATATGTATAACTACTAGTTTTCGTGGGTGTTACAGTACCCCATACCTCATAGAAAGTTCGTCCTCGAACTTAAAATAGCTCCGGATACTTCTGTTTCATATCATCCTCTCGTTCCTAAGTGGCTTTTTCGAACCGTTGATTTTGCCACAGGACCTTTACTAAGGGAACTTCTTTGTTCCTTAGCCTTTTGACATCTCAATCCAATATCTAAACCGATCGGCTCTCATAGGTTAGGTCCTCTTGCACTTGTACTGTCCATGGTTCGATCACTTGGTTCGTGCTCGGAATATATTTCTTTAGCATCGAAACGTGGAACACGTTGTGGATGGCTGACATCTTTTGAGGTAGCTCTATTTCATAAGCTACCTTGCCAATTCTTTTCAGAACTTGATATGGCCCCACATAGCGTGGGCTTAGCTTCCCCTTCTTACCAAACCACATTACTCCTTTCATAGGAGCTACCTTGAGAAATACTGAGTCTCCGACACTGAATTCCAATGGCCTTCGTCGCTTATCCGCGTAATTCTTCTATCGACTTTGAGCAGTTTCTATTCTTTAGCGGATGTTCTGTATAACACGGGTGGTGTTATCGATGAACTCTGTTTGGAATCCCATCTCTTTCTTTTCACCGCCTTCATACCAGCATATAGGGGATCTACATTTTCTCCCATACAAGGCCTCGTAGGGCGCCATTCCAATAGTAGCCTGGTAACTATTGTTGTAAGCGAATTCTGCTAAGCATTAATATCGACACCAGCTTCCTTTGAAGTCTAAGGAGCAAGCCCGTAACATGTCTTCTAGTACTTGGTTCACCCTTTCTGTTTGTCTATCGATTTGAGGGTGGAAGGCAGTACTGAATAATAGCTTTGTGCCAAGAGCCTTCTGAACACATTCCCAAAAGTGTGAAACAAAGCGACCATCTCTATCTAAAATGATGGTCTTAGGAATCCCATGTAGTCTAATGATTTCCTTGACATATAATTGAGCCAGTTGCTCAATTGAATAAGTCATCCTGATTGCTAGAAAATGGGCGGATTTGGTTAATCTATCCACGATTACCTATATAGCGTCATAGCCGTTTGTTGTCTTAGGTAATCCTGAAATATAGTCCATAGAGATATCTTCCCATTTCCATTCCGGAATTTGGATAGACTGCAGTAATCCTCCAGGCATCTGGTGTTCTGTTTTAACCCTCTGACAGGTCAGGCAGGTACTGATGTACTGAGCCACATCTCTTTTCATACCGGACCACCAGAATTTCTTTTTCAAATCTTGGTACATTTTGGTGGATCCCGGATGCATTGCATAGGGCGTTGAATGGACTTCTTCTAGTATCTTCTTTCGCAATTCCGGGTCGTCGGGAACACATAAACGATCCTTGAGGTATAATATTCCACTGTCAGCGATACGGAATCCGTCATTCTTTCCCTCTAACACTTCTTGCTTTATCCGCTGGATGCTTAGGTCACGAGTTTGCTTCTCCAATACATCATCGAATAGCGTCGGTGCTATAGTCAAGGTAGAGAGTTGTCCGGTCACGTCTTCAGCCCCGTAGCACAAATTTTCTCTGGGTTCTCCAATGAACTCAAATATTGGTTCAGCTTCAAGTCGGAAAATCACTTTTCTTTTACGGCACTCGATTGAAGCGCCGTACTTGCTCAGGAAATCGATGCCTAATATACTGTCATAATCTTGCATGTCAAGCACTATCAAGTCACAGTAGAGTTCTCTATCTGCGATTCTGATAGGTGCGGCTCGCAACATATGAGTAGATGGCATTACTTCTCCTGAGGGTAGGGTTGTTAAGAATTTGCCATTTAAAGCTTGTGGTGGTATCTCTAACTTCTTCATAAAGGGTGTAGAGACGAACGAGTGCGTCGCCCCAGTATCAAATAATACATTAGTATATTTACTGAAAATAGGCAGCTGACCTGTGACAACTGTAGAGGCACTCGCCACATCATCTTTGGTAAGAGAGAAAACCCTAGCGTTCGTCGTAGCTGGCAGGGCTTCCAATCTCCCTTGGCTAATCGGAGTTCCTTCAATGGCAGCCTGCATCAAGTGTAGCTGTGAGGGGGTACTCCTTCTCTGGTTATTCTGCTAAGATGGTGTCTGGGACTGGGTAGGGCAGTCTCTGGCCATATGTCCTTCCCGTCCGCAGCTGTAACACTTCCTCGTACCCTTGTGGCATACTCCGGAATGCTGCTTCCCACAAAAGGTGCACTGAGGGTACTTAGGTTGTTTGCTGGTCCTCCTTTAGTGTTGTTCCATTGTCTCCTTTTTCCATTAGAGTTTCCTTTCCAGCCCGTTTTGGTACCCTGAGATTTCTATCCTTCCGTCTGTGCCTGATTCTTATTCTCATTCATTGCTTTCTGATAATGCTCGGTGATCAGGGCACTACTGACCAGTTTTTCTGTAGTCTGTGGTCTATTAATTCCACCGACCACATTCAGTGCTATCTCAGGTCGGAGCATCTTCAGCATCAGTCTAACCCTTTCTCTTTCCGTGCTGACTAACTCTGGGCAGAGGCGTGCGAGACAATTGAAGCGCTTCACTACTTCGTTTACTGATAAGTCACCTTGCCGGAACTCGGTGAATTCGTCGTAATGCTGGTTCGTCACTTGCATATGGAAGAATTCTTCGAAGAACTCTGTCTCGAAGTCCGTCCAGTTCATCAGATTAACTTGTCTCTTAGCCTTAACTCTTTCCCACCACATTCTTGCGTCTTCGGAAAAAACAGAAAGACACGCATTTGATCTTTTCCGATATGGGCCAGTCTAGCAATTCCACTATACTTTCCACCGTCTTGAACTAGGCCTGGGCGCCCCATGGCTCACAAGTACCCGAGAAGTTCTCCGGCTTCAACCTTAGCCACTGTATCAAGTAGGTCTCCTGTCGGACCACTGGGGCAGGGGCTACTGGGGTTACTGGTGCAGCTATTGGTATGACGGGCACTGCATTCTGATTTCCTTGCTGATTCATTAGAGCATTGATCACTTGTTGTTGTTCCATGATCTGACGCTGGAGATCTGTGACTACCTGGGTCAGATCTGGTGGGGTCACTGTCTCATCGACCCTGTTACCGCGTCTTCTAGCCATATCTATTTATAAATAACAATAAGACTAACATAAGTCTAGAGTCATCCCTACTTATATTCGTGCATATTAAATGTCGCTTATCATACATAAAGGAAATCCATATTAGTCATACTTAGGTTTATAGACACTAAAACATTTCTTATCATGCATAAATAACATAGAGTAAGTACAGGAAGTCTTACTTGGAGCGGCAGGATGGAGGCTTGATGTGTGTGTAGCGGGAAGGCTAACTTGGCTCTGATACCAACCTATAACGCCCGCCCCCTGCTAGTGGAGGCGGGGTTACTTTCTACATACATAACATACGTACATGAATTTCAAAAACAACGGAAGTAATCATTTTTCATTTAAATCACAACTAATCATACGAGCATGCTTAGCATAGTTATGAACTTAAAGAGTCATAATATCCATTTCTAACATAAGCATAAGTAAAGTGATCATGCAAGACATCAACATAAATCAAGCATAGTTCATATCAATCCTAAATCAACGTAAGCAGGTATTTCTTTCTTAGCCAAGCCACCAACACACACATCTCCTGCCCCTTCTGCTGCTCCTTTAGTTTATCCATCCTTTACCTTTATTAGTGGTACAAGGAAAGAAACTATAAGCACACAAGGCTTAGTGAGATTCTTTCCTACTCACAAAAAAAACATGTCATAGCAAAATCATACAACATATAGCATGGACACATAAAACATCTAACCAACATACCATGCAAGAGTATCATATCACATTTTAACATAGCATAAAAGAGAACATCGTATCATACCATATCATAGCAGAAAAGAACATCATGTCATATCATATCATAAAAGAAACATCATGTCATATCATGCCATAACATAATTGAAAGCATCATGTCATATCATATCATAACGTAAAGGTAAGCATCATGACATATCATATCATAGCATAAAGAACATCATATCATAGCATAAAGAACATCATATCATATCATAACATAAAAGAAACATCATGTCATGTCATATCATAACGTAAAAGAAAGCATCATGACCTATCACATCATAGCATAATCCTATATGCAATGCAAAATGTCCTTTAAAACATGGGTAATATCATGTGCAAGATGCTTTTAAAAATAAAACATATCATATAATACTTGAACATAATATCATCATGAGGTTCTGGCTTGTACCACATACATACATAAATGTGCGCAATCCCTAGGACAGGGTAGAGCCCAGAACCTACTAGGGATCTAGGTCCGTACTACGACCGTCGACCTAGGGGCGTACTAAGGAGCCCATCCCTTTACTAGACCCGTTCATAGTCCGTCGGCCTAGGGGCGCTTATGGAGCCCACCCTTGGTACAAGTCATACAAAGTAAAATAACATGTCATATAATCAAAGTATATCATGTTCATGTCATTCATAGCATATGATGTTCATGTCATTCATAATTCATCATGTTCATGTCATTCATAACTTAACTTAGCATGAAGAGTGCTCTTAGTCCCACTTGATAGGGAAGCAACTCTTAGGCCTTTGACTTAGCATATCATAAAGAGTGCTCTTAGTCCCAACAAATAGGGAAGCAACTCTTAGGCCTTTCACTTAGCATATTATAAACATACGTACTTGAGCATATAGCACATCATAGGAGACATTTCAAATGCATGATTCATAAGCATACATAGATGAACATATATCATATCATGGGAACATAATCATGCATGGAACATAAGTTAACATCTCCTAATTCATATCATGGCATGTGAAGCACATAAAGAGTCATAATTGGGTCTCAATCATCAACCTATCATTGGTGGCCGAAACATGTAAGGAATCACCTAGGTTGAAAGCAACATACAAGCATATGAACCCTAAACCAATTTCATGACATTTATCATAAGGAACATTATGAGCATATTTAGTTTAGGTTCTAAGCTTTCTAGGTCTACAAATCATGTGTAGCCGAAACATGCAAAGCCTAAACCTAGGTTACCAATAGCATATAGACATGTGAACCCTAAACCAATTTCATATCATTTATCATAAGGAACATCATGAGCATATTTAGTTTAGGTTCTAAGCTTCCTAGGTTTACAAACCATGATGTGGCCGAAAGTCATGAAGTGTGAAACTAAGTTCTAAACCAAAGATAAGCATAAGAATATCATGTTATCTTCATATCATATCATAGGGAAAAACATGAACATGTTAGGGTTGAGTTTAAGCTTGCCTAGCCCTTTTTAATCCTAACTTGGCCGAAAGTTCAAAGCATGAATACCTAGTTCTAACCAACATGAAATCATAAGTACATCAAGTTATCTTCATACCATATCATGAGGAAGATCATAAGTAAATTGGATTTGTGTT
This sequence comes from Zingiber officinale, assembly GCF_018446385.1. Classification (NCBI taxonomy): domain Eukaryota; kingdom Viridiplantae; phylum Streptophyta; class Magnoliopsida; order Zingiberales; family Zingiberaceae; genus Zingiber; species Zingiber officinale. The sequence continues at coordinate 119,482,611 of NC_056000.1, read as the reverse complement.
TAAATTTTCCTAGGCTTTTTAAACTTGTCATGGCCGAAACCCTAAGGTGGGGTTCATCTAATTCTAAGTAACATACTAGCATGAAATACCAAGGAAATATTCATATCATGTCATAAGAAAGATCATAAACATGTTAGATTTGAGTTTAAGCTTTCCTAGGCATTTAGTCTCCTCATGGCCGAAACCCTAAGGTGGTTTCATCTCCTTCTAAGTAACATACAAGCATGAAACACCAAGGAAATATTCATATCATGTCATAAGAAAGATCATAAACATGTTAGATTTGAATTTAAACTTTCCTAGGCATTTAGTCTCCTCATGGCCTAAACCTTAAGGTGGTTTCATCTCCTTCTAAGTAACATACAAGCATGAAACACCAAGGAAATATTCATATCATGTCATAAGAAAGATCATAAGCATGTTAGATTTGAGTTTAAACTTTCCTAGGCTTTTAAACTTGGCATGACCGAAAGTTGCAAGAAACTTCGTAGGTTTTTTTTTACCATTTAAATTTATGGAAAAAGCATGAGCTACTTGTACCACAGGTGAGGGAATACTCACTTCCTTTCGCTTGTTGTTCCTAAAGAGAATGGTACCCTTGTGAGGAGGAAGAAGAGAGCTTCTCCTTCTAGCACTCCCTTTTTCTTCTCTTGCTTGGAAGGGGTAGATCTTGAAGGCTCCTTCTTGTGGATTAGTATTCTTAGGAAGAAAAACCTTAGGTGGATTTCAGAATTAGGTGAGGGAGAGCTTTAGGTTTTGGCAATGGTGAGGAAGAGGAAAAGAAGAAAGAAAAATGAAATCCCTTTCTTTCTTCCCTCTTTATGCTAAGTGGGAGGAAGAAACAAAGATGAGCTTTGCATTCCCTTTCTCCTTAACTCATTTATATCTTTCCCTAATGAGAATATGTCCCCATTCATCCCCTTAATTCTTCTAATCCTATCTCCTCCATCCTCACGAAAATGGAAGGAAGAAGAAGAGAAAGACAATTGTCTTTTGCTTGTTCTTAATCAAGAGAAGGAGGAAGAAAGCTACTTGATATTTTCTTATTTCCTTCTCTTAACCATATTCTTACTTTATCTAAAATTTCCATCCCCCTTTCAACAATAATTCATGATGGCCTAGTGGTCATTCCATAACTCTTAAAGGTTGCCATTTAATTAAAAGGTTCAAGGTTCAATCCTTGACCTCGCCTCTTTTCTTTTTGTATATCTTTTTGGTTCTATCTCCCTTTTTATTCTACAAAAACAAAGGATACTCACATATGTATAACTACTAGTTTTCGTGGGTGTTACAGACTATGGTCAGGGACATCTACCTAGAACCAGGATAGTACCCTATACAAATAACAACCCTTTAATCTAAACTATAGGGAAACATAGACCACCAGAAATGACTTTTTTTTGGAAAAGATGTTGTACTACTTAATATCACAGAATGTGACCCACAATTATATAACACATATTTAAAATAATGGATAGTCTCTGTTAAAAAAGACTACCAAGCTAAACATGAAATGGATATCGAATCAGGTGAAGCCATGATTAGAGTAGGAGAAAATTGCTTTGGTGATGTAGCCAGAGTCAAGAATGGTCAAAATGGGCTTCGTTCACCCACACCTAGCAGAGTCACCCTTCTCTTTGTGTTGAGGAGTCTTCTTCCCCCCTCTGAGACCTTCTTCTTTAGCCTCCATCACTGATTGCGCTGGGCATGAGTTGAGCATCTTTGCTCTGCACTTACGCACCAGAACCTAGCCTGCGTGTCGTGCCTTCATCCTTTTTATTCTTGTTGTAATTTAGACTACACTCAAATGTAACTCAAGTTTCTTTAGACTTTGTAATGTACAAATTAAAAAGAAGTTAGTCTACTGGACGACGGGTCAAAAGGAAGGAAGGACAACAACCCATGACAACTAAGAAAGCACTTGGAGAAGCTGCTTAGACTTAGGTTGACTTATCGCTCTTCTCATTGGCTTGAGAAGATCGTAGTTTATGGGGACCATAACCATGTCACATTTTCATTTATGCATATATGTGATGTGTGCCTTGATTGGATATGATACATGCTTAATTTAAACCTAATTAGGTCTTTTAACATATGTCTACCAAAGTTTGGTACTCACTACTACCTCGATCATTTGTAGTCAGGTTTGCCAAAGCAAAGTAACTCGTTTTATCGTGGTAGAGTGCGACAGGACAATTGTGATGTCTGACTATTGGACTTTGGGTGTGACTTAACTAAGTTGTCTCATTTAGAATGACAGCTTAGAGGCATATCCCATAAGATGGAATTCAAATTGTACTAATCTTGGGTGATTAGCCAAAGCTAACTCAAGATGAGTTATAATGTAGATTTCATAAGATGGGAAAATGAATAAATAGTCTTGTTCACCTAAAGATACGAGAGTTACATAGGATGTAATTGGTAAATGTTGTCTACCTAAGTTGTACTAAGTCTTGGATGATTAGCCAAAGCTAACTCAAGATAAGGTAAAATATGGAACTTATCCAATTGGTACACGTTGTCTACCTAATCTATACATGTCTTGGGCGATTAGCTAAAGCTAACTCAAGATGAGATATAATGTGGATCTTGTCCCACTTGAATGTCTTTGCTTTTGGGTTTAGAGCTAGTAGTGACTTGCTCCTATCAAGATTTAGAATTCAGTGGGAGAATCATTTAATTAAAAACCTAATTAAATGATCGATATATGATACTAAGTTCTGCATTATGTTGTTGTAGATTACCATGTCGACAAATACATCAAATACCCTTTCTCTGTGACCTGTCCTTGATAAAGACAAGCTCAATGGAGCTAATTTCCTGGACTGGTATAGAAACTTGAGAATAGTTCTCAAGTAAGAACGAAAACTATACGTCCTAGAGCAGCTTATTCCTGAAGCACCCCCTGCTATTACCACTAGAGCTGAAAGGGATGCTTACAAGAAGTATCAAGATGATGCATTAGATGTGTCATTCCTTATACTCGCCACCATGAACTCTAAGCTTCAGAAGCAACATGAGAACATGGATGCTTATGATATGGTTGAACATCTTAGACAACTATATCAAGGACAAGCAAGACATGAGAGATTTGTGATCTCTAAAGCACTGTTTCAATGCAGAATGCAAGAAGAAAGTCTGTAGGACCTTATGTACTCAAAATGATCAGGTATGTAAAGAATCTACAAAGGTTGGAATCCCCACTAGGCCAAGAATTGGCCACTGATATTATTCTACAATCGTTGCCCGATAGTTATAGTCAATTCATCATGAACTACAATATGAATGAAATTGACAAGCCACTGCCTGAGATGTTGAGCATGTTGAGAACTGCTGAACTCAACCTTAAGAAGGCAAAGCTTGGTTTCATTTTGATGGTGTCTAAGGGCAAAGGCAAGTGGAATCATAAAGGTAAGGGTAAGACCCATGCCAAAGGAAAGGGTAAGACTCATGCACTAAAACCCAAAGGTGGGGTTGCTAAGGAAGGAACCTGCTTCCATTGTGGTGAGACCGGGCACTGGAAGAGAAACTGCAAGGTATACCTAGAGGAACTGAAACAGAATTGAAGTGAGACTTCTGCCTCATGTATTATGTTACAGAAGTCAATCTATCTATTTCTTCTTCATGGGTATTAGATACCGGGTGTGCGTCTCACATTTGTACTAATGTACAGGGGCTAAGAAATAGTAGAGTGTTGACAAAGGGCGAAGTGGACCTACAAGTAGGCAATGATGCAAGAGTTGTTACCATTGCTGTAGGAACCTATTCCTAATCTTTGCCCACTAGGCTTGTTTTAGAATTAGATGAGTGATATTATGTGCCCGCTTTGATAAAGAACATTATCTCTATTTCTTGTTTGGACAAGAAAGGTTTTTTATTTGTAATAAAGGATAAATGTTGTTCCATTTATTTCAATGATATATTCTATTATAGTGTACCTCTTTTGAATGACCTCTATGTTCTAGACTTTGAAAACTCAATCTATAACATAAATACTAAACGGTTCAAATCTAATGATTTGAACCAAACATACCTCTGACATTGTCGCTTGGGTCACATAAATGAGAGTCGCGTATCCCAACTCCATAAGGATGGACTTTTAGGCTCATTTGATTTTGAATCATATGAGGCATGTGAATCTTGTCTTCAAGGCAAGATGACAAAGACTCCATTTAGTGGACATGACAAAAGGGCTAATGATCTGCTAGGACTCATACATACTGATGTATGTGACCCTTTTAGAATAGCAGTTAGAGGAGACTATTATTACTTCATTACCTTCATTCATGACTTCAGTAGATATGACTATGTGTATCTGATGAGACATAAGTCAAAATCCTTTGAAAAGTTCAAAGAATTCAAGAATGAAGTACAAAACCAAGTTGAAAAGAGTATTAAGATGCTTCGATCAGATCGAGGTGGGGAATACCTTAGCTAAGAGTTTCATGATCATCTCATTGAGTGTGGGATAATATCTCAACTCACTCCACCTGGAACACCACAATGGAATGGTGTATCAGAAAGGAGGAACCACACTTTATTAGATATGGTATGATCGATGATGAGTCATACAGATCTTCCTACTTCCTTCTGGGGATATGCTCTAGAGACAGCTGCTTTCACACTTAATCGAGTTCCATTCAAGGTTGTCATAAAGACACCATATACGATATGGACAGGGAAGAGTCCCAAGATGTCTTTTATGAAGATTTAGGGTTGTGAGACTTACGTTCGATGGCAAATCTCAGATAAACTAGGACCCAAATCAGATAAGTACTACTTTGTTGGATATCCCAAGGAAATAAAGGGATATTACTTTTATAATCCCACCCAAGGAAAGATGTTTGTTGCCAGAACTGGTGTCTTTCTAGAAAGGGAATTTATTTCTAGAAAAACTAGTGGGAGTGAAGTCAATCTTGAAGAAATTCAAGATACACAAACTAGCACCAACACCTTAATAGAAATTGAATAGGTACCACAAGATGTTGTGGATCAGGATTTTGTTACACCACAAGAAGTTGCAGAATAACAACTTGTTCAAGTAGCATAAGCTCTACGCAGATCTGATAGGACCCACCGTTAACCTGAGAGATATTCTTTTTTCTTATTTGACAATGGTGATGTAGAGCTTATTGGTCTTGATGAGCCTACATCTTATCAGGAAGCTGTACAGGGCCCAGATTCTGAGAAATGGCTAGAGGCCATGAGATCCGAAATGGAATCCATGTATACTAACCAAGTATGAACTTTGGTTGATCCACCTGAAGGGATCAAACCCATTGGGTGTAAGTGAGTCTTCAAAGTGAAGACTGACATAGATGAAAATATGCATACCTATAAAGGTAGATTGGTAGCTAAAGGTTTCAAACAAATTCATGGTATAGACTATGATGAAACTTTTTCACCAGTTGCGATGCTTAAGTCCATTCGGATTTTATTTTCTATTGCAGCTTACTATGATTATGAGATTTGGAAGATGGATGTCAAAATCGCATTTCTTAACGAAAATTTACTCGAGAATGTGTACATAACACAACTTGAGGGTTTTGTTGATCCAGAGCGTGCTGGAAAGGTATATAGGTTGCAATGATCCATTTATGGATTAAAGAAAGATTCTAGAAGCTAGAATCTTCGATTCGATGATGCAATCAAAACGTTTGGTTTCATTAAGAATGAAGATGAATCTTGTGTCTACAAGAAGGTTAGTGGGAGTACAGTCATCTTTCTCATATTGTATGTAGATGACATACTTCTCATTGGAAATGATATCCCTACTCTTCTGTCAGTGAAGATTTGGCTTGGGAATTATTTTTCAATAAAAGACTTAGGTGAAGCAATTTATATTTTAGGCCTTAAGATCTATAGAGATAGATCTAAAAGATTGCTTGGCCTAAGCCAGAGTATGTACATTGACAAGGTGCTTAAACATTTTGCTATAGAAAATTTCAAGAAGGGATTCCTGCCTATGTCACATGGTGTGAGTCTTTCGAAGACTCAATGCCCTTCTTCTAAGGAAGAAAGGGACCACATGGATCATATTCCTTATGCATCTGCTATACGATCTATCATGTATGCCATTCTTTGTACTCGCCCATATGTCTTGTATGCATTGAGCATGACAAGCAGATACCAGTCAGATCTAGGTGAAAGTCACTGGACAGCAGTCAAGAATATTCTTAAGTACTTGAGAAGGACTCAAGATTATTTCTTGATCTTTGGAGGCGATGAAGCGCTTGTTATAAAGGGTTACACTGATGCTATCTTCCAAACTGATAAGGATAATTACAGATCGCAATCAAGGTATGCGTTTTACTTAAATGGTAGTGTTGTGAGCTGGAAGAGTTCAAAGCAGGACGCAGTCGATGATTCTACAATAGAAGTTGAGTACATTGCTGCTTCAGCTGCTGCAAAGGAGGTTGTTTGGATCAAGAAGTTCATTACAGAGCTTGGTGTTGTTCCTAGTGTAGAGAACCCAATAGACCCCTATTGTGATAACAATGGGGCTATTGCACAGGCTAAGGAACCTCGCTCTCATTAGAGATCCAAACACATACTCCGACGATTCCATCTCATTCGAAAGATCATCGATAGAGGAGATGTGAGTATATGCAGAGTCCTGACCGATGCTAACATTGCGGATCCTTTGACAAAGGCTTTGGCACAGAGGAAGCATGATGGTCACACTAGGTCAATGGGCATTCGATATCTTAGTGATTGACACTAGTGCTAGTGTTAGATTGTTAGTATTAGCCCTAGTATCAATTATGAGATAATTGTAAAGGACTCTTATTGTATCATATTTCATTACTAATAAAAGGTAAAGTTGGTTATTATATTTATTTCAATTCAGTGTCGATTGAATAAGTATAATAATGTCCTTAGGTAGTAGGTTCTTATCTACAACATATCAATTGGTTGAGTTAATAGTGAGATATTGTAGATATACATAGAACACTACTCTTAACTATTCCTAGTCAAGCATATGTAGTTAGAGGGGGGGGGGATGAACAGCTCGTCGCGTGCTTGTATGCTTCGTTGCTTGTTTCTTCAAGGATGTGCAACGGAAATACAAAGAAACAAAAGCATACAACGCTAACAAATGGATTTTACTTGGTATCCACCTCACAAGAGGTGACTAGTCCAAGGATCCACGTACACACACACTCCTCCACTAATAAACACTCCTTTTCGGTAACTACCAAAGGCGGAGAAGCCCTACAAGACTCTCAATACAGAAAGAAAGGAAAGGGAACAAAAGTATAAGCAAAGCTTACAATGAATGCAAGAAACCCTAACCCTAGCTTTCTTCTTCTTGTTTTTGATCCGCCTCTTGACTTGGAAGAACCTCCAAGAACCTTCAAGAACTGGCAATCTGGAGCTTAGAGAGAGCTATGGAGTTGCTGTTGAGGATCTGAGATGAATCGGTGAAGCTCTGCCGAAGGAATCGAACGCCTGTGGCTTTTATCGACACCAACGGTCATATCCCGATCGATTGGATTGCTCCCAATCGATCGGGGAGGCTTTGGATCGATCCACTGATCGATCCAGAGAGCCTCTGTGCTCTCAGGAAATGCCTGGATCGATCAACGGATCGATCCAGGGCTTATCGCGACAAATCGCAGCTTCCCAATCGATCGTCTGATCGATTGGGGCCTTTGGATCGATCGACTGATCGATCCAGCAGGCTTCTGTGCGCTCGCGACTGCCTCCCAATCGATCCACTGATTGATTGGGACGAAGGCTTCTCGCGGGAACTCCCCAATTGATCGGTCGATCGATTGGGCTCCATCCAATCGATCGGCTAATCGATCCAGCTGCTGGTTTTTGCCCAAAACCAAGTCCCAAGCCTCCCAAACCAACATCCGGTCAACCTTGACCTGTTGGTACACCATGCCTAGCATCCGGTCACCCTTGACCTGCTAGAACTCGCTCACCAAGTGTTCAGTCAATCCCTTTGACCCACTTGGACTTTTCTCCTCTTGCCACGTATCCGGTCAATCCCTTTGACCTACTTGGACTTTCACCAGATGTCTGGTCAACCTTGACCCACCTAGATTTCCCTGTGCTTGGCTTCACTCACCTGGACTTCCCTTCTGCCTAGCTTCACTCACTAGGACTTCTCTTCTGCCTGGCTTCACTCACCAGGACTTCCCTTCTGCCTAGCTTCACTCACTAGGACTTCTCTTCTGCCTGGCTTCACTCACCAGGTCTTTCACCTAGCTTCACTCACTAGGATTTTCTTCTGCCTGGCTTCACTCACCAGGACTTTCACCTAGCTTCACTCACTAGGATTTTCCATCTGCCTGGCTTCAGTCACCAGGACTTTCTTCTGCCTGGCTTTACTCACCAGGACTTTTCAGTCAAGTATCCAATCAACCTTGACCTACTTGACTCTCCTTCACAATCTTCCCACACGAACAACTGCACCTGCAACCTTCATGTGTTGTCTACATGTATTGTCAAACCATCAAAATATAAACATTAAGACTCGAGCTTGACCCAATTCAAGCTCAGTCAAACTAGGTCAACCTTGACTTTGGGAATATTGCACCAACAATCTCCCAACAATCTCCCCCTTTTTGATGTTTGACAATACCACATTTAAGTTAGGCTAATCCCATAGCCTCAACTCCCTTCATGCCACTAGGTAATGAAGACGTAAGTTAAACCCTACATTCTCCCCCTAAGAGGGCAAACTCCCTCTTAGATAATGAAGACCTAACTTAAACCCTTTCATTCTCCCCCTATTGGCACACATCAAATACACACATGCCTCATCTTTGGGCACATAACAAATACACAAACTCTCCCCCTGAAGAGATGCTCATCGTTGTTCACAACTTCACTTGTTGTGTTCAACAACCCTGTTGGGTTCAACATGATAATGAAGGTCCCATACCCTTCATTATCATCAATGCTCACCCTTGAACATTAACCACTTGAATAACCCAAATAAAGGTCCCATACCCTTCATTTGTATCAAATGCTCATCCATGAGCAAACACAACTTAAACAATGAGGATATCCACTCCCCATTAATCTCAAATGCTCAACCTTGAGCATTTTCTCGAAAGAAGGTTAACCACCTTCCAAGGTTTATGAAAAATAATTTTCATGTCCTTAAAGAGTAACTCCCCCTAAAGACATGGTCGTGAACTTCTATCATTGCACCAACAATGACTTGGAATCCCTAAACCTTTAGGAAACCCAAATTTAGAAGTTTGAGGTTCAAAAATTCAATATTGAAATTAAACCTCAACTTAAACTTCAATTTAGTCTTTCTCAACCACTCCATTCTTGTTTTCACCATGAAAACACCCTTTTTATGTATACAAATGTATTTTGAGGGGTTAGGAATGGTTTCCTAGACTAAACTTGGTTTGGAATGCTGAAATCAGGCTTTCCCAGCCAAACTCAGCTTCCTCAATCGATTGGAGTTGGGTCCTAATCGATTGAACCAGCTTGAATCGATCCACTGATCGATTCAGGAGGGCTGGATCGATCGGCGGATCGATCCAGGAAGCTTCTGTTCGTGAGAAGCTTGCTCTCAATTGATCGCCCGATCGATTGAGACCCTTCAATCGATCGGGTGATCGATTGAGGTCTGATAGTTGTTGAAATTTCATTTCAGTCAACTTCAGAAACCCCTAGAAAATTCTATAAAATTATAAAAATCATAAAAATTTGTGTAGACATTTCTTAGGGTATATATTATCAAGGAAAAATAGTTTTCTATGAAAATACATAATATTTTCAAAGATTGACATAAACTTGAAAACTTGTAAAAACTTTAGTATTTTCTTCAAGTTTGTGTCTAACTATTCAATGGTAATTACTATGAAAAGATAGCAAAACCAATCTCCCACCATGTTCCTTGTGCTTAATACACATGACTTGTACATTAGCTTTCCCAATGATGGGAAAACACATAACTATGTGTTTTGATGAACTTAAAACTCAAAAAAATGCACTAAATCAACATCTTGAGTTTTGTTTATCATCCTAACATCTCACTTGTATCTACTGTGCACAGAACACATACAAGTCATCTTATAGGTCTTTGTGAGATGTAAAATTTGGTTTTGCCCTAGTCTAGGGATCATGCATTCTATCTAGGCATTTTGTGGATATTGAACATCCACCTAGGATGTCTCTTGTTGATGCTCATTTGTCCTTAATTTTAAGGAAATAAACATAATGCATGATAATCTTATGACATACATCAAAAATAAATAATTTTCAAAAGAAAATTTCCTATAACTATATGATGTATGTATATCATGACATGATATTTTTGTGGTTTTCATCATAAGGTATGAATGCAAAAATAATCATGATGACATGACTTATAATGGACAAACAATCATGGTGAGGTTTAGCATAAATAACATACCTAGGTTGTCTACCTAAGTATCCTTAAGCCTTAGCTAAAATAAGATTTAAAAACTAGATTGCCAAATTTCCTCAAGAAAATGCCAAAACCCAATTTGGCATTTCTTTAATCTCTTGATTAATTTATGCCACTTGAAATTAAGCTTATTCCTCAAATGTTGGCATATTTCGTTCTTCCACAAGAGTAACATTAAGAAAATATCAAAATCCCAACTTGGTATTTCCTTATGATTTCCCAAATTGTGCCAATTAAGATTAGAATCAATATCTCCGGAATTTGGCACATTTTACTCTTCCAAAGAGTAAATGATAAATCCATTTCATTTTCAAAGGTTAATAATAACCTTGAAAATGCTCCTTGAGTGTCAAGTTCTTCAAAGTTGGGTTAACTACCCTTCTTCTTAGAGTTGACACTTTCTAACCCATCTATGGGGTAGAGAAAATGCTCCTAGGAACCCAAAACCTATTGGTGCTCCTTGGATGCTCTAAGTATTCACTAGGGATAACTTCCCTAGATACCTTCCTAGTGACCTTGTTTGGCTTCTTAGAAGCCTTGGTCACATTTTCTAGGTCAACCCTAGGGATTTCTTCCCTTGTGACCTTTTTAGTAACTTTGTTAGACTTCTTAGAAGTCTTAGTCACTTTCGTTGCAAAAATACTCCTAGAGATAACTTCCCTTGTATTTTTGACTTGACCCTTAGACCTAGGGTTGGTTCCATAACTATATGGAACCCTATGATAAGAAATTTCATCCTTCTTAGTCTTAGGTTTGTATCCCAAACCTCTATGACCATTGGATGACTTTTGTTATTCTAAACCTAGGTTTTTACCCTTAGACCCTTGTGTTCCATTTGTGATTTTTCTAAGGGCCTTCTCTAATTTATCAAGTCTTGACCTCAAGACTTGATTTTCCTTCCATAATTCCTCAATCTTAGAGATTTCACTAAAATCTTGATTTTTCTTTTTCTTAAGCACAAACCTAGAATCCTTAGGGTTCTTGCCTAAATTCCTATCTACCCTTTTAAACCTAGGTTGAGAGGATTTAGCATGAAAAGCTACATGATTTTCCTTAACTTTATCATGCCTCCTATTTTCATGGTAAATAGCATTGAAGTGATATAAATTAGAACTATCATTCTTTTTACCATAATTTAAAAGGGTAGGCTCAATAAAAGTTACCTTTCTTTTTACCTTGGAGGCTCCCCCTTGAACTGAACTTCCTCCTTGAGCCTTGACCACCTTCTTCCCCTTAGGGAATTGACTTCGGTAATGCCCCTTTTGATTGCAAGAGAAGCACACAATGTGCTCCTTGCTCTTCTTTGTATTGGGGATGGTCTCCTTGGGCTTCTCCTTGCCCTTTTGTGCCACTTGGCCCTTCTTTTTGGCCAATTTAGGGCATTTGCTCTTGTAATGCCCATGTTCCCTACATTCAAAGCATATGATATGATTTTTATTTTTAAATGAACTATTTATACCTTCTTGTGTAGGGGTGGCACTTGCTCCTCCATTTGATCCGGATGTGGAGGCTTCTTCTTGATCCAAAATTGATTTCCCTCCTATTGACTTGTCTCGACTTGGAGAGGTGGAAGCTACTTCATCCTCTTCTTCTCCATTTGACCCGGATGTAGAAACTTCTTCTTGCTCCGGGGTCAATGATCTACACTCCCTCTCAATCCTAGAGGTGGAGGCTTCATCATCTTGTACATGGAACAAAGAGTATGCTCCCTCCTTATTCCCTTCATTGCATTCCCTCGAAGATGAAGCTTCTTCTTGGACTTCTTCTTCAGAAGTTGTGCATCTCTCAACTTCGAAGTCCTCCTCTTGGTCTATCTCCAATGAGTCGCCCTCTTTGGATTCCTCTTGATTCGGTACAGTGGAGGGTTCTTCATGGAGCTTAGCCAACTTACTCCAAAGCTCTCTGGCATCTTCATATTGTCCAATTTTGCATAGAATTGTGCTAGGCAATAAATTAACCAATAATTTGGTTACCTTGTCATTTGCTTCGCACCTTTGGACTTGCTCCAGGGTCCATTTGCTCCTCTTGAGAACTTTGCCCTTTGAATTCGTTGGAGCTTCAAAGCCTTCCATAAGAGCAAACCATTGCTCTATCTCCACCATTAAGAAGTTTTCGATCCTTGATTTCCAAAGATCGAAGCTTGTAGATGTGTACGGTGGAGCCACCCTTGTGTCGAATCCAAGTCCATCCTGGAATTGCATCTTGAAGTTGAGCTTCTTGAATTCTTTGACTTTGATGAATTTGCTCCAACTTCTTTACCCTCTAGCTTTGCTTGTTTTGTTTGCCCCTTTCGGCGATGATTCCGGTGAAGAGCGACCTCGCTCTGATACCACTTGTTGGGACCGAAATGTAGCTAGAGGGGGGGGTGAATAGCTCGTGGCGTGCTTGTGTGCTTCGTTGCTTGTTTCTTCAAGGATGTGCAGCGGAAATACAAAGAAACAAAAGTATACAACGCTAACAAATGGATTTTACTTGGTATCCACCTCACAAGAGGTGACTAGTCCAAGGATCCACGCACACACACACTCCTCCACTAATAAACACTCCTTTTCGGTAACTACCGAAGGCAGAGAAACCCTACAAGACTCTCAATATAGAAAGAAAGGAAAGGGAACAAAAGTATAAGCAAAGCTTACAATGAATGCAAGAAACCCTAACCCTAGCTTTCTTCTTCTTGCTTTTGATCCGCCTCTTGACTTGGAAGAACCTCCAAGAACTGGCAATCTGGAGCTTAGAGAGAGCTGTGGAGTTGTTGTCGAGGATCTGAGATGAATCAGTGAAGCTCTGCCGAAGGAATCGAATGCCTGTGGCTTTTATCGACACCAACGGTCGGATCCCGATCGATTAGATTGCTCCCAATCGATCGGGGAGGCTTTGGATCGATCCACTGATCGATCCAGAGTGCCTCTGTTCTCTCAGGAAATGCCTAGATCGATCAACGGATCGATCCAGGGCTTATCGCGACAAATCGCAGCTTCCCAATCGATCGTCTGATCGATTGAGGCCTCTGGATCGATCGGCTGATCGATCCAGCAGGCTTCTGTGCGCTCGTGACTGCCTCCCAATCGATCCACTGATCGATTGGGACGAAGGCTTCTCGCGAGAACTCCCCAATTGATCGGTCGATCGATTGTGCTCCATCCAATCGATCGGCTGATCGATCCAGCTGCTGGTTTTTGCCTAAAACCAAGTCCCAAGCCTCCCAAACCAACATCCGGTCAACCTTGACCTGTTGGTACATCATGCCTAGCATCCGGTCACCCTTGACCAGCTAGAACTCGCTCACCAAGTGTCCGGTCAATTCCTTTGACCCACTTAGACTTTTCTCCTCTTGCCAAGTATCTGGTCAATCCCTTTGACCTACTTGGACTTTCACCAGATGTCTGGTCAACCTTGACCCATCTAGATTTCCCTGTGCCTGACTTCACTCACCAGGACTTCCCTTCTGCTTAGCTTCACTCACTAGGACTTCTCTTCTGCCTGGCTTCACTCACCAGGACTTCCCTTCTGCCTAGCTTCACTCACTAGGACTTCTCTTCTGCCTAGCTTCACTCACCAGGACTTCCCTTCTGCCTAGCTTCACTCACTAGGACTTCTCTTCTGCCTGGCTTCACTCACCAGGTCTTTCACCTTGCTTCACTCACTAGGATTTTCTTCTGCTTGGCTTCACTCACCAGGACTTTCACCTAGCTTCACTCACTAGGATTTTCCATCTGCTTGGCTTCACTCACCAGGACTTTCTTTTGCCTAGCTTCACTCACCAGGACTTTCCAGTCAAGTATCCAGTCAACCTTGACCTACTTGACTCTCCTTCACAATCTTCCCACATGAACAACTGCACCTGCAACCTCCATGTGTTTTCTACATGTATTGTCAACATCTATTGTCAAACCATCAAAACATAAACATTAAGACTCGAGCTTGACCCAATTCAAGCTCAGTCAAACTAGGTCAACCTTGACTTGGGGAATATTGCTCCAACAATCTCCCAACAAATGGAAGACTTAATCTCACAAGTCATGGATATGAGATATCAGGTTGACACATGAGTATATATTAGAGAATATATACTAAATGACCTACCATGAGAATGTTTCATGGATTGTTATATAAGTGTCATAAACATTCTCATGTGACTGTTGGTATGAATAGTCCTTAGACCTGAAGTTACTACAGTTCCCTACATAAGGAGTTGTATACTTTGGTATCGTCAAACATTATCTGTAACAAGGTGGACAATAAATTCGATCACTGGGTATGCAGTAAATTATGCGGAGGGATGCGAGTGATGTAGATGAGATCTATCCCTTCTATATGACGGAAGCGATATCAGTGAACCCCTTGATTAGTAGGATACAAGAAAGTATGACCATGTGCAAATGAGTCAATATGAGATATTGAACTTATTTGATTGAGTGTGCCTACTTAGAGATCAAGAAACACAAAGGTTGATAAGAGGATGACACAGTCTATGTCTCATTGATCAATCTAGATATCAAGGATAGAAGGACCAAGTCATATAAGATAATAGCCACGAAAAGGTTAGGTCGGATCTCGACTTTCTTGTCACTTGGGTAGCAATGATGCCTTGCTAGATGTCACTCATTGCTTATGTTTCTAAATGTTGATTTGGGTACATTGCCAACGTTACGAGAACCTATTGGGTCACACACAAAGAACAAGTAGATTTGGAGATGAGTTCATATGATGGATCATTAGATTAACTGTAATCCGAATTGGACTCATTGAGTTAGACTCAAATAGATCCAATTATTGGATTGAGTTCAATTCAAACTAGATTCATTGAATTCAAATTGCATGAGAATCAATAGGTTAGACCCAATGGGTGAACTTGAGTTCATCAAGGAAGTTGAATGGTCAAAATTTAACCATTGGATTGAATGGTCAATTTTGAGCCATTGGATTAGAAGATGAAAGGGCAAAACCCTTGGTATTCATGGGATGGATATATATATATATCATTTTGGATGATATTTTTTGTGAGGATGAGAAAGTGAAAAGCCTTTAGCATTCTTCTTCTTCCTCCTTCCCTCTTTTGGACGAAACTCCGATAGAGGTTTCTAGCACAACCTTAGGTGTTTTCCTCTCCATCTTGTTTTGTTTGTGAGACAAACAAAGACAAGGCTTGTTCGTGTGGATACCATAGAGGCGCGGACGTGTGATCGTATTGAGATATGAGGTGTCGAGAGATCGTGTGCACGCATCAAGGGTATAATCCTATCATGTAACTTAGTATAGATTATTTTAGCAATGTTTATTCCCTTCGCATGGATCTGCTGGATAGAGGATCTAGTTAATTTCTGCTGTGCTTTCACGTGTTTAGGGCGCTAGATCCCAACAGATCAGTCCCAATATTAAGATCTTTTGACTCTAGGAATTGGGTAAGTATCGATGTCCTCTGTCACGAAGGACATAATATATCCGGTTGAATGAGTATCCTTCTGTCACAAGAATCCCTCGGTTACCCAATCTAGTAGCAACCTTAACACAAAGACAAATCCCTCATATCTACATGAATGATCCTCACACATATTTCGTCAAACACATATAAGGCACAATACACAATAGAATATGATATAAACACTTCATAGCATAAGGAAACATCCAAATACATAGTTCATACATCACATCGCATCACAACTACTTCCTACATCCTAGATCTAGAGATCTACTCCATTGCAAGGGAATTTACGACCAAAGATGATAAGTAAAGTAAACTACAACTCAATACATGAAGATATAGAGAAGAGAAAGCTTATCCTTGATGTGTGGCATCCTCGGAGGCGCTCCCTTGCTCCGGAGGAGGACGGATCAACTATGAAAAGGTGAGAATAACTCCTTTTATAGAGCTAGCTGGTCATGGGTGTAGGATCGTAAAGTGCTAGAGGGGGGGGGGGTGAATAGCGCTCGTGGCTAATTCGTTTGTCCAGTAAACATGTAGCGGAATAAACAGAAATCAAAGACAAACACCAAGATTTTTACTAGGTTCGGAGCCTGTGGTGACTCCTACTCTAAGGTCTGTACGTGAGAGTGCTTTTGATGGGTAATCACTAATCAATTGTAAAATCTTTCAAAATTACAACAGATATATAATTTAAGTGCAGAAAAAGTATACCAACAACTAAGAATGAGAAATTCCGAGCTTCAGGTTGTCGGAGCAGTGCTACGGCTTCTTCAGATCGTTTTTGGAGCAGCACACAGAAGAAGGATTACCATTTTGTGTTGTTACTGTGCATCTGCTCAAGACAGACTTAAATAGCCTGCTGAAGGCGCCTTAACCTCCATAGAAGATGCCTTCAGCAGGGATTCTTATCCCCTACCGATCAGTGTGAACGCGTCCTCACCTACTCCTCTCAGGAGAGTTTACCTGTTGCCAGATTGATCCTCCAGACCAACTAGACTTTTGCTCAGCATCCGAAGCGTCTGGTCTTCATGATGGATTTTTACTCAATGACCCATCCAGACTTCCACCTGGTTCGCGATACCAGGATTTCAACCTAGAGTCCTCGACTCTAGGATTTTTGCCCGAAGCCTTCGACCCGCCAAGACTTTCTGCCCAAGGTTACCACCCCCTAGAGTTTTCCACTTGCCTAACCATAGTTAGGACTTTTGCCTAAGAACACTTAGGACTTTACTGCAATCTCATCAAACTCGTTAGACCACAAATAACCTTAACTTTGAACCCTTTGTCATTATCAAAACTCAGGTTCGATCGTCTGATGCTTCCCGTACCAACAATCTCCCCCTTTTTTATTATGACAATAAAATTCAAAGTTAAGTAAAACATAACTCGATTATAAAAAGAAAGGTAATTTGTAGAACATAAATGTGCACAAGTTAAAAGGATGCAATATCATAAAAAGATGCAATATCAAGTGCAATTAAAAAGATGCAATATTTAGAACAACTTGTTATAGCTCCCCCTTAATCACTTAAGTTATAGCTCCCCCTTAATCACTTAACTTTCACTTTTCTCTCCCCTTTGCCATATATCAAAAAATAATTGAAATAATTTAAACTAGATAAAAATTTGATAAAACTCATAGTTGAGTAAGAATTTTGAGAAAACTCATAGTTAAAAATTTTAATTTCTGATAAAAATTTAGTTTTAAACAAATGTAGCTTAAGTGCTTAGCTTAAAAAAGGATTGTGATAAAAGGTTAGGTTTTAAACAAATTTAGATTTAGTACTTAGTTTTGAAAATAATTACTTTGAGAAACACCTAGCTAAATTAGAAATACTTTGAAAATACTTAGCTTTTTTAAAAAAAAACTTAGTTAAAATTTAAGCTTTGAAAACACTTAGGTTTAGAACGATTTGATTAACACTTAGCTTTAAGATAATTTTATTTAAACTCTTAGCTTAAAAATAATTTTACTTAAACAAAAAAACTATCCATTTAAGAAAAAAATAAAAACTAAAGTTTCCTTTTCAAAAATACTTTTAACTTTTAATGAAAAATATAGCTTTGAAATTTTGAAAAAGGATACTTTAACTTTTAAAGATATTTAACTTGGCTCCTTTCAGATTGATCCTCCAGGCCAACTAGACTTTTGCTCAGCGTCCGAATCTTTCAGTCTTCATGATGGACGTCTGCTCCATGACCCATCCAGATTTCCACCTGGTTCGCGATACCAGGATTTCAACCTAGAGTCCCCGACTCTAGGATTTTTGCCCAAAGCCTTCGACACGCCAAGACTTTCCGCCCAGGGTTACCACCTCTAGAGTTTTCCACCTGCCTAACCATAGTTAGGACTTTTGTCTAAGAACACTTAGGACTTTCCTGCAATCTCATCAAACTCGTTAGACCAAAAATAACCTTAACTTTGAACCCTTTTCCATTATCAAAACTTAGGTTCGATAGTCTGATACTTTCCGTACCAACAATCTCCCCCTTTTTTATTATGATAATAAAATTCAAAGTCAATTAAAACTTAACTCGATTATAAAAAGAAAGGTAATTTGTAGAACATAAATGTGCACAAGTTAAAAGGATGAAATATCATAAAAAGATGCAATATCAAATGCAATTAAAAAGATGCAATATTTAGAATAGCTTGTTATAGCTCCCCCTTAATCACTTAAGTTATAGCTCCCCCTTAATCACTTAACTTTCACTTTTCTCTCCCCTTTGCCATATATTAAAAAATAATTGAAATAATTTAAACTAGATAAAAATTTGATAAAACTCATAGTTGAGTAAGAATTTTGAGAAAACTCATAGTTAAAAATTTTAATTTCTGATAAAAATTTAGTTTTAAACAAATGTAGCTTAAGTACTTAGCTTAAAAAAGGATTGTGATAAAAGGTTAGGTTTTAAACAAATTTAGATTTAGTACTTAGTTTTGAAAATAATTACTTTGAGAAACACCTAGCTAAATTAGAAATACTTTGAAAATACTTAGCTTTTTAAAAAAAACTTAGTTAAAATTTAAGCTGTGAAAACACTTAGGTTTAGAATGATTTGATTAACACTTAGCTTTAAGATAATTTTATTTAAACACTTAGCTTAAAAATAATTTTACTTAAACCAAAAAAACTATCCATTTAAGAAAAAAATAAAAACTAAACTTTCCTTTTCAAAAATACTTTTAACTTTTAATGAAAAATATAGCTTTGAAATTTTGAAAAAGGATACTTTAACTTTTAAAGATATTTAACTTGGCTCCTTTCACTACCCCTTGATTAATGCCCTAAAAATATTTTGAGGATCCTAGAGTCCAAGCATGCATAAGAAAAAAAAATGATCTATTTTTCTAACTTTCCAAGGTAGATTTTTATTTTCCTGATTTTCCATCTTAGCCTTTCTAAGTTATCAAACATGTAAAACTTATGAGTTTGTATGAGATGGAGTTAATTTTATTTTAATTTTATAAACATTTAAAAAATTGAAATAGAGATTTTAAAATATAATTTTGAATTTTCAATAAGTTTAAATTTCAAATTTTAAAATATGAGTTTAATTAGCTTTGACAATAACTAAAATTTTAAAGATTTTTAAAATAATTATGATTTTATAAATAATATTTTGATTTTATAAATAATTATGAAATTAAGTAGGATGATTTTGAAAATAATTATGATTTTGAGATTAATTGTGATTTTGAAATTAATTATGATTATGATTTTAAAATAATTATAATTTAATTATGATTTTAAAATAATTAATATTTTAAAATTAATTATGATTTGAAAATAAATATAATTTAATTATGATTAATAATCAGATTAATTAGAATTTGAAATTAAGATTTCAAAATTAATTAATTTAACTTAATTGAATTAATTTTAATTAACTTAATTAAGTTTAATTAAGTTTAATTAATTTGGATTTGGTTAACTACTTTATATTTTAATCCTAAGACCATCTCACCATTTTCTAGATTTTCAATTAAGGAACCTTAATAGTTTTGTGAGATGGTTAATTTAATCTTAAATTTAAATTCCAATCTAATGATTGATTTACAATTGAGATAGACTAAGATTTTACAATTAATCAATTAAATATTTATTTCAATGATTGACTTTTAGGCTGTGGCGAGGCACTATACCTTCTTGGGTATGGGATCATCCACCACTTCTAAACAAAGCCTTTCAAAGAAATTGGATATTTAATTTCCTTTCTGAAACTCCTCGGTCTAACTAGTCAAGTGTGAATCAAGCCTAGGTCCTTATCTATCATAGTCTAAGCATGCATAATGAAAGAAGTAAGACAAGCATCAAATAAATATATTTATTGATAAAAATAGATTTTCTATTGGTTCCTCCTAGATCATAGCCTCGATAGGGTCTATCAAGATAATGGATTTGATCCTTGGGGACCCAATATTGACCAAGTGCAACTTGATTAATCAAGTTTGACTTGGGGACTCATGCATGGACTAATTTTCTATTTGATTGATTTACTAATGATAAGTAGGATCCAAATCTTTGTTTAGACTTAAATCCAAGTCCGGATCGGTTGTAGACCCTTTGTTTTCCAAGAATTAGATCAAGATTCTTGAAACCCAAGGTGAACCATTCCAACGTGTCCTTAAGTTCTTTAACTTGAGTTTTCAAATTGGAATTTTCTTCCTCAAGTTGTTGGACTTGGATTAAACTTCCATTTTGAACTGGCTCAGTCAAATGACTTAGTTTAGTCTCCTCCTTAAGGATTGTTACCTTCTTTTGGAGTGACTTGACCCGGACGTTGGATTTGACCAATTTCTTTAATAAATAGAAACTAAGTTTTGTAACTCATATATGTTATTACCATAAATTAGAGAGATTACAATGTGATTATGTCATGCCCCGAGGAGTCCTCGCCAGACGAAAATCCGACAGCATCTCCCCTGTACCAGTGACAATATGAATCCTGAGACACATATATCCATATACTCGACCCACATGGCCGGAACAATACAATACAGAATAAGAAAACAATCCATGCAGTTTATAATGCAGCCTCTGGCTAACAATAGATATTACTAAAAGAACACAACGATATAAAAATCATCACAAATAACCTACTCCACTACAACGAGGAAAACAAACTCCATGACGTAATGTAAATACCGCAGCGAAAAACAAGAGTAGCAAACCCAAATGCTCGACATAAAGTCCACAAATACAACCACACAACCCACAGTACAACAAAACTCAACAAGAAACTAAAAGTCTAAAAACTAGAATCCGTCACTGAAAGGGGCTAGCGACTGGAATCTCCTGACGGCCTCAACCTGAAATGATAATATCAATGGGGTGAGATCAATGAACTCTGCAGGTAACCAATAGATATGTACAGTAACATATAACTACCAGCAATAACCTAAAGTATGGTCTCCTAAACCATATCATAAAATGCATAAATGAATAAACTATAGAAACTGACAATAGGCATGTAATACAATTTCATGAAACAATAATAAGCAATGCAAAATTGAAATAAACTATACTCACCAGCATGTTCTATCTGAGCATATAACTGTGAACATACAACAGGTAAGGTTAGTCAGACCAAATAAGAATGTATCCTGTATGCATGTCAATCATATACAGTCATCAAAATGCACCATCCAATATGCAACAATCAGATACAATAAATGCAATCTGTGCATATGATGCAATATGGCATGGTCACACCTGACGCCAGTCAACCATCTCACACGCGATGGTGAGACCGAGTGAGTAGTGCTATGATAACCGTGCACTCTGCTATCACTACTCCTGAGTGATCGAGTGGACGAGATGCTGTCAGAGTACAACTATCCTCCTACCTCAAACATAGTGAGGGAGCGCAATGCTCTCATCTCCCTGAGACAATCCAGAGGAGGGATCCCTGCTCGCTACCATGCTGCATCACACTACCCATGAGCGGACCAATGGAGCCTGACAGAGCAAACTGCCATACACACCCTGAGTGTTGTTCCACTACCTATGCAATGGTCACGTTGTGTGCAGGCCATGTAGCTGGCGACGTGCTCAACAATAATTGAGTCGACAATCGCCCAACATGCAATCATGCAGGATGGTGCATGATGCTACAACATGTCAATCATGAACATATCCTCATCCATAATATATGTGCCGAAAAGGTAAACACATATATATCAATAATATAAGCAACATGAATCCAAGATCACATATCAAATATCTATAGCAACTAATCCAGTATACAGAAGTACTATATATATCTATCTCTATGAACATAGATACGCATGGCAGGAGATAAGAGCATACAAGTCTAATGTATAGCAGCTAACAGCAGAAGCATGTAACAGGTATCAAATAAGCTAAAACCAGGAAAATGATAAATCTACCAATTACCCCTAGTTATATATATACTACACATATCATAAGATAATATCAAGAGATAAGTCAAAGGGTACCCGCCTCAAAAGAAGATCGAATCAAATAAATCCGAAGTCGAGACACTTTTCTCGAATCAAAGTTCTACATCAATCAATGTATATATTTTTATTTATCTAAAATTCATAGGAATTAAATAGCTAAATAAAATCCCCAAAAATAATTTAGGGAAACCCTAATCAACACAAACATCAATCTACCTAAATTAAATCCAACGATTTATTAGGGTTAGTTACCTAATCCCTAATCATCCATTAGACTAGAAATCCAAACCTAACTCAATCTACACACAATCAACATTCAATTCAAACATAATTCAATACATATACCTAAGTTAACAATTCTTGCTAACACATCTAGCAATCATCTACAACATGTATAAAATTCCTTACACCATACCTCAAGCTCAGCCGCTGTTGATGCTGGACAAGGTGAGCTGCTGGATGGAGTGGCTGCTGGAACCAAAAACACCCCACAGTACACAATTCCAGATCCACAGGACACAACACCTGCTGGAATCTCTTCCCCTCCAAGATCCAACGATGCAGTCTGCTAACTGAGAGTGGTATGGTGGCCGAAAAAAGCAATCTTCCACCTTCAAACACAAACACTCCCAAATCAACACCACCTAAAGATTACATACTCAAATCACCATTAGGGCAGAGCCCCTACCTCCAAGATCAGCAACAAACCAGAGAGAAAAGAAGGAATCAATGATTGTGCTAGGGCACGAGTTAGAGGAAATAGAAAGAAGTTCGGTTCTTAGCCTTGGAGCCCTAAATGCCTCTTCACGCCGGCGATTAGTGGATCTGGCTCGATCTAGTGGCATCGATCGTTGGCACAAGGAGATGTGAGTGTCTGCTGATCGGATGATCCATGCCTCCTTGTTCGATCTCTGACAAGCTCCAGTGACGTACTCCTCAGTCGACGTGATGTGGATGATCGCAGATGGAGGTTTCTGTCGACGTCGGGTTGCCCGCGCGAGAGAGAACGAGAAGAAGAAAGGTTCGGGATCGACGATGGGTTGGGGGAAAGAAAAAGAAAAGGAAAAGTATTTATAAATAAAACATTTCCTCACTTAAATGGGGTAGCCTAAACAGACTTTTCTCCGAACCCTCGATTTATCCCCTCAAACCCATCGTACGAGCTCCAAAAAATTCCTAGAAAATCTCTAAAAATTTCAGAAAAGTTTCATAAGGCTATTTCTCAAATAACCTTATTATTTAAATTTTTTAATATCTTACAGATTAGGCCCTTCGGAAATGGATACAGATCCATGGCTTCTCGGACTCGGTTTCTGATTCACTCTCGATATCAGACTTGGACTCGGTTTCGGCAACGTACGCTTGTACCAATAGAGCAAGGTAGCTTTCTTGCTTGTGTTCTTCTTCGTTGGACTCTTTCGATGACTTAGACCATGTTGCCTTCAATGCCCTCCTTCTTCCTTGCTTCTGGTTCGGACAGTCTGGCTTGTAGTGTCTCTTCTGGTTGCAGCCGTGGCATGTAACTCCAGACTTGACCTTCGTATTTGATTGAGTCACCTTCTTCTGTTTGCACATTTTCCATACCAATTTTATGATCTCGTCGATAATTTCATCGTCTTCTGAGTGTAATTCATCTTTGAACTCAGGTTTGGTTCTGCACTTGACTTTTGGTTCCCGCATTTTGCTTGTTCCTGCAATCAAAGTAATACCTTTCTCGGTTGGAGTAGTATTAAATTGTTTATGAAGCTCGAATTCAGAAAATAATTCGTCTAATTTGATTAATGATAAATCCTTAGACACTTTATAAGCATCTACCATGGATGCACACAAGGTGTTCCTCGGAAATGCATTTAATGCATACCTGATGATGTCATGATTTTCAACCTTTTGTCTGATCGTGTGGAGTCTGTTTAGTGGATCTTGTATGCAAGCATGAAGTTGACTCGCTGACTCACCTTCCTGCATTTTTATATTATATAATTTATTCAAAATTAAGTCTCATTTGCTTACCTTTGTGTCAGAAGTGTCTTCGTGCAGCTCGATCAATTTTTCCCATAACTCCTTTGCCCTTTTGAAGGGACCAACCCAATTCAACTCTTCTTTGCTTAGGCTACATTAGAGAATGCATATTGCTTTTGCATTGGCTTCAATCTTCTTGCGGGTTGGTGCGTCCCATTTGTCACAGGGGACGAGGACTCCATCTTTGGTGGGAAATATGAATCCAGTCTAGATTATTATCCACATTTCCACTTAAGTTTTCATATGGTACTCCATTCGACCCTTCCAATAGCCGAAGTCTTCGCCGGAGAAGAGAGACGAGTGGGTTATGCTATAGCCTTCTTGATGGGCCATTGAAATAGAATCTCGCACACAAGAAAAAATTACAAATGTTCTAAGACTTGATCTTGGATTAGCAGTACGGGAGAAAATAAAATGCTAATTTCATGAATAATAATAATAATAATAATAATAATAATAATAATAATAAAATATTAATAAAATATTAATAAAAATTATTATTTCAAATTTTGACAAATGTGATATTTTGTTAATAATGACCAATGGTAAAAAGATGAAAATAACTTTTTCAAAAATAATTTTTGAAAAAATAGATGAAAAACAAAACTTGCTCAAATGGTAGTTGTACCGATTCAGAGCGTCCCCGCTTTGATACCAATTGTAGGATCATAAAGCGCTAGAGGAGGGATGAATAGCGCTAATGACTAATTCGTTTGTCGACTAAACACGCAGTAGAATAAATAGAAATCAAACACAAACACCAAGATTTTTACTTGGTTCGGAGCCTGTGGCGACTCCTACTCCAAGGCCCACATGTGAGAGTGATTTCGATGGGTAATCACTAATCAATCGTAAAATCTTTACAAATTACAATAGATATATAATTTAAGTGCAGAAAAAGTATACCAACAACTAAGAATGAGAAATTCCGGGCTTCAAGTTGTCATAACAGTGCTACGACTTCTTTGGATCATTTTTGGAGCAGCGCACAGAAGAAGGATCATGATTTTGTGTTGTTACTGTGCATCTGCTCAAGACTAGCTTAAATAGCCTACTGAAGGTGCCTTCAGCCTCCATGGAAGGCGCCTCCAGTAGGGATTCTTATCCCCTGCCGATCGATGTCGATAACTCTCACTGCCTACGTTGTTTATCCACCCGAAGGCGCCTTCAGCGCCCTTGGAAGGCACCTTCCATCAGCTGTCCAAGGTGCCTTCAGCGCCCTTGGAAGGCACCTTCTGCCCTGCTTCCTGCGCAGCTACAGCCAAGGCACCCGAGGCACCTCCAACAGCCCGGAGGCACCTCGAACACTGTTCATCCGAGTATTCTCTTGTGCAACTCCCTTCCTGCAAAGAATATTAGTCTACAAACAAACTATACCATGCAAAACAAAGTTAGCACAATAAAATAAGATAAATATAAGTATTTGACAATCACTGGACTGTCTGATTCTGACTTCGGATTTCATAGAAATCCTAGGCCGAACCGACACCTACTATTCCCTTACCGAGGAGCGCGCCCTCATCTACTCCTCTCAGGAGAGTTTACCAATTGCCAAATTGATCCTCCATACCAACTGGACTTTTTCTCAGCATTTGAAGCTTCCGGTCTTCATGTTGGACGTCCGCTCCACGATCCGTCTAGACTTTCACCCGCTTCGCGACACCAGGATTTTAACCTAGAGTCTCCGACTCTAGGATTTTTGCCCGAAGCCTTCGACCCGCCAAGACTTTCCACCCAGGGTTATCACCCGCTAGGACGTAGGGTTACTACCCCCTAGGTCTTTTCACCTGCCTAACTGCAGTTAGGACTTTTTCTTAAGAATACTTAGGACTTTCCTGCAATCTCATTCAAACTCGTTAGACCATAAATAACCTTAAATTTGAACCCTTTGCAATATCAAAACTCAAGTTCGATCGTCTGATGCTTCCCGCACCAACAATGGGCACCACACGACCTGCTCACACGGCCGGTGGTCCACACAGTCTCACCTGACTTCCTCTCGAGTTGAGTCACACGGTCGTATGGCTCACACGCCCGTGGCCTTATTCTTCTCTGCCAAAGTCACATGGTCGTAGCCTTCTTTTTCTCTGCCAAAGTCACACGACCATGTGGATCCACACGACCGTGGCCTTCTTCGCTTCTATATTATTGGCATGATTGTGTGCTGCTTGGTCACAAGAGATTGACATGGTCATGTGGGTCACACGGCTAGAACAGGATTTACTTCGGGATGGACACACGACCGTGTGGCCTACACAACCCAAGCTTGATTTCTTCCAAAGTTGCTCTCGTGTGTGTTTTTACTCCATTTTCACTCCAATATGCGTTCTGTCAATTAAAATATGCAAAAAGGAGATCTCTGAATAGAATATAATGGAAGTATGACATTATAATAAAATATGATGCAATAAACATAGATTATGCTAATGAAATATAAGTAGATGTACGTTAAAGTATGCATAAAAGTGTATATAATCTACGCACATCAGGCGCCTCAAGCATTGTTCATCTGAATGATCATTTGTTATATTGACCCTTCTTTTTCTTGTGCTCGCTTGGGTGATGCTCCAGTCATGCGAAATTGAGCTCACCCAAATCCAACTTTGACCTTCTCCTCGAACAAGTTTCCTTCTCGGCTTCTCATCCCTCGGATGCACCGTGTACATTCCTTCTCATCCACTAATGTACTTTTCCACAGCTTCTCATCCCTCAGATAGACCGAGCCCATTGACTCATTTCCCATGCCACCCTTCTTGTTCGCCGCATCTTCTGCTCGACTTCTCATGTTCCTAAGTTCTTGCATAGTTAGACACAATGCATCAAAATAATACAAAATCTAACTTAACTCAATTGACCATATCAAAACTAACTTGGGGTAATTATAGTAGTAGCTACGATTTCATAACTGCTACATAGTTATTTAAGTAGTAAGTTATTATATTTTCTAGTTTTTGTTAATTTTTTAAATAGACATTTAACTACTTTAAGTAAATTCGACTTGGAATAAAAAGTTACCATATCAAGACCTTCGTAAATGAATATGAATCCATGGCTTCTATCGGACTCGGTGCCAGTCTCGGACTCATGCTCTTCCTCAGACTCGAAATTTTCATTTCTGTCCATAAGGGCAAGATGGCTCGAGTGCTTCGGTTCTTCTGCATCGGACTCTTCGGAAGATGACTCATCCCATGTCGCTTTGAAGGCCTTCTTTCTTCTTGTTGATTTTGAATTTTCCTCCCTCTGGTTAGGGCATTCCTTTTTGAGATGCCCCTTTTTTGTTGTATCCATAACAAATCATTTCTGATTTATTTTGCATCCGGTTGATTGGTGTCTTGTTGGTGCTCCTTTTGAATTTCTTCCTTGTTAGTAGTTTTCAAACCATGTTAACCAGCTCCTCTTTATTGGTTGAGTCTGAGCCAGACTCACTTTCTGGTTCCTTTTTGGCTCTGGTCTTGGTTTCTTTGCTTGATCTTGCATACAAAGCAATACCTTTTCGACTTGACTCAAGTTAGATTATTCATGTAAATCTAATTCACAAAAAAGTTCATCTAACTTAAGAATGGAAAGATCCCTTGAAACTTTGTATGCATCTACTATTGATGCCCACAAGGAGTTTCTCAGGAAGGCGTTTAATGCGTATATTATCGTGTCGCGATTCTCCAAGTTGTGTCTGATTAGATGTAGGCCGTTGAGAATGTCTTTCAGCCGAGCGTGTAGTTGCGTGGTCATTTCTCTAGGAAGCATTTTAATATTCAACAAATTATTTAATAACAAATTTATTTTGTTTACCTTAAATTCATCGGTTCCTTCGTGCAACTTTACAAGAAGGTCCCAGAGTTCTTTTGTATTTTCATAGGACCCAACTCGATTCAGTTCTTCCATCGTTAAGCCGTATAGAATGGTGTTGATTGCTTTATAGTTTAGTTGCACCTTCTTGATCATCGGAGCGGTCCAGGCTTTTGTTACGTCACTGCAAGTGTATAGTTACGTCTTCAGTAATAAAAGAATATCGAATCCACAGGGATTGGTTATAATCACTAAAGATGTCTCAAAAGCGAATTAGCTAAATAATCAAACAGGAGATTATATGTCCTAGAAAACAACTAAAGATTTAAAGTCAAGGTTAAGTGTAGAAACTTAGATTTGTGAAGGTTCTAGGAGATTTGGTTTCTTTGTGATACTCATTAATGTAAAGCGATCTACCAATCCTATCCTCAATTAAAATGCACTTGCAAGAAGTCAATGATTATTTCCTGCAAAAAACACCGATCAAGGACTCTTATCTAAACCTTAAGCAATCAAATAATAATGATCCCTATGAAGCCCGTTTAATAGGGTAGCCCTGTCATGACGCCTCGCGATCACACAACATAGAAAAGCATCACTAATCAATCCACATAAAGATATAGAATTTAGTACATCAATCCATCCTACTTCTTTGTAGATTCCTGCTTCACCCCCTCAAAGCAATCCCCTAAATGCCCGTTTAATGGGGCAACCCTGTCACGACACCCCGCGGCAATGCAATCCAGAGAATTCTTCTAAAAAATTCCACAAGAAACACAAACAACCAATCAAGAATGGTATTAGGGCTCAAAACACAACAATCCATACAAGATTGGTTGATACAAAACATAACAACATCCTTGAATCAAGAAGATGGCAAATCCATGAATCTTACATCAATTTACATCACAAATACTCCCTCCATCCTAGAACAAAAGAATCTACTCCACAGAAAATAAGAAAAGAATCAAAGACAAGAGGATTGAAGACATTCCGATCCAAACCAAGAAGATAGGAAGGAACTCTTATCTCAATACGACAAGTGATCTTCGGAACCAATCCACCGTTCTTGGAGTCGAATCTTGGATGGAAAATGCCTCCTCATCAATGGAAATCACGCCCAAGAACTCATCACTCCAAAAGGGAGAGTCCCCCTCTTTTCAAAGAGGAGAAGCCCTATATATAGAAGAGGGGCTTTGGACACCACACGACCCAGGACACGGTCGTGTGAGATCCACACGGTCAGGGCATTCCTCTTCTCGGCAAAGGTCACACGACTATGTGACCCTCACACGGCTGTGCCATGCTCTGCCTCTGTCTGCTTGCACGGCCGTGCAAATCCATACGACCTAGACAATTTTTATCTCTAGAAGTGTTGCACGGCTGTGTGGCACATACGACCATGCTATTTTTTGGCTCTAGAAAGGCTGCACAACTGTGTAGTCATACACGGCTATGTACTAGCTGGCTTGAAGAGGTGGCATGGCCGTGTCATTTCCACACGGTCTAGGCACTCTCCCTTGTTGTTTATGCTGCATGACCTTGTCATCACCACACGGCCAGGGCCATTCCCCTTTGCAAGGTCGTGTGGCACTTATTGTCGATGTCGTTTTCCTTCGTTTGATCGTAGAATTGGTTATGAACATCAATTCTTTTCCAAATTCGACTCCTGAAAGCAAAAAACGCACAAGAGCAGATCTTCAAATAAAGAAGAGTAATTATGCTAAAAGCAAAGCAAGGAGCATGAAAGTGCATAGATAAAGCATGTATAGAATATAAGAATGTGCATCAAAATATGCTAAACAAGTGTATAAAATCTACGCACATCACACCCCCAGACTTAAACTTTTGCTTGTCCTCAAGCAAAATGTCGCAATCAAGATTCATGAATTTAATAATGCATCATAATCCTTAATGCACTTTCCTAACTTTATCTACAAGTTTCATTAATAAGCATGATCATAGAAATCAACCATATACGGCTTAAGCATAAGTCTCTTGTGCATAGTGTAAATAGGTAACTCAAAACCCTTCAAGTTTCAATCTTTGTCTTAGTCAAGTCGTCATCCGATTGAGTTCTTAATGTTTCCGGTGATAGACACTTACATGCCTTACACTTGGCTCATATTTCTCAATCAACCCAAGGTCTCAAACGTGTGCTCAATATCAGGAGAACCATAGAAGTCATTTCCCTAGTAACCTAACTCGGTCTCAAAGGGGTGACTTGCTAGTTTTCACTCACGACAATTATTTTTTATATCTTTTTTTTTCAACACTTTTGTCCTTTTTTCATCATGCACTTTTTATTAAGTGATTGCATTGTGCAACACTTAAACATATAAGTTCATAGGCACAACAGTTGGGATATTTTGATTTTTCCAAATGAGCTTTCAAGATTCGGGTCTCATCCAGTAACCAAAATGAATTTGAGAAATCACCATGGAAACCAAGTACTAAACAAATAGGATGAATCATGACTATTTCAATGATATCAACTATTCAAGTTCAAGTTAAGTGAAGTGAAGGTAAGATCCTTAAGGTAAAGCCAAGACTCAAGCTTATTTCTATATGATACTTAGCTCACATCATGCTACTCAAGCTAGAGAAAAGAGGTACACTAAACATACTAGCATCATTTACAATATCATGAATCAAGATAAAAATCGTGCTAACAATTTTTCTTTTGACCAAGTAAGCATAAAAGTGAGGATTGATGTTATTTCAATAGGGATGCCACAAAACACTTCAAAAGACAATCAAATGACTATCAAAAACAATCCAAACAAAGCAAAACAAATGCAAAAATTTTCAGGTTATTTTTAAACCACCCCCACAGACATAAACTTTTCATCGTCCCAATAAAATCAATACGGTGGAGGAGGTGGACGAGGGAAAGGAGGTCTACATGGATGACCAATAGGAAAACCTAGAGTCTCACTCAGGATCCTATGATATTCATAGAGGGCGTCTACTTGTTGACTAGTAATACTCATGACTTGCATAAATTCTCTTATTCTAACTTGATCAATATCATAGTCCTGAACAAATTCAGCCACTTGACCTTGAAAATTTCTTGTGAACTGAAAATGATCCTGTACTTCTCTAAACTGGTCATTTGATAAAGAAAAGAGACCCTCCAACATTACTCGTTGGGCATCCTGCTTCTCATGAAATGAATCTAGAGATGCACGAAAATTAGAAAAATCAAATCTGGAATGACCCGTACCATAGGCAAAAGAATGCCTAGCAGGTTTCGGATGTTCGAAAGGCTGTGGGTGTCCAGATGACGAGGGTTCAAGGTGAGGCTCAGTGTCTTCGGATACGGAAGAAACATTCTCATGATCTCTATCAGTGATTACCGAATTAATGGGGTTGCGAACAGAAGTTCGCTCGGGATAAGGAAGGGGTAATGGAAAGCCATTCTTCCTAGGGAAAATAAAATCATTCTCATCCCGACAAATCATTTTCATAGAAAGGCATGCATCAATATCAATCATGTCATTGCCATGAATGACCTCCAACCCATCTAGATCAAGGTTCAAACTTATAGCTATTTGAGTAATCACACCACCAAAAATAATCAATCCCGAAGATGCCTTTTCAGCTCTCCTAAGGTATGTAAAAATGGAAACCGGAATCAAAGTCAACATTATGTAACATAGCCCACAAAGCATAAAGTTCTACTTTCTTTATAACTCCATCACTTTCCCCTCTACCAAAAATAGTTTTACTCATAACACGATGTAAATATCTAAACATAGGGTTTTGCATATGAGAAGCTTTAGCTCTAGAAGGCTCATAAGGTTGATCTAATCCAGTAATTAATTTCCAAAAATTATTCCAATTGAATCTTGAGTCAAACCTGCGAGAGTTATCGATAGACAGTCCAAAATAATTATTGAAGTCACTAAATATCCATTGAAATTCTTGATTCATTAGTCTAAAAGTTATTTTGGCAATATAATCATCCTCATTGGCAAAGTGAACATCTAATAAACTCAAAAACTCCAGTACGATACGAGGATATGTAGGTAAATATGTGTACATGATATCGTTCCAATCAAGAGTCCCAATCATCCAATCTATATTATCCCTAATTCCTAACATATCTAAAACAGTTGGGTCCATATAACGTGTACACACAATCTTTCTATTGACAAAAATTTCAAATATAGATTTATGATCTCCATTTCTAAAAATAATATTAAATTTATTGTCATTACCTTCGTCGCGTGCAATCCTCTTTCCTTTGCCCTTTGTTGGCTGCTTCCCTTTTTCTTTGGTTGGCTCCCTTCCTCCGCTTGATCCACCACTTCCTTTACGAAGTTTCTTCAAAATATTGGACATGTTATCTGTTAGGATGTATACTAAAAGCATAGCTTTTTTTATGAACATTTATTTTGAAATAAGAATTACATTGGTCAAATGTTTGCATTTATGTTAAATGTAGTTGTTCATTTAATTTATATTGTAGATAACATGGTGTGTGGTGTCACACAGAAGATCATGTTATCAGTTCCTTATAAATTATAAATAGTAGCTCACAACCAAGATGGATTGGGGCAAACCATTGGAATGGTTGTAGTGTAATTTGGTATTAGTTTATCTTGACTATAAATTACACTAATACACTTTGAGTGTATTAAGCAGGACCATTTGAGGTTGTGCCTTTTATACTGACTGCATAAAAGAACATAACCTCTATTATTATGGAAGTGTGTGATCTTAATCTCAATATAATAACAAGCACATATACTTAGTATTTATTTCTTTAATTTATCAATGGGTGAGATTTATTCAGTTAGATCAATAGGTTCGATAAGTTGGGAAATAATATTATTTATATGGTGTGTTGTTAATTATAGAAGGAAACTGTGTTCTAGTAATCTAGGTTGATGATGCCCCCTTGAGGAGCTCATAAGGATTGTTATGTAAACCCTGCAGGTGGACTTAGTCCAGCATGACAATGAAGTTGAGTGGTACTACTCTTGGAGTTAGATGTTAATTAAGTGAGTGTTAGTAACTCATTTGATTAATGGGCATTCAATATCTTAAACACAGGGAGATTAATGCATTCATGATAAGAAGGAGCCCATAATGTAATTTGGGATTAGTACGGTAGTTCAATAATAACTCTTTAGTGGTATGAGTTATTATTGATAAACTTGAGTTGGGTGTTCGAGGCGAACACAGGAAGCTCAAGCTCATCGGGAGACCAAAACCAATTTCTCCTCTCGGTCCCTATTGTAGCCTCTATAAAGCTTTGTATCCACAAAGCCCACCTCTTACCCAAGTAATGGGTTGGACACATCCTTGTTTGGAGTAAAGGGGGTCGACCAAGCATTGTTTGGAGTACAAGAGGTGGTCGACCCAAGCATATCTTGGTGTCCAAGATGTGGCCGGCCACTAGTGGAAGAGAAAGGAAGTTTTGTTTTAAAACAAAATTTTGTTAAAATCTTTCCTTTTGTAGTTATCTACAATGGTTAAAAGAAAGATTTAATTTTGTTTAAACTTTCCTTTTTAGCATCCACTAAAGGAAGATTTTTTTTTGTTAAAATCTTTCCTTTTATAGCTATCCTCATGGTTTTAAAAGAGAGTTTTAAAATTTTAAAATATGTCCTTTTATAGCTATCTACAAAAGATTAAAGAGATACTTTAATTTAGTTAAAATCTTTCCTTATTTATAGTTATCTATAATGTTTAAAAGAGATATTTTAATTTTTGATAAAACTTTTCTTTTTTGTAACCATGATTTAAAAAGAGAAGTTTTAATTAATCTTTCCTTTTTTTATTTGTCTACATGTTTTAAAAGAGAGAGATTGATTTTAAAACTTTCCTTTTGCTGCCATGTACAATAGGAAATTTAAAAGAGAGAGTTTTTAATTGTTATTAAAATTTTTTTTTCCATGACCAAGGATTATAATTAAAAAGAGGTAGAGGTTGCCTTATGGTGATTGAATTGATCTCTCTTAGCTCCTCTCTTTTCCTTGGTGTGGCTGGCCATCCTCTTCTCCCTTCCCTCTTCTTTGTGCCCGACGACATTAAGGAGAGAACCTCATCCTTGGTGGTCGGTTGTATAGAGAAGAAGAAGAAGAAGAGAAGGAGGCATTGTATCCTAGCATCCCTTGGTGGTTGGTGGTCAGATTTTCTCTCTTTTCTTCCTTTCTCTTTTGCTTCCTAAGGGCTAGTGGCACATCAAGTTGGCATCTTCTTGTGGTTGGTTGCTTGGAGAGGAAGAAGAAGAGAAGGAAATTTCCTATTTTGACATCCCTTGGTGGCTCGAGTTTCTTGGAAGAAAAGAAGTGGTTCGAGTGGAGTTATCTTGGTAGATCGTCACCCACAGGACGTCCAAGAGAAGGAGAGGAATACAACAGAAGATCAAGAGGTCTTTAGCTATAAAGAAAGGTATAACTAATTAATGGTTTCCGCTTCAAATTAATTAGTTAGTTTTCTTTGCATGGATTCTGAAACACCAACACAAGAGGCTAGCGATTTTATGTTTTGAATTTTGTGCTATCAATTTTGTATTTCGATTTAGTGTTTTGATCTTGTGTTTCTATTGTGGTCTCTGTAATTAAACCTAGGGTTACTGTAAGAAGTTAAATATCTAATTTCTTTGAAAGGCTTTGTCTAGGAAGTGGTGGATGATCCCATAACCAAGAAGGCCTAATGCCTCGCCATGTTTAACCTGGAAGCCAATCTTTGAAATAGATATTTAATCAACTTCTATAATATAGTTTAACTTAGGAAGATCATATCGATTAAACTTGGAGTAAAAATATTAAGTATCGTTTCCAATCTAAATTTAACTTCTGAAGAGCAACTTGGATTAATAATGTTAAGCATTATTTGCAATCCAAGTTTAACTTCAGTAGAGCACATGGGTAGCTAGGTCAAGTTTTGTGATTGTATAAATTTTTGTACAGGGAAAACAGAATGGAATCCAGGTGTAGCAACTAGCAATTGGTATCAGAGATAGGTTTTTGCCTCTGTGTGTTTAGTTTTCAGTTAATTATGCACTTTTCATACATAAGTTTAGGTAGGATAATAGTAGGATGTGCAAATAGAGTAACTCTATGGTTGCAGGCTCCAACTATTATGGCCTATTGTGATTGTGTGTGATTGGACCCTTGGGCATGTCGAGGGCATTTTATATGTGTGCATGATTTTAATTATTAAATACATCAGGAGCTATATTAGTTTTAGGATTTTACATTCTGTTCGATCTACATTACATGTACATTCCTTCGTGCAATATAGGATCGATAAATGTAAAATTTTATTTTTTGTCGCAGATCATATCCTTGCGAGGCATGATGCTATTTGAGGACCAGAGGCGTAGCAGAAAAAGGAAGAAAGATAGACGCGACGACATGACCCATTGGTGGTGGCTAGGGTTGGCGGCACACGGAGGACAGCTATGGATGAGGCCATAATAGTTGGAGAATTAGTTTTCATATTTATTGCCTTTTATGCTGTGATGTGTTGTGTTTGTGTGCATGTTAAAATTTCTCGTTTCTAAATAACTAAGTGGGAAAGGAATTAATTAAATTCCAAGGTTTCTATTACTAGTTTGTAAGTGATGCATTCAAACTTGCGCGTTGGCTCTGAGTGCTTTCCCCCACATCAGATGAGTTTGTTTGCGGATCACTAGATCAAACTTCCTTAATGGATGATTATAGGAAATTATTTATGAGCGTGTGATCTTCTGCATCTGAAGGGGCACAATCCTATTTAATGGACTTAGTGTCAAGTAATGATATACACTTAGGCGCATTTAATAGTATCCTCCCCATCGAAGTCACTACTATTATTTGTGTGACCGAAGAAAAATCAACTATTAATTTTATTTGTCATAAAGTTAGGTTGACAAGATAATAAAATTAATGGGTAAACCCCCTCTTATAAATGTTCGAATTTGTATACGTCCACACTATCGTGGCATACAAAATTCACGGTGTTTGAGGTGTTGGTGAATTTAAATGATATTGTTTAAGGAATCAATATTATTTTATATTCTAAGGTTTTGACCAAATATTTGATCGAAGATAGATCAACTATTAATTTTATTTGTCATAAAGTTAAGTTGACAAGATAATAAAATTAATGGGTAAAACCTTCTCTTACAAATGTTTGAATTTGTATACGTCCACACTAATGTGGCATACAAAATTCACAGTGTTTTGAGGTGTTGGTGAATTTAAATGATATTGAGGAATCAATATTATTTTAAGGTCTTAACCAAATATTTTGTGATTCTTAGGATTTCAAATGATTTTCATTCCCCTAGCTATTATATTAGAAGAGAATAAACTTACAAGTCCCAAATACATTGATTGGAAATAAAACTTGGACTGTCCTCGCAAAAGAGAGAACAATAAAGGTGTATCTTATTCAGTAGTTGTTGAAACATGTTTAGCGGTGTTATCTACCGGTACCTGGTGTGTAGATACGGGAGCCACTGATCATATCTGCAATTCATTGCAGGGGTTATAGGAACCCGACAACTATATGAAAGGGAAATCACCGTCTATATGGGCATTGCTACAAAAGTAGTAGCTGTTGCAGTGGAAGATATTTATTTATCCTTTGATAGGAATAAAACATTGATTTTGAGAAATTATCTTTATGTACAAAATTTTAGAAAGAACTTGATTTCAATTTCTAAACTATTTTTGGATGGATATTCTATTTCTTTTGATGACAAAGTAGTTGTCAAGAAAAACAGAGTGATTATCTGTTATGGTACGTTGATTGACAATTTATACACTCTTAATCCAGTAACTCCCACAATGCAACAAATGGAAATTAATAACACATCTTCTAATTCAAATAAGAGAAAGCAGCCTTCGGAAATGAACCAAACATATCTTTGGCATCTAAGGCTAGGTCATATTAACTTGAATAGGATCCAAAGGTTAATAGCCGATGGACTTTTGGGTTCATTGGTGGTGGAAAACTTTCCAACCTGGGAGTCTTGCTTAGAAGGAAAAATGACCAAGAGACCTTTTAAGGTTAAGGGGCATAGAGCTAAAGATGTGTTGGAATTGATTCATTCTGATTTGTGTGGACCTATAACTATCCAGACAAGAGGTGGTTTTGAATATTTCATCTCTTTTATAGATGACTATTCGAGATACGGGTACATTTACTTAATGCGCCACAAGTCTGAGTGCTTTGATAAGTTCAAAGAGTACAAGACTGATGTGGAGAAACGTCATGGTAAAAGTATCAAGATACTACGGTCTGATCGTAGTGGAGAGTACCTCTTAGGAGAGTTTAGGAGTTACTTATCAGAGGCCAGGATTCAATCCCAACTGTCTGCACCTGGTACACCCCAACAAAATGATGTGGCAGAATGAAGGAATCGGACTCTTTTGGAAATGATTAGATCAATGATGAGTTATTCAGAATTACCAAATTTATTTTGGGGATATGCTCTGAAAATGACAGTATACATTCTAAACATAATACCTTCTAAGTGAGTACTGTTTAATCCCATAGAATTGTGGAATGAGCATAAGCCGAGTCTGAAGCATATTCGGATTTGGGGTAGTCCAAAACATGTGCTGAAGGGAGACACTGATAAGTTGGAATCATGAACAGAAGTTCGCTTGTTTGTGGGTTATCCTAAAGGAACAAAAGGTGGTTTATTTTATAGTCCTAAAGATCAGAAGATCATTGTTAGCACCAATGCCCGATTTTTAGAAGAGGATTATGTAATGAACCACAAGCCCATGAGTAAAATTGTTCTTGAAGAAATAAGAGAAGACATGTCTATTTTAGTACCAATGGTACAAGATGATATACCACAAGAAAATGCAACACGTGTCACAAAAGATGTATAATT
Source organism: Zingiber officinale (assembly GCF_018446385.1). NCBI lineage: Eukaryota > Viridiplantae > Streptophyta > Magnoliopsida > Zingiberales > Zingiberaceae > Zingiber > Zingiber officinale. The sequence goes on along the minus strand of NC_056000.1, from coordinate 119,444,696 downwards.
ACAAATAATACCTCATCATAGTGGGAGGGTTTTTTTTGGAGAGTCTTCAGGACTTGATCCTTGGTGAACATGAACCTAATCCCTGGACATATGATGAAGCAAGAGATCTTGGAGCATCCGATTTAATGAAGTGATCTAATCTTATGGATTTATTCAGTGATCGGATGGATCTTGTGTATATAAGAAGAGTGACGAAAACATGGTGGTATTCCTTGTTCTATACGTAGATGACATTTTGCTCATTGGCAATAATGTTAAAGTGTTGTTAGAAGTAAGGGTATGGTTGTCCAAGTGTTTTGATATGAAGGACTTGGGAGAATGTGGACATATTCTTGGGATCAAAGTAATAAGGGATCGTAAGAAAAGGATATTGTCCTTATTCCAAGCTTCATACATCAATATGATGTGCGTAGATTATATACACTTTTATGCATGCTTTGACGCACATCTACTTGTATTTCATTAGCATAATCTATGTTTATTGCACCCTATTTAATTGTAATGTCATACTTCCATTATATTTTGTTCGGAGATCTACTTTTTGCTTGTTTTGATTGATAGGACGTGATTTGGAGCAAAAACGGAGCTTAAATGAAGTCTAGAGCTTCCAGAGTGTCACGGGCATGTAAAAACTAAGTTCTTCAAAGTTTTGGCCGTGTGGAGACCACATAGGCATGTCAAGGCCGTGTAGGGGTCATGTTGGGGTCGTGTGAACCTCACACGGCCATGTGAAGGCCGTGTGAGATTTCTTGCACAGCAGACCAAAAGTAAAATGATCATAACTTTGTGCTCGGTTGGAGTTTTGGGCTGTTCTTTATACCGATTTGTAGACAACTTCAAGATATACGACTTTGATGAAGACTTCAACCAGAGAAAACCCAATCTTGATGGTGTAAAAGACACTGAAATGAAGCATTGAAATTTAGAGCTATGACAAGGGTCATGCAAGGGGGTGTGCAAGGGCCATGCAAGGGGGTGTGACCTGCACACGGCCGTGTGAGGCACATGGCCCATGGCCATGTGAGGCACATGGCCCATGGCCGTGTGAGCCACACGGCCGTGTAAGATTTCCAGAGGAGAAGAATGGCATGGCCGTGTGAATCCACACGACCGTGTAACTATGACAGAGAAGGAGAAGAATATGGCCATGTCCCAGACACGATCGTGTAAGGGTACCAGAACTGGAGGCAGTGCAGGCCGTGTAGATCTACATGGCCAAGCAAGGGGGCAGTGGCAGAGCAGGCCACGGCCGTGCCAACCTCACACGGCCGTGTGAGGTTGGCAGAGAAGGAAGTGGTGCAGGCCGTGTAAGCCTTACACGGCCATGCCATAGGGTCGTGTGGCGCCCGTGCCAAGCCTATAAAAGGGGTTTTCTTCCCCTTTTCTCACATCTTTTGGTTGGTCTTTGGCTTGGGGCTTCTTCCCCATTGCTTGGGAAAGGGTTCTCCCCCTTGGGGGAACCCTAGATCTTCCATCCTTCGCTGATCCGTCCACCTCCGGAGCAAGGATTGCATCCAAGAAGACCGGTGCTACATGGATAAGCTTTCTCTTCTCTTCTCCTTATGTTTTGAGTTGTAGATTGCTTTATTTCTTATCTCTTGATTGTAATTATCTTGCAATGGAGTAGATCTCTAGATCTAGGATGTAGGAAGTATTTGTGATGTGATGATGATGTAAAACTCTTGTGGATTTGCCAATTTCCTATTTCTATGATATTGTCTTGTTTGTATCTATTTGATCTTGTGTGGAATGTTGTGATTTGGCTTAATGACCATGCTTGATTGAATGTTTGAATGTCTATAGATCTCGTAGAGATTATTTCTCACTCGATTTTTCGAGGGATCCACGTGACAGGTGCAAGCCCATGTAAGGATGTTTGAGGGATAACCTTGAAAAGGAGAAATGGATTATTCAAGAGGGTAGGATAGATTGTTTGTTTAATCTTTGTATCTTAATGGGTTGAGAAGTTATAAATTCCTATGTTGATATCCAAGGGAAGCATAGTAATAGGTGCAATCCTGTGTAAGGACAACGTAGATTCATATCCAATTGATCACATTTAGGTGCATATTTCAGTCCTAAGTCGGTTGTCTATTGCAAGAGAGAACCAGCAACCTTCTACAAATGTTAGACAATTAAGGAATAAGATTTGGTAGATCATTTACATTGAATAACATCACAAAGAAACCGAAATCCTAGTATCTATTCCCCTTTCATTCATTTATGCTCTTTTCTTTCTCTCATTCCTCTTTTCATTCTCTTTAGAGTTTGTTAACAACTTTAGATTGTCTAGATAATTCGCCATGCGAAGTTAACTAGTGCTTAATCAATAGTCCCTGTGGATACGATAATTTTTTATATTACTTGCGACATTTCCATACACTTGCGGAGAGCGAACACAATACTATCCTAGCTTGTTTTAGCATGCAAAACTCCAAGAAAGGTTTTCTACCTTTTCAACATGGAGTACCTTTATCTAAAGATATGTGTCCTAAGACATCAAAGGAGATAGAAGACATGAAGGTAGTTCCTTATGCTTCGGCTATAGGGAGCCTAATGTATGCGATGCTATATACGAGACTGGATATCTGTTTTACCGTGGGCATGGTTAACAGATATTAAAGTAACCCAGGACAAGGACATTGGACTACTGTAAAACATATATTGAAGTACCTGAGAAGGACTAGAGATTATATGTTGGTTTACCAGGCAGATGATTTGCTCCCTGTGGGTTACATGGATTCTGACTTCCAATTAGATAGGGACAATAGTAAGTCTACCTCAGGGTATGTGTTTACTTTGGGAGGTGAAGCCATAACATGAAGGAGTGTTAAGCATAAATACGTTTCAGACTCCACCATATAAGCTGAGTATGTGGCAGCCTCTGAGGCAACCAAAGAAGCTGTATGGCGCAGAAACTTCCTGATGGACTTAGATGTGATTCCTGGTTTATCCAAAATTATCATAATTTATCATGATAATAATGGTGCAGTAGCAAACTCGAAAGAACCACGAGCCCATAAGGCAAGTAAACACATTGAGCACAAGTATCACCCGATATGAGACATCGTAAAATGAGGAGAAGTTGTTGTCGCCAAGATTGCATTAGCAGATAACCTGGATCTTTTCACTTAGGCCCTTCAGGCGAAAGCTTTAGATAGGCATGTTGAGGGGATGAGAATTAGATGTATGGCAGCATATATGGCAACATAGTCTTTTAGTATAAGTGGGAGATTGTTAGGATGTATACTAAAAGTCTAGCTTTTGTATGAACATTTATTTTGAAATAAGAATCACATTGGTCAAATATCTACATTTATGTTAAATGTAGTTGTCTATTTAATTTATATTATAGATAACATGGTGTATGGTGTCACACAGAAAATCATATTATCAGTTTCTTATAAATTATAAATAGTAGCTCACAGCCAAGATGGATTGGGATAAACCATTGGAATGGTTGTAGTACAATTTAGTATTAGTTTATCTTGACTATAAATTACACTAATACACTTTGAGTGTATTGAGCAGGACCATTTGAGGTTGTTCCTTTTATACTGACTGCATGAAAGAACATAACCTCTGTTATTATGGAAGTGTATGCTCTTAATCCCGATATAATAACAAGCACATATACTTAATATTTATTTCTTTAATTTATCAATGGGTGAGATTTATTCAGTTGGATCAATAAGCCCGATAAGTTGGGAAATAATATTTTTATATGGTGTGTTGTTGATTATAGAAGGAAACTGTGTTCTAGTAATCTAGGTTGATGATGTCCCCTTGAGGAGCTCATAAGGATTGTTATGTAAATCCTGCAGGTAGACTTAGTCCGGCACGACAATGAAGTTGAGTGGTACTACTCTTGGAGTTAGATGTTAATTAAGTGAGTGTTAGTAACTCATTTGATTAATGGGAATTCGATATCTTAAACACAGGGAGATTAATGCACTCATGATAAGAAGGAGCCCATAATGTAATTTGAGATTGGTGCGGTAGTTCAATAATAACTCTTTAGTGGTATGAGTTATTATTGATAAACTTGAGTTGGGTGTTCGGGGCGAACACAGGAAGCTCAAGCTCATCGGGAGACTAAAACTAATTTCTCCTCTCGGTCCCTGTTGTATCCTCTATAAAGCTTTGTATCCACAAAGTCCACTTCTTACCCAAGTAATGGGTCAGACACATCCTTGCTTGGAGCAAAGGGGGTCGGCCAAGCATTGTTTGGAGTATAAGAGGTGGCCGGCCCAAGCATATCTTGGTGTCCAAGATGTGGCCGACCACTAGTAGAAGAGAAAGGAAGTTTTGTTTTAAAATAAAATTTTGTTAAAATCTTTTCTTTTTTTGTAGTTATCTACCATGGTTAAAAAAAAGATTTAATTTTATTTAAACTTTCCTTTTTAGCATCCACTAAAGGGAGATTTTATTTTTGTTAAAATCTTTCCTTTTATAGTCATCCTCATGGTTTTAACAGAGAATTTAAAATTTTAAAATCTTTCCTTTTATAGCTATCTACAAAAGATTAAAGAGAGATTTTAATTTAATTAAAATATTTCCTTATTTGTAATTATCTATAATGTTTAAAAGAGATATTTTAATTTTTGATAAAACTTTCCTTTTTTGTAATCATGATTTAAAAAGAGAAATTTAATTAATCTTTTAATTTTTTTGTAGTTGTCTACATGTTTTAAAAAAGAGATTAATTTTAAAACTTTCCTTTTATTGTCATGTACAATAGGACATTTAAAAGAGAGAGATTTTAATTGTTATTAAAATTTCTTTTTTTACCATGACCAAGGATTATAAAAGAGAGGTAGAGGTTGCCTTATGGTGATTGAATTGATCTCTCTTAGCTCCTCTCTTTTCCTTGGTGTGGCTGGCCATCCTCTTCTCCCTTCCCTCTTCTTTGTGGCTGGCGGCATTAAGGAGAGAACCTCATCCTTGGTGGTCGGTTGTATAGAGAAGAAGAATAAGAAGAGAAGGAGGCATTGTATCCTAGCATCCCTTGGTGGTTGGTGGCCAGATTTTCTCTCTTTTCTTCCTTTCTCTTTTGCTTCCTAAGGGCTGGCAGCACATCAAGTTGGCATCTTCTTGTGGTCAGTTGCTTGGAGAGGAAGAAGAAGAGAAGGAAATTTCCTATTTTGACATCCCTTGGTAGCTCGAGTTTCTTGGAAGAAAAGAAGTGGTTCGGGTGGAGTTATCTTGGTAGATCGTCACCCACACGACGTCCAAGAGAAGGAGAGGAATACAACAGAAGATCAAGAGGTCTTTAGTTAAAAGAAAGGTATAACTAATTAATGGTTTCCGCTTCGAATTAATTAGTTAGTTTTCTTTGCATGGATTCTGAAACACGAACACAAGAGGCTAGCAATTTTATGTTTCAAATTTTGTGCTATCAATTTTGTATTTCGATTTAGTATTTCGATCTTGTGTTTCTATTGTGCTCTCTGTAGTTAAACCTAGGGTTACTGTAAGAAGTTAAATATCCAATTTCTTTGAAAGAGTTTGTCTAGGAAGTGGTAGATGATCCCATAACCAAGAAGGCCTAATGCCTCGCCATGTTTAACCGGAAAGCCAATCTTTGAAATAGATATTTAATCAACTTCTGTAATACGGTTTAACTTAGGAAGATCACATCGGTTAAACTTGGAATAAAAATGTTAAGTATCGTTTCCAATCCAAGTTTAACTTCGAAGAGCAACTTGGATTAATAATGTTAAGAATCGTTTGCAATCCAAGTTTAACTTCAGTAGAGCACATGGATAGCTAGGTTAAGTTCTGTGCTTGTACAAATTTTTGTACAGGGGAAACAGAACGGAATCCAGGTGTAGCAACCAACATTGTCAAGCTTAAGTAAGGAAAGGTGTTGTTTTGTTGGAGAAGTAAGATCTTGAAAGAATAGATCTTTGGGACAATGAGTTGTAAATCTTGTAGATGGGAAAGGAGAGAAGTGTTGCTAAGATCTAGTTCTTGATAAAGTTGTTGAGAGAAATGAGTTTAAGATCTAGATCTGAGAAGATTTGAGAAAAGGTTGGAGAAGAGGAAAGTTTGGGAAAGAGAAGTTTCTTGGGGATAGGGGCTTGTGTGTGCCGACATGACCTAGGTATGGTCGTGCCTTCTAGACACAGCCAAGGTACACTCCACACAGGCTGTGTAGATCTACACGGCCCTAACCCTCTCCTTCTCGGGTTAGTCCACATGGTCGTGCTGGTTGGCATGCCCACAACCATCTTCTTCACGGTCTAGTTCACACGGCCTTGTCTGGGGCACAACCTCATCCTTCTTCTTCTCGGGTAACCTTGCACGACCGTGCTGGATGGCACGGGTAGTGCAGATTTCTCCCCTAGATTCTACACGGTCGTGTGTAATACATGGCCAGGCACATCTCCTCTTCTGGAATCACCACACGACCGTGTCTGGTACACGACCAAGAAATTTTTCTTCTCGGGAGCCCTTACACAGCCATGTCTTACAGACACGGCTCATGTATCCTCCTTCTCTATAGGTTATACACGGTCGTGTGTGACACATGGTCAAGCTTTGTTTTGCTCAATATTAGATGATCTTATTCCTTCTTGACTTCTCCAACGCTTCCATGCCCATGAAATAGTCATGGCCAGCTCATGGAAGCAAAATTACAACCTGAAAACAAAAGTAACAACAAATTTAAAAGTACTAACTAATGAAATGAAAAACTTAAACTGCAAAATATTAAAGGAACCCTTGGGTTACCTCCCAAGAAGCGCTTGTTTAAGGTCTTTAGCTCGACCGATCTTCTTGATCCTTTTATCTTTTCCTTGCTCTAGGAGGGCAGATGTATTTTTCATTCTTATTGGGAGGCCTTCTCCCAATATCACTCGTTGGATGATGTTCCTCATCCGGTGGCCTCCCATGAGGATGGAAATTCTAATCCTCTAGCTGATAAGCGTTCACCCTGCTGCAAACACTTAATAGGAAAGAAGAGACATGGTTAGAAGAGTTAGACAAATCATATTCCAACCTTTCCTTACCGATTACCAATGAAAGTTTATGATTTTTAACATCAATTATTGCTCCAGCTGTTGCAAGGAGAGGTCTTCCTAATATGATCAGAATCTTCGGATCTTCTATCATGTCCAGTACTACAAAATCTGTGGGAATTGTGATCCCACTAACCTCTACCGGCACATCTTCAATAATGCCCATAGGATATCTGTAAGAATGATCAGCTAATTGTAGTATCATGGTAGTAAGTTTCATGTTTTTTGAGATCTAATTTATTACAGATTGAATATGAAATGAGGCTAACACTTGCCCCCAAATCACAAAAAGCTTTTTCTATGAATTCAGATCCTATATTACAGGGAATGTAAAAGCTTCCTGGATCTTTAAGCTTTGGGAAAATGTTCTTCTCAAACAAAGCGTTGCATTCCTTAGTAAGCGCTATGGTCTCAATGTCTCCTCTTCTTCTCTTATTTGACATGATGTCGTTCAAGAATTTGGCAAACTTTGACATTTGTAAAATTGCATCAATTAAGGGAATTTCAACACAAATTTATTTAACTTTTTCCAAAATCTGCCAAACTCTTCGTCTTTTTTCAGCATCACTAATCTTTGAGGAAAAGGGACTACTTGACTCTTTGGGTTTAGTGGAAGAGTCTCTTCAACCTTAACGGTACTCTCCTCATCTTCTTGAATTTGAATAGGTTCAGGTGCCGGAGGAGAGAACTCTTCTTCAGCTTTCACCCCTTTTTGAGCAGTCACTTGAGGATCACCCAAGGTCCGTCCACTCCTAATCTCAATTCGATTGCAATGCTCTATTGGATTGACATTAGGTTTTCCAGGAAATTGTCTTGGTGCTCTTGAAGATGATGAAGCTAATTGAGTAATTTGGCTATCTTGAATCTTTTGATGCTTTTCAGAATTATCCATTCTCTGAGTTAGCTTAAAAATATCTTGCTTCATTTCATTTTGATTGGAGATAATTTCCTCAAGCATTTTCTCAATTTTTGAAAACTAATAGCCCTGAGAAGATTGTTGTTATTGCTAAAAATTTTGTTACCCTGATTGAAAATTCAGTTTGCCTCCCATGGATGGTCCTTGTTCTTGATTATTTCTATAGGAAAAATTTGGATGATTCTTCCACAGGATTATATGTGTTGGAACATGGATTGTTCTACCTTTGATTAAGACCCATGATAGCATCATATTGCTCTAATTGATTTATTTGTACAGATATAGCTCCTAAAGGACATGAGTCTTGAGAATGATCAGAACTTCCACATGTTTCACAAGTACATCCTATGGCATTTACCGTGTTAGAATTTGTTCCCATATTTTCTAGCTTCTTAGTAAGAGCATCCAGCTTTGCAGTCATTAGAGTAACTCATCCACATCGAATTTTCCTGATGCTTTTGTTGGGTTTGAATAAGAATAGCCTCCACTTCTCTCTGTTGCCCATTGATAATGATTCTGTGCTACACTTTCAATGATTTCTTCGGCCTCATCTAAACTCTTGTTCATAAGTGCCCCTCCAATAGCTGAATCTAGGGACACCTTAGTATGGTAATTAATGTCGTTATAAAATGTGTACAACACTAACCATTTCTCTAATCCATGATGTGGGCATTGTCTGAGTATATTATTGTATCTATCTCATGCTTCAAATAAAGATTCTTAGTTAGATTGTCTGAAGCTTGCAATAATATTTCTCATATGAGCTGTCTTGCTAGGGGGATAGAACTTGTCCAAGAATTGTTGTTCACATTGTTTCCAAGTGGTAATGCTATTTGGAGGTAAGAAATTCAACCATTGTTTAACTCTATCTTTCAAAGAAAACCCAAACAATAATAATCTAACTACTTCTAAAGGAACACCGTTCATTTTCATGGTGCCGCAGATTTCATAGAAGACTTCCAAATACTTATTAGGATCTTCATGCGGTCCACCTCCAAACTAATTTTGCTAAACCAAATTGATTATTGTAAGCTTGATCTCGAAGTTATTTGCTTCTACAGAGGGTCTAGTAATGCTTGAGCGGAACCCTCTAGCATAAGGTGTTGCATAATCCTTAAGTGATCTATTTGCCATATTTGATTGTTCTTGTTCTCCTTGATGTCTTTGCAAGATTCTCCTTCTATGGAATGTTCTATCAATCTCAGGATCAAGAGGAAGTAATTCTCCTACAAAGTTAGATCTTCGCATACAAGAACAAGATTAAAGAGTTTGATTCAAAGAAAAGAAAAGACTACAAGAATAGGAAGAATTTAGTTTACAAAAAGAATTAAAGGATAATGAATGTAATGAATGAGTGCAATGAAAGAATGCAAAAAAAAAATGAATTAGGAAACTAGTTACAACTTAGATGTAAGAAAAGAAAAGAAAAGTTTAGTCTAACTCAAATGATAACCTCTAATATTATAGACGCAGCCCCTGGCAACGGCGCCAAAAACTTGTTACGTCACCGCAAGTGTACGGTTACGTCGTCAGTAATAAAAGAATATCGAATCCACAGGGACTGGTTATAATCATTAAAAATGTCTCAAAAGTGAATTAGCTAAACAATCAAACATGAGATTATATGTCCTAGAAAACAACTAAAGATTTAAAGTCAAGGTTAAGTGTAGAAACTTAGTTTTGTGAAGGTTCTATGAGATTTGGTTTCTTTGTGATACTCATTAATGTAAAGTGATCTACCAATCCTATCCTCAATTGAAATGTGCTTGCAAGAAGTCAACGGTTATTTCCTGCAGAAAACACCGATCAAGGACTCTTATCTAAACCTTAAGCAATCAAATAATAATGATCCCTATGAAGCCCGTTTAATGAGGTAGCCCTGTCATGACGCTCCACGGTCACACAACATAGAAAAGCATCACTAATCAATCCACATAAAGATATAGAATTTAGCACATCAATCCATCCTATTTCTTTGTAGATTCCTGCTTCACCCCCTCAAAGCAATCCCCTAAATGCCCGTTTAATGGGGCAACCCTGTCACGATGCCCCGCGGCAATGCAATCTAGAGAATTCTTCTAAAAAATTCCACAAGAAACACAAACAATCAATCAAGAATGGTATTAGCGCTCAAAACACAACAATCCATATAAGATTGGTTGATACAAAACATAACAACATCCTTGAATCAAGAAGATGGCAAATCCATGAATCTTACATCAATTTACATCACAAATACTCCCTCCATCCTAGAACAAAAGAATCTACTCCACAGAAAATAAGAAAAGAATAAAGACAAGAGGATTGAAGACATTCCGATCCAAACCAAGAAGATAGGAAGGAACGCTTGTCTCAATACGACGAGTGATCTTCTGAACCAATCTATCGCTCTTGGAGTCGAATCTTGGACGAAAAATACCTCCTCATCAATGGAAATAGCGCCCAAGAACTCATCTCCCCAAAAGGGAGAGCCCCCCTCTTTTTAAATAGGAGAAGCCCTATATATAGAAGAGGGGCTTTAGGCGCCACACGGCCCAAGACACGGCCGTGTGTGATCCACATGGCCAGGGAATTCCTCTTCTCGGCAAAGGTCACACGGTCGTGTGACCCTCACACGGCCGTGCCATACTCTGCCTCTATCTGCTTGCACGACCGTGCAAATCCACAAGGCCTAGCCAATTTTTGTCTCTGGAAGTGTTGCACGGCCATGTGGCACACACAGTCATGCCATTTTTTGGCTCTGGAAAGGCTGCACGATTGTGTAGTCATACACGACCGTGTACTGGCTGGCTTGAAGAGGTGGTATGACTGTATCATTTCCACACGGTCTAGGCACTCTCCCTTGCTGTTGATGTTGCACGACCCTACCACATGGCCAGGGTCATTCCCCTTTGCAAGGTCGTGTGGCACTTATTGTCGATGTCGTTTTCCTTCGTTTGATTGTAGAATTGGCTACGAGCATCAATTCTTTTCCAAATTTGACTCCTGAAAGCATAAAACGTACAAGAGCATATCTCCGAATAAAGAAGAGTAATTATGCTAAAAGCAAAGCAAGGAGCATGAAAGTACATAGATAAAGCATGTATAGAACATAAGAATGTGTGTCAAAACATGCTAAACAAGTGTATAAAATCTACGCACATCATCTTCTAGTTCTACCGACTTTCCATCTACCATCGAGGGAGTGTATCCTTTGAGTATGGTGAACCAACGCTCGATTTCATATTTGAGGTAGCACTCCATTCTATTCTTCCAGTAGCTGAAGTTCCCTCCTTTAAACAATGGGGGGCAGACGGTACTGTACCCTTCTTGGTAGGAGTTTGACATCTTTGCTATCAAAGAAAAAAAGGAAAAGAAGGTTTCCAAGACTCTTGTCTTAGGATTAGTAGTGGGGGATAAAAAAATTAAGAACAAAAAAAAAATCTTTTTAAGAAGAAAAGAAAAAGTTTTTAAAATTGATTAAAAAATGATTAAGTCTTTTTGGATCTATTAGGCTTTGATACCAATTGAAGAATCAAAGAATACGATAGAGGGGGAGGGGTGAATATTGCTCGTAAAAAAAAGAACTCTTTCTTTTTTTATCATAAAATCAATCAAAGCAAGTAGCGAAAAATAGTATAATAAAATAGACAACTCAGGTGATTTCTTAGTTCGGAGCGTACGTCGACTCCTACTCTAAGATCTGCGATCCTTGATCGAACCATTAGGCAATCCACTATGATTCTTCTTTCCAAAATCTTCATAAAGAAGTAATGCGTACAAATGCAAGTAGAAGATAGTAACAAACTACTATCTTCTTTCAAGTTAAGTACAATGCAAGATTAAATAAATATATCAACAAAAATAGAAGACGAAGCTCGGTCGCCACTTGAATGAAGCAGCAGCTTACTTGAAGATGAAGCGTAGAGTAGTAGCATGAGCAGCTTGTACATTTAGTCAACTTGTTAGATCACAATAAGACTTTACTTGAACTTTTGACAACATCAAAACTCAAGTTTGATTCTGGTGCACCCTATGCCAACATTGTGCTAACTCTATTTTGCAGGTTATATATTTTGTGTTGGACTAACATATTTTGTAAGACAAAAGGAGCATAAAATACCTTGGGTGAATAGCACCTGAGGTGCCTTCAAGCCAATGGAAGGTACCTTAGTACTGTTCATGGAAGGCTCTTTCGGGAGCTTGGAAGGTGCCTTCGATCAGATAAGGCAAAAGACTTCTTCGATGATAAGGAGTAGCTTTGTCGGGATAAACTTTGGGTCACTACAAGAAATTTAGGATTCAACCACACCTAATAAATAATGGTTTTTCGAAAAACTGTTGTCTTTTTTCTATTTAATAATGATTTTATTAAAAACTATTGTTGTTGGCTATTTTTTCTTGAAAAAAGATAACGATTTTTAAAAAACTATTGTATTATGTATGTCAAAGACAATAGTTTTTTAAAATTGTTATCTATGAGTCTTTTATTTGGTCTACAACAACAGTTTTAATCAACTGTTGTCTATTAGTATTGCTTACATGTTAATAGACAACAATTTTATTAAACTGTTGTCTATGTGCGTGTTTTGGGTCTAAGACAACAGCGTCATTTTTAAAAGTTGCTTTATAACATTAACCCATTTTCCCAACTCCTCAGTCTTTCCCATATGCCTAGTGAAGCCATAGCTGCCATTGCTGACCTCCGCTCCACCATCTCCTAAATGGTTTGTTGGAATGGCCATGGTAACAACCACAAACTCTACCATTTCAATTCCAATATTATTTCATGGAACGGTCGTGACGCGGATATATATAATTTTGTTTAGTTTACTTGACTAAACCTAATTAAAATTTAATCTAATTAAATTTATTTAGATAAATAATAATAATAAATAAGAAAATAAATTTTTATGATTATATAAAATTTATTACATTTTTTAAAATTTAAAATAAAATTTTATTATATTTTAATAAAATAAATTGGTGAGACCTTACAAATCTATTTGAATTATAAAACTATATTTATTAATTAAAATCTAAGTTTGGCTTAAAAACTCTATCCTGCCCTAAATCACTACCGCCTGTCGCCTCTCGTGCTTCTCACCACTGTCATCCCGACGCCTGTGAACAGCTTAATTAGGTCACGTCGGAGAGCACCTCCGATGCCTTCCTTCATCCTCCATTTTTTAAAACCATTGTCTCTGAGCTTATTTTTGGCATACGACAATAGTTTTAATCAATCATTGTCTATTTATACTTTTTTTTATGACTGCGATAATGATTTTTGAAAATCGTTGTGTATTCCTTTTTAGAATTTTCTCCCCTTTGTAGTTTCTTGTTTGTCATCACATTTGTCTTTTCCTCTCCCTCCCTGACATTTTTATGCCAAAAGCCTAATGCCTTCCCTTCCCGAACCCTAAATGCCCTCTCCGCTTACGATCTCCACTGCGTCGTCCATGACCTAGCCTCCTCTGCCACGACGACCTAGCTTCCTCTGTCACTTTGCCTGTCACCTAGCCTCCTCCGCCACTTTTCCACACCGCCAGCGGCCTAGAATGTGTCCAACTGTGCCTTTTGAATCAGAGCTTCTTCATGCCCTAACTAAAACCCTTCTCTCCTTCACCCTCTTTGTCTGTTTCTCTAGCATTCCCGTGGCGGCTCTGCAATCCATCACCTCTCCATCATGCCCTCCTCTTTCTTGGAGTTCCACCACCATGGCACCCGTCATGCTCATAGAAGACCGTATCCTTCCTTCCCTCTTTCTGTCGCTTCTCGCAGTCGCCCCAAATATTGAGGTTTCTTGGAAGGGTGTAAGTAGGGAGATAGAGCGAGAATGATTTTTTTTTTTTTTTTGCTTCATTCTATTTTATTTTTCATGTTTTTTTCATCCCTGGTTGAGGCTCTAGAGCAAGCTGATTTCGAAAATAGTTGGTTGTTCTTTTTTGTGTATCAGATATTTGTCTAGTGCTTGTTAATGGGGTTACTATAATCATTGCAGTTTCTTAGTTTAGTTCTCATCAAAAAGATAGGTTTGTTTGGTTGGTTTTATCCTTAACGTTACATTGCAGAAGCTTCAAATTTACTGCAGAACCTGTCTTTGGATCCTCTATTGAAGTCCAAAGATGGCGTTGGTGTTAGTTAGAGCCCTAGAGCCAATCATTTAATGATTGTTGTATGGACTCATTGTATCATATTCTTATATATAAAGACATTTGATTTTTTTGTTATTATGCTTACTTGTATTGGTGCCAAATAAACTAAGTATAATAGCGTCCTTGAGTAGAGGGTTCTTACCTATATCAATCGGTTAGTTGAACCGATAGTGAGATGATATAGGGAACACTACTCTTAATCATTCATAGTCGAGTATTAACATTCAGGGACAATGTTAATGTGACGAGACTAGCATGTAGGTCAACTCGATGACTTGATCTCACAAGTCATGGATATAGAGATATCAAGTTGACACATGGGTATGCATTGGAGAATGTATACTAAATGACCCGCCATGAGAAAGTATCATGGATCATTATATGAGTGTCATATACTTTCTCATGTGGCTATTAGTATGACTACTAGTCCTTGGACCTGAAGTCACCATGGATCCCTACATAAGGAGTTATGTACTTTGGTATCGTCAAACGTCACCCGTAACTGGGTGGACTATAAAGGCGATTATTGGGTATGTAACGAATTATGCAGAGGGATGTGAGTGATGTAGATGGGATCTATCCCTCCTATATGACGGGAGCGACATCGATATTCTTGATAGAGTGAGACCACAAAGTGCATATCCATGCCCAAATGAGTCAATATGAGATATTGAGCTCATTTAATTGAGTGAATCTACTAGGAGTTCAAGATTTAGATTGATTAGAGGATGACACGGTCTATGCTTCACATTAATCAATCTAGATGTCTAGGATAGAAGGACACTTGTCATATATTGTGAGGAGTCACAATTAGTAGTCACAAGGTGATGTTGGATCTCAACATTCTTATAAGTTGGGTAGTAATGATGTGTTGCTAGATACCGCTCATTACTTATGCTTCTAAATGGGTTTAGGAGCATTGCCAACGTTATAAGAACCTATAGGGTCACACACAAAGGACAATTAGATGGAGATTAGGTTCATATGATGAACCAAGAGGATTAGGTTCATGTGATGAACCAAATTGGATTAAGAGTAATCCTAATTGGGCTAATTGAGTTGGACTCAAGTTGATTCATGTGTTTTATGAGTCTAATTTAGATTATGACTCATTAAATCAATTTAATTAAATGAATTAGATTCATTATATTAAGTTGGTTTGAATCAAATGGATAGATTTGATCAACCATGAGAGAGATTTGGTCAAGTTTGACTTGACTTAAGAAGGAAGATAAAAGGTCAAGTTTGACTTGACCATTTGCCACCTCATTTTTGAGTTGGCAATAGGAGGACTAATGATGATGTGCCACATCATCAAAGCTAGCATATGTGTGTGCCACATCATGGAGGTTACAAACCCCTTTCCATTTAATGTGGTCGGCCACATTAATTGTAAGGGAGTTACAATTGTGGCCGGCCACTCAAAATGAATGAGAATGAATTTTTTTCATTCAAGACATTCATTCTATCTTCTTCCTCCTTGAGCTCTTTCTTCTCTCCCTCTCATCCTACCTTGGCCGAACCCTACTAAGGTGCTAGCACACTTTAGTTTGGTTTTCTCCCTCTTTTGTTCGTGTGGATACGTGTAGAGGATTGTCTACTTTGACAATCTTGAGATCCGGCACCTTGGACGAGCGGGATTCGCGAAGGGCGCGCATCAAGGGTAAAAACTCTTAACCATCTAGAACTCTAATGTAGATCTAGAGTTAGTAAACTCATACTCGAAGGTTTTTTTGAAATTTTATTCTTCGCACGGATCTGGTGACGGGGTTTTGGGGTTTCCGCGACAAGAAAAAGCGGTTTTCGCCGCCCGAAAAGTCCAACAAATTAGAGCCCTAGAGCCAATCATTTGATGATTGTTGTATGTACTCATTATATCATATTCTTATATATAAAGGCATTTGGTTTTTTGATTATTATGCTTACTTGTATTTGTGCCAAATAAACTAAGTATAATAGCGTCCTTGAGTAGAGGGTTCTTACCTATATCAATCGGTTAGTTGAACCGATAGTGTGATGATATAGGGAACACTACTCTTAATCATTCCTAGTCGAGTATTAACATTCAAGGACAATGTTAATGCGACGAGACTAGCATGTAGGTCAACTCGATGACTTGATCTCACAAGTCATGGATATAGAGATATCAAGTTGACACATGAGTATGTATTGGAGAATGTATACTGAATGACCCGCCATGAGAAAGTATCATGGTTCGTTATATGAGTGTCATATACTTTCTCATGTGGCTATTAGTATGACTACTAGTCCTTGGACCTGAAGTCACCATGGATCCCTACATAAAGAGTTATGTACTTTGGTTTCGTCAAACGTCACCCGTAACTGGGTGGACTATAAAGGCGATTACTAGGTATGTAACGAATTTTGCAGAGGGATGTGAGTGATGTAGATGGGATCTATCCCTCCTATATGACGGGAGAGACATCGATATTCTTGATAGAGTGAGACCACGAAGTGCATGGCCATGCCCAAATGAGTCAATATGAGATATTGAGCTCATTTGATTGAGTGAGTCTACTTGGAGTTCAAGATTTAGATTGATTAGAGGATGACACGGTCTATGCCTCACATTGATCAATCTAGATGTCTAGGATAGAAGGACACTTGTCATATATTGTGAGGAGTCACAATTAGTAGTCACAAGGTGATGTTGGATCTCAACATTCTTATAAGTTGGGTAGTAATGATGTGTTGCTAGATACTGCTCATTACTTATGCTTCTAGATGAGTTTAGGAGCATTGCCAACGTTATAAGAACCTATAGGGTCACACACAAAGGACAATTAGATGGAGATTAGGTTCATATGATGAACCAAGAGGATTAGGTTCATGTGATGAACCAAATTGGATTAAGAGTAATCCTAATTGAGCTAATTGAGTTGCACTCAAGTTGATTCATGTGTTCTATGAGTCTAATTTAGATTATGACTCATTGAATCAATTTAATTAAATGAATTAGATTCATTATATTAAGTTGGTTTGAATCAAATGGTTAGATTATATCAACTATGAGAGAGAATTGGTCAAGTTTGACTTGACTTGAGAAGGAAGATGAAAGGTCAAGTTTGACTTGACTATTTGCCACCTCATTTGTGAGTTGGCAATAGGAGGACTAATGATGATGTGCCACATCATCAAAGCTAGTACATGTGTGTGCCACATCATGGAGGTTACAAACCCCTTTGCATTTAATGTGGCCAACCACATTAATTGTAAGGGAGTTACAATTGTGGTCGGCCACTAAACATGATTGAGAATGAATTTTTTTCATTCAAGGCATTCATTCTTGTTAGGACCAAAATGTAGCTAGAGGGGGGGTGAATAGTTTGTCGTGCGCTTCGTGGTTGGCGTTGCTTGTTTCTTCGAAGATGTGCAGCGGAAATACAAGAAACAAAAACATACAACGCTAATACTTGTGATTTTACTTGGTATCCACCTCACAAGAGGTGACTAGTCCAAGGATCCACGCACACACACACACCTCCAATAATAAACACTCCTTTTCAGTAACTACCGAAGGTGGAGAAGCCCTACAAGTTCACACTACAAGAAGAAAGGGAAAGGATACACAAATACAAGCAAAAGCTTACAATGAATATAGAAACCCTAACCCTAGCTTTCTTCTTTAGCTGTAGATCCGCCTCTTGACTTGGAAAACCTCCAAGAACCTTCAAGAACTGGCGATCTGATCTTTGTGGAGAAGCTGTGGAAGCGCTGAAGTGATCTGAGATGAATCGGTGAAGTTCTCTTCGCAGCCATCGCACGCCTGCAGCTCAAATATGACGCAACGGTCGGATCCCGATCGATTCGAAAGCTCCCAATCGATCAGAGAGGCTTTGGATCGATCCACGGATCGATCCAGAGCACCTCTGTGCTCTGGGAAAATGCCTGGATCGATCCACGGATCGATCCAGCGCTTATTGCACGAACCAGCAGCGTCCCAATCGATCGACTTATCGATTGGGACCTCTGGATTGATCCACTGATCGATCCAGAGGCTCTCTGTTCGCTGGGAAATGCCTGGATCGATCCACTGATCGATTCAGAGGCTTTCTGTTCGCTGGGAAAAGCCTGGATCGATCCACTGATCGATCCAGCTCCTGGATCAATCTACTGATCGATCCAGCTCTTGGTTTTTTGCCCAAAACCAAGTCCCAAGCCTCTCAAACCAACATTCGGTCAGCCTTGACCTATTGGTATATCATGCCTAGCATCTGGTCACTCCCTTGACCTGCCAAGACTCCCTTCACCAAGTGTCTAATCAATCCCTTTGACTCACTTGGACTTTTCTTCATCTTGACAAGTATCCGGTCACTCCCTTGACCTACTTGGACTTTTACCAGATGTCTGGTCAATCTTGACCCATCTGTATTTCCCCGTGCCTGGCTTCACTCACCAGGACTTCCAATCTGCCTAGCTTCACTCACTAGGACTTCTCTTCTGCCTGGCTTCACTCACCAGGTCTTTCACCTAGCTTCACTCACTATGATTTTCACCTGGCTTCACTCACCAGGATTTTCTTCTGCCTGGCTTCACTCACCAGGACTTTCACCTAGCTTCACTTACTAGGATTTTCCTCACTGCCTAGCTTCACTCACTAGGTCTTTCCTTCTGCCTAACATCCCAGTTAGGACTTCCCAGTCAAGTATCCAGTCATCCTTGACCTACTTGACTCTTCTTCAATCAACCTTGCATTGTCAAACATCAAAACCCAAACCAAGACTCAAGCTTGGTCAACCAGGTCAACCTTGACCTGAGGGATGTTGCACAAACAATCTCCCCCTTTTTGATGTTTGACAATACCAACACTATCACTTACAATACCACATGTAAGTTAGGCTAATCCCATAGCCTAAACCTTCTTCATGCCACTAGGTAATGAATACATAAATTAAGCCCTTCATTCTCCCCCTAAGAGGGCAAACTCCCTCTAGGTAATGAAAGCCTAACTTAGTCCCTTTCATTCTCCCCCATTGGCACACATCAAACCATGCCCCATTTTTGGGCACACATCAACAAATTCACTTGTTGAAAACTCTCCCCCTGAAGAGTTGCTCATCGTTGTTCACAACTTCACTCATTGTGATCAACACGATAATGAAGATCTCATACCCTTCATTATCCTTAACCCTACATTCTCCCCCAATGTAGGCAAATGCCCATCCTTGAGCATTATCCACTTGAAACCACTTGAACAATGAGGATATCCACTCCCCATTAAAGTTCAAACGCTCAACCTTGAGCATGTTCTTAACGGAAGGTTAACCACCTTCCAAGGTTCATGAAAAATAATTTTCATGTCTTTAAAGAGTCCCTCCCCCTAAAGACATGGTGGTAACTTCTATCATTGCACCAACAATGACTTGGAATCCCTAAAACTTTAGGAAACCCAATTTTATAAGTTTTGAGGTTCAAATATTCAAAATTTGAAACAAACCTCAACCTAAACTTCAACTTAGCCTTCCTTAACCAATCCATCCTTGTTTTCCACACAAAAACACCCTTTTTATGTATACAAATGTATTTTCAGGGGTTTGGAATGGTTACCTAGACTAAAATAGGTTCAAAGATGTTGAAATCAGACCTTCCCAGCCAAAATCAGCATCTTCGATCGATTAGAGTTGGGTTCCAATCGATTGAACCCTGCTGAATCGATCCACTGATCGATTCAGTCTTCTTGGATCGATCGGATGATCGATCCAGCGAGCTTATGCTGGTGAGAAATGCCTTCTCAATCGATCGGCTGATCGATTGAGGCACTCCAATCGATCCACTGATCGATTGAAGGCCTGAAATTGCTGAAATTCAATTTCAGCCAATTTCAGAAACCCCTAGAAAATTCTATAAAATTCCAAAAATCGTAAAAATTTGTGTAGACATTATTTAGGGTATAATTTATCATGGAAAAATAGTTTTCTATGAAAATACATCATATTTTCAAAGATTGACATAAACTTGAGAACTTACAAAAATTTTAATGTTTTCTTCAAGTTTGTGTCTAACTATTCAATGGTGATTACTATCAAAAGATAGCCTTCACCAAGGTTTTCCAAAACTATTTTAAAAACATTTTCAAAACCAATATCCCACCATATTCCTTGGGCTTAATGCACATTACTTGTACATTAGCTTTCTCAATGATGGGAAAACACATAACTATATGTTTTGATGAACTTAAAACTCAAAAGAATGCACTAAATCAACATCTTGAGTTTTGTTCATCATCCTAACATCTCACTTGTATCTGATGTGCACTAAAACACATACAAGTCATCTTATTGGTCTTTGTGAGATATAAAGTTTGGTTTTGCCCTAATCTAGGGATCATGCATATCTATCTAGGCATTTTGTGGATATTGAACATCCACTTAGGATGTTACTTGTTAATACCACTTGTTGACAACACTTGTTGAAAACACTTGTTGATAAATGTCATTTGTCCTTGCTTTTAAGGAATTAAACATAATGCATGATAATGTTATGGCATACATCAAAATGAAATAGCTTTCAAAAGAAAGATTCCTATAATTACATGATGTATGTATGACATGACATGGTATTTTTTTATTTTTCATAATAAGTTATGAATGAAAAATATAAAAATAAATATGGTGTCATGGCATGTGATGGGCAAACATAACATGGCAAGGTTTAGCATAAATAAAATTGCCTAGATTACCTATCTAAGTATCCTTAATCTTAGCTAACTTAAAAATTAAACCTAGATTACCCAAAAGTGCTTCAAGAAAATGCCAAAACCTATATTGGCATTTCTAATTCTCTTGATTAATTTTTGCCAATTGAAATTAAGTGTATTCCTCAAATATTGGCAAATTTCATTTTTCCACAAGGGTAGCACTTTAAATTAAGGCTTAGATTGACCTTAAATTTCCTAAGAACATACCAAAATCTCAACTTGGCAGTTCCTATGATTCTCCCAATTTGTGTCACTTAAAATATCATCCAATTTATCAAATTGTGACATATTTTACTCTTCCCAAGAGTAAACATAAATTCATTTCATTTTCAAAGGTTAATAATAACCTTGAAAATGCTCCTTGAGTGTCAATTTCTTCAAAGTTGGGTTAACTACCCTTCTTCTTAGAGTTGACACTCTCTAACCCTTCTATGGGGTAGAGAAAATGCTCCTAGGAACCCAAAACCTATTGGTGCTCCTTGGATGCTCTAGGTATTCACTAGGGATAACTTCCCTAGATACCTTCCTAGTGACTTTGTTTGGCTTCTTAGAAGCCTTGGTCACTTTTTCTAGGTCAACTCTAGGGATAGCCTCCCTTGTGACCTTGTTAGTGACTTTCTTAGACTTCTTAGAAGTCTTAGTCACATTTGTTGTTGCAAAGATACTTCTAGGGATGACTTCCCTTGTATCCTTGACTTGACTTCTAGACTTAGGGTTGGTTCCATAGCTATATGGAACCCTATGGTAAGTAGGTACATCCTTTTTTTATTTTAGGTTTGTATCCCAAACCTCTATGGTCCTTGGATGACCCTTGTTTTCCTAAACCTAGATTTTGCTCATTTTGCCCTTTAAGGATATTTTCCATCCTTTTTAGGGTCTTTTCTAGTTTGTCAAGTCTTGACCTCAAGACTTGATTTTCTATCAATAAATCCTTAGATTTTGATTTTTCATTACACCCATGAGCATTTTTGTTTCTAGGCTTATAACTATGATCCTTAGTGTGATTGCCTAGAATTTTATCTATCTTCCTAATCCTAGGTGTGGTAGTCTTAGCATGATAAGCTATATGATTTTCTTTAATTTTATCACGCCTCCTATTTTCATGGTAAATAGCATTAAAATGATATAAACTTGAATTAGCATGCTTTTTACCATTATGCAAGCGAATAGGCTCAATGAAAGTTACCTTTCTTTTTACCTTAGAGGCTCCCCCTTGAATTGAGCTTCCTCCTTGAGCCTTGACCATCTTCTTCCCCTTGGGGCATTGACTTTGGTAATGCCCCTTTTGTTTGCAAGAGAAGCATATAATATGCTCCTTGCTCTTCTTTGTATTGGGGATGGTCTCCTTGGGCTTCACCTTGCCCTTGTGTGCCACTTGGCCCTTCTTCTTGGCCAATTTAGGGCATTTACTTTTGTAATGCCCATGTTCCCTACATTCAAAGCATATGATATGATTTTTATCATTAATTGAAATGTTTATATCTTTGCTTGTAGGGGTGGCATCTTCTCCTTTTGATCCGGAGGTAGAAGCTTCCTCTTGATCCGAAGATATTCCTCCATTCGATTTTGCTTGACTTACGGAGGTGGAAGCTTCTTCATCCTCATCTTCTCTTGATCCGGATGTGGAGGATTCTTCTTGCTCTTGATCAGGTGTCAATGAAGATTGCTCCCCCTCAATCCTAGAGGTGGAGGCTTCACCTTCTTCTTCATCCTTTTGTACATGAAATAAGGAATATGCTCCTTCCTTGCTCTTTTGTTTGCACTCCTTTGAGGATGAAGCTTCTTGGACTTCCTCTTCTTCGGAAGTTGAGCATCTCTCAACTTTGGAGTCCTCCTCTTGATCTTTCTCCAATGAGTCGCCCTCTTTGGATTCCTCTTGATTCGGTACAGTGGAGGGTTCTTCATGGATTGTTGCCAATTTGCTCCAAAGCTCCTTGGCATCGTTGAATTCTCCGATTTGAGCCAAAATGTGGCTAGGCAATAAGTTGACCAAAAGCTTGGTCACTTTATCATTTGCCTCGCTCCTTTGAATTTACGCCAAGCTCCATTTGCTTTTCTTGAGAAGCTTTCCCTTGGAGTTTGTTGGAGCTTTGAAGCCTTCCATTAGAGCAAACCATTGCTCTATCTCCATCATAAGACAATTTTCGATTCTTGATTTCCAAGAATCGAAGCTTGTGGATGTGTACGGTGGAGCCACCCTTGTGTCAAATCCAAATCTATCTTGGAATTGCATCTTGAAGTTGAGCTTCTTGAAATCTTTGACTTTTGATGAATTTGCTTCAACTTCTTCACCCTCTAGCTTTGCTTGTTTTGTTTGCCCCTTCCGGCGATGATTCCGGTGAAGAGCAACCTTGCTCTGATACCACTTGTTAGGACCAAAATGTAGCTAGAGGGGGGGGGGGTGAATAGCTCATCGTGCGCTTCGTGGTTGGCGTTGCTTGTTTCTTCGAAGATGTGCAGTGGAAATACAAGAAACAAAAACATACAACGCTAACACTTGTGATTTTACTTGGTATCCACCTCACAAGAGGTGACTAGTCCAAGGATCCACACACACACACACACCTCCAATAATAAACACTCCTTTTCGGTAACTATCGAAGGCGGAGAAGCCCTACAAGTTCACACTACAAGAAGAAAGGGAAAGGATACACAAATACAAGCAAAAGCTTACAATGAGTATAGAAACCGTAACCCTAGCTTTCTTCTTTAGCTGTAGATCCGCCTCTTGACTTGGAAAACCTCCAAGAACCTTCAAGAACTGGCGATCTGATCTTTGTAGAGAAGCTGTGGAAGCGCTGAAGTGATCTGAGATGAATCGGTGAAGTTCTCTTCGCAGCCATCGCACGCCTGCAGCTCAAATACGACGCAACGGTCGGATCCCGATCGATTCGAAAGCTCCCAATCGATCGGGGAGGCTTTGGATCGATCCACAGATGGATCCAGAGCACCTCTGTGCTCTGGGAAAACGCCTGGATCGATCCACGGATCGATCCAGGGCTTATCGCGCGAACCAGCAGCGTCCCAATCGATCAGCTTATCGATTGGGACCTCTGGATCAATCCACTGATCGATCCAGAGGCTCTCTGTTCGCTGGGAAAGGCCTTGATCGATCCACTGATCGATCCAGAGGTTTTCTGTTCGCTGGGAAAAGCCTGGATCGATCCACTGATCGATCCAGCTCTTGGTTTTTTGCCCAAAACCAAGTCCCAAGCCTCTCAAACCAACATTCGGTCAGCCTTGACCTGTTGGTATATCATGCCTAGCATCTGGTCACTCCCTTGACATGCCAGGACTCCCTTCACCAAGTGTCTAATCAATCCCTTTGACTCACTTGGACTTTTCTTCATCTTGCCAAGTATCCGGTCACTCCCTTGACCTACTTGGACTTTTACCAGATGTCTGGTCAATCTTGACCCATCTGTATTTCCCTGTGCCTGGCTTCACTCACCAGGACTTCCAATCTGCCTAGCTTCACTCACTAGGACTTCTCTTCTGCCTGGCTTCACTCACCAGGTCTTTCACCTAGCTTCACTCACTAGGATTTTCACCTGGCTTCACTCACCAGGATTTTCTTCTGCTTGGCTTCACTCACCAGGACTTTCACCTAGCTTCACTTACTAGGATTTTCCTCACTGCCTAGCTTCACTCACTAGGTCTTTCCTTCTACCTAACATCCCAGTTAGGACTTCCCAGTTAAGTATCCGGTCATCCTTGACCTACTTGACTCTTCTTCAATCAACCTTGCATTGTCAAACATCGAAACCCAAACCAAGACTCAAGCTTGGTCAACTAGGTCAACCTTGACCTGAGGGATGTTGCATCAACAATTCTATCTTCTTCATCCTTGAGCTCTTTCTTCTCTCCCTCTCATCCTACCTTGGTCGAAGCCTACTAAGGTGCTAGCACACTTTAGTTTGGTTTTCTCCCTCTTTTGTTCATGTGGATACGTGTAGAGGATTGTCTACTTTGACAATCTTGAGATCCGGCACCTTGGACGAGCGGGATTCGCGAAGGACGCGCATCAAGGGTAAAACTCTTAACCATCTAGAACTCTAATGTAGATCTAGAGTTAGTAAACTCGTACTCGAAGGTTTTTTTGAAATTTTATTCTTCTCACGGATCCGGTGACGGGGGTTTCGGGGTTTCCGCGACGCGAAAAAGCGGTTTTCGCGGCCCGAAAAGTCCAACAGTGGTATCAGAGCCACGTGCGAAGTGTGTACGAGTTTAGTTTGAATTTTTATGAAAAATGTTGGTTCTGTAATTTTTTGTAAATTTAGGTTTTTTATGATTTTTATGAGTATTTTTCTCGTAGAAGGGAAGCACAAGTGTTTCGACACTTGTAGGCTTCGACTACCGAGAAGATTTTTCCGAAACGGCAAGGTTTTTCCCCAAATCTTTTTGGGACAGCGGACTAAGGCGCTATAGGATCGCTTAGGGACACTCGCGATGGTTATATCGCGGGTAGGGGCGCTGCCCCTGGCCCCGCAAAGGGATTCGTTCCGCGATTGCGCCCGAAAACCGCTAATCGGGACCGCCGGGAATTTTTACTCATAAAAATTGTAAAAAAATAGTATTAAAATTACAGAAAATTATGGAAATTAAATAATTTAGAATTATGTATAATTTTTTATGGTAATGGCCCAAAAGACCCAAATTGGATTTGAAAAATTGTGTTGTAATTCATATTACTGCCTGCGCGCCGTTGTTTGTGTTGTGTGTGCTGTATACTTGATACGCGACCTGCGTGTCGTCCCTTTCTCCATTTATTCTTATTGTAAATTAGTTTAGACTCGAATGTAACTCGAGTTTCTTAATTGTAATGTACAAAATTGGAGCCGTGGAAGGTCCACTCGAGACGGAGTTTCGAGGAGGGCGCGAGCAACACAAGGTGGTCAAAGGGAGGAGCTTGAGAAGCTGTTGACCCTAAGTTGACCATCTGATCTTCTCATTGGCTTGAGAAGAATAGTAGGGCCATGACTAATCACAAATAGAATAATTAATTACTTGTGTGTGTGTGTATTTGATGCATGCTAGTAAAGTAGTTAATTAGCACCTTAACGATTAGATTAGATCTAAATCGTGTACAAGATGCACCCTACGATTAGATTAGATCTCAATCGCGTCAACTCTAAAATGCCTACCATGCCGTGATACTTATCACTACCTCGATCACATGTGTTGTTGAATCTGCCAAAGCAGAGCAACACATATTATCATGGTAGGGTACGGAGGGACAATCTTGGTCCCGCTTATCAACGCATGGGTGAGTACAACTCAATTAGATTGAGTAACTAGTTAACTCAATTGGATCGAGTTTAACTATAGGCATTTTCCAATGGTTGGTAGATAGGTCAAAATCACATTTATATTAATTCTTGGGTGTAATAGCCAAAGCTAACTCGAGTTTTAATATAAATGCTGATCTTGATACTATAAACAAGAGTTACATAGAGATGTAATTGGTAAATTGTTACCTACCGATCATACTAAGTCTTGGGTGATTTATCCAAAGCTAACTTAAGGCGTAGTATGATGTGGATCTTGTCCCACATGAATTATAGAATTCAGTGGGAGCATCATTTAGTTAAAGGCCTAATTAAATGATTTAAAAGAATATGATAGTTATTTTCTGCATTTTTCTGTTGTAGATAACCATGACGTCGAATACGAACTCTTTCTCCCTGCGTTCTGTCCTTGAGAAGGACAAGCTCAACGGAGCAAATTTCCTAGACTGGTACAGGAACTTGAGAATAGTTCTCACTCAGGAACGTATACTGTATGTTCTGGAGCAGCCCAATCCGGATGCTCCTCCTACCACTGCCACGCGAGCTGACCGAGATGCTTACAAGAAGCATCAAGATGACGCATTAGATGTGTCTTGTCTGATGCTCGCAACCATGAACTCTGAGCTTCAGAAGCAACATGAGTTGATGGGCGCTTACGATATGGTTGAACATCTTCGTCAACTGTATCAAGGACAAGCGAGGCACGAGAGATTCGAGATCTCTAAGGTACTATTTCAGTGCAAGATGTCAGATGGGTCTCCCGTAGGCCCATATGTACTCAAAATGATTGGGTACATAGAAAACCTACAGACGTTGGGATTCTCGCTTGGCCAAGAGCTGGCCACTGACCTGATCTTGCAATCCTTGCCGGATAGCTATGGTCAATTCGTTCTAAATTACAACATGTCTAAAATTGACAAGCCACTGCCCGAGCTGCTTAACATATTAAGAACTGCTCAGTTGAACCTTAAGAAGGTTAAGCCCAACTCTATTCTGATGGTTTAGAAACACAAGGGCAAGGGCAAGCCCAAAGGTAAAGGAAAGTCCCAAGCCAAGGGCAAAGGCAAGGCACTGAAGCCTAAAGGAGGGGTCGCCAAGGATGCTACCTGTTTCCACTGCGGTCAGACCAGGCATTGGAAGAGGAACTGCAAGGTGTACCTGGAAGATCTTAAGAAGAAGCGAAGTGATACTTCCACTTCAGGTATATATGTTATAGAAGTCAATCTATCTATTTCTTCATCATGGGTATTAGATATCGGATGTGCTTCTCACATTTGTACTAATGTGCAGGCACTAAGAAATAGCAGGGCATTGGCAAAGGGCGAGGTGGACCTACACGTAGGCAATGGAGCACGGGTTACTACTGTTGCTGTAGCGACTTATTTTCTATCTCTGCCCTCTGGGCTTGTATTAGAATTAGATGAATATTGTTATGTTCCTGCTTTAACTAAGAACATAATTTCAGTTTCTTGTTTGGACAAGAAAGGTTTCTCTTTTATAATAAAGGACAAATGTTGTTCTATTTATTTAAAAGATATGTTCTATTGTAGTGCACCTCTAATGAACGGACTCTATATTCTAGACCTTGAAAGCCCAATCTATAACATAAATACCAAAAGGTTCAAGTCAAATGACATGAACCAAACCTATCTCTGGCACTGTCGCTTAGGTCATATAAATGACAAGCGCTTATCCCAGCTCCATAAGGATGGTTTGCTGGACTCATTTGATTTTGAATCTTATGAGACGTGCGAGTCATGCCTACTAGGCAAGATGACCAAGACTCCCTTTAGTGGGCACAACGAAAGAGCGACTGATTTGTTAGGACTTATACATAGTGATGTATGTGGCCCTTTCAATATTGCTGCTAGAGGCGATTATAGGTACTTCATCACATTTACTGATGACTTCAGTGGATATGGTTATGTGTACTTGATGACACATAAGTCTGAATCCTTTGAAAAGTTCAAAGAATTCAAGAATGAAGTACAGAACCAGCTTGGAAAGAGTATTAAAATACTTCGATCAGATCGAGGTGGTGAATACCTTAGCCATGAGTTTCGTGACTATCTAGCTGAGTGTGGGATCCTATCCCAACTCACTCCTCCTAGAACACCACAGTGGAATGGTGTATCCGAAAGGAGGAATCGTACCCTATTAGATATGGTACGGTCTATGATGAGTCACACAGATCTTCCTACATTTCTTTGGGGCTATGCTCTAGACACGGCAGCTTTTATACTCAACCGAGTTCCATCCAAGGCTGTGATAAAGACACCATATAGGATATGGACTGGGAGAGATGCCCAGGTATCTTTTATGAGGATTTGGGGTTGTGAGGCTTACGTTAGACGTCAAGTCTCAGACAAATTAGGACACAAATCCGACAAGTACTACTTTATTGGATATCCCAAGGAAACTAAGGGATATTACTTCTACATTCCTAGTCAGCATAAGGTAGTTGTGGCAAAGACTGGGGTCTTTCTAGAAAGGGACTTTGTTTCTAGAGAGACTAGTGGGAGTACGTTCGATCTTGAAGAAGTTCAAGATGCCTACAATAGCGCTGAAGCCTCGATGGAAGTTGAACTGGAACCACAAAGTGTTGTGGATGATGTTATTCCACAAAGAGTTGAGGAACAACAATCAGTTCAAGTAGACATACCTCTTTGCAAGTCTGAAAGGGTACGTCGTCAGCCTGAGAGATACTCATTTCTCTTATCTGACCATGATGACGTTGTGCTCATAGAGGATGAGCCTACCACCTATCAGGAAGCTGTGATGAGACCAGATTCCGAGAAATGGCTAGAGGCCATGAGATCCGAAATGGAATCCATGTACACCAACCGAGTATGGACTTTGGTTTATCCACCTGAAGGGGTAAAACCCATTGGGTGTAAGTGGGTCTTTAAGAGAAAGACTGATATGGATGGACTTATCTATAAGGGTCGCTTGGTAGCTAAAGGTTTTAAGCAGATTCATGGTATTGACTATGATGAAACCTTTTCTCCAGTAGCGATGTTTAAGTCCATTCGGATCATGCTTGCTATTGCAGCATACCATGACTATGAGATATGGCAGATGGATGTCAAAACCACGTTTCTGAATGGAAACCTGCTCGAGAATGTGTACATGACACAACCTGAGGGTTTTGTAGATCCACAGCATACTAGCAGAGTATGCAAGCTACATAGGTCCATTTATGGACTAAAGCAAGCTTCTCGGAGCTGGAATCTTCGATTCGATGATGTAATCAAATAGTTTGGTTTCATCAAGAATGAAGATGAACCTTGTGTCTACAAGAAGGTTGTAGGGGACTTAGTTGTCTTCCTCATATTGTATGTGGATGGCATACTACTCATTGGGAAAGACATCCCTTTGCTTCAGTCTGTCAAGACCTGGCTAGGGAGTTGTTTCTCAATGAAGGACTTAGGTGAAACATCTCGCATTCTTGGCATACAAATCTATAGAGATAGATCTAGGAGATTGCTTGGCCTAAGTCAGAGTACATATATTGACAAGGTACTCCTTCGGTTTGCCATGCAGAACTCCAAGAAGGGATTTCTGCCGATGTCACATGGCGTGAGTCTTTCGAAGACTCAAGGTCCCTCTTCTAGAGAGGAGAGAGACCGCATGGATCAGATCCCTTATGCCTCAGCCATAGGATCTATCATGTACGTCATGCTATGTACTCGTCCTGATGTCTTGTATGCTTTGAGCATGATGAGCAGATACCAGTCAGATCCAGGTGAAAGTCACTGGATAGCGGTCAAGAATATTCTTAAGTACTTAAGAAGGACTAAAGAATATTTCTTGATATATGGAGGCGATGATGAGCTAGTTGTAAAGGGTTACAGTGATGCCAGCTTCCAGACCGACCAGGATGATTATCGATCGCAGTCAGGGTTCATGTTTTGCATAAATGGTGGTGTTGTGAGCTGGAAGAGTTCGAAGTACGACACAGTAGCTGATTCTACGACAGAGGCCGAGTACATTGCTGCATCAGAGGTAGCAAAGGAGGCAGTTTGGATCCGCAAGTTCATCACTAAACTTGGGGTGGTTCCTAGTATCGCTGACCCTATTGAGCTCTATTGTGACAACAATGGAGCTATAGCACAGGCTAAGGAACCTCGCTCACACCAGCGGACCAAACACATACTACGATGCTTCCATCTCATTCGAGAGATTATCGAGAGAGGAGATGTGAAGATTTGTAGAGTACTCACAGAGGCTAACATCGCAGATCCCTTGACCAAGGCTTTGGCACAGAGGAAGCATGATGGTCACACTAGGTCATTGGGGCGTAGAGCCTACACTGATTAGCACTAGTGCTAGTGGGAGATTGTTAGTTAGATCCCTAGAGTCAATCATTTGATGATTGTTGTATGGACTCATTGTATCATATTCTTATATATAAAGGCATTTGGTTTTTTGGTTATTATGCTTACTTGTATTGGTGCCAAATAAACTAAGTATAATAGCGTCCTTGAGTAGAGGGTTCTTACCTATATCAATCGGTTAGTTGAACCGATAGTGAGATGATATAGGGAACACTACTCTTAATCATTCCTAGTCGAGTATTAACATTCAGGGACAATGTTAATGCGACGAGACTAGCATGTAGGTCAACTCGATGACTTGATCTCACAAGTCATGGATATAGAGATATCAAGTTGACACATGGGTATGCATTGGAGAATGTATACTGAATGACCCGCCATGAGAAAGTACCATGGATCATTATATGAGTGTCATATACTTTCTCATGTGGCTATTAGTATGACTACTAGTCCTTGGACCTGAAGTCACCATGGATCCCTACATAAGGAGTTATGTACTTTGGTTTCGTCAAACGTCACCCGTAACTGGGTGGACTATAAAGGCGATTACTGGGTATGTAACGAATTATGCAGAGGGATGTGAGTGATGTAGATGGGATCTATCCCTCCTATATGACGGGAGCGACATCGATATTCTTGATAGAGTGAGACCACGAAGTGCATGGCCATGCCCAAATGAGTCAATATGAGATATTGAGCTCATTTGATTGAGTGAGTCTACTTGGAGTTCAAGATTTAGATTGATTAGAGGATGACACGGTCTATGCCTCACATTGATCAATCTAGATGTCTAGGATAGAAGGACATTTGTCATATATTGTGAGGAGTCACAATTAATAGTCACAAGGTGATGTTGGATCTCAATATTCTTATAAGTTGGGTAGTAATGATGTGTTGCTAGATACCGCTCATTACTTATGCTTCTAAATGGGTTTAGGAGCATTGCCAACGTTATAAGAACCTATAGGGTAACACACAAAGGACAATTAGATGGAGATTAGGTTCATATGATGAACCAAGAGGATTAGGTTCATGTGATGAACCAAATTGGATTAAGAGTAATCCTAATTGGGCTAATTGAGTTGAACTCAAGTTGATTCATGTGTTCTATGAGTCTAATTTAGATTATGACTCATTGAATCAATTTAATTAAATGAATTAGATTCATTATATTAAGTTGGTTTGAATCAAATGGTTAGATTAGATCAACCATGAGAGAGATTTGGTCAAGTTTGACTTAACTTGAGAAGGAAGATGAAAGGTCAAGTTTGACTTGACCATTTGCCACCTCATTTGTGAGTTGGCAATAGGAGGACTAATGATGATGTGCCACATCATCAAAGCTAGTACATGTGTGTGCCACATCATGAAGGTTACAAACCCCTTTCCATTTAATGTGGCCGGCCACATTAATTGTAAGGGAGTTACAATTGTGGTCGGCCACTCAAAATGAATGAGAATGAATTTTTTTTCATTCAAGGAATTCATTCTATCTTCTTCCTCCTTGAGCTCTTTCTTCTCTCCCTCTCATCATACCTTGGCCGAACCCTACTGAGGTGCTAGCACACTTTAGTTTGGTTTTCTCCCTCTTTTATTCGTGTGGATACATGTAGAGGATTGTCTACTTTGACAATCTTGAGATCTGGCACCTTGGACGAGCGGGATTCGCGAAGGGCGCGCATTAAGGGTAAAAACTCTTAACCATCTAGAACTCTAATGTAGATCTAGAGTTAGTAAACTCGTACTCGAAGGTTTTTTCAAAATTGTATTCTTCGCACGGATCCGGTGACGGGGGTTTCGGGGTTTCCGCGACGCAAAAAAGTGGTTTTCACGACCCAAAAAGTCCAACAGTTGGAGTCAACAAGCAGGTGATAGTTCTATTCATTTTATGTTTTTCTTGCAGAAGCTATGTCTGGATGTTGTAGCTGGTGTTAATAAATAATTGCTTTGAAATTTAGGTTTCTCTTGTCCATATTGAATTGGGTAACGTCGATGCATCAAAGTATTAGTTTCCTTCTCCTATTCCGTGAATGGTGGAAACTATTATGTGCCCACTTATTATGCACCCCCAGCCTATTTATATAGAGGTTGTGAATTATGCTTAATATTACTTGGTTATTGCGCTTATCTGCTATCTTTTTGTTCCTATCTATATGATTGTAATTTGTGTTGCATTCTTCAGGATATGATCATGCTTTCAAAGAGTGGAATGGTTACTCCACATACATGAATCAAGATGGCATGCAGGTGTGACATATAAGTTACACTAAAATATGCACAATGTCTATCTACTTCATAACTGATATGTGCAAATGTTGTAAATCAAATTAGCTTATTCAAAAATATTAGTCTATTCTCCCAACTTTGCAAATTATTTTTTGTCTAGATTTTTGGAATCATCTTTAGAGTCATCCTCTATGAGAGTTTTTTTTAAGCTCTTCCATAGAGTTATTTTGGATGTTATGCTTGTTAGAGAGAAAAATGCTTCTTGTATGTAATCATTTAAAGTAACTTGGTTCTTCTATTTCCATTGTGCTTCACTTATCAAATTGTTTTTCTCATGTATTGGAAGCGAGTTAAGTTCTCACTATTTATGCTCAAGCTCCTAGTAAAACAAACATGTCATGTTGCAATGTTTCCCTATTGGTAATAGGGAGTCTATGGAGAGATGTATCAAGGTTACAGATATCTTGCATACAATGCTTATTCTTCTAATGGGATAGTAGCTCATGATAGAAAAGTTTATGACCAACAACAGCATCGATATCCACTTCCCCTTCTCCAGACACATCAAAAAACTAGTTCAAGTCATTAGGGAAACACTTCCATCTTTGTTGCCTTTGACCAGCTCTCAATCCCAGTGGATACACATACAAATGGCGATATCAATGGAAATACAAATAATGGGCTAGGAACCACGAGGTCTAGCCACCAAAATTTACAAAATGCCTCAGAAGGGAATGGAGGTTCTCAAGACTCTCAATATAGTTCTGATGAAATTTGCTTAACTAAAGTATGGTATGATTATCTACTAATATGTACATTTCCTATTGAACTGTTATGACAATTTGATTATCAATATGATGCATTATTAATGAATTAAGTCCTTCATGAGATTTCAAAATTTTTATTATTCATAGGCATTTAGTTTAGATAAGTGATCTTTCTTTATCTTCTTCCTATAGGTGGAGTTTGAACCGTCCACTTCGATCCAAGTATAATGGAAACATGGCAAGGATGAAGAAGATGAAAGATTAGGAGAATTAAGAACCAGTTTTTGTTACTCTTCTAGTGTTGTACATGGCAAAAGTAGTTCCAATGATCCAACTCTTCAAAACTGGATATCAGGATTAGGATGTTGTGTTGCTATACTTTTGTTTTAATAGTGTCGTTAGTTGTTATTTTGTTGGTTGCTTATGAAATTTCTTTGAAATGTTGTAAATATTATTTTCGAATGTTAGAAAATTATATATTGAATTTTATTTCAAATTTAGTATTTTAAATGATCTATAATACTAAAAAATTGTATATTAATTTTTTTATTTTTTATTTTTTATTTTTTATCTACAAAAAGACAAGGGGTTTTCACCGTTGTTGTAGGCAGTTTAAAACTGTTGTTGAATGCCCTGTTATTAAAGACACACGCTTAAAGATAATGGTGAAAAATTATTGTCTTTGAAGGAAAAGACAACGGTTTTTCACCATTGTAAAATTGTTGTCTTTGCCTTCAATGACAATGATTAAAAACCGTTGTCTTTAAGCACCCCCTTTAACAACACTACATTTAATAACAGTTCTAAAGGGGCTACGACAACGGTGAAAAATCATTATTGTTAGGCTTTTTTCTTATAGTGGGTTGAAGGCACCTCCAATGCTATGGAAGACACATTCAATGCTCAATAAAAGAGTATCTTGACAAGCCCTCAATATACACCTCATTTACAAGCTTGTACATAATCATGCGATGTTGTGGCTATTCCAACTTCATGTTGCTACTGTGATACGATACTACTATGCCCGACTACCACAGAGAAGTCATCCAACACCGAGATAGATATATTAAATCTATATGTGTTGGGTAACGAAGTTTCATTTTGTACTTAAGTTTTGCATAATGGAAAGTGTAGCTTGTTACATTTTTCCTATTCCATTTATTGTGCTCAATCCCCTCTTTCGGCGATTTGAAAGAGGTCTTTAGTGTATTACCCTTCGATAGGTTTGTGGAACCTAGGTCATGGAGTAGGAGTCGCCAAAAGCTCTGAACCAAGTAAAACTAACCGAGTTCGCATACTTGTATTTTTGTTTTCTCTTTTTGTGTTTAATTATGATACATATTATTTATTTAAAAAGAAGAAAAAGAAAAGTTTTTAAAACCACATGATTCCCCCCCTCTTATGTGTGTCTTAATCTAACAAGTGGTATCAAAGCCAAGTTCTACCATGAATTGCTGCAACCACCAATCAAGCTAGAAGAATTGTTTTATCTTTTCAGATTTTAGTTTTTCGCGTTGTATTTGAACTGGTAAAATTTACCACTTCAAATACAACATGAAAAACTAAAATCTGAAAATATAAAACAATTTACAACTTTAAATAATTTTTATCGTTCAATCTTTACTTAAAGTTGGTGCAATACCACTCAAGTCATCCATATTTTTTTTTACTTCAAACTCTGCTAATCTAAGATCTAGTCTTGGGATATTTTTTTCATTTTTTGTACGATAATTCAAATGGCCCAACTCGAAGGGTATAGTACCGCTCGCCGTCATCTCTTCAATAGAAATGACTTTCTGTTTTAGAAAAAGAGAATGGAGGTCTACCAGAACACTGACATCAAGCAGTGGTTCTCAATTTGACAAGGGTACTAGGCACCGGTCAACGAAGCAACCAAAACACCTATCGACCCGAAAGACTAGAACCTAGATATAAAGAAGAAGACCCAAATTGACAACAAGACACTAAATATCCTCCAATGTGAGCTAACCAAGGAAGAATTAAACTGAGTCAGACCGTTCAACAATGCACAGGAGTTGTGGAACAAACCAGTCGAACTACATGAGGGAACGACTGACTCAAGGGTAACAAAACATGATCTCCTATTAAATTCTTTATTTAATATCAAAATACAGGATGGAGAAACTACAACCCAACTAAACCCGAGGATCAAGGATATGCTCAACGACCTACACATAATCGGACATCAACTCAAGAACTGCAACATCATTAGGTATGCTCTGAATTCATTTCCTCAAAATGTACTATGGGCATCAATCGTAGATGCCTATAAAGTTTCGAGGAACCTTTCAAAGTTAAAGTTAGATGAGCTATTTTGTGAATTGGAATTGCACGAACAAACTAACACCGCAAAAGTTGAGAAAGGGATCCCTTTTCTTGTAGGTACTTCAAAGGAAGACAAAGCACAAACTTGAGACAAACCTGAGCTGGAGACAGAGTCTAACTTGGAGTCCAACGAAGAAAAGCAGCTAGTGAACATGGTAAGAAAATTTTTTACTAGACACAAGAGAAACCGCTCCAAGCATGACATGAAGAAGATGTCTAGTCTACATCCAACAACCCAAAGGCGAACATCATGTGCTACAGTTGCAATAAGAAGGGGCACTTCAAACACAAATGCCTGAATGAAGACAAAGCAGAAGAAGACACTTAAAGCGACATGGGACGAGTCCTTCTTGGACCGATCAGAAGCCGGTAAACCAAAGCAAGTAAGTTACCTCATGCTGATGGCAACTAGAGGTGAATCAGATTAAGAAGATGAATCCAAATATGACTCAAACAATGAATCAGCATCTGCTTTAGATGATCCAAATGGGGTAAATTTTAATTATACTATAAAGTTTTTTAAGATAATTTCTTGCTTGAACAAAAAATTAACAAAAACTGAGGAACATGCTAAAATCCTCCTTAAGGAAAATAACACCCTTAAGGAACAACTAAACTTAACCTCTTTAACTGATCAAGTTCAAGAAAAAAAATTCAACTCAAGTTACAAGACATGAGGAAGAAAACTCTATCTTGAAAAGTTAAGTTAAAGAATTAAAAGATCAATTGGAAAAGTTTACCTCAAGAACCAAGTATTTGATGTGCATAGATTATATACATTTTTAATGCATATTTTGACGTACATTCACGTACTTTATTTACACTTGATCTATGTATATTTATACCTCTTGTCATATTTTCAATATAATTACTTTTCTTTATCAGAGATATACTCTTTGTGAGTTTTTTTGTTGACAGGAGCCTCTTTTGGGGTGGAAATGATGCTCGTAGATGATCTGGAAAGTAAACAAAGGCAAAAGACCTTGGTCGTGTGATCTCACATGGTCGTGACAAAGAAACAGATGAACGAGACACGACCATGTGATCCCACATGATCGTACCACCTATCCAGAGAATAAGCAAGACACAGTCGTATGATCCCACACCATCGTGCCACCCATCCAGAGAACAAGCAAGACACGGCGGTGTGATCCCACACGATCGTGCCACCTGTCCAGAGAACAAGCAAGATATGACCGTGTGATCTCACACGGTCATGTCACCTGACCTGTGGCCAAGAAGAAGCTGGCCATGTGGATGCCACACGGCTATAGCATGGGTCATACCAGGCCCATGCCCCACACTATATAAAGGGATCTCTTCCCTTTTTTCAAGGGAGGAAGGTTCTTCCTTTGGGAGATCCATCTTGATGCCGATCTACATCCTCCTCAGGCTCCATTCATTGATCCAAAGCCATTTCCATCACCTCATCGACTCTGAAAGTAAAGGATTAGATCTGAAGATCACTCTATACGATTGGATAAGCTTCTTTTCCCTTCTTCTTCAAGTTGGGTTTTGATGCTTGAAATTCTTTTATCTTTGGATGTTTTTCTTCTAGCCATGGAGTAGATCTATTATTCTAGGATTAGAGTAATTGTGGTATGGATTGATGTAAAAACTCATGGATATACTAATTCCCTATCTAGATGACATTATCATACTTTGTATCTATGTGATCTTATGTGTGTGCATTGTGTTTGAGCTTAATTCTCATGTTTAATTAAATGGTTGTGTAGAATTGTTGATCCCATAGGGGGGGGATGACCTAGATTGTATGACCGAGGGGCCCTTGTGACAGGGGTAACCTGTTTTCATATGCCTAGGGCATCACCTTGAAGGGAGAAGCAATTCCCCACAAGGAAGTAGGAAATTATATGAAATTACTATCTTTATCTCTATGATTATTGAGTATGAGTGAATTCTTTTGATTTATGATCGAGGGGCCTTAGTGATAAGGGTGACCCATTACCAAACTTCGTAAAAATCATTCTTATTCATTAGCAAGGGATATTGATCCAAATATCATACTAGCTTGACCACTACAGGGGAGAGCCGGTAATGAATCTAACTTCCTATGAATGTATGTACATTGATGATAGGCAATTAGTGAACCATAATACATTGATAAACATCATAATGAAATTGAACCCCTAGAATATTTCCCAAAGCAAGTTTCTCTATTTCTTTCCTCTTCTCAATCTTACTTCTCTTTACTTAGGCTGTAACTTACAACCAAAAATTGTTTAGCTAGTTCTCCATGAGAGATCTCTAGTGCTTATAACTAGTCCTCATGGGATTGATATTTTATTACTTGATGTCAATCATATACTTGCGGAAGCATAACAAGTTTTTGGTGCCATTGCCGAGGACTGTTTGTATTAATATTAGTTGATTAGCATATTAGTTATTATAGACTTGTTAATAGGATTTTCATTTATTTGTCTGTTTTTATTTCTGCATCTACTTATCTTGTTATTAGTTTATAGTTTAGTTTTTTCCTTTCTTAATTTTTGTATTTTTGTTTCTTATTCTTAATTATGTATTTTTATTTTTTTCTCATAATTTTTTTTAGATACCATGAGCACTAACATGTCAAGTAGACATTTAAGAGAATTTTCTACACCCATTTCTGTATGATTTATGTCTCCCATTGTGCATCCTCATATCGAAGCAAATAGTTTTCAGCTAGACCCAAAGATAATTACTATGATCACTACAAGAAAAACCCTCATAGACATCGGTGGAACAACAACAGTTTTAAGCAAAAATCGATGTCTTTGAGTATTTTACACCGGTTTTTCTAAAAATCGATGTCTATGAGCGCATATTTTCGCTCATAGACATCGGTTTTTTAGCCGATGTCTATGAGCGCCTTTTTTTTTTGTTAATAGACACCGGTTTTAACAGCGGTTTTTAAAATCCGGTGTTAATGAACCAAAAAAATAATTTAATTTTTCCATCAGCCAAAATTTACAACACTTCACAAAGTTCCCTCCAAACCTAAACCAATATCGCACCCCTTCTCTCAGCCTAAACCTAAACCTAAACCTCCAAGCCTCATCTACCTCTTCCCCTTCGATCGACGCCCCTTCCTTCTTCCCCTTCGATCGACGCCCCTTCCTGGATCGACGTTCCGTTCTGCCTCCTCGTCCGATCCTCTCTTCCTCCTCCTCCTTCCTCTCTTCGCTCTCCCCGGCTAAGGTAGGGGCCGACGAGATCCGAACAACGAGAGAACGCCCACGACCACCATGGCACGGTTGGTCGGCAACGTGAAGGAATCCGAAGGAAGAGAGAACAGCACCGAGATCCAGGAGCTCGTACACAGAAGGGGCATCGACTTACTTCCTCCTATCCCTCCCCTCCCGCTATCTCCCCTTCTGCGCCAGATCTACCTCTCCGGCAATCACGACCTCGCCTTCGTCGGCGCCCTTCCGACGGCTCCCCCTTTGCCGCCACCTGGAGCGGGAGCGGTGGTTCGAGGGGGAGGGGTATGAGGCGATGCACGTTCAAGGCAGGCGGTGGAGCGACGACATGGGCGGTCGATCTGATTGTCGGTATGTACATCTGGTCGCATTTCCTATTTCCTGTAGTTTGTGGAAAATCAAATGTGAACCCACAGTCTAGGGACTTGGTGCTACAATTGGTCGAAAGGTTTGTCATGAGGCAATGCTGATACTCTTATCCTTTTGTTTCTATTTATTGCTTTAGTCAAACGCTACTTTCTGGCTTTATTTCAGGATTCTCTCTGGACCGAAAGCTCGAACTATTCTGTTAAATGGCGCTGTTCGGAAGGGGGAACGCATAGTACCACCTGCTGTACTTGATCTACTCATGCGGGCGACTTTTCCTTCTTTTACAGCTCGAGTCAAGGTTTGCCTATTTCCATGGAAGATCTCCATATTGCATAAAATTTTACGATGAGTTCCTAATATATCTTTCTGCAGGCAACTGAAAGATTTGAGACGTTTTATCCTACTCTAAAAGAGTTGGCTCTTACTGGTTCTGGTACCAAAACCACAAAGCAAGCATCACAACAGCTTTTGCCTTTTGCCATCCAAGCGATTCAAGAAAGTATAATTGAGATGTTGCATAATTATGTGTCCTAGGCTGATGTTTTCATAGTATGACTGTACTTAACATGGAACTTATATATAGATAATTCTGAGCTAACAAAGGAAGCGACGGATTTGTTCATCTGGTGTTTGACTCAGAATGCTGAGTGCTATAAACAATGGGTGAGTTGTTCTTCAAACGTGCTATTTATAGCTTTTATTATTTTGTAAACCTTTCTAACTGCTTTAACTGTTGTATCATGAAGGAAAAACTCTATGTAGAGAATGTTGGTGCGACAATTATTGTTCTTCAGAAACTCTCCACTGAGTGGCGAAATTACTCGGCCAAAATTTCCCCCGACACTCTCAAAGTAACACTTAAGCATTTGAGGGCTAAAGTAAGTATAGCTACTATCAAATATTTCTAATTTTCTTGTCCAAGTTCAGTCATTCGAAGCTCACGGTTTTTGGATTTCCATCCTTGGCATCTATCGTGTGCATGATATGATAAATTTACTTATTTGTTGCACTTGTATCTAGATATGGTCAGGTTTAGTTGCACAGTGTTTTTCAAAATTTAGTTGCTGATCAGAATCTTTTTCTTCTTATTTTCTCTATCAAAGAATGAAGATGTCCTGTCAAGAAACACATACCCTAGCCAAGTAGCATCCATCAAAGAAGTTGACAAGTACTGCAAGACAATTTTGATGAAGTTAACACGTAATTTTGGCTGCATGAAGGGTAGTGTTTTGGTGCTTGTGCTGGGAATTGGTCTCTTTTTCACTCTTTCACCGAATGCCGAGTTAATTAACTGGGAGAACATCAATTGGGAGAAATTTCAGGTGTTGTTCAGTTCTCTCCAATCCTCTTAGAACAACTTGGAGTTTAACCAAATTTTACCAACAAAGGAGATAGGTCAAGAAAGGATATGATGGCTCTAAATTCAAAGATAATAATAAGTTTGGTTTTTCACCTCGGCTAGATAACTATCTGAAATTGCTCTGGTGTTCGTCGTTGCAGCAAGCTGCTCCTACTGCTATTTGCTTTCCATCCCACCAATGTTACGCAAGTATGGCTTT
This sequence comes from Zingiber officinale, assembly GCF_018446385.1. Taxonomy (NCBI): domain Eukaryota; kingdom Viridiplantae; phylum Streptophyta; class Magnoliopsida; order Zingiberales; family Zingiberaceae; genus Zingiber; species Zingiber officinale. Next base: position 119,403,811 of record NC_056000.1, on the reverse strand, counting down.
CATCTTGTTTTGTTTGGAAATCGTTACTACATTTCTGATCAGGTACTCGATTGCATGTCAAATTCATCTTCATATTGAAACTTGTGTCTCATATATTTAAAGCATGTTCAAAGTTTTATGTGCTAATTAAGGAATATATATTCAATGTTAGCATTTTGTTTATATATTGGAATATGTGGAAGTCGTTAGCAATGAACCTGGATGTATGAAGACATTCACAAATGTAGAATGCCTTAAAGCACATATCAAAACTTCTCACCTTTATGTTGATTGTGTGATTTGTGGAACAAAACAGCTGAAGAAGAATATTAAACGACATGAACACATGCATGAAGCAAGTGAGGTGACTGAGAGGACAAAATGTAACTTTGAAGGTTGTGAATGCACCTTTTCAAATGTAAGACCTGAATTTTGTGTAGTTATCGATTTTCTGTCTCTCAGGCCGTCAAAGCTTAATTGCTATTTGGAGGCAATCTAGTAGCACTTTTTTAGTTAATAGGATGAGGTTAAAATCGTGACCAAATAAAACCATAATATGTTTGTTGATACAGTCTGACCTGGCTGTTGTTTTGATGTTGACACTGATTTAAGTTTGTATCAGATATTAATTAAACTCATACTGATTGATGATCAAGGTTGATCATGAGGAGAGGAAAAGTCCAAGTACGGATACTTGGCACGCAAAGTCAGAGAGGGCTCGGTAGCTCGTTCTCTGGACCGGACGAAGTCGGAGAGGGCTCGGCAGCTCGTTCTCCGGACTAGGTCAGAGAGGGCTCGGTAGCTCGTTCTCTGGACCGGACGAAGTCGGAGAGGGCTCGGCAGCTCGTTCTCCGGACTAGGTCAGATAGGGCTCGGTAGCTCGTTCTCTGGACCGGACGAAGTCAGAGAGGGCTCGGCAGCTCGTTCTCCGGACTAGGTCGGAGAGGGCTTAGTAGCTCGTTCTCTGGACCGGACGAAGTCAGAGAGGGCTCGGCAGCTCATTCTCCAGACTAGGTCAGAGAGGGCTCGGTAGCTCGTTCTCTAGACCGGACAAAGTCAGAGAGGGCTCGGCAGATCGTTCTCCGGACTAGGTCAGAGAGGGCTCGGTAGCTCGTTCTCTGGACCGGACGAAGTCGGAGAGGGCTCGGCAGCTCGTTCTCCAGACTAGGTCAGAGAGGGCTTGGTAGCTCGTTCTCTGGACCAGGAAGACGTTAGGGTTTAGGGCTGGGAGGCTCTAAAACTAACACAAGGACATTGGATCGGTCTGTTGACCGATCCAGTGATACTCTGGTTGTCTGGATCGGTAGGCAGACAGATCCAGTGATACATTAGTCACTTGATCGGTCTCGTGACCGATCAGTGACCACGCAGAAAGTCTCTGTGGGTTATCTGATCGGTCTGGGGACCGATCAGTAACCACACAGAAGCATTCTGTGGGTTATCTGATCGGTCTACAGACCGATCAGAAAGAGGCGATCAGAAAGACGCTGGGACTCAAAGCGAGAGGGGTCGATCTGTGGACCGATCCACCCATAGGTTGACTTTTCCCGCACCAATCAGGATGAGTCCTGATCGGTCCAGAGAGCTATGGATCGGTCTGTTGACCGATCCACAACATGTCGTTTGTTTCTACTGCTTCTCTGATATTTCTGATTCACTTCTGATTCACCTGATCAAATCATCTGCTGTGAGATTTTTAAGTTACAGGTTGCAGGTATCGTGCCATTGGTTAATTTCAAATGAAGCTCCATCAGAAGAATAAGAACAAGTGCCCTTTATGCTGTATTTCACTGCAAGTGATGCAATTCGAGCTTCAACGTTCACTGGCCACGATCAGTTGGACTCTTGCTCATTGGTTCGAGCCAGAGACACCAGTGAAGACCATGGATGGTATTGGTGTGAGTTCAGAGAACCAGATGAGAAGGAAGAGTGATTGGCGACGCCTGAGTTGGTTGCAGTGATTCGACACAGGTGACAGTGATTCGGGACAGTGAGAAAGCAGAATAAGAAGAAGGAAGAAGAGAGGTTTGCTAAGGTTCTGGAAAAACTCTCTGTCGATCAAGCAAGAGGCTGTGTTGAGCTCTTGGCTGAATCTTCCTTCTGTCTTTGCATTTTTCACTTTGTGGCTGTAAGTTCATTTTGCTCAATTCTTTAGCCACTGAACTCTGTAAGTCATTGTGCTTTATTTTCAAATCTATTTTGTGACTTTTGTGGAGAGGTTACTCCACCGAGAAGGAGAAATACTTAGTCGGAATTTGTCCGGGGTGTGATCTACCGAAAGATCAAGGGATCGTCCACCTTACGGACACGCCGAGGAGTAGGGGCAAGTTATCCTCGAACCTCGTATATACTTGTGTAAGCTGTGGGTTGGTTTTTCTTTCCTTGCATCAGTTTTTGTTTTGTTTATTTCCGCTGTGCTAACAAAGTTTTGTGAGGAAATTGATTGAGTTTTTAGTAGAGTCTATTCACACCCCCCCCCCCTCTCTAGCCATCCGAAAGTCCTAACAAGTGGTATCAGAGCTTGGTGCTCTTCATCCGGAGTAACACCCGAAAGAGCAAGAAGATGGCTATGAAGGAAGGTTTTAGTACCAACCGCCCACCCTACTTTGATGGAGCGGACTTCCAATATTGGAAGAGCCGTTTGGAGTATTATCTCAAGACCGACATCTCCATGTGGTTCTCGGTCAAGGAAGGTTTCACACCACCGAAGGATAAAGAAGGTAAGGAACTAGAGTCGTCAAGGTGGTCCGCCGAGCAAACTCGCAAAGGACAAGCCGATGCCAAGGAGGTGGTCACCCTACAATGTGGAATAGCCAAAGATCAACTTGTCAAGGTAGGTCCATTTGTGAGTGCAAAGGATTTGTGGAACAAGCTCATCGAGCTCCAAGAAGGAACTCGAGACTCTCGGATCGCCAAGAGAGACTTGTTCCTAAACCAACTACAAAATCTCACCATGAAGGAGAGCGAAACGGTAAGTGAACTGCACGAAAGGTTCAAAGAGATCATCAATGGTCTTCATTCCGTGGATGAACGCGTAGAAAATCGTGATCTCGTAAGGTACGCTCTCAAAGCCTTTCCAAGGAATGCCTTGTGGTCATCTATGGTAGATGCCTACAAGGTCTCCAAGGACCTTTCAATTGTTAAGTTAGATGAATTCTTTTGTGAAATGGAACTTCATGAACTTTGTGAGGCATTGCTTTAGTTGCAAGAGAAAAGAGCAAGGATGGAAGAAGGAAGAAAGAAAAGAAGAAGGAGAAAAAAATTCCTACATCCTCATCCTCCTCCGAGTCCGATGATGAAGGAGGATCATCATCAAGTGAGATGGCCAACTTTGTGAGGAGAATCATGAGAAGAAGCCGGAGATACAAAGGGAAAGGTAAGTCTATTGATCAAAATATTGATAAGACTAACGTTACTTGTTATGAGTGTAGCAAGAAAGGACACTATCGGAGCGAGTGTCCAAAACTCAAGAAGAAGGAAGAAAGGGCCAAGAAGAAGAAAGCTCTCAAAGCTTCTTGGGATGAATCCTCCTCAAGCTCATCGGAGGAAGAGAAGGAGAAAACCACTCGTCAATTAGCACTCATGGCAAGGGAGGAATCAGACTCCAAAGTGATACATCAGCCGCAGCTTCATCATCTTCAGATGATGAAGAGGTAACTTCTCCACATTTAGAAAAATGTTATAAAACTATTGCACATTTATCAACTTTGCTTAAGAAATCAAAAACTAAAATCAAATTATTAAAAGAAGAAGTAGAACACTTGAAGACTCTTAGGGAAGATGAGGTTGATGACCTTCATCAAGAGCTTCTTGAGGATGAAAACAAAGCTCTAAAGAGTGAAGTTGAGAAACTCAAGAAAATGCTTGAGAAATTCTCAACTAGCTCTAAGACCTTAGATATGATTCTAAATGCCTAAAGGGCGGTCTACAACAAGGCTGGATTAGGATATCAACCTAAGGAGTCTAGTTTCATTTCCTTAGTGTCTAGAACCCAATTTCATAGATCACATGCTTCTAGGGTTCATGAGACTAGGAAGGGTGTGACCAAGGCATGGGTTCCTAGGTCTTTCATTGTAGATGCATTAGGTCCCAAGATTTGGGTACCTAAAACATCTATCTTTCGTGTCTTGTAGGCATTTGTCAAGGGGGAGCATCTATCAACTTGGTTTGTTGATAGTGGATGCTCCAAGCACATGACCGGGGACAAGTCACTCTTTACTACCCTTCAAAACAAAAATAGAGGTAATGTGTCCTTTGGTAATAATGGTAGCCTTAAGGTTATAGGAGTTGGAGATATTCAAATATCCGAATGTCTCCAAATCAAAAATGTCCTTCTAGTCAAGGGGATGACCTTTAATCTCCTAAGTGTCAGCCAATTGTGTGATACGGGTTACACAATTGAGTTTCATTCAAGTCAATGTCTGGTCAAACACATTGACACACTTGACACGGTACTAGTAGGCACAAGGGTAGATAACATTTACCAAGTATCCTTTAAAAGTGTTACTAATGCCTCTGCTAAGTGTTTCATGTCAAAAGAAGAAGAATCATGGTTGTGGCATAGAAGATTGGCCCACGTAAACATGAAGAATATTCGAAAGCTGGCCAACAAAGGACTAGTGCGAGACTTACCAAGCATCAAGTATCAAAAGACAAAATTATGTGATGCATGTCAAAAGGGTAAGCAAACAAAAGCGGCTCATAAAGGTAAAAGCGCTGTAAGTACATCTACTGCTTTAGATTTATTGCATATGGATTTGTTTGATTGCAGTAATGTTATTTCATTGAATGGAAGTAGATACTGTTTAGTGATCATTGATGATTTTACTAGATATACATGGACTTTCTTTTTGAAAAATAAGGATCAAACCATAGATGTTTTTGTTTCTTTTTGTAGAAGAACTGAAAATGAAAAATCAACAACAATTAAAACAATTAGAAGTGATCATGGTGGAGAATTTCAAAACCATAGATTTTTAGAATTTTGTCAAGAAAAAGGATATAGGCATGAGTTCTCTACTCCAAGGACCCCACAACAAAATGGGGTTGTGGAGAGAAAGAACCGAGTTTTGCAAGAGGCAGCACGATGAGTACTCACTACCGAACTACTTATGGGCTGAAGCGGTAAATACCGCTTGCTATGTGCAAAACCGAGTCTTGATACATAGGTTTTTAGGAAAGACTCCCCATGAACTTTGGTTTGGGAAGCCCCCTACAATTAAACATCTTAGGGTGTTTGGTTGTAAGGTGTTTATCTTGAACACCAAGGATCATCTTGGAAAGTTCACGGCTAAGGCTGACGAAGGGATACTAGTCGGGTACTCTCTCACCAGCAAAGCTTATCGAGTCTACAACAATAGGACTAAATTGATTGAAGAGTCCTCGGATGTAGCATTTGAAGAAATCCCTAAATCAAATGATCAATCAAGGGATGTAGGAGAAATTCAATTTGAACTTAGAAATCTAAGTTTAAATGATCAAAACATAGAAAGAGTCGAAGTTGACTCCGATGACGATGAGCAAAGGCAAGAGAGGACTCAGTCTGATCCTTTACCTGATATTGAGCCCTTGCCTGTGTCTAGTGAGACCATTCATGAGGCACCGCCAACACCAAGGCAATCTAGGATAGCCTCTAGTCATCCCCAAGACCAGATTGTGGGAGACATTCAACAAGGGGTTAGGACTAGGTCATTCTTTAGGAATGAGTCTAATGAGGTCGCTTTGATCTCAGAAATCGAACCAAAATTAGTTGATGAGGCATTGCACGATCCTGATTGGATCATAGCTATGCAAGATGAGTTAGGTCAATTTGAAAGGAGCCAAGTGTGGGACTTAGTTCCTAGACCTAAGAAGACCACCATTATTGGAACCATATGGGTCTTCAAAAATAAGTTAAACCAAAAGGGAGAAGTAGTAAGAAACAAGGCAAGACTTGTAGCCAAGGGTTATAGTCAAGTCGAAGGCCTCGATTATGATGAGACTTATGCTCCCGTGGCTCGATTAGAATCCATTCGCTTAATGCTAGCTTTTGCTGCACATAGAGGCTACAAGCTATATCAAATGGACGTTAAATCGGCCTTCTTAAATGGTTTCATTAAAGAAGAGGTCTATGTTGAACAACCACCGGGGTTTGTGAATACCGAAGCTTCAAACCACGTGTACAAGCTCAAGAAAGCTCTTTATGGGCTTAAACAAGCACCTCGAGCATGGTACGAAAGGTTGTCAACTTACTTATTAGAAAAGGGTTTTGTAAGAGGTCAAATAGACCCAACACTATTTCTGCGTAGAGATGGTGAAAACATATTTGTAGCCCAGGTGTATGTCGATGACATAATTTGTGGCTCAAATAACAAGGGTTATTTGAATGAATTTATCACTCACATGGAAAGTGAGTTTGAGATGAGTCTGGTGGGAGAATTGACATTCTTCCTTGGACTTGAAATCAAACAAACTCGAAATGGCATTTATGTCCATCAAACAAAATATACTCAAGACATGCTCAAGAAATTCAAAATGAGTGACTCTAAGGAAGTATCCACTCCAATGGCGACAAACACTCGCCTTGACAATGATGAGAGTGGAAAACCAGTTGATCTAACGCAATATAGAAGCATGATTGGTAGTCTTCTATATCTCACAGCTAGTAGACCGGACATACTTTTTGCTGTGGGCATGTGCGCTAGATATCAAGTCTGTGCCAAGGAATCTCATTTAATTACAGTTAAGAGAATATTGAGATACCTTAAGGGCACAATTAGAGTAGGTCTATGGTACCCTCGTACGGAGTCTTTTGACTTGATAGGCTATACCGACTCCGATTATGCTGGGTGCAAATTGGATCAGAAAAGCACTAGTGGGGGTTGCCAATTTTTAGGTTCATCATTGGTTAGTTGGTCAAGTCGGAAGCAACATTGTGTTGCTCTCTCCACGACCGAGGCTGAATACATTGCCATGGGAGAGAGTGTATCACAATTGTTGTGGATGATCCACACTCTAGAGGATTATAGGCTTTCGTATAAGGGAGTGCAAGTGTTGTGTGACAACATCAGCACAATAAACCTAACAAAAAACCCAGTCCATCATTCAAGGACCAAACATATTGAAGTGCGTCACCACTTCATTAGAGATCACGTAGCTAGGGGAGACATTGCACTCACCTATGTTGAGTCAAAGTCAAACCTAGTCGATATTTTCACCAAACCTCTTCTGAAAAATGAATTTAGTCATTTGAGGAGAGAATTGGGAATGTGTTTGGCTCAATAGGCCATTAGGACCCCATCATGATCAATAAGGACAATTAAAACAACAAGAGAAATAGGGAAATTAATTTGGGCAACTTGGGAACATCTCACACAAACTATAAGGTTTAACAAATGATTTTTGTTTGCTAGAAATGGGGTGAGATGCTAGGATCAGCCGAATTATTCAAAATGTATCATGCATCCCTTGAATAATTAGGTTGAATAGACATAAATTGAGTATGGGGAAGACCATTACATAATTCATGTGTATTTGGTTCCTAGATCTTACTCATATATTCCAACCAAGGAAACTTGGTTGAACCTTTACCTAGAAATTATGTAACTTTGGTTGATGGACTGTTTGATACATTTGAACGATGCTTTTCATGATTTTGATTGATACTAGGACAAGTCCTTGAAAGAATGATAGCAAGCTGGTTATATTTTGACAAACTTGAAACTAAACATAACAAAGGTCGAAAATTTCAGTTTTCAGGCCTTAAGTTGTGTTTTCTAAATGTCTGCAACTTTAGGGCTATAAACAAGTTCAGACCATAATTTTTAGGTAATAGTTATGCTTGTAGATCCTCCAGGTTCTAGGTTCTGAACTTGGAAGTTTTCCTAGAGAAACTTCCACGAATTATCGAACATCTCTATGAATTTCAGTTACTGAAATTACTGGAGAGATCTAAGTATCAGACACTGATCGGTCTACGGACCGATCAGGTCAGCCTGGCACCCGCTACTGATCACTTTCTGATCGGTCTACAGACCGATCAGAGAGTTCCCTGATCGGTCCAGAGACCGATCAGATCAATCCGATACGCAAGGTCACTGATCATTTTCTGATCGGTCTACAGACCGATCAGGAAGTTCCCTGATCGGTCCAGGGACCGATCAGCGAGTACTGATCGTCTCTTGATCGGTCTGCGGACCGATCAGGATGTTCCTGGATCGGTCCAGGGATCGATCAGGAGGCGCCTGATACCTCCTGATCGGACAGCCATCCGATCATTTCATCAACTGTACACCATCAGGAAACCCTTAAAACTTCCCGATCCTTTCTTTTCCCCTTTCACGCGAAAGCCCTAGCCGACTCTTCCCTACACCTCACCTCTTCTCTTCTCTTTGCACGCCGGAACCCTAGCCGAAGCCCTAGCCAAAGCTCAATGGCACCAAGGTAACTCCTTACTTCTCTAGAACTTAGCATTTCAATTTCATTTCTCACCATATTTGTGCTTTTTGTTTCGGGTGTTGGTGGCTCCGGTGCTCATTTACTTCCCATTGTATCCCATTGTTAAATCTTAGGAAGAAACAAGTGGGTGAGGGGACCTCTAAGTCACCTGAAAAGTCTAAGTCTAAGGCTCCCTCTCGTCTTCAACCATCTGTCTCGGGGAGATTCCCTAACCACCATTTTGAACAAGCTTTTAAACAACGGACCTTTAAATTACTTCCTTGTAGGTCTGTAGATCGTAAATTCATGGACGAATTTTGTCCAACTGTGTCAGAAATCATTGCCTACTACAAACTTGACTCACTTGTCTACTTAGAACGGGATATCAACTATGACTTGGTCTCTGAGTTTTATAACAACCTTCATCAAACTGATGTGAGTTATAAAACAAAAGTTGCTAAGCAAACTCTTGATTTCAGTTTCTCATCCTTCTTTGACTATCTCGGGTGTCGGAGGTGTTCCGGTAATGTCTTTTCGATATATCCTGACTTACCAGATCCTTTACCTCCACCCTTTAATATCTCATCTGACGATATTTATGAGTACTTCTTCAGACATCCTAGACCGGGTGGCCTTGATGAGCTAGATGTTGACTTCCCTACTTTTGCAGCCTTGAGATTATCTCCTCAAGACTACATTCTTTTTAAAATTGTCACAAACTGTCTTCTGCCTATCACATCTAAACCCTTGTCTGAAATCCGACCTTATCATTGCCTGATGCTTTATGGATTGCGTCGGCGTCTCGACTTTGACATCATGTCTAGCATCTATTCTTCGATCATCTCCTATAGCGAGCCAACCAGCTTCACTGTCTATATGCCTTATGGGCATATAATTACAGATTGGCTCGAGACCCTTCAGATTGATGTCTCCAAGGGTAGAATAGTCAAGATGGTCAGGCAGGACTGCAGACTTGGGAAGCGGGCATTTTCCAAGTCTGGAATCATAGGACAAAATGGGGATGTTCGGTGGAAGGATGGGAGAGCTCTAGGTGAGTTACCACGGGGACCTCCACGACAGGTTGCAGCTGCTCCTGTTGCTGCTCCTCCTACTGCTGACGATGGAGAGGTCGATCCTGATCTGCGCTGGCAGATCGCCGAGCTGGAGAGTCGCTTTGATCGACACGATGAGCTGTTGGTTGTTGAGCTTCACGGGTTGCGCGTCCGGATTGACCAGCGCTACGATGATTTACGCAGTCAGCAGTTGGCAACACATCAGGCGATTATGGATTGGATGGCCAGATACCCACCTCCGCAAGATTTCCCTGGCTATCCATCCTCGAGCAGCGGCATGCCACCTCAGGGACCCTTTCCTCCCATTGATGATGCTGATGTTCCTCATGATGAGCAGGCTGATTGATATACATTGTTCTATGATGTCATTTTGACTGTCTATGTTTTGGATGTTGTTTGTTGGATATTTATGTCTGACCTGGATACTTGTTCATTTCATCTATGTATGTTATTCATTCTCTTGTTTTCCTTATGTTTCACTTCTTATTGGTTATTAATATGTTGTTCATATGTCATGTCTTGTATGTCTCTTATTTCTTTATCACTATCTTATAATACACGTAGAGGTATTCTAGGTGAATTAAGAAAAAGAAAGTATGGGTTAAGGGGGAGTCCTTGACGTTCTCTTACCTAATTAGCACCTTTTCAGTGTTTGACAAAGGGGGAGAAGATAACTAAGTTTAGAGATAAATGGAAGTTTGGCTTTAGGGGGAGGACCTTGATTCCTCTATCCTTACATGGTGTTGTATCTGTCTTAGGGGGAGGATCTTGATTCCCCTAAAATTAGGGAAATATGGAAATATGAACATTTCTGATCCTTACATGGTGTTGTATCTGTCTTAGGGGGAGGATCTTGATTCCCCTAAAATTAGGGAAATATGGAAATATGAACATTTCTGATATAAACTTAAATCGTGTTGTCAAACAATAAAAAGGGGGAGATTGTTGATACAGTCTGACCTGGTTGTTGTTTTGATGTTGACACTGATTTAAGTTTGTATCAGATATTAATTAAACTCATACTGATTGATGATCAAGGTTGATCATTAGGAGAGGAAAAGTCCAAGTACGGATACTTGGCACGTAAAGTCAGAGAGGGATCGGTAGCTCGTTCTCTGGACCGGACGAAGTCGGAGAGGGCTCGGCAGCTCGTTCTCCGAACTAGGTCAGAGAGGGCTCGGTAGCTCGTTCTCTGGACTGGACGAAGTCGGAGAAGGCTCGGCAGCTCGTTCTCCGGACTAGGTCAGAGAGGGCTCGGTAGCTCGTTCTCTGGACCGGATGAAGTCGGAGAGGGCTCGGCAGCTCGTTCTCCGGACTAGGTCAGAGAGGGCTCGGTAGCTCGTTCTCTGGACCGGACGAAGTCGGAGAGGGCTCGGCAGCTCGTTCTCCGGACTAGGTCAGAGAGGGCTCGGTAGCTCGTTCTCTGGACCGGACGAAGTCGGAGAGGGCTCGGCAGCTCGTTCTCCGGACTAGGTCAGAGAGGGCTCGGTAGCTCGTTCTCGGACCAATCCGAGAGGGCTCGGCAGCTCGTTCTCCGGACTAGGTCAGAGAGGGCTTGGTAGCTCGTTCTCTGGACCAGGAAGACGTTAGGGTTTAGGGCTGGGAGGCTCTAAAACTAACACAAGGACATTGGATCGGTCTGTTGACCGATCCAGTGATACTCTGGTTGTCTGGATCGGTCGGCAGACCGATCCAGTGATACATTAGTCACCTGATCGGTCTCGTGACCGATCAGTGACCACACAGAAAGTCTCTGTGGGTTATCTGATCGGTCTGGGGACCGATCAGTAACCACACAGAAGCATTCTGTGGGTTATCTGATCGGTCTACAGACCGATCAGAAAGAGGCGATCAGAAAGACGCTGGGACTCAAAGCGAGAGGGGGGTTCGGTCTGTGGACCGATCCACCCATAGGCTGATCGGTCCACAGACCGATCAGACTCTTCCCAGACCAATCAGGATGAGTCCTGATCGGTCCAGAGAGCTATGGATCGGTCTGTTGACCGATCCACAACATGTCGTTTGTTTCTACTGCTTCTCTGATATTTCTGATTCACTTCTGATTCACCTGATCAAATCATCTGCTGTGAGATTTTTAAGTTACAGGTTGCAGGTATCGTGCCATTGGTTAATTTCAAATGAAGCTCCATCAGAAGAATAAGAACAAGTGCCCTTTATGCTGTATTTCACTGCAAGTGATGCAATTCGAGCTTCAACGTTCACTGGCCACGATCAGTTGGACTCTTGCTCATTGGTTCGAGCCAGAGACACCAGTGAAGACCATGGATGGTATTGGTGTGAGTTCAGAGAACCAGATGAGAAGGAAGAGTGATTGGCGACGCCTGAGTTGGTTGCAGTGATTCGACACAGGTGACAGTGATTCGGGACAGTGAGAAAGCAGAATAAGAAGAAGGAAGAAGAGAGGTTTGCTAAGGTTCTGGAAAAACTCTCTGTCGATCAAGCAAGAGGCTGTGTTGAGCTCTTGGCTGAAGCTTCCTTCTGTCTTTGCATTTTTCACTTCGTGGCAGTAAGTTCATTTTGCTCAATTCTTTAGCCACTGAACTCTGTAAGTCATTGTGCTTTATTTTCAAATCTATTATGTGACTTTTGTGGAGAGGTTACTCCACCGAGAAGGAGAAATACTTAGCCGGAATTTGTCCGGGGTGTGATCTACCGAAAGATCAAGGGATCGTCCACCTTACGGACACGCCGAGGAGTAGGGGCAAGTTATCCCCGAACCTCGTATATACTTGTGTAAGCTGTGGGTTGCTTTTTCTTTCCTTGCATCAGTTTTTGTTTTGTTTATTTTCGCTGTGCTAACAAAGTTTTGTGAGGAAATTGATTGAGTTTTTAGTGGAGGCTATTCACACCCCCCCCCTCTCTAGCCATCCGAAGGTCCTAACAATGTTTGCATCCCAATTTGTGTGCCATCAGGAATTTGGTTAGGACATTGTTCGAAGCTTAACCTCTTTGCAAGAGACTAAGACATGCTGAAACTGTTATTGAGGTTGATTTTCCTGTATTAGAAGCAGTTCTTGAACTAGGAGACAATTATTGAATATGAATGGATCAAAGTAAAGATCATGGAGATGTCTAATTTGAGCCTTTTTAACAGAAGCTTAAAACACCTAGGCAAAGGCAATTATCAAATATGAACGGATCAAAGGTAATTTGAGCTTTTTTTAACAGAGGCTTGGAGTGTGTAGGCAGTTAAAATAGATGTTCAAATGGCCTTTTACCACATTCATTATTAATTGCATAAATTCACACTTGTTGATAAGGACAATTTATTGGAAGATCACCCTTTTTTTCTTCTCATATGCATCACTTAATTTATTTCTGGATAAGCAATCAATCTTCTATTTAGTAACTATAAAGTATAGTTTTTGCGCCTTGCAGGTATCAAATCTCAGACAGCACATAAAAGCAGTCCATCAAAATCTTCGTCCATTTGCATGCATGTAGATTTTCTAAATGTGGGAAGAAATTTCCCTACAAGCATGTCAGGGATAACCATGAAAAATCTTGTGTGCAGAGTTACATTCAAGTAAGTGTTTAGTCTAAGATTTATCTACTAGACTTGACATGGTGATCTGAAATGTTAGCAAATTCAATTTTGAATTTTGTTTGAATCTGAACAAATATTTAATCTAGGTTTGTATGAATTTTGGGTTGCTTTGAGCTTCTTGTTGCAGGGTGACTTCCTAGAAATCGATGAGCAGTGGCAGTCACGGCCACGAGGTGGACGGAAAAGAAAGTGTCCTTCTATCGGATCTATCTGCAGGAAGAGGATTGTTTCACCTGAGCGAGCATCTACGCTTATGTACAATGTTCTCCGGAACATGATGCAAGCAGAGTTTTGCTGGTGGGACGAAATAGAATAGGTGATTGTTTTTGTGCAAGCAGAGTTTCGTTTTCCCTTCTACCCAACTCTTTTCCTTGCTTCTAATTTGAGTTTTGTGCAAGCAGAGTTTTGCTTCTAATTTAAGCATTCAAATTAGTCATCTTATTACCTGGTGCTCTTACTACTTTTTCAACTATGATTTTTGGTCTTGGTTTACTAATATATTATTTATGTGTTTTTACAGTTTACAAATCTCAAGTACTCCAGAGTTGAAATTGATGAAGTGCGGTTCGAGTGGGTTGAATGCATGCTAGATTACATTTGAAGTGTGGTTCTACCTTGATGTGTTAAAAGAATGCTCTACCTTGATTTTGATATCTATTAGCTACCTTTTGATGTAAAAAGAATGTTTGGATATTTTATGGATATTGTTGTAAGAAGATTATTTATATAATTTGTGAATATTTGTGTATTTTATGGATATTATTGAATGAAGAATATTTGTATAATTTGTGAATATTTGTGTTTTTTTTTTTGTTATTGTCGATTTTTCATTGTTTCGGAAATCAAATTTGTGTTGTTAAAAAATATACATATTACATCGGTTTTCCACTGCTGCCAAAACTGGTGTTATTAACATACAATATTACATCGGTTTTACACCGTTGATGAAACGGTATCGTTAAGTGATACTACACCGGTTAATAACCGATTCGAAGACCGGTGTCGTTAAGTGATACTACACCGGTTTTAACCCGATGTCTAAAATGGCAGACTTTTAACATCGGCTTCATAGACATCGGTCGAAAATGAAATAGACACCGGTGGAAAACTGATGTCTATGAAGGTTTTTGTTGTAGTGGATACAAGGTCACAAATTTGGAGGAGAAATATCAAAAGCCCTTATTTACACTTTGACACATTTCTAAAGCTTTGTGATATAGTGAACTGTGAAGGAGTGTCAGCGAATGTAATTCTATTGATGGCATTTCCTTTTAGTATCAAGGATAAAGTAAGGACTTGGTCACATTCTCTCCATCCTCAAAGCATTACGAGTTGGGAACAATTAGAGCAGTAATTTCTAAATCACTTTTTCCCTCCAAGTAGAACGGTTGACATGAGAAATTGCATCATAAATTTTTCTCAAGTAGATGGAGAATCATTATTTGAAGCATGGGATAGATTCAAGAGTCTACAAAAATAGTACCCTCATCATGGCTTGGAAAAGTGTTTGACTCTACACATATTCTATAGGGGAATTTCTTTCTCAAATAAGTGTTTATTGGATTTATCAGCTGGAGGTTCTTTTATGAACAAAAGTATGGATGAAGCATATACATTAATTGATCAAGTGACATTGAATCTCCAAGAATGGTCAGATAGAAGTTGGATGAAATTTCTCCCAAGAACTTCAGAAGTACAAGCCATGAAGGAAAAAGAGCCTATCAAATAAAATATAGTTCAACCTTCCAAGATTTTGAAAAATCACAAGTCACAGAATGAGAGGTTCAAACAGTTGGAGGCAAAGATTGATAACATAGTTTCAAAATGGTTCAAGCATGACCTCCCTCCTATACAGACAAGGTCTAGTGAACAGTGTAATGATATTAAGTTGAGAAGTGACATGAATCATGAAGAACTTTTGGAGAAGGAATCGTATAGAATTGAGGAGAAGAACAATAGAAAACCATAAAAACTCAGTTCCATTACTTTAGAAAGTGTCCAAAGGCCGCAAGTATCTTTTCCTCAATGTTTGATCACACCATCACTAGACAAACAAGTTAAACCTTAGCCACAAGCTCAACCATTCCCAGGATCTCTGCTTAGGTTTCCTTTTCCACAAAGGCTAGTGGGGACCAATAAAAATAAAGACTTTGGCAAATTCTGTGGTAATAATAGGGTTGAATGTAGATTTCTTGATATCTATAAAGATGAAAACTCTTCAGATGAGGATTGTGATGATAATGTAGTGGATAACATGCTTATAGATCTACCTCCTAGGGTTACAGGGCATTATAGTGAAATAGAATTTTTCAGATGATGATTGTGATGAGGTAGATCAATTTAAGTCTGCAAGTGAAGTTATTGATTCTCCTATAGATGATATTGATCTCGGTGCATTGTTCAGCAGTGTATATGATAATGTTAATGCTATGGAAGGATATGTATGGAGCTGTGTTGTGGAAGTGGCATCTCAAGAATCACCTCTTTTATCCACACAACCATTTGAGTCTATGAGAGTTGCAAGAATTGAACTTGTTGTGGATCATTGTGTAGGGACTTTTGTAGAGATAGCAGAGTCCCAAGAATTACTATTAGGACCCTCGGCAGTCGGCTAAAGGGGAATGAATAACCCCTGCATAAAAATAAACAAAAATACCTTCCTTGGACTTATAAATTATATAAAATAAACACTTGTATAAACAAAATAAGAGATAAACTAAAAAGACGAGGCTCACAGATTTACTTGGTTACAACCAATAAAGTTGTTAATCCAAGGAAGTTGAATTGTACTAAGAATCTCGTTCAGGTGGAGAAGCCTTTTACAGAAATGAACGCATAGAAAAAGAAAGCTAAATAAAACAGAAAGAATATACAAGTGTTGTTGCACTATTTCTTGTTGTTGTAAAGCTTTGGGAGCAAGACTGCTTATATAGCCTTGCTCGGGGTGCCTGGAAGAGTTCCAGGCGCCTGTAGTGGGATAGAACTCTATCACCGATGTGTCGGTCAAAGTCCATGTCGATCTTGAAAAAACTTGAGTTCCGGGCGTCTGAAAGAGTTCCGGGCGTCCGGAAGAGTTCCAGGCGTCCGGAAGGGTTCCAGCCGCCCCAAAGGGGAAAGTCAACATTTTGTTGACTTTCTCTCCAGGCTTCCAACTTTGGCTCTGCTTGCTTGGGCGATTTTGACCATCCAGAATAGGGCTCACCCAAACTCAACTTCCAGCCTTCTCCTCGAGCAAGCTTCCACTTCGGCTTCTCATCCCTCGAAAATGTCACGTGCCTCCTTCTCATCCGCCCGCATACTCTTTCGCAGAACCTCGTCCCTCAGACTCATCGAGCCCTCCAGCTCTCTCTCATGTCGTCCTTCTCGCTAGCTGCATCTTTTGCTTGACACCCTATGCTCCTAAGTTCCTGTACACTTAGACACAAGGTTAAACACAACAGGACCTAACGTAACTTGTTTGATCACATCAAAATAACCTTGGGGTACCAACAATCTTCCCCTTTTTGATGTGAGCAACCCAAGTTAAGTTAGGATAAACTAACATAAAGTAAAAGCAATAAATTTATAATTAAAGTGCATAAAATTTAAAAAGGTTAAACTACCTCCCTCTAGATTTAATCTTCCATTCTCCCCCTTTGATCACATAAAAAATAGGGTACCAAAAAAAACTAAGGGTTAAATTTTTCAACAAAATAGGAAATTTTTTAGTTAAAAAAATGATTTTTAACATTTTGAAAAACTTATCAAGTTTTTGAAAAACTCTGAAACTTTTGAAAATTATTTTGATGGCACTTAAAATAATTTTTTTAAAAATTTCAAAGTAAAAAATATTTTTGATATCACCAAAAAAATATCAATAATTTCCTAATTTTGCAAAAACTAATTTTGTAGAAATAATTTTGGTAAAGTAAAACTGATATTTCCCCAAAAAAAACTTTAAGCCATTAATAAAATTCTAAGTTAAAAACACCAAAAAAAAATTGAGTAACTATTTAAAGTATTATTTAATTAAATACTTTATCAGTTAGTCAATTAAATATTTTATTTCATTAATTGGCTTCTAGGCTATGGCGAGGCGCTAGGCCTTCTTGTTTATTGGAGCAACAACCACTTTCTAGATAAAGCCTCTTAAGGAAATTCAAATATTTAATTTTTCTCGCTGAAAGCTTTACGTCTAATTAAACTTTTTAATTTATACAAGTTTTTGGAACCCAATATAGGTTCCTTCCTATAGGATTAATCAAAAATTTTGAGGTACATAACTTTTGAGAATTTTCTAATTTGACCCCTGTGAAATCTAAGATACCAACTTAGTGTACTATAATTTTGGGTTTTAACATTTAAGCATGCATGATTTTTCAAGTTCTTTATTTCATTTTGTAAATTGTCATTTTCCAATTTTATTTTATCAAATTCTTCTAATGGACAAAATTTTACTAGAATTAATTTTAACTCTTTAATTTATTTTTCTAGCTTGCAACAATTCTTTGATAAATATTTTATAAACTTAAATGATTTATCAAGAGAAAGAGATCGTACTTGACTTACCTTGTCGATCCCATTATCCATAGCTCTCTCTGAAGTGTTGCTTTCTTCCAATGTCGCTCCCCCTTCATCAATGCTCTCTGAAGTTGTCTTTAATGTGCCCTTCTTCATTTAGTAGTAGCATCTAATTTTCTTCTCTTTCTACCCTGCAGATGGTTAGATTTTCTAGATTTAAATAACTTTTTAAATTAATTTACCATCATCGTCGTTTCCTCATCGTCGAAAGAAGATTCTGAATCTAGTTCACCCATCTTCACCTTGAGGGCAATATTGTGGTTCAGCTCCTTCTTTGAATCTACACATCTCGATTCATGGATTTCAAAAGTTGAAAATAACTCTTCTAAGGTAACAGATTCTAAATCCTTAGAGATATAGTAGTCATCTATTAATGATACCCATTTCATATTTCTAGGGAATTCATTAAGAGCATACCTTAGTGAATCTCGGTTGCTTACCTTTTCTCTGAGATTCAAAAGTTCAGTGATGATCTCCTTAATCCTCGAGTGAAGGTGTGCAATGGTTTCATCTTCTTCAAATTGAAGGTTGGTGAGCTTGTTGCAAGTAAGTCCCGTCTCGCGAGCTTAGCTTCGGGCGTCCCTTCATGTAGCTCAAGGAACTTTTCCCAAAGCTCCTTTGTTAAGTTGTAGGCGTCGATCTGGTTGACATCTTGTGGTGGTAGGACGCTCAGGAGATGGAACTTTCTTTGTTGTTTGCACGTAGTCGACATGCTCCTTCTTCGTCCATTGGTATTCTTCCTTATCTTTGGGTGCTATAAAACTGAACTTCATTATTAAAAACAATTCAAAATCAATTTTAAAGAATACCTGCATTCTCTTTTTCCAGCTCGTGAACTCCCCCTCAAACTTTGGTGGGTATATGATTGGTTCGGCCATCGATTCTGTGCTTCAATCGGCGGTTAGTTCTCCTGAAGTGTCCTGGCTCTGATACCATTTGTTAGGACCCTCAGCGCCCGACTAAAGGGGGGATGAATAGCCTCTGCACAAAAACAAACAAAAATACCTTCCTCGGATTTATAACTTAAATAAAATGAACACTTACATAAACAAAATAAGAGATAAACTAAAAAAAACGAGGCTTACAAATTTACTTGGTTATAACCGGGAAGGTTGTTAATCCAAGGAAGTTGAATTGCACTAAGAATCTTCTTCAGGCGAAGAAGCCTCTTACAGCAATGAACGCATAGAAAAAGAAAGCTAAACAAAATAGAAAGTGTCTACAAGTGTTGTTACACTATTTCTTTTGAGTGTGTAGAGTTCACATGGGCTAGAAATTGGAAGCTCAGTCTAAATCATCTTTGACCACCTGAAAGAACTTTTAAGAAGATGAAGATGGAGAAAGAGTTACTTCACATTATAGCTGCTATGTTGAAAGCTCTCTCCATAATAAGAGCTCTTGGTAGGATGGTGTTGAAATATTTTACCTCTCTAAGAGAGAGATTTCGATGAATCTAATAAGGTGGTCGAGCTAATGACCTTAAACAAGCTATTCTTGGGAGGCAACCCAAGTTCTTCTTTCTTGTTTTCTTTATGACTTTAGTTATTTCTTGTTTTCATTTCTTTCTTTATAATAAGCCCAAATCCTCTACTTGATTTTTCTTATCTATCTTTGTTTTATAGGATTTAAAGTAGTGGAGGAATGTGAGCGTTAGATAGAGGAGTATTTCCAAGCATATGGCGTAGTCTTAGAGCTAATCACTTGGTAACTTCTCTTACTTCAAAATTTTTTCCATATTATATTTCTAGTTTTCATTGGGACAATTAAAAGTTATGGGGGGATGTGTTGGGTTTAGTTTAGTTTTGCTTATTTCTATTAATAAATTTTTTCTAGTTGCATCAATCATCATGTCATTATTGCTTGCTCCTCATAGTAAAATGCTAGCACATTTCATCTAGATATTTATGTTATATGATTTGGTATGCTCATATGTCTATTGATCTATGTTTTCCTATTCATAGTAGCATGAAATGAGAATTGTTATTACTAGAAGAATTTGAATGTTAGCTTAGTTTTAGGATCTCTTCACATTATGCTTGACTTTGATGGTAGATATTTCTGAAAATAGTCATGATTCATAGAATCGGACTAGTACTCTTGCTTCTATGGTGACCTCTTAACTATATTTTGGTTACTAGAAAAACTCATATCATGCAAGCTCATTTGAAAAAATCAATCCCCAAAAAAAGTGAAGGTTTGTTCAAGTTTAATACTTTGCAAACATTCAATGAAAGAAAAAATAAAGGATAAAAAATAGTTATCGCGAGTGGAAACTAGTAATTCACCCATTTGAGACTGAGTCAGGTTACTGGGGAAATGAATGTTATGCTTCTCTTGATACTAAGCATTCCTTTGGGATCTTGTGTAGACGACGCATAGCATTTTTTTATGGGGGATGAACCTTGCATGTGGTAGATAGTGTCCATCGCCGGAAGTATGAGGAACACAGTTAAATGAAAAATTGACTAGGCTTAGAGATTGACACTTGAGAAAGTTAAGCCACTCATCACACTAAACACGGAGAACTTCTACTTAGGCTCTATTCAAACAATTTTTGTATCATGCTCATCAATGAAACTATATGATAGATTTATATTGATTCACTAGGAATTATTATATGTCATCTACACATAAATCTAGATTACGGATTTTGCTTAAGGACAAGCAAAGGTTTAAGTCTGGGGTATGATATATATATATATATATATATATATTGATGCACCTTTGCCCTTTGCATACTTTACTTATTCTTGATCTATGTATATTTACACCTCTTGTCATATATTCAGCATAATTACTCTTCTTTGTTAGATATATTCTCTTTGTGTGTTTTTTTGTTGACAAGAGCTACTTTTGGGGTAAAAATGGCACTCATAAATGATCCAGAGAGTAAACGAAGGCAAATGGTCGTGTGATCCCACACGGATGTGCCAAAGAAATAGAGGAGTGAGACATGGCCATGTGATCCCACACAGCGGTGCGACCCGTCCAAAGAACAAGTAAGACACGACCATGTGATCCCACACGGTCGGTCCACTCATCTAGAGAATAAGCAAGACATGGTAGTGTGATCCCACATAGCCATGCCACCTGTCCAGAGAACAAGAAAGACATAGCCTTGTCACCTAACCTATGCCAAGAAGAAGTTGGCCATGTGGATGCCACACGGTCGTGGAACGGGTCGTGCCCCACACTATATAAGGGGATCTCTTCCCCTTTTTCAAGGAAGGAAGGTTCTCCCTTTGGGAGATCTATCTTAGTGCTGATCTACATCCTTCTAAGGCTTTGTTCATCAATCTAAAGCCATTTCCATCACCTCATTGACTTCAGATACAAAGGATTGGATCTGAAGTTCACTCTGCGCAATTGGATAAGTTTCTTTTCCCTTCTTCTTCTAGTTGGGTTTTGATGCTTGTAATTATTATGTCTTTGGATCTTTTTCTTCTAGCCATAGAGTAGATCTATTGTTCTAGGATTAAGGGAGTAATTGTGATATGGATTGATGTAAGAACTCATGGATATTCCAATTTTCTATCTAGATGACATTATCATGCTTTGTATCTATTTGATTTTATATGTATGCATTGTGTTTAAGCTTAATTCTCATGTTTGATTAAATTATTGTGTAGAATTGTTGATCCCATAGGGGGATGCCCTAGATTATATGACCAAGGGGCCCTTGTGATAGGGATAACCCATTTCCAGACGTCTAGGGCATCACCTTGAAGGGAGAAGCAATTCCCCATAAGGAAGTAGGGAATTATATGAAATTGCTATCTTTATCTCTATGATTATTGAGTATGAGTGCATTCTTGTGATTTATGACTGAAGGGTCCTTGTAATAGGGGTGACCCGTTATCGAACTTCATAGGAATCATTCCTATTCAATAGCAAGGGATATTAATCCAAATATCATGACGGCTTGACCACTGCAGGAGAGAGTCAGTAATGAATCTAACTTCCTAAATCAAACCTCTAGAACATTTTCCAAAGCAAGTTTCTCTCTCTCTTTCCTCTTCTCAGTCTTACTTCTCGTTACTTAGGCCATAACTTGCATCCAACAATTGTTTAGCTAATTCTCTATGAGAGATCTCTAGTGCTTATAACTAGTCCTCGTAGGATCAATATTTTATTACTTGACAACAACTGTGTACTTGCAGAAGAATAACAAGTTTTTGTTATAGAGATAAGCATGGTTATAAGCAAGTGCATGGCTACGTCATCAGTAATAAAAATATTGATCTCATAGGGACTATTGATTAAGCACTAGTTAACTTCACATGGTGAATTATCTAGACAGTCAAAGGTTGGCTCATAAACGATAGAGAGAAAGAGAAAGGAAAAGATAGAGAGAGAGTAGAGAGTAAAGAGTAAAGAGAGAGAAATTAAGTGTGGGTGAATGAATGATGATAGATTCTAGGATTTCAGTTTCGTTATAATGCTAGTTAATGTCTCTATACATTGTTCATCTACCTAACTCTATGACCTAACTCTATGCTTATAGTCGTGTAGGGCTCCTAACTAGAGTTTGGTATAATCCTGTGAAAGTCACATCGGGGAGTCTACCCAAGTTCTAACGCTATTAAGTAAAGAGGTATCTAAGAAATCCGGTTAAGAGAAAATCCCTACCACTAGAATCCCCTAGTCATACATTCCTAGATTACATAGGCACTTCCTAATAGTGGCACTGGAGTATCCACTTCAATTAGAATGTCCTAATAAGAATTAATCTCTATGTTAAGATCTTTTGACTCTAGAAAGTGGGTAAATATGATGCCCTTTGTCACTAAGGGTATAATATGTCTGGTTGAATGAGTATACTTTTTCACTAAGGATCCTCTGATTATCCAGTCTAGTTGTAACCTTAACATAAAGATAAAATCCCACACATCTAAATATTTACACCATTTATGTTGGTGCGGGAAGCATCCGATGATCGAACCTAGGTTTTGAGTATGTCAAAGGGTCCAAAGTTAAATTGTCTTGTGATCTGACAAGTTTGAATGAAATTACAGGAAAGTCCTAAGTGTTCTTAGGCAAAAGTCCTAGTGGATTCTAGTAAAGTGGAAAACCTTAGGCGGTGGTAACCCTAGCTCCTAGGGGCGGTAACCCTAGGTGAGGAAAAGTCCAAGTTGTGGTTAGGCAGGTGGAAAATCCTATGGGGTAGTAACCCTAGGTCCTAGGATGTTGTAACTCTAGGCGGAAAGTCTTGGCGGATCGAAGGCTTGGGCAAAAATCCTAGAGTCGGGGACTCTAGGTTGAAATCCTGATATTACGAACTGGGTGGAAGTCTGGACGGGTCGTGAAGCGGACGCCCAGCATGAAGACCGGAAGCTTCGAACACTGAGCAAAAGTTCAATCGGTCTGGAGGATCAGTCTGGCAATAGGTAAACTCTCCTAAGAGGAGTAGGTGAGGACGCGTTCCCCGGTGAGGGAACAGTAGGTGTCAGTTCGACCTAGGGTTTCCGGAGCGAAATCTGAAGTCAAAATCGAACAGTCCAGTGACTATAAAATACTTGTATTTATCTTATTTTATTGTGCTAACTTTGTTTTGCAGGGTATACTTTGTTTGTAGACTAATATGCCTTGCAGGAAGAGATTTACACAAGAGAATGCTTGGATGAACAGTGTTCGAGGTGCCTCCGGTCTATTGGAGGTGCCTCGGGCGCCTTGGCTGCGGTTGTGTAGGAAGTAGGGCTAAAGGCGCCTTCCAAGTATGCTGAAGGCACCTTGGAGAGCTGATGGAAGGCGCCTTCCAAGGACACTAAAGGTACCTTCGGGTGGATAAGTAGCAAACACAACAGAGCTCATCGATTCCGCGAACTCAGGGATTAGAGCTTAGCTGAAGGCGCCTTCCAAGGATCTTGATGGTGCCTTTAACGGCCCTATATAAGAAGGTCACGAATTGATTCATAATACACTCCTAATTGCGATCTTTCTACTATGCACTGCTCTACAAGACGAACCTGCTACTTAGTAATGTGACTCCGACAATTGAGTGACGCGACTCTAGCTACCGAGCGGCGTAACTCTGGCTACCAAGCAATGCGACTCCGACGACCAAAAGCACTACCATCAAGATCTGAAAAGTAGTTGGTATACTTTCATTTATTGCATTAAAACTGTACTTCAAGTTATAAAGATTCTCGAGCTTATAGTGATTGCCCATCGAAAGCGATCAACGATCGCGGGCCTTGGAGTAGGAGTCGACACAAGCTCTGAACCAAGTAACCAAAAGTGTTAGCGATTGTTTTTAGTTTACTTCTGTATTTCGCTACGTATTTACAAAATGAACGAATTATCCACAAGCGCTATTCACCCCCCCCCCCCACACACACACACCCTCTAGCTCTTTATGATCTTACAATTGGTATCAGAACAGGGTCGCTTCGAATCGGTGAAACCACCATTCAAGTAATTTTTTCATGATAATTTTTTTAAAATTTTTCAGAGTAATCAAAATTGGTAAAATTATCACCTTCTGATCTGTTTTATCACAATCGAAATTTTCTCTCGAAGCCGGTGCAACACCACTCAAGTTCATATATTTAATTTCTTAATCCCGCACTACTAATCCAAGACCAAGTCTTGGAACAAGTTTTCTCATTTTCTTTTGTGTGCTAGATCTTTAATGGCCTACCAAGAGGGATATAGCCCTGCTCACCCGCCCCTCTTCACAGGCGATGACTTTGGATACTGGAAGAGCTGAATGGAATACCACCTCAAGACACAAGTCAAGATGTGGATAATTATCCAGACGGAATTCTCTTATCCCACCGAAGATGGAGTCCTCATCCCGTACGAAAAATGGGATGCACCAACTAGAAAAAGAATTAAGGCTGATGTAAAAGCTACCTAAACTCTATAATACGGGCTGATGAAAGAAGAACTGAATCGAGTCGGTCCTTTCTCAAGCGCGAAAGAACTATGGGAAAAGTTGATCGAGATACACGAGGAATCTTCTGACACGAAGGTAAGTAAGCATGATTTGATTTTAAATAAATTGTATAACATAAAAATGCAGGAAGTCGGCTAGCCAACTTCACGCACGGATTCAGGACCTGCTGAACGGTCTTCATGCAATCGGTCAGAAGGTAGAAAACCGCGATGTAATCAAGTATGCACTCAATGCCTTTCCAAGGAATACTTTGTGGACATCCATGGTAGATGCTTACAAAGTATCCAAGGACCTTTCATTAATTAAATTAGATGAACTATTTTCAGAATTTGAGTTACACGAACAAATTAATGTACACTCGGTCAAGAAACGTATTGCTTTGATTGCAAGAACAAGCATAACGCGAGAACCAAAAGCAAAACGCAGAATTGAACCCAAGTCTGAAGATGAATCGGACTCAAAAGATGATGAAATTACTGTCAAGCTCGTAAAATTGGTACGAAAAATGTGAAAAAAGAAGAAGGTGACTCAATTGAAAACGAAGGTCAAGTCTGAAGTTACATGCTACGGCTACAACCAGAAGGGGCACTACAAGCCAGACTGTCCGAACCAGAAGCAATGAAGAAGGAAGTCCTTGAAAGCAACGTGGTCCAAGTCCTCTGATGATTCCCACGAAGAAGAACACAAGCAAGCAAGCTACCTTGCTCTACCTGTATAAGCGTACATTGCCGAAATAGAGTCTGAGTCTGATATCGAGAGCGAATTGGAAGCCGAATCCGAGAGAAGCCATAAATCATTATCCATTTCTGAAGGGCCTAATCACATTGTAAGCTCTCTAATTTCTAGTACTAACGTAGATGATTTACAAAATTTAGTTTTATATTTATTAAATAAATTGGCCAAATCCAACGTCTGGGTCAAGTCACTCCAAAAGGAGGTAATCCTTAAGGAGGAGACTAAATTAAGTCCTTTGACTGAGCCAATTCAAAATGGAAGTTCAACTTAAGTCCAACAACTTGAGGAAGAAAATTCTCATTTGAAAACTCAAGTTAAAGAACTTAAGGACACGTTGGAACGGTTCACCTTGGGTTCCAAAAATCTTAATCTGATTCTTGAAAAACAAAGAGTCGTTTACAACCAATCCAGACTTGTATTTAAGGCTAAACATAAATTTAGATCTTATTTGTTTATAGTAAAACGATTAAATAAAAACTTAGTCCAAGCATGGGTCCCCAAGTCAAACTTGATTAATCAAGTTGGACTTGGTCAATATTCGATCCCCAAGGATCATATTTATTATCTTGATAGACCTTATCGAGACTATGATCCGGGGGGAGCCAATAAAAAGATCATTTTTATCATAAAATAGAATTGTCTGATGTTTGATTTACTATTTTTTATTATTCATGCTTAGACTAGGATAGATAAGGACCTAGGCTTGATTCACACTTGACTAGTTAGACTGAGTAGTTTC
This sequence comes from Zingiber officinale, assembly GCF_018446385.1. Taxonomy (NCBI): domain Eukaryota; kingdom Viridiplantae; phylum Streptophyta; class Magnoliopsida; order Zingiberales; family Zingiberaceae; genus Zingiber; species Zingiber officinale. The sequence continues at coordinate 119,377,844 of NC_056000.1, read as the reverse complement.
AGAAAGGAAATTAAATATCCAATTTCATTGAAAGGCTTTGTCTAGAAGTGGTGGATGATCTCATACCCAAGAAGGTCTAGTGCCTCGCCACAGCCTGGAAGTCAATCATTGAAATAAATATTTAATTGACTAACTGTAAAACCTTATTCTAACTCAATTGTAAATCAATCCTTAGATTGGAATTTAAATTGAAGATTAAATTAACCATCTCACAAAACTATTAAGGTTCCTTGCTTGAAAATCTAGAAAAGGGTGAGATGGGCCTACGTTTAAAGTAGTTAACCAAACCCAAATTAATTAAACTCAATTAAGTTTACTAAAAATTAATTCAATTAAAATAAGTTATTTTTATTAATAATCTAATTAATTATAATTATTTTCAAATCATAATTAATTTCAAAAAGTTAATTAGTTTCAAATCATAATTAATTTTAAATGTATAATTAATTTCAATTAATTCTAAAATTCTTAATCAAGGTAAATTATTTTCAAATGATTTAATTTTCAAAATCTTAATCATAATTCTTTTTAAATATTATTTAAAAAGTTTTAAAAATTCAAATTACTCAAACGTATATGTTTTCAAATCCAAACTTATACTTTACTTTTAAAATCCAAATTTAACTTAAATTATTTTTGAAATATACTTCAATATTAAAAATATTTTTCAAAGTTAAAGATAAAATCAACCTAACTTAACTCCGTCTCACACATACTCATAAGATGAGCATGCTTGATGACCTAGAATGGGTGAGATAAAAAATTATAAAAAATTAGAAAAATAAATAATAATTTTTATGTTTTGGATTTACATGCTTGGACTCTAGGACCCTAAAATTTTTTTTTGCCATTAATTAAGGGGGAGTGAACGGAAGGTTAAGACATTAAGTTTTTTTTTGTTAAAGCATAATTTTTTAAAGATAAACTTTTCTGAAAGAGGAAGTTCAAAATATTTTTGAAAAGAAAAATAAAATTTTTTTTTAAAAGACAGAAACTAAGTATTTGCTAAAGTATTTTTAAGTATTTTTTTCAAAGAAATTATTTACTTAGCTAAGTTTTTTTACAAGAAAATATTTTTAAAGCTAAGGTTTTATCAAAATAATTTTAAAGCTAAAGTTTTTATTAAAATCTTTTTTAAAGCTAAGCTTTTTGAAAATCTATTTTAAAAAAAAAAAGCTATCTTTTAAACTAAGCTTTTATCAATTTTTTTTAAGCTGAGTACTTTTAACTAAGCCTTTTTTTAAAAACCTCTATAAAGTTAAGTATTAAAGCTAAGTTTTTATCAACTACTTTTGAAAGTCAAGTACTTGACAAAGTTTTTAGCTAAGTGTTTGTCCAAACAATTATTTTTAAAGCTAAAATTTAGTTAAGTTTTTTTTCTAAAAAGCTAAGTATTTTCAAATAATTTCTAATTTAGCTAAATATTTTTCAAAGAAATTATTTTCAAATCTAAGTTTAGCAAAGTGCTACCCTTCAGGGGGAGCTTCAAAGTAAACAAAGTAAAAACTCTTTTGTCAACCAACCTTCTCTCTTTTTTGTCAGTGAGAGCCCTAGAGCCAATCATGTGATGATTGTTGTATGGACTCGATGTATCATATTCCTATATATTTATAAAGGTATTTTTTTATGGTTATTATACTTACTTGTTTTGGTACCAAATAACTAAGTATAATAACGTCCTTGAGTAGAAGGTTTATATCAATCGATTGGTTAAATCGATAATGAGATGATATAGAGAACACTACTCTTAATCATTCTGAGTCAAGTATTAACATTAAGGGACAATGTTAATACGATAAGACTAGCATGTAGGTCAACTCGATGACTTGATCGCACAAGTCATGAATATAGAGATATCAAGTTGACACATGGGTATGCATTGGAGAATGTATACTGAATGACCGGCCATGAGAAAGTATCATGGATCGTTATATGAGTGTCATATACTTTCTCATGTGACTATTAGTATAACTATCAGTCCTAGGACCTGAAGCACCATGGTTCCCTACATAAGGAGTTGCATACTTTGGCTTCGTCAAACGTCACCCGTAAATGGGTGGATTATAAAGGCGACTATTGGCGATGTAACAAATTATGCGGAGGGATGTGAGTAATGTAGATGGGATCTATCCCTCCTATATGACGGGAGTGACATCATGATTTTTAATAGAGTGAGACCACTAAGTGCATGGCCATGCCCAAATGAGTTAATATGAGATATTGAGCTCATTTGATTAGAGTGAGTCTACTTGGAGTTCAAGACATAAATTGATTAGATGATGACACGGTCTATGCCTCAATTGATCAATTTAGATGTCAAGGATAGAAGGACATTGTCACATATTGTGAGAGTCACAATTAGTAGTCACAAAGGTGATATTGGATCTCAACATTCTTGTAACTTGGGTAGTAATGATGTGTTGCTAGATACCGCTCATTACTTATATTTCTAAATGGGTTTAGGAGCATTGCCAACGTTACAAGAACCTATAGGGTCGCACACAAAGGGAAATTAGATGGAGATTAGGTTCATATGATGGACCAAGAGGATTAGGTTCATGTGATGAACCAAATTAGATTAAGAGTAATCCAAATTAGACTAATTGAGTTGGACTCAATTTGATTCATGTGTAGAATGAGTCTAATTTAGATTATGATTCATTGAGTCAAATTAAACCAATGAATAGAGATTCATTAAATTAAATTGACTTGAATCAATGGTTAGATTTGATCAACCATGGGAGATAAAACGGTCAAGTTTGACTTGACTTGAGAGGGAAGATGAAGAGTCAAGTTTGACTTGACCAAATGTCACCTCATTGTGACTTGGCATGGGGCTAACCAATGATGGTGTTCCACATCATCAAGGCTACATCATAGTGTGACACCTCATGAGGAAGACCAAGAGCCATGACTCTTGGTATTACATGGAGGTTTAAAACCCTCCTTTATGTGGTCGGCCACATTAGTGCAAGCATTTGTGCTTGTTGTAACTTCTTCTTCCTCTCTTCTCTTGTTCTTTCCCTCTCCTCCATTGCCGAAACTATTCAAGGGTGCTAGCACACTCTAAGTGATTTTCTCCACCTTTTGTCCGTGTGGATACGTGTAGAGGAGTGTACACTTGACACTCTACGAGATCCGGCAACCGTTTGGACGAGCGGGATAAGCGAAGGGCATCGCGACAAGGGTAACACTCTTATCATGTAGATCTAAGGTAGATTTAGGATAAACAAACATGTACATGAATTTTATTTATCTTCGCACAGATCCATGGCAAGACTTCGAGGTTTCCGCAACGCAAAAAGTAGTTTTTATGGCTCGAAATGCCAACAGTGGTATCAGAGCCACGTATAAAGCGTGTACATGTTTTGTATTTGTTTTTTTGAAAATGTTTCAGATTTGTAAGTTTCTGTAAGTTTACTATTTTTATGGATTTTGTGAGTAATTTTCTCTTAGAGGCGAAGCAACAAGTGCTTGGACACTTGTAAGCTTCAACTACCAAGAAAAATCTTCCGAAATAGCAAGATCTCGCCCAAACTGTTTTGGGACAGTGGCTTAAGGCACTATTAGATCAAGATGGGGCACTCGCGATATTCATTTCATGAGTAGGGGTGCTGCCCCTAACCCCGCAAGGGCCATTGTCCCGCGATCGTGCCCGAAAATCGCTAATCGGGATCGCCGGGAAGTTGTGACTCATAAAATTGATAAAAACAGTAGTAAAATTATAGAAATTTATGTAAAATACATAATTTAGAATTATGTATAATATTTTGATGTTCATGACCCAAAAACCCCAATTTTATTGGATAAAAATTGTGTTGTAATTCATAATATGGCCTACGCGCCATTATTTGTGTTGTGCGTACTGTATATGATATGCGACCTGCGCGTCGTGCCTCGTTTCTTATGTTCCTATTGTAAATAGATTTTAGACTCAAATGTAACTCGAGTTTCATATTTGTAATGTACAAAATAAAGCGGTGGAAGGTCTACACAAGAAGGAGTTACGAGGAGGGTGATTTCAACATATGGCGGTCAAAGGGAGGCGCTTGGAGAAGTCGTTGACCTTAGGTTGACAATCTGATCTTTTCATTGGCTTGAGAATATCGTAGTAGGGTCATGACCTCATCACAATTTAATTAATCAGTATATATGATTGCTTGTGTGTATGTGATGCATGCTAATGTAGGGTAATTAGTGCCTTAATGTGTATATGATACACATTCATGATTAGATTAGATCTTAATCAAGACAACTCAAAATGCCTACCAAGTTTTGATACCCATCACTACCTCGATCATTTGTTGTTGTTGAATCTGCCAAAGTAGAGCAATGTATATTATCTTGGTAGGGTGTGGAGGGACAATCTTGGTCCTTCCTATCAAAGTTTAGGTGAGTACAAACTCAATTAGATTGAGTATAACTAGTTAACTCAATTTGATCAGGTATAACTATAGGCATTTTCCAACGGTTGGAAGATAGGATAAAAATCACATTTATACTAAATCTTGGGTGATTTAGCCAAAGCTAACTCAAGTTTTAATATAAATGAGGATCTTGATCATATAAACAAGAATTGCATAGAGATGTAATTGATAATTAGTTATCTACCGATCATACTAAGTCTTGGGTAATTTAGCCAAAGCTAACTCAAGGTGTAGTATGATGTGGATCTTGTCCCGCGTGAATTATAGCCCATTAGTATGAATCTAGCAGTGTGGTTTGACCACATTCATGACTTGATTCTACAAAAGTTCTATAATTCAGTGGGAGCATCATTTAGTTAAAGGCCTAATTAAATGATAAATGAAATATGATATTTACTCTTTGCTTTATTTATGTTAGAGATTGCCATGTCGACAAACACGAACACTTTCTCCCTGCATTCTGTCCTTGAAAAGGACAAGCTCAATGGAGCTAATTTCCTAGACTGGTATAGGAATATGAGAATCGTTCTCACACAAGAAAGAAAACTGTACATCCTGGAGCAGCCCATTCCCGAGGCACCTCCTGCCACTGCCACGCGAGCTGACCGAGATGCTTATAAGAAGCATCAAGATGATGCATTAGATGTGTCATGCCTCAAGCTCGCAACTATGAACTCTGAGCTTTAGAAGCAACATGAGTTGATGACTACTTATGATATGGTTGAACATCTTCGTCAACTATATCAAGGACAAGCAAGGCACGAGAGATTCGAGATCTCTAAGGCACTATTTCAGTACAAGATGCAAGATGGGACTCCCGTAGGTCCATATGTACTCAAGATGATTGGATACATAGAGAACCTACAGAGGTTGGGATTCCCACTTGGCCAAGAACTGGCCACTGACTTGATCTTGCAACCCTTGCCAAAGAGCTACAGTTAATTTATCATGAATTACAACATGAATGAAATTGATAAGCCATTGCCTGAGCTGTTAAGCATGTTGAGAACTGCTGAGCTCAACCTTAAGAAGGTAAATCCAAACTCCATTTTGATGGTGCAAAAACATAAAGGCAAGGGCAAGCCTAAAGTTAAGGGAAAGTCCTAAGCCAAGGGCAAAGGAAAGGTAATGAAACCTAAAGGAGGGGTTGCCAAGGATGCTACCTGCTTCCACTGCAGTCAAACCAGGCACTGGAAGAGGAACTACAAAGTGTACATGGAAGATCTTAAGAAGAAGAGAAATGAGGTTTCTACTTCAGGTATATATGTTATAGAAGTCAATCTCTCTATTTCTTCATCATGGGTATTAGATACCGGATGTACTTCTCACATTTGTACTAATGTACAGGCACTGAGAAATAGCAGGACATTGACGAAGGGCAAGGTGGACCTACGAGTAGGCAATGGAGCACGGGTTGCTGCTATTTCTATAGGAACTTACTATCTATCTCTGCCCTCTGGGTTTGTACTAGAATTAGATGAATGTTGTTATGTGCCTGCTCTTATAAAGAACATTATTTCAGTTTCTTGTTTAGACAAGAAAGGTTTTTCATTTATAATAAAGAATAAATGTTGTTCCATTTATTTAAATGATATGTTCTATTATAGTGCACCTCTGATGAACGGACTCTACATTCTAGACTTAGAGAACCCCATCTATAATATAAGTACCAAAAGGTTCAAGTCAAATGAAATGAACCGAACATATTTCTGGCATTGTCGCTTAGGTCATATAAATAAGAATCGCTTATCCCAGTTCCATAAAGATGGTTTGCTGGACTCATTTGATTTTGAATCATATGAGACATGCGAGTCATGCCTACTGGGCAAGATGACCAAGACTCCCTTTAGTGGACACAACGAAAGAGCAACTGACTTGTTAGAACTTATACATAGTGATGTATGTGGCCCTTTCAATGTCACTACCAGAGGTGGTTATAGGTATTTCATTACATTTACTGATGACTTCAGTAGATATGGTTATGTGTATCTGATGACACATAGGTCACAATCCTTTGAAAAGTTCAAAGAATTCAAGAATGAAGTACAAAACTAGCTAGGCAAGAGTATTAAAATACTTTGATCAGATCGAGGTGGAGAATACCTTAGCCATGAGTTTCGTGAATATCTAGTTAAGTGTGGGATTCTATCCTAACTCACTCCTCCTGGAACACCACAGTGGAATGGTGTATCCGAAAGGAGGAATCGTACCCTATTAGATATGGTACGGTCTATGATGAGTCACATAGATCTTCCTATATCCTTTTGGGGATATGCTCTAGACACAGCAGCCTTCACACTTAATCGTGTTCCATCCAAAGCTGTGATAAAAACACCATATAGGATATGAACTGGGAGAGATGCCTAGGTATCTTTTATGAGGATTTGGGGTTGTGAGGCTTACGTTCGACGTCAAGTCTCGGACAAACTGGGACCCAAATCCGATAAATACTATTTTATAGGATATCCCAAGGAAACGAAGGGATATTACTTCTACATTCCCAGTCAACACAAAGTGTTTGTGGCTAAGACTAGGGTATTTCTAGAAAAGGACTTTGTTTCTAGAAAAACTAGTGGGAGTGCGTTCGATCTTGAAGAAGTTCAAGATATGGACCATAGCACTGAAGCCTTGATGGAAGTTGAACTGGAACTACAAAATGTTATGGATGATGAGATTGTTGCTCAAGGAGTTGAGGAACAACAACCAGTTCAAGTAGACATACCTCTTCGCAGGTCTGATAGGGTACGTCGTCAACCTGAGAAATACTCATTTCTCTTGTCTGACCATGATGACGTTATGCTCGTTGAGAATGAGCCTACCTCCTATCAGGAAGCTATGATGAGTCCAAATTCTGAGAAATGGCTAAAGGCCATAAGATCCGAGATGGAATCCATGTACACCAACCAAGTATGGACTTTGGTTGATCCACCTAAAGGCGTCAAACCCATTGGGTGTAAGTGGGTCTTTAAGAGAAAGACTGACATGGATGGGCATTTGCATACCTATAAGGGTCGTTTGGTAGCTAAAGGTTTCAAGCAAATTCATGGTATTGACTATGATGAAACCTTTTCTCCAATAGCGATGTTTAAGTCCATTCGGATCATGCTTGCTATTGCAGCATACCATGATTATGAGATCTGGCAGATGGATGTCAAAACCGCGTTTCTGAATAGAAACTTGCTCGAGGATGTGTACATGACACAACCTGAGGGTTTTGTAGATCCATTGCATACTGGCAGAGTATGCAAGCTGCATAAGTCCATTTATGGGTTAAAGCAAGCTTCTCGGAGCTGTAATCTTCGATTCGATGATGCGATCAAACAGTTTGGTTTCATCAAGAATGAAAATGAACCCTATGTCTACAAGAAGGTTGTTGGGAACACAATTGTCTTCCTTGTATTGTATGTGAATGACATATTACTTATTGGAAATGACATCCCTTTGCTGCAGTCTGTAAAGACTTAGCTGGGGAATTGTTTCTCAATGAAGGACTTAGGTGAAGCAGCCTGTATTCTAGGTATAAAATCTATAGAGATATATCTAAGAGATTGCTTGGCCTAAGTCAAAGTATATAAATTGACACGGTATTACTACGGTTTGCCATGCAGAATTCCAAGAAAGGATTTCTGCCGATGTCACATGTTGTGAGTCTTTCGAAGACTCAAATCCCTCTTCTAGAGAGGAGAGAGACCGCATGGATAAGATCTCTTATGCTTCATCCATAGGATCTATCATGTACATCATGCTATGTACTCGTCCTAATGTTTCGTATGCTTTGAGCATGACGAGTAGATACCAGTCAGATCCAGGTGAGCATCACTTGATAGCGGTCAAGAATATTTTAAGTACTTGAGAAGGACTAAAGAATATTTCTTGATATATGGAGGCGATGGCGAGCTAGCTGTAAAGTATTACAGTGATGCCAGCTTCCAAACTGACCAGGATGATTATAGATCACAGTCTGGGTTCGTGTTTTGTTTGAATGGTGGTGCTGTGAGCTGGAAGAGTTCGAAGCAGGACACAGTTGCTGCTTCTACAACAGAAGCCGAGTATATTATTGCATCAGAAGTAGCAAAGGAGGCAGTTTGGATCCGCAAGTTCATTACTAAACTTGGGGTGGTTCCTAGCATAGTCGATCCTATAGAGCTCTATTGTGACAACAATGGAGGAATTGTATAGGCTAAGGAACCTCGCTCACACCAGTGGACCAAACACATACTACGACGCTTCCATCTCATTCGAGAGATCATCGATAGAGGAGATGTGAAAATTTGCAGAGTACCCATAGAGGCTAACATCGCTGATCCCTTGACCAAGGCTTTGGCACAGAGAAAGCATGATGGTCACACTAGGTCATTGGGTATTAGACCCTACACTGATTAGCACTAGTGCTAGTGGGAGATTGTTAGTGAGAGCCCTAGAGCCAATCATGTGATGATTGTTGTATGGACTCAATGTATCATATTCCTATATATTTATAAAGACATTTCATTATGGTTATTATACTTACTTGTTTTTGTACCAAAAAACTAAGTGTAATAACGTCCTTGAGTAGAAGGTTCTTATCTATATCAATTGATTGGTTGAATCGATAATGAGATGATATAGAGAACACTACTCTTAATCATTCTGAGTCAAGTATTAACATTCAGGGACAATGTTAATACGATGAGACTAGTATGTAGGTCAACTCGATGACTTGATCTCACAAGTCATGGATATAGAGATATCAAGTTGACACATGGGTATGTATTGGAGAATGTATACTGAATGACCGGCCATGAGAAAGTATCATGGATCGTTATATGAGTGGCATATACTTTCTCATGTGACTATTAGTATGACTATCAGTCCTTGGACTTGAAGTCACCATGGTTCCCTACATAAGGAGTTGCATACTTTGGCTTCGTCAAACGTAACCCGTAAATGGGTGGACTATAAAGGCGACTACTGGCTATGTAACAAATTATATGGAGGGATGTGAGTGATGTAGATGGGATCTATCCCTCCTATATGACGGGAGTGACATCATGATTCTTGATAGAGTGAGACCACTAAGTGCATGGCCATGCCCAAATGAGTCAATATGAGATATTGAGCTCATTTGATTAGAGTGAGTCTACTTGGAGTTCAAGACATAAATTGATTAGAGAATGACACGGTCTATGCCTCAATTGATCAATTTAGATGTCAAGTATAGAAGGACATTGTCACATATTGTGAGAGTCACAATTAGTAGTCACAACGGTGATGTTGGATCTCAACATTCTTGTAACTTGGGTAGTAATGATGTGTTGCTAGATACCGCTCATTACTTATATTTCTAAATAAGTTTAGGAGCATTGCCAACGTTACAAGAATCTATAGGGTCACACACAATGGGCAATTAGATGGAGATTAGGTTGATATGATGGACCAAGAGAATTAGGTTCATGTGATGAACCAAATTGGATTAAGAGTAATCCAAATTAGACTAATTGAGTTGGACTCAATTTGATTCATGTGTAGAATGAGTCTAATTTAGATTATGATTCATTGAGTCAATTTAAACCAATGAATAGAGATTCATTAAAAAAATTGACTTGAATCAATGGTTAGATTTGATCAACCATGGGAGATAAAAAGGTCAATTTTGACTTGACTTGCGAGGGAAGATGAAGAGTCAAGTTTGACTTGACCAAATGCCACCTCATTTTGACTTGGCATGGGGTCGGCCAATGATGGTGTTCCACATAATCAAGGCTACATCATAGTGTGCCACCTCATGAGGAAGACAAAGAGCCATGACTCTTGGTATTACATGGGGGTTTAAACCCTCCTTTATGTGGTCGGCCACATTAGTGCAAGCATTTGTGCTTGTTGTAACTTCTTCTTCTTCCTCCTCTCTTCTCTTGTTCTCTCCCTCTCCTCCATTACCGAAACCATTCAAGGGTGTTAGCACACTCTAAGTAGTTTTTCTCCACCTTTTGTCCGTGTGGATACGTGTAGAGGAGTGTACACTTAACACTCTACGAGATCCGACAACCGTTTGGACGAGCGGGATAAGCGAAGGGTATCGTGACAAGAGTAACACTCTTATCATGTAGATCTAAGGTAGATCTAGGATAAACAAACATGTACATGAATTTTATTTATCTTCGCATAGATCCGTGGCAAGACTTCGAGGTTTCTACAACACAAAAAGCAGTTTTTGTGGGTCGAAATGCCAACACTTTTTGATATATGTCAAAGGGGGAGAGAAAAGTTGAAAGTTAAGAGTTAAATATAATTTTATGAAAGGGGGAGCATAAGGGAGTTTTTTTTACAAATTATTGTATTTATGCTCATGCTTTTTATTGTTATGTTTTACTTAACTTTGAATCGTGTTGTCATAATCAAAAATGAGGAGATTGTAGGTGTGGGAAGCATCAGACAATTGAACCCGGGTTTTGATTATGTAAAAGGTGTAGGATCGTTGTGGCCGGCTAGAAAGGGGGGTGATGAATAGCCCTATAAAACAAAAACAAAAACACTCTTCTCGAACTCTTAAACTAACACTTGTAAATTAAAGTAGGCAGAAAGTAAATCAGAAAAACGAGGCACACCGGGATTGACTTGGTTACAACCGGGGAGGTTGTTAATCCAAGGAAGATGATCGTACTTAAAGAAACTCCTTCAGGCGGAGAAGCCTCGTACAACGATGAAGGATAAAAGAAAGAAGCTAAACTACAACTGAGAGCGCACAAGTGTTGGAATTATAATTTCTGAGTTGTTTTAAGCTTCTGGACCAAGGGTATATTTATAACCTTGGTCGAGGCGCCTGGAAGGGTTTCGTGCGCCCTGGGGGATAAAACTTTATCCCCCAATGTTTAAATCGCATAAAAGGTGATCTAGTCAAATATTGACTTTCGGGCGCCCGGAGTGGTTCCGGGCGCCCCGACGTCCGGGCGCCCGGAATGAATCCGGGCACCCGGACCCTTAAGTCAACTCTAGTTGAATTTTGGTACGGGCCCTCTGTTCCAGTTCAGCTACCTCGGTCCGGGTCCTTCTGCTCCGACTCCGCTCGCTTGGATGATCTCGACCATCCGGAAAGGGCTCACCCGAACCCAACTTCTGGTATTCTCGAGTGGGCTTCCACTCCGGCTTCTCGTCCCTCGGAATCGCCGCATGTTTCCTTCTCGTCTGCCGGCGTACTCATCCGCAATTTTCATCCCTCGGACGCACCGCATGTTGTCCTTCTCGCTAGCTACGTCTCTTGCTACTCGAGCAGTCTTCCGCTCCGGCTTTTGTCCCTCGGAACCACCGCACGCTTCCTTCTCGTCCACCAGTGTACTCTTTCGTAGCGCCTCGTCCCTCGGACGCGTGTGTCGCCCTTCTCACTAGCTGCATCTTCCACTCGACTACCTGTGCTCCTAAGCTCCTGCACACTTAAACACAAGGTTAGAAACACATAGGATCTAACTTAACTTGTTGATCACACCAAAACAACCTTGGGGTTCCAACAAAAGGGTCCAAAGTTAAGTTGTCTTGTGATATGACAAGTTTGAATGAGATTACAGGAAAGTCCAAAGTGTTCTTAGGCAAAAGTCATAGTGGATTCTAGGCGAGTGGAAACCCCTAGGGGGTTGTTACCCTAGGTCCTATGGGGCAGTAACCCTAGGTGAGGAAAATTCCTAGCTGCGGTTAACCCTAGATCCTAGGAGGTGGTAACCTTAGGCAGAAAGTCTTGGCGGGTCGAAAGCTTGGGCAAAAATCCTAAAGTCGGGGACTCTAGGTTGAAATCCTGGTATTGCGAACCGGGTGGAAGTCTGGACGGGTCGTGGAACAGACGTCCAGCATGAAGACCGAAAGCTTCGAACGCTGAGCAAAAGTCCAGTCGGTTTAGAGGATCGGTCTAGAAATAGGTAAACTCTCCTGAGAGGAGTAGGTGAGGACGTGTTCCCCGACGAGGGAACAGTAAGTGTCGGTTCGACCTAGGGTTTCCGGAGTGAAATCCGAAGTCAGAATCGGGCAGTCCGATGACTATCAAATACTTGTATTTATCTTATTTTATTGTGTTAACTTTGTTTTGCAGGGTATACTTATTTGCAAACTAATATGCCTTGCAGGAAGAGAGTTGCAAAAGAGAATGCTCGGATGAACAGTGTCCAAGGTACCTCCGGGCTGTTAGAGGTGCCTCGGGTGCCTTGGCTGCGGCTGCGCAGGAAGCAGGGCTGAAGGCGCCTTGGACAGCTGATGGAAGGTGCCTTCCAAGGACACTAAAGGTGCCTTCGGGTGGATAAGTAGTGAACACAACAGAGTTCATCAATTCCGTGAACTCAAGGACAAAAGCTTAGCTGAAGGCGCCTTCCAAGGAGCTTGAAGGCACCTTCAATGACCCTATATAAGCAGGTCATGAATTGATGCATAATACACTCTGAATTATGATCTTTCTACTGTGCACTACTCTACAAGACGAACCTGCTACTCAGTAACGTGACTCCGGCAACCAAGTGACACAACTCTAGAAACCGAGCAACGCGACTCCGATGACCAAAAGAACTACCATCCATATTTGAAAAATAGTCAGTATACTTTCATTTATTGCATTAAAATTATACTTCAAGTTGTAAAGATTCTCTTACTTATAGTGATTGTCCACCAAAAGCAATCAATGATCGTGGGCCTTGAAGTAGGAGCCGACATAGGCTCTGAACCAAGTAACCAAAAGTGTTAGCAATTATTTTTAGTTTACTTCTGTATTTTGTTCTATATTTATGAAACGAACGAATTAGCCATGAGCGCTATTCAGCCCCCCCCCCCCCCCCTCTAGCATTTTATGATCCTGCAATTTACACATTTCATCAAATACATAAAAGGCATAATACATAGAACAAGTAGTAAACACATCATTGCATAGGAAAATATTCAAATACATAGTTTATACATCACATTATATCATAATAACTTCCTATATCCTAGCTCTAGAGAATTTACTCCATAAAAAGGGATTGTAATCCAAAAGATAATGAAAATAGCAAACTATAACTCAAAACAAAGAAATAGAGAGAGGAAAGTGTTTATCCTTGAAGCCCGAGGTCTTTAGAGGTGTTGCCTTGCTTCGGAGGTGGATAGGTCGGCAAAGATGGATGATCCTGGGTTCCCCCAAGGGAGAGAATATTGGAACAATCCCAATGGTCCGTGCGACTATATGTTTTGGTGTTTGGGCAAAGGGTTTAAGTTAGGTTCACCCTTATATTTGATATGTGTACTTGAGTTATGCAGGACTGCAGGATACACATATGACTCAGGTTGATGTCTTTGGGTCGGTGAATGATGACATTGGGGATGAACCGCAGGCTTGTATGCATAAGAGGGACCGTGGACAAGGAAGCAAGGACAAGGGCTGAGTGAAGTGACTTCGAGGCATACACAAAGGATGGCATTGGGGACGAGTCGCGGGCTTGGATGCATCCGAGGGACGAGAGCCAAAGGAAGTAGGCTTGAAGGCTAAAGGTCAAGGCTGCAATGAAGGGTCAAGTGAGTCATGAGGGTACGAGTGCATGAGAGATTATACTCAGGCTAAAATTCTAGATTTAGGGAGTTACTGTAGCAGTTACTGTAGCAGTTACTGTAGCAGTTATTGTAGCAGTCGACTGATGTAGTCGACTGGACAGTCGATTGAGAGTGAACAGAATGCTTCTGTTCACTCGACCAGTATGGAGCAGTCGACTGCTAGTCTTAACAGTCGACTGGTATCGAGCTGTTGGAATGTAACGATCGAATTTCCACAAAGGGCAGTCGACTGATGGTTTTAGCAGTCGACTGGTAGGCGGGGTTTTCCAACCCATGGCCTATATAACCAAGGCTTGGGAGCTTGGTTATAGTTAATGAAATTAGTGGTGGTAAACCCTAATTAGTAGTCTACTAGTCTCAAGAGTCTTGGTTGGTGTTGTGGTGAGGTTTCTCCGCCCACAAGGAGCGACTTGAGATAGCCGGAGTTTGTCGGGGGCTAATCCACCGACGGATAGGGATCGTCCACCTCAAGGACATGCCGTGGAGTAGGAGCAAGCAATCTCCGAACCACGTTAAATGATTGTGTAGCTTGGTTTGATTTCTTTCTTATCTTTAGCTTTCTTTGTATTCATATTAGTTTGTATTTCTGCTGTGCAAACTAACAAGTATAGGAACTGAGTATTTGGGGGTGCCATCTATTCAACCCCCCTTCAAGTCGGCCACCAATCACCTACAAGTAGTATCAGAGCGAGGTTGCTCTCCTTCGGACTAACCGCTGAGGAAGTTAAGAAGATAACCGGCTTGATAGAACTGCCAAAATTTGAAGGAGGAAGTTTATGGGACATCAACTTTTAGATGGTGAAGATGAAGAACTTTCTCGAGACGGATTGAGACACAATGATGGTGGTGGAAGAGCCATTTGAAGTCCCAAGAGACAAGAAAGAGAAGAAGCTCCGACCATGACATTGGACAGAAGAGCAAACCATACGGTCAAAGGCAAACGATAAGGTAATATCAATTTTGGTAGATATTTTGCCTTCTAATGTGATGAGTCATGTAGATAAATATAAGAATGCTCACGAATTGTGGAGCAAAGTGAAGAAAGTTCTAGGAGAAGAACTTTTCCTTACACGAAAAGGTAGATCCCAAGGAGATGGGTTCAATTACTCAAGTAGAGGAGGAGCAACCGGAAGGTGGCGAGCGCTTAACTTCTGAGGAGGAGAAAAAGTATGAGGAAGCATCATCAACATCCTCAAGGGTTGAAGAAGAGTCCAAGACAAGTGAAGAAGAGGTCTTGGAGGTCAACTTAGTGAGTGTCTCCAACGAAATCAAGTCAAAGGACCACATTGTGTGCTTTGGGTGCAATGAGAAGGGACACTACAAGAGTAGATGTCCTATGGATAAGAAAGAGGTATCTCCTAAACTCAATTCAATTTCTTTATAATCTAATTTGAGTTGTAGGAAGAAGAAGGAGAAGAAGCATATTAGGTGCTTCACGTGTGGAGAAATGGGGCACTACCACACAAAATGTCCAACGAAGGGAGAGCTCAAGAAGTTGGCACAATTGAAGAAATGGGAGAAGAAGGAGAGAAGCAAGAGTCAAGGAGGAGCTTCAAGGGTAAAGGAGGTATACCCTAACTTGAATTGCAATTCAAGGTTTAATTCTTATACTCCCATGCATGCTAGGAATAATTTTCATTATTTACCCATGCAAAATTTTGGTTTCAAATATCATGATAGAACTAGGGCTAATGTAGATCAAAACCCTAAGGTATCTATACATAATTAATCTAGAAACGGTAGACCTAAGGAGACCCTAGGCATTAATCCCAAGAAGGAGAGACACATGACTAGGAATGGTAGGTCTAGGAATGTCCAAGGTGGACATATCAACTCTAGGCTTAGGGACCTAGAAAAGGAAAATCAAACTTTGAAGGCAAAGCTTGATAAGTTGAAGAAAATCCTAGAAAGATTCAATGTTGGATCTAAGGGTTTAGGTATGGTGTTGGGTAGCCAAAGACCCAACAATGATAGATCGGGTTTAGGATACTGATTTAGTATCTCCAATGCTAAGGGAAAGTCTTATACTAGGGTCGCATATGACTATAGCAAGGAGAAATCAATAAATGGCAAGGGAATGTCATTTAATGTTAAGAAGAAATTAACCAAGGACAAGGTGTCCAAGGTTAAGAATGTTAGGTTTGTAAGCCAAGTGTCACCGGAGGTGCACCGATGTGGCCTAGCCATTGTGAATGAGTCACCTAGGGAGGTGGCTAAGGTTAAGAGCTCTAAGGGGAGCTCTAAGAGTCAAGTTGGGACCCATGGAAAATGGATCTCAAGTGGGTACTACTTGGGAGTCTAGGTTGGGTCATAGAATGTGCCAAGTTGTTTAGAGATGGACTTGAGTCTCAAACCTAGGGAATTATCACAAATGGGATATGTTTCATGCTTAGAAATATGACATTGGGGTCATATAGCATGATAATTAGTTTTGGATGTATAGATACCATATAAACCAATGCTAGGGATGCATTGTGGGTTAGTATGGACAAATATATCAAGAGGAAGCCAAAACTAAGATTTTAGGTCAAGGTTTAATTGAACTTTTCAGCTAGTTTTGTGTTTTATGTCAATCTTGGGATTTGTGATAAATATATTTTTATATATATTTTCTCCAAGTAGACATTGGTAAAATAGACCTCTCCACAAAATTTGAGAATTTTTGGAGGTATGTAGAATTTCTGGTGCATTTCTTAAGTTGGCTCAAAAAGGCTAATTTTTGCATGAATAGTGTACCAGTCGACTGGTACAATTACTAGCTGACTGGTAACAGTATTTTTTAGCACAAAATATCTCTGTAAACTCATTTCGATAAGGGCAGCCGACTGGTACTTCTTGCAGTCGACTGATACTAGCCTGGAACTATTTTTTAGCACTGTTCTTGACCGTATCAACTCGTTTAGATGTATGGGATCCATGGGGGATAAATACACGAGTTTAGGGTCAGTTGGATGATATGTTTTCAATAATCGGGATATTGTTCGAAAGCTTTTTGGATGTTAGGCAAAGGGGGAGAAGTAAGGTTTAGTTGAGAAAACCTTAGTGTCTTTGCGTAGGGGGAGCCTTGTGATAGGTTCCTAAAAATCCCTGTTGGAAATTCTTAGCTCAATGGGGAGCTTAGGTGTAGGGGAGCTTTGTGATAGGTTCCAATGCATGTTGCATTTTATCTCGGCGTTGTAAGTCCAAGTGTGTAGCCTTGGCATCGTAAGTCCATTCGGCGGTATAAGTCCAAATGTGTAGCCTTGGCATCGTAAGTCCATTATTTTTAGCATGTTTATTTGCTATTTATTTTCCCTAACTTAAACGTATTGCCAAATATCAAAAAGGGGGAGATTGTTGGAGTAATCCCAATGGTCCGTGCGACTATGTGTTTTGGTGTTTGGGCAAAGGGTTTAAGTTAGGTCCACCCTTGTATTTGATATGTGTACTTGAGTTATGTATGACTGCAGGATACACATGTGACTCAGGTTGATGGCTTTGGATCCGGTGAAGGATGGCATTAGGGACGAGCCACGGGCTTGTATGCATCCGAGGGTCCGTGGACAAGGCAGCAAGGACAAGGGCCGAGGGAAACGACTTCGAGGCATACGTGAAGGATGGCATTGGGGACGAGTCGCGGGCTTGGATGCATCCGAGGGACGAGAGCCAAAGGAAGTAGGTTTGAAGGCTAAAGGTCAAGGCTGCAATGAAGGGTCAAGTGAGTCATGAGGGTACGAGTGCATGAAAGATTGTACTCAGGGTAAAATCCTAGGTTTAGGTTTTACTGTAATAATTACTGTAGCAGTTACTGTAGCAGTCGACTGATGTAGTCGACTGGACAGTCGATTGAGAGTGAACAGAATGCTTCTATTCGCTCGACCAGTGTGGAATAGTCGACTGCTAGTTTTACCAGTCGAGCGGTATCGAGCGGTTGAGATGTAACGGTCGAATTTCCACAGAGGGCTGTCGACTGATGGTTTTAGCAGTCGACTGGTAGACGGGGTTTTCCAACCCGTGGCCTATATAACCAAGGCTTGGAAGCTTGGTTATAGTTGACAAAATTAGTAGTGGTAAACCCTAATTAGTAGTCAACTAGTCTCAAGAGTCTTGGTTGGTGTTGTGGTGAGGTTTCTCCACCCATAAGGAGCGACTTGAGATAGCCAGAGTTTGCCGAGGGCTAATCCACCGATGAATAGGGATCGTCCACCTCAAGGGCACACCGTGGAGTAGGAGCAAGCAATCTCCGAACCACGTTAAATGATTGTGTAGCTTGATTTGATTTCTTTCTTGTCTTTAGCTTTCTTTGTATTCATATTAGTTTGTATTTCCACTGTGCAAACTAACAAGTGTAAGAACCGAGTATTTGGGGGCGTCGTCTATCCAATCCCCCTTCAATTCGGCCATCGATCCCCTACAGAGAACCCTTCTCCAAGGAATGGGGGCAATCCCCAAGCTAAAGATTCTCCAAATGGGGAGAAAACTCCCCTTAAATATAGCTGGGTACAGGCCTGGCATGGCCAGTGCCAAGGCCGTGTGGCATCCACACATCCAAAGTCAGCCTAGGATCTGGTCCGGTGGCACGACCGTGTGGAATCCACATGGCCATACTCTTCTTATTCTCTGGAATTCCACACGGTCGTGTGGATTCACATGACTATGGTCTGCATCTGCTCTGGAAAGCCCACACGACCATGTCGATTCACACGGTCGTGGTCTTCTTCTTTTCTGGAGTGTGGCACGGGCATGTGAGTTCACACAGCCGAAGCTTGATTTGCCACGGCCAAGGCCACACAACCATGTGGGTTCACACAACCTGAGCTTGATCTTCTCTATGTTCACTCCAATATATATTTCATCCACTTTTGCTCCAAATGATGTCCTGTCAATAAGAAAACACACAAAGAGCATATCTCCAAAAAAGAAGTAGAAATATGATATTACAGTAAAATAGGTTGTAATAAACATATATTATTCTCATGAAATACAAGTAGATGTATGTCAAAACATGTATAAAAGTGTATATAATCTACGCACATCACACCCCCAGACTTAAACCTTTGCTTATCCATAAACAAAACCCACAATCTAGATTTATGTACATAGATGACATGTAATAATCCCTAGTGAATCAATATAAACCTATCATATAGTTCCATTGATGAGCATGATACAAAAATTGTTTGAGTGTGGCCTAAGTAAAAGTTCTGCATGTTTAGTGTGATGAGTGGCTTAACTTTTTCAAGTGTCAATCTCTAAGCCTAGTCAATTTTTCATTTAACCATGTTCCTCATACTTTCGGCGATACTTACCTACCACATGCAAGGTTCATCCCCCATAAAAAAATGTTATGCATCGTTTACACAAGATCTCAAAGGAATGCTCAGTATCAAGAGAAACATAGCACTCATTTTCCCAGTAACCTAACTCAATCTCAAATGGGTGAATTACTAGTTTCCGCTCACGATAACTAATTTTTTATCCCTTATTTTTTCTTTCTTTGAATATTTACAAAGTATTAAACTTGAACAAACCTTCATTTTTTTAGGGATTGATTTTTCCAAATAAGCTTACATGATCTGAGTTTATCCAGTAACTAAAATGTAGTTAAGAGGTCACCATAGAAGCAAGAGTACTAGTTCGGTTCTATAAATCATGGCTATTTTCAAAAATATCTACTATAAAAGTCAAGCATAATGTAAATAGATCCTAAAATTAGGCTAACATTGAAATTATTCTAGTAATAGCAATGCTCACTTCATGCTACTATAAATAGGAAAATATAAATTAATAGACATACAAGCATACTAAATCATACAACATAAATATTTAGATAAAATGTGCTTGTATTTTACTATGAGGAGCAAGTAACAATGACATGATGATTGATGCAACTAGAAAAGATTTATTAATAGAAATAAGCTAAACTAAAACCAGCACATCCCCCAGACTTAAACTTTTTAATTATCCCAATGAAAACTAGAAATATAATATGGATAAAATTTTGAAGTAAGAGAAGTTACTAAGTGATTAGCCCTAAGGCTACGCCATATGCTTGGAAATACTCCTCTATCTAACGCTCACATTCCTCCACTACTTTAAATCCTATAAAACAAAGATAGATAAAAAAAAAATTAAGTAGAGGATTTGGGCTTATTATGAAGAAAGAAATGAAAGCAAGAAAGAACTAAAGTCATAAAGAAAACAAGAACGAAGAACTTAGGTTGCCTCCCAAGAAGTGCTTGTTTAAAGTCATTAGCTTACCCCTTATTTAGATCACTTAAATTATGATCTTACCGGAGTGAGATACCTTCAGACTTTCTGGCTAATGGCCCATAATGCAGATGGAGCTTTTATCGTCGGAAACACAACTTGAGGGATTTCTCTCTCCTTCTCCTTCTCCTTAAAGGTTCTTCTTGATGGTTGGAGAGCATTCACTTGAAGTACCCAGGCCAAAAGCACAATGATTATAGTTTATGTTGAGTCCTTGTTATGATGAAAGTGAAGTATAGATAGAGGTGGGAGTGTCTAGCCTTGGGGTCTTCGGCTTTCCACCACTTCCCACTCGAAGGGTTGCATACAAATATTAACATCTGCTTCCTCTATAATCCCATCATCACTCAAGCATATACTATTAGAAGTTACAGCAAGAACAATAGCAAGATTGGTTGAAGATGTATCAATGGTCCTATCATTGTTTGGAGTATTATCAAATGCATCAACACCATGCAAAGTAGTAGAGGAATCCTGTAGAGCTATAGCATCATGATCACAGTCGCCCAATTGTGCCAACCAATTATGTTAGAGACTCAAATCCATCTCTAAACCCTTTGGTGCATTCTATGACTCATCTAGAATCTAAAGAAAGATTCACTTGAAATCCATTAATCATGGGTCCTAAATTGACTCTTTGAGCTTCCCCTAGAGCTCTTTACCCTAGCTATCTTGCTATCTTCCTAGGTGACTCATCTATTATGGCTAGACCACCATAATGCACCTCGTGTGATAATTGGCCTAACCACTTTACTTTCTTAACCTTAGACACACCTTGTCTTTGGTTAATTTCTCCTTATCCTTAACCTTGGATGATTTATCCTTGGTTGACTTATCCTTGAATTTCTTCTCTTTGCCATAGTTATAGGCAACCCTTGCATATATCTCTTCTTTAACCTTGGAGATTTCTCCCTTGCCATTAGCATGTGCAATCATTGCATGTGTCCTTTATTTGACCTTAGGGGATGATGATCGGTATCTCAAATACGATCTATTATTGTTGGATCTTTGGATATCTAACATCATACTTAATCCCTTAAATCCAACATCGAATATCTTAAGAAATTTTTCTAACTTATCAAGTTTTTCCCTTAAAATTTGATTTTTCTAATTCTGGATTTCTAACCCTAGAATCAACTTGTCTACCATGGGCATCCCTAGACCTAGCCACCTTCCTAAGCATATATCTCTCCTTCTTGGGATTAATGTCTTGATCCTTTACTACCTTCCTATCCTTAGGTATAATAGGTTATTTTTGCTTAAGTCTGACCTTAAAATTTGATTTTCTAGGATTATCAACCATGTAAACCCTATTTCTATTGTTATATCTAAATTCAAAATTATGCATGGGCATATGAACATATTTTTCATTTCTAGCATGCATAATAAACACACTAGGATTTGAATTGATACTTGAATTAAAATTCAAGTTGGGATTTACCCTCCTACTTACCATTGGAGTTTCCCCTTGACATGAGCATCCACATGGCTTGTTTCTCCTCTATTGTTTCAATTTCTCCATTTTCATAAGCTCTCCCTTCCTTGGGCATTTAAAGTGGTAATGACCTCGCTCACCACACGTGATGTATATGATGTACCACTTTTTCTTCTTGGCACCATCCTTCCTACAATCCACATTAAATCTTAAATGAATTTTAGTGGGTTTAGGAGTTAACTTCTTGAGCAAGGGACATCTACTTTTGTAATATCCCATCTCCCCACATCCAAAACATTTGATGTGGGCTTTAGTGCTCTTCTCGATGTATGCGGTTGAGGGTTAAGCTTCCAAGACTTCTTCTTCACATGTCTTGGACTCTTGTTCCTCATCCCTCAAAGATGTGGACGATTCCACTTCTTCCCTCGAAGATGTGGACGATTCCACTTCTTCCTCCTCTTCATATGTTGAGCACGTTTCAACATCTGATTGGTCCCTTTCCTCCTCTTAGACCAATGAGTCATTCTCCTTGGGCTCTTTCACTTCTTGGATTTGTGTAGGATCTTCATGAAGAGTAATAACCTTTTTCCAAAGGTCACTTATATTCTTGTATTTGCCTGCACTAGACAACACATTAGAAGGCAACAATTTTATCAAAATTTCTGTTACCTTCATGTTTGCCTCCAATTGTTCTCTTTGCTCCTTGGTCCAATATCGTGGTCGGAGACACTTTCCCTTCTTATCCGTTAGAGCTTCAAAAGGTTCCTCCAATGTTATCCAATGGTTCTAATCTATTTGGAATCATGTCTCCAAGTGCTTCCTCCAATACTCGAAGTCTTTGCACTCGTATAGAGGTGGAATTCGGATGTCCCATCCTAGTGCTCCTTTTGACTCCATTGTGATACCGCTTGTTGGTATCAGACGATTTCCAAAAATTGTTGACTTCTTCCTCTAATGCATTACTCCTTTTGGCGATTAGTTCTTCAAGAGTGCTCCTTGCTCTGATACCAATTATTTGGACCTTGATCACCGCCTAGAGGGGGTGAATAGACAGTCACCCAAATCATTCACTTTCTACGTATTTGTTAATGTACAACGAAAATACAAAACTAATATGAATACAAAAGCTAAAAATAAGAAAGAAAACCAACAAACTCTAACACATTTGTTTATGTGGTTCAAAGATGAAACTCCTACTCCACGGTGTGTCTGTAAGGCGGATGATCCCTCAATCCATTGGTGGATTAATACTGGGAACTCTAGCTAGCTCAATCCTCCTTGTCAGTGGAGAAACCTCACCCCAAACTCGATCAAAATCACTTGGATTACTTTGAGTTTTAGAAACTCTATTAGGGGTTAACCACCTATAATTTCTTCACCAAAGTCAACCACCCCGAGATCCATTATATAGAGCTCGGGAGGAAACACCCAAGCTGTGTTTCTAACTTCAGTTGACTGTCATACTTACCAGTCGACTGAACTTTATGGAATTCGATTGTTACAACCTAACAACTTGATTTCAGTCGATTGCCAAAAAATGGATCAATCAATTGAACCACATGGGTTGAGCGAACAGAAGTATTCTGTTAGCTCCTAGTCGACTGTGGTTGACTAGTCCAGTCGACTGGTAATCCTAGAACCATAAACCCCTGAATTTCATTCCAAGTTTGCAAGTTCTGAACCACTAATTGACTAGGATATATACCAGTTGACTGATAAATCTTAGCTTAGGGTTTTAACCCCCGAGTATAATCACTCATGATCTTGTTCTCACCCGCATAACCATAACCTTGTCTTCTAGCCTCCTCCATCAGCCTTCCATCCCTCAGATACTTTTTCATCCTTTATACCTTGCTTTAAAGAGTTTCCTTCTGCCTTGTCCTTGTTGTCGAATCTTCCTTTGTCAAGTTACACTTAGACTTACACAACCTAGCCTCAAGCTTGAACTTACACTGCTAAGACTCCCATGCTTGGACTTCACCTTTACCAAGATTACACTTGGACTTTCCTTTGTACTTGTCACCTGCACATTCAATAGGGCATATTAAATATAGATACAAATCTTAACTTAAACTCTTTGCCGAAACATCAAAACCTAAGAGTACACTGATTGCTCCAACACTTATATGTTTGTCCATCTTATAGGGAGTTGAGTCCCCAAGAGTCAAAAATCTAATCCAAATTATGTAGGGGAGTAGAGCCCCATGAGTTGGAGATTTGATTGGGACAATAAAGGGTATTAGAGTCCCATGAGTCAGAGATCTAATCGGAACAATATAGGGGAGCATAGTCCCATGAGTCAGAGATCCGATCAGGACAATGTATTAGAGTAGAGCCCCGCGAGTCAGAGATTTGATAGGGATGATATAGGGGAGAAAAGCCCCATGAGTCAGAGATTCGATTGGGACAATGTAAGGGACCAGAGCCTCGTGAGCTGGAAGTCTAATTGGGATGATATAAGGGAGTAGAGCCCTGTGAGTATCGAGACGATATATGGGAACCAAACTGTTAGGATCGATGGTCGCGGCTAGAGAGGGGGGGTGTGAATAGCCGACCCCAAATCTTCATTTCTTTCTCAACACGCGTCGATGTAACGAGTTTCGGAGATATACTCCTACTCCTCGGCGTGTCCGTAAGGTGGACGAAGCCTATCAATCCGTCGGTGGATGAGTCCCCGGAGAACCGGCTAATATATATACTCCTTCTGGGTGGAGAAATCTCGCCACAATCTTTCTTGCACCAGCAAGAATAGGAGTACAAGAATACACAAGAAGAAGCAACAATATGAATGTAAAAACAAACAATCTTGCCTTCTCGTTGGCTATTGATGAAGCATCAACTTCACGGGCCAAATACAGCAGCAACTGTTGGAGACCCCAGCCGAGGAAGCTCACGCGAAGCTTCAGCTAAGAAGAGCTCAGCAAAGCTCAGCAACAGCAAGCTCTTACAGAAGCAAGAGGTAGCAGCTGAGGAGAGGAAGAAGAAGAAGTAGAAGCAGAAGCTTCGGACCAGAAGAAAAGTATCCTGTAGCAGCCCTCGATCTCTTTTATATAGCCTGAACCTGCAACTGCACCTGCAAAGCAGACAGCGAAGAAGACGGAGATACCCGTTGAATCTCAACGGATATACCTAGACCGATCAGGACATATCCTGATCGGTCCAGGAAGACCCTGATCGGTCCTGGGGACCGATCAGAGCTTCCTCTGATCGGTCCAGAGACCGATCAGCATGCTTGTCCCTTCCTTTTCTCCCGAACTTCTGTTCGCTTTCTAATCGGTCTGCAGACCGATCAGATAACATACAGTAGCATACTGTTTGGTTACTGATCGGTCACCAGACCGATCAGATAACCCAGTGTATCACTGGATCGATCCACTGATCGATCCAGCTCTTGGTTTTTGCCCAAACCAAGTCCCACGCCTTCCAAACCAATATCCGGTCAACCTTGACCTATTGGTATCTCATGCTTAGCATCTGGTCACTCCCTTGACCTGCTAAGACTCCCTACCAAGTGTCTGCTCAATCCCTTTAACCCACTTAGACTTTTCTCTTCGTGCCAAGTATCCGGTCACTCCCTTGACCTACTTGACCCTCACAACACTAGATGTCCGATCAGCCTTGTTCCATCTGGATTTTTCCTTGCCCGGCTTTACTCACCAGGACTTCCCAACTGCCTGGCTTCACTCACCAGGACTTTCCCTTGCCTGGCTTCACTCACCAGAACTTTCACCAACTGCCTGGCTTCACTCACCAGGACTTTCACTTTCACCTAGCTTCACTCACTAGGGTTTTCACCTGGCTTCACTCACCAGGATTTCCAATCTGCCTGGCTTCACTCACCAGGACTTTCCCGTCTGCCTGGCTTCACTCACCAGGACTTTCCATCTGCCTGGCTTCACTCACCGAAACTTTCACCTGGCTTCACTCACCAGGATTTTCACCTGGCTTCACTCACCAGGACTTTCCAAACTGCCTAGCTTCACTCACTAGGACTTTTCCGTCTGCCTGGCTTCACTCACCAGGACTTTCACCTGGTTTTACTCATCAGGATTTTCTATCTGCCTTCCTGGTCTAGAGAACGAGCTACCGAGCCCTCTCTGACCTAGTCCGGAGAACGAGCTACCGAGCCCTCTCCGACTTCGTCCGGTCCAGAGAACGAGCTACTAAGCCCTCTCTGACCTAGTCCGGAGAACGAGCTACCGAGCCCTCTCTGACCATAGTCCGGAGAACGAGCTACCGAGCCCTCTCTGACCATAGTCCGGAGAACGAGCTACCGAGCCCTCTCCGACTTCCACATGCCAAGTTCCCATACTTGGACTTCTCCGTGCCAAGTCTCCATACTTGGACTTTCTCCCGTGCCAAGCTCCCTGCTTGGACTTTTCCCGTGCCAAGCTCCCTGCTTGGACTTTTCCGTGCCAAGTCAACTCACCTCGGGTCAACCAGGTCAACTTTGACCAAGGGTTGCACCCACAACCTCCCAAGTTTCTGTTCTTGTCAAACATCAAGATACAACTTGAGTCAGGTCAACTCGAGTCAGGTCAACCAGGTCAACCTTGACCTAAGGTTGCACCAACAATCTCCCATCAAAATACAACTCTTCTGTTCTCATCAAACATCAAAATACAACTCGAGTCAGGTCAACTCGAGTCGGGTCAACCAGGTCAACCTTGACCTAAGGTTGCACCAACAATCTCCCCCTTTTTGATGTTTGACAAAACCATAACCTAACTTAGGTTTTCTAATGTTCTTCCTTGAACATTCTCCCCAAACCTACACTCTCCCCCTTTTTGACACACATCAAAAAGAGTGAATCAAGGTCAAGAGTTTCTTTCTAATGAAGGTCTCATACCTTTCATTGAAACCCTTAATTTCCCCCTTGATACTAAGGTCAACAATTAACTTAGTGATAATCTCATATCACTCAAGTCTTTAGGAGTAAAAACTCCCCCTAAAAGTCAACTCCCCCTTGACTAATAGGTAAAACTCCCCCTAAAGGTCAACTCCCCCTTGACCATTGCACCAACAATGTCTTGGAGAGTTTCAAGCATTTAGAAATCCAAAACACCAACTCCCAGCTGAAATTTCAGACAAAACAGTCGAAAATCAGCAAGTTGGCACGCGCTGATCGGTCACCTGACCGATCAGACCTTCCCTGGATCGGTCAAGTGACCGATCCAGAGTGCCCTGGACCGATCAGAATCCCCTCTGATTGGTCCCCAACTCTGATATCAGAAGTTTCTGATTTTTCTACTTCCGAAATTCAGAAATCTCTCAAAAATCACATAAAATTTCAAAAATTGTAAAATTTTGAGGATACATTCCTCATAACATATATTATCACGAAAAAATAATTTTCGATGAAAATAACTTCCATTTTCAAAACTTGATACAAAGTTCGAAAAACTTTGAAATAGTTCAAGTTTAACTCAACTTTGTTTCAACTTGCTCAATGATGAATGCTATCACTAGAAAAGCTTCATCAAGGTTTTTCAAATCAATTTTAAAATGATTTTAAACCATTTAATTTAGGACCATAATCTCAGGACTATATGTACATGACTTGTACATAAGTTTTCCCTATGATCCTCCAATTAGAATTAGGCTCATCTAGGTACAAGAACTATGCACCTTGATCCTAACTCATCATCCTAATATCTCACACACATCTAAGGTGTATCAAACACATCCAAGTCAATTTTGATATGAGATATGGGTTTAGGTCGTCTTAGGCTAGGTTCTCATGCATTTTCTAAACAACAATTTGATCTCCATATCAAATTATGTTTTTGTCCTTAAACCAATTTAATTGATTATAAATGCAAGAGATGATGACATGGCATAATATAATATCATTAGTAAAAACATGTGCCAATGTCATGATGTCATGGCATAAAGTATGAAACTTAAATAAAGCATGACATTTAGCTAACCTAAGCATTATCATGACATTTTAAATGATCATAAATTAAGTATGATGTCATGACATGGCATATGACGATCAATATATGGCAAACAACATATAAAGGTATAGAAAATACTTAATTCTAGCCTTAGTTGCCATTTTTGATAATCTTGATTATTTTGCCATAGGTTCTATATTCCTAAGTGTAATAGACCTAAAATCATATACCAAAGATTTTTGGTTAATTATGTGCCAATTAGATTGACTCTAGGAAACTCCTCAAATGTGATTGACACATCCTAATCACCTTAGGAATAATTTTTCATTTCATTTTCAAAGCTTGATTACACCTTGAAAATTCCTAAAGTGCTACCTTTTGCCATGATTAGGTTAACTACCTATTCAAGTGAGGTTGGCATACCTTAAACCATCTAGCGTGATGGAATCACGCTCCTAGGAACCCAATACCTATTGGAGCTCATTGGGTTCACTAAATATTCACTAGGGATGACTTCCCTAGCAACCCTCCTAATGACCCTCCTAGGCTTTAAAACCTTAATCATTTGGGACTCATCGAGATCAACCCTAGAGGCGACTCCCCTTGTGACCTTGGTGATGGTCTTCCTAGCCCTAGATTTTGTTCCATAATCGAATGGAACATTGTGATAAGTGGGCTTGACCACTTGGGACTTAGGTTTGTGACTCAAACCTTTCATGTCCTTGGACTTGGGTTTTTGACCCTTAGACCCTAGAGTTGACTTCTCTAAATTTTTAAGGGTCTTTTCTAAAGTGTCAAGTCTTGACCTCAAGACTTGATTCTCCTTTTCTAATACCTCAAGTTTTAATTTGTCATTGTTCTTTGAGGTACTCCTAGGCATATGTCTAGTAGTTTTGGGATTCCTATCTAGGTTTCCCTTAACCTTAGATGAGTTAATCCTAGGGTTGACATTTCTAGAGTTGTCCTTATTCAAGCTAACATGTTTAGCACCTAAGCACATATATTGATTCCTATAATTAACATGCTTATCATTATTAACAATTGTAACAAAACTACTAGCATGTGTCTTATTGCAAGAATGAGACTTAAATGTTACCTTAGGGTTTGCCTTAGCTCCCCCTATTGACGTGCTCGGTCTCTTGTCCTTGTGAGGTTGCCTCCCCCTCGGACATTGACTCCTATAGTGTCCCTTTCGCTTGCATTGGAAGCACACCACGTGCTCCTTGCCTTTGCGTGTCGGGACTCCGGCTTCCTTGACCTTTGGCGCCGGTGGAGTCTTCCTAACCCTCTTTGGACACTTACTCTTATAATGCCAAAATTCCCTACACTCAAAGCACATTATGTGTAATTTATTTGAAATTAAATGGCTTGAGTTACCTAGGGTTGAGGATGGATGTGAGCTCTCTTCTTCATCCCTTCCGGAGATAGAAGCTTCTTCTTCTTGCTCCGATCTTGAAGAGGAACTCTCCTCCTCTTCTTCCTTAGATGTTGAGTAGCCCTCAACCTCTAAATCTATACCTCCATGATGTGAGCTACTTGGCTCACTTGACTCCTCTTCATGACTTGAAGTGGAGTTCTCCTCATGGAACTTTGCCAAATTATTCCACAACTCCTTGGCATCGTTATATCCACCTATCCTACACAAAACATCATTAGGTAAAGAAAATTCAATGATTTTCGTTACCTCATCATTGATGGTTGATTGGTGGATTTGCTCCTTCGTCCACTTCTTCTTCTCCAAAAGTTCTCCTTCTTTATCCAATGGAGGAGTAAAACCTAATTGCACACACCTCCAATTTTCTATGTTAGTCATAAGAAAGTACTTCATTCTTACCTTCCAAAACGCGAAGTCGTCGCGATCGTAGAAAGGTGGAATTGTGACGTCTTCTCCAAATAACTCAATTCTCTAGCTCGTGCTCCCCCGGGTGTTGATCCAACGAAGAGCGACCTGGCTCTGATACCACTTGTTATGATCGATGGTCGCGGCTAGAGAGGGGGGGTGTGAATAGCCGACCCCAAATCTTCGTTTCTTTCTCAACACGCGTCGATGTAACGAGGTTCGGAGATATACTCCTACTCCTCGGCGTGTCCGTAAGGTGGACGAAGCCTATCAATCCGTCGGTGGATGAGTCCCCGGAGAACCGGCTAATATATATACTCCTTCTGGGTGGAGAAACCTCGCCACAATCTTTCTTGCACCAGCAAGAATAGGAGTACAAGAATACACAAGAAGAAGCAACAATATGAATGTAAAAACAAACAATCTTGCCTTCTCGTCGACTGTTGATGAAGCAGCAACTTCACGGGCCAAATACAGCAGCAACTGTTGGAGACCCCAGCCGAGGAAGCTCACGCGAAGCTTCAGCTAAGAAGAGCTCAGCAAAGCTCAGCAACAGCAAGCTCTTACAGAAGCAAGAGGTAGCAGCTGAGGAGAGGAAGAAGAAGAAGTAGAAGCAGAAGCTTCGGACCAGAAGAAAAGTATCCTGTAGCAGCCCTCGATCTCCTTTATATAGCCTGAACCTGCAACTGCACCTGCAAAGCAGACAGCGAAGAAGACGGAGATACCCGTTGAATCTCAACGGATATACTGTTGGGACCGATGATCTCGGCTAGAGAGGGGGGTGTGAATAGCCACCCCAAATCCTTCGCGTTTCTTCCTACGATTAGGGTTAGCGCAGCGGAAATGAAACGTAGAAACGAAAAGGAAGAAAACAAACCTCAAACTCGATGGATGTAACGAGGTTCGGAGGTGATACTCCTACTCCTCAGCGTGTCCGTAAGGTGGACGAGCCCTATCAATCCGTCGGTGGATGAGTCCCCGGAGAACCGGCTAATAAGTACTCCTTGTGGGTGGAGAAACCTCGCCACAATAACTTACAACAGCAATATGGAAATACAAAGAAGAGCAAGAATAAAATACACAATGAATGTACAAATACTCGCTTGCCTTCTCGTCGACTGAAGTCCCGGATGAAGCACCAACTTCACGGACGAATGCCAACAAGCAACTCAGTCGAAGAAGCTCACCCGAAGCTTCGGAGCTCAGCAAAGCTCAAGAGCACAGCAGTGAAGAAGCAGAAGCTTCGGACCAGAAGAAGAGTGAGAGAGTTACTGCACTGTAGAAGCCCTCAGCCCTCTTATACCTGCATCCACCTGCGAAGAAGAAGCCAGAAGACAGAAGACCGTTGGCTCACAACGGATAGTTCTGGACCGATCAGGCTGAAGCCTGATCGGTCCAGGATACCTCTGATCGGTCCTGGGGACCGATCAGAGCTTCCTCTGATCGGTCCAGGGACCGATCAGCATGCATTCCCTTCCTTTTCTCCCGAACTTTTTGCCTTCTGATCGTTGTTTCCTGATCGGTCTGCAGACCGATCAGATAACACTCAGTAGGCTACTGTTTGGTTACTGATCGGTCACCAGACCGATCCAGATACCCAGTGTATCACTGGATCGATCCACTGATCGATCCAGAGCTTGGTTTTTTGCCCAAACCAAGTCTCAAACCTTCCAAACCAACATCCGGTCAATCTTGACCTATTGGTACATCATGCTTAGCATCCGGTCACTCCCTTGACCTGCTAAGACTCCCCACCAAGTGTCCAGTCAATCCCTTTGACCCACTTGGACTTTTCTCTTCGTGCCAAGTATCCGGTCACTCCCTTGACCTACTTGACCTTCACAATACCAGATGTCTGATCACCCTTGATCCATCTGGATTTTCCCTTGCCCGGCTTCACTCACCAGGACTTTCACCTAGCTTCACTCACTAGGGTTTTCACCTGGCTTCACTCACTAGGTTTTCCAATCTGCCCGGCTTCACTCACCAGGACTTTCCAACTGCCTGGCTTCACTCACCAGGACTTTCCCACTGCCTGGCTTCACTCACCAGGACTTTCCGAACTGTCTGGTTTCACTCACCAGGACTTTCCGAACTGCCTGGTTTCACTCACCAGGACTTTCCGAACTTCCTGGCTTCACTCACCAGGACTTTTCCAACTGTCTAGCTTCACTCTCCAGGACTTTCCCTTTCACCTAGCTTCACTCACTAGGATTTTCATTCTGCCTAACATCCCAGTTAGGACTTCCTAGTCAAGTATCCGGTCAACTTTGACCTACTTGACTCTTCTTCATTCAACTTGATCAGACCTTGATCAGTATCTCTCCGTATGGACAACTGCACCTGCATTGTCCATGTCTACATGTATTTCTGTATTGACAAACATCAAAACCATGACCAAAGTTTACGCTTGGTCAACTAGGTCAACCTTGACCTACTGGAAATTGCACCAACAATCTCCCCCTTTTTGATGTTTGACAATACCTTTAAGTTAGGCTAATCCAATAGCCTCAACTTTCCTCATGCCACTAGGTAATGAAACATAAGTTACAACCTTACATTCTCCTTCTAAGAAGGCAACCTCCTTCTTAGATAATGAAGGCCTAACTTAAACCCTTCATTCTCCCCCTATTGGCACACATCAACAAACTCTCCCCCTGAAGAGTAAGTTATCGTTGTTCACAACTTCACTCGTCGTGATCAACAAACTCTCCCACTAACTCCAATGTTCTTCCTTGAACATTCTCTAAACATTCTTCCCCTTTTTGACATACATCAAAAGGAGTGAATCAAGGTCAAGAGTTTATTCCTAATGAAAGTCTCATACCTTTCATTGAAACCCTTAATTTCCCCCTTGATACTAAATTCAACAATCAACTTAGTGATAATCCCATATCACTCATCCTCAAAAATTTCGACGAGTAAAAACTCCCCCTAAAAGTCAACTCCTCCTTGACTAATAGGTAAAACTCCCCCTAAAGGTCAACTCCCCCTTGACCATTGCACTAACAATGTCTTGGAGAGTTTCAAACCTTTAGAAATCCAAAACACCAACTCCCAGCTGAAATTTCAGACAAAACAGTCGAAAATCAGCAAGTTGGCACGCGCTGATCGGTCACCAGACCGATCAGCCTTCACTGGATCGGTCACCAGACCGATCCACACTTTCCTGGATCGGTCCTAGTGACCGATCCAGAATCCTCTCTGATCGGTCCACAAGTCTGATATCAGAATTTCTGATTTTCCTCCCGAAATTCAGAAACTCCTAGAAAATTACAGAAAATTCCAAAAATTGTGAAATTTTGAGGATACATTCCTCATAACATATACTATCAAGGCAAAATAGTTTTCTATGAAAATAACTTCCCTTTTCAAATCTTGATACAAAGTTCAAAAGTCTTTGAAATAGCTCAAAGTTAACTCATTTTGTATCACTTTGCTCAATGATGAATGCTATCACTAGAAAAGCTTCATCAAGGTTTTTTAAATCAATTTTGAAATGATTTTAAACCATTTAATTTAGGACAACAATCTTTGGGCTAAATGTACATGACTTGTACATAAGCTTTCCCTATGATCCCCAATTTTGAATTAGGCTCATCTAGGTACAAGAACTATGCACCTTGTTCCTAACTCATCATCCTAATATCTCACACACATCTAAGGTGTATCAAACACATCCAAGTCAATTTTGATGTGAGATATGGGTTTAGGTTATCTTAGGCTAAGGTCTCATGCATTTTCTAAACATCAATTTGATCT
The DNA here is from genome assembly GCF_018446385.1 of Zingiber officinale. NCBI lineage: Eukaryota > Viridiplantae > Streptophyta > Magnoliopsida > Zingiberales > Zingiberaceae > Zingiber > Zingiber officinale. The sequence continues at coordinate 119,344,697 of NC_056000.1, read as the reverse complement.
CCATATCAAATTGTGTTTTTAACCTTAAATCAATTTCATTGATTATAAATGCAAGAGAAGATGACATGGCATAAAATGATATCATACATAATAACATGTGCCAGTGTCATGATGTCATGGCATAAAGTATGAAACTTAAATAAAGCATGACATTTAAACAACCTAAGCATTATCATGACATTTTAAATGATCATAAAATAAATATGATGTCATGGCATGGCATATGGCAAGCAATATATGGCAAATAACATGTAAAGGTATAGAAAATACCTAACTCTAGCCTTAGTTGTCATTTTTGATCATTTTGCCATAAAATCCATATTCCTAAGTGTATTAGACCTAAAATCATATACTAAGGATTTTTAGATCACTATGTGCCAATTAGATTGACCCTAGAAAACTCTTCAATTGTGATTGGCACATCCTAAACACCTTAGGAATAATTTTTCATTTCATTTCCAAGGCTTGATTACACCTTGAAAATTCCTAAAGTGCCACCTTTTGCCATGATTAGGTTAACTACCTATTCAAGTAAGGTTGGCACACCCTAACTCATCTAGCGTGATGAAATCACGCTCCTAGGAACCCAATACCTATTGGAGCTCATTGGGTTCACTAAATATTCACTAGGGATGACTTCCCTAGCAACCCTCCTCCTAGGCTTTAAAGCCTTGGTCATTTGGGACTCATCAAGATCCACTCTAGGGGTGACTCCCCTTGTGACCTTGGTGATGGTCTTTCTAGCCCTAGGTCTTGTTCCATAATCGAATGGAACATTGTGATAAGTGGGCTTGACCACTTGGGACTTAGGTTTGTGACCCAAACCTTTCTTATCCTTGGACTTGGGTTTTTGACCCCTAGACTCTAGAGTCAAATCCTCAAGAGCCTTTTCTAGAGAGTCAAGTCTTGACCTCAAGACAAGATTTTCTTTCTCTAATACCTCAAGCTTTAATTTATCATTTTTTTTTGAGGTATTCCTAGGCATGTGTCTAGTTGATTTGGGATTTCTACCTAGGTTCTCCCTAACCTTAGATGAGTTAATCCTAGGATTGACATTTCTAGTGTTGTCCTTACCTAGGCTAACATGTTTAGCACCTAAGCACCTATATTGGTTCCTAAAGTTAACATGCTTATCATTATTAACAATTGCAACAAAACTACTAGCATGTGTCTTATTGCAAGAGTGAGACTTAAATGTTACCTTAGGGTTTGCCTTCGCTCCCCCTATTGACGTGCTCGGTCTCTTGTCCTTGTGAGGTTGCCTCCCCCTAGGACATTGACTCCTATAGTGTCTCCTTCGCTTGCATTGGAAGCACACCACGTGCTCCTTGCCCTTGCGTGTTGGGACTCCGGCTTCCTTGACCTTTGGCGCCGGTGGAGTCTTTCTAACCCTCTTTGGACATTTACTCTTGTAATGTCCAAATTCCCTACACTCAAAGCACATTATGTGTAATTTGCTAGAAACTAAATGGCTTGAGTTACCTAGAGCTGAGGATGGATGAACGCTCTCTCCTTCATCCCTTCCGGAGGTAGAAGCTTCTTCTTCTTGCTCCAAACTTGAAGAAGAACTCTCCTCTTCTTCTTCTTTAGATGTTGAGTGGCCCTCAACTTCTAAATCCATTCCTCCATGAAGTGAGCTACTTGGCTCACTTGACTCCTCTTCATGACTTGAAGTGGAGTTCTCCTCATGGAACTTTGCCAAGTTGTTCCACAATTCCTTGGCATCGTTATATCCACCTATCCTACACAAAACATCATTAGGTAAAGAAAATTCAAAAATTTTCAATACCTCATCGTTGACTAGGGATTGGTGGACTTGTTCCTTGGTCCACTCCTTCTCTAGGGTTTCTCCTTTCTTGTCCATCGGAGGCTTGAAACCTAATTGAACACAACTCCAATTTTCAAGGTTAGTCATAAGAAAGTACTTCATTCTTACCTTCCAAAACGCGAAGTCGTCGCGATCATAGAAAGGTGGAATGGTGATGTCTTCTCCGAGTTGATCCATCTCTAGCTTGTGCTCCCTCGGGTGTTAATCCGGCGAAGAGCGACCTCGCTCTGATACCACTTGTTGGGACCGATGATCTCGGCTAGAGAGGGGGTGTGAATAGCCGCCCCAAATCCTTCGCGTTTCTTCCTACGATTAGGGTTAGCGCAGTGGAAATGAAACGTAGAAACGAAAAGGAAGAAAACAAACCTCAAACTCGATGGATGTAACGAGGTTCGGAGGTGATACTCCTACTCCTCGGCGTGTCCGTAAGGTGGACAAGCCCTATCAATCCGTCGGTGGATGAGTCCCCGGAGAACCGGCTAATAAGTACTCCTTGTGGGTGGAGAAACCTCGCCACAATAACTTGCAACAGCAATATGGAAATACAAAGAAGAGCAAGAATAAAATACACAATGAATGTACAAATACTCGCTTGCCTTCTCGTCGACTGAAGTCCCGGATGAAGCACCAACTTCACGGACGAATGCCAACAAACAACTCAGTCGAAGAAGCTCACCCGAAGCTTCGGAGCTCAGCAAAGCTCAAGAGCACAGCAGTGAAGAAGCAGAAGCTTCGGACCAGAAGAAGAGTGAGAGAGTTCCTGCACTGTAGAAGCCCTCAGCCCTCTTATACCTGCATCCACCTGCGAAGAAGAAGCCAGAAGACCGAAGACCGTTGGCTCACAACGGATAGTTCTGGACCGATCAGGCTGAAGCCTGATCGGTCCAGGATACCTCTGATCGGTCCTGGGGACCGATCAGAGCTTCCTCTGATCGGTCCAGGACCGATCCCCTTCCTTTTCTCCCGAACTTTTTGCCTTCTGATCGTTGTTTCCTGATAGGTCTGCAGACCGATCAGATAACACTCAGTAGGCTACTGTTTGGTTACTGATCGGTCACCAGACCGATCCAGATACCCAGTGTATCACTGGATCGATCCACTGATCGATCCAGAGCTTGGTTTTTTTGCCCAAACCAAGTCCCAAACCTTCCAAACCAACATCCGGTCAACCTTGACCTATTGGTACATCATGCTTAGCATCCGGTCACTCCCTTGACCTGCTAAGACTCCCCACCAAGTGTCCGGTCAATCCCTTTGACCCACTTGGACTTTTCTCTTCGTGCCAAGTATCCGGTCACTCCCTTGACCTACTTGACCTTCACAATACCAGATGTCTGATCACCCATGATCCATCTGGATTTTCCCTTGCCCGGCTTCACTCACCAGGACTTTCACCTAGCATCACTCACTAGGGTTTTCACCTGGCTTCACTCACTAGGTTTTCCAATCTGCCCGGCTTCACTCACCAGGACTTTCCAACTGTCTGGCTTCACTCACCAGGACTTTCCCACTGCCTGGCTTCACTCACCAGGACTTTCCCACTGCCTGGCTTCACTCACCAGGACTTTCCGAACTGTCTGGTTTCACTCACCAGGACTTTCCAAACTGCCTGGTTTCACTCACCAGGACTTTCCGAACTTCCTGGCTTCACTCACCAGGACTTTTCCAACTGCCTGGCTTCACTCTCCAGGACTTTCTCTTTCACCTAGCTTCACTCACTAGGATTTTCATTCTGCCTAACATCCCAGTTAGGACTTCCCAGTCAAGTATCCGGTCAACCTTGACCTACTTGACTCTTCTTCATTCAACCTGATCAGACCTTGATCAGTATCTCTCCGTATGGACAACTGCACCTGCATTGTCCATGTCTACATGTATTTCTGTATTGTTAAACATCAAAACCATGACCAAAGTTTACGCTTGGTCAACTAGGTCAACCTTGACCTACTGGAAATTGCACCAACATATACCTGGACCGATCAGGACATATCCTGATCGGTCCAAGAAGACCCTGATCGGTCCTGGGGACCGATCAGAGCTTCCTCTGATCGGTCCAGAGACCGATCAGCATGCATGTCCCTTCCTTTTCTCCCGAACTTCTGTTCGCTTTCTAATCGGTCTGCAGACCGATCAGATAATATACAGTAGCATACTGTTTGGTTACTGATCGGTCACCAGACCGATCAGATAACCCAGTGTATCACTGGATCGATCCACTGATCGATCCAGCTCTTGGTTTTTGCCCAAACCAAGTCTCACGCCTTCCAAACCAATATCCGGTCAACCTTGACCTATTGGTATCTCATGCTTAGCATCTGGTCACTCCCTTGACCTGCTAAGACTCCCTACCAAGTATCCGGTCAATCCCTTTGACCCACTTAGACTTTTCTCTTCGTGCCAAGTATCCGATCACTCCCTTGACCTACTTGACCTTCACAACACCAGATGTCCGATCAGCCTTGATCCATCTGGATTTTTCCTTGCCCGGCTTTACTCACCAAGACTTCCCAACTGCCTGTCTTCACTCACCAGGACTTTCCCTTGCCTGGCTTCACTCACCAGGACTTTCACCAACTGCCTGGCTTCACTCACCAGGACTTTCACTTTCACCTAGCTTCACTCACTAGGGTTTTCACCTGGCTTCACTCACCAGGATTTCCAATCTGCCTGGCTTCACTCACCAGGACTTTCCCGTCTGCCTGGCTTCACTCACCAGGACTTTCCATCTGCCTGGCTTCACTCACCAGGACTTTCACCTGGCTTCACTCACCAGGATTTTCACCTGGCTTCACTCACCAGGACTTTCCAAACTGCCTAGCTTCACTCACTAGGACTTTTCCGTCTGCCTGGCTTCACTCACCAGGACTTTCACCTGGCTTTACTCATCAGGATTTTCTATATGCCTTCCTGGTCTAGAGAACGAGCTACCGAGCCCTCTCTGACCTAGTCCGGAGAACGAGCTACCGAGCCCTCTCCGACTTCGTCCGGTCCAGAGAACGAGCTACCAAGCCCTCTCTGACCTAGTCCGGAGAACGAGCTACCGAGCCCTCTCCGACTTCCACATCCGGTCCAGACAACGAGCTACCGAGCCCTCTCTGACCATTGTCCGGAGAACGAGCTACCGAGCCCTCTCCGACTTCCACATGCCAAGTTCCCATACTTGGACTTCTCCGTGCCAAGTCTCCATACTTGGACTTTCTCCCGTGCCAAGCTCCCTGCTTGGACTTTTCCCGTGCCAAGCTCCCTGCTTGGACTTTTCCGTGCCAAGTCAACTCACCTCGGGTCAACCAGGTCAACTTTGACCAAGGGTTGCACCCACAACCTCCCAAGTTTCTGTTCTTGTCAAACATCAAGATACAACTTGAGTCAGGTCAACTCGAGTCAGGTCAACCTTGACCTAAGGTTGCACCAACAATCTCCCATCAAAATACAACTCTTCTGTTCTCGTCAAACATCAAAATACAACTCTAGTCAGGTCAACTCGAGTCGGGTCAACCAGGTCAACCTTGACCTAAGGTTGCACCAACACAAACCACGTGAGTCAGAGATCTACTCGGGATGATGTAGGGGAGTAGAACCCCATGAGTTGAGGATCCTCCAAGCTAGCAAAATGAAGCACAGAGGGAGCATGACAACCTCACATGGGTTGTCATTTAAGTGATGTCAGACAACCTTGTACCTCTGCTATGAGCTCTAGTCGGACTTCTGCTTTCGACAATCCTCGCGACAATCTTGGAGACTCTCCTTAGGGTCTTTTCTATTGGTTTCTTCGAGTTTTGTTAGTTGTGGCCCCACTAGAATTTCTTACTGCATAAGGATCTAATCAAGTTAATCCTTCTTGCTGCAGATCTCGCAAATGAATCGTTGAAATTCTGGATTTGTTAGAATGGCTCAAACTTCACTATTGCAGTTTACTTCACTTCTGCAAAGGTGTGAAAGTAGAGTCTTCATATAAAAATTGGCTTTTGCAATCTCTAACTCTTCTTTTTAACCCATATTTATATATAATGTCGAAACTTTCATCCTCATCACCCCCTGCAGAAACAACCCTAGCGACTCAACTCTGTTCCTTACCCATGAACGCTCTTGCTCGAACCTTTATTTCACACTCTCAAGCATGAGTTCTTCAACTTCGTATACAACTACAATCAATGCAACGAGGAGACAAGTCTATCAAAAAAAATATGCAATCAATCAAAACCATTGCCAACAATCTAGCTATAATTAGGCTTCCAATTTGAGAAACAGATTTACTATACATGTTCTTGTAAGTTTGAAACCTCAATATGACAACTTTATTCCTAGCGTAACAACTCGTATGGATAAAGTGTCACTTGATACCCTTCATGTCATGCTATCCTCTCATGAAATACTCCTACAATTACAATCTCAAAGGATGTCAGATGTTATAGCTCTTACAACACATACAACTCACAAAACTGATAGTGCTACCCATCATCAACATAATCAACGAAATCAAGGTGGAAGAAATAGAGGACGAGGATAAGGATAGGACAAGGGCAAGGATGAGGTCAAGAACATTGTCAAATCTGTTTCAACCATGGTCAATTTCCTCATCAATATTATAAGAGATCTAATTCAAACTTTCCATGAGGTTTTGCATCTTCAAATTAAGCTTCACCCTTAACTTTATCATCTCATCTAAGAGCATTCTCCCTTGCAAGCAATCCTTATATACCTATGACAAATTCTTCAATTTGGGATGACATCTAGATTCTGGAGTAACTCATCATGTTACATCGGATTATGACATTCTTGCAGAACCTTCCTCCTATCATAGGCATGACATAGTACAAGTAGGCAACGACTTAGGTTTACAAATTGATCACTTTGGAAATACATTTTTTAATTCATCTGGTCGACTCTTTCACATGCGTAATATATTTCATGTTCTCTCCATCACTAAAAATTTACTTTCGATTCATCAATTTTCTCTTAACAATAATGTATTCTTTAAATTTCACTCTTATCATTGTCTTATGAAGGATCCCATAACTGGAACCATCCAACTCTAAGGAGAAATTACAGATGGTCTTTATTACCTTCGACTAAATCCACCAAAGCCCTCATTGGAGAAACCACAAATAAATCCTCTTGACACACATGACTTGGTCATCCATTTTTATGTCTTGTTCAAGAAATCATTAGTCAATTTGACTTACCAACTTCTATGGTATCCTCATCACATTCTTGTGAAGCTTTTTTGAAAGCAAAAAGCCATAAATTACCTTTTGTCTCTTCTTCTCATATGTCTAGTTTTCCTTTAGAAATAATGCACTCTGATGTTTAGGGTCATGCTCCTATTTTGTCAAATCAAGATTTTCTTTATTATGTGACTTTTGTTAATGACTTTAGTAAGTTTACTTGGATCTTTCTCATGAAACAAAAATCTGATGTTTTTGATATCTTTTGTCAATTCCAAAGACTTTGAATGCTATTTTAGTCATAAAATACTCTCTCGCTACTCTGATTGGGGTTGAGAATATAAAGAACTTCATTATCATCTAGACTCTTATGGCATCCTTCATTGAGTCTCATATCCTCACACTATAGAACAAAATGGCTTCGTCGAAAGGAAACATCATAATATAATCGAAACTACCTTAGCTCTTCTTAGCCACCCATTAGTTCCATTTAAATTTTGGGATGACACAATTCAAATTATAGTTTATCTTATTAATTATCTACCTACTCCATTGTTTCAATATAAATGTTCCATGGAAAAACTCTACAATTAGCTTCCCAACTACATCTTCTTACATATCTTCGATTGCACATGTTATCCATGACTACGATCCTACTCTAAGCATAAACTAAATCCTCGTTCTCAATAATGTATTTTTCTCGGTTATAGTAATTTGCAACATGGGTATTGTTGTCTACATATACCGACAAGGCACACATATATATCTCAGTATGTTATTTTTGATGAGTTTCCATTTTCCTTTGCAGCCACAATAACAACTATATCTTTAGGGAACGGTGGTAACTTCTTGACACCACCCAATATCACATCTGAATTCCCACAAGTTGCTCATCTAATTAGACACACTAAAGATCCAAGAGGGGATGACATTCTAGGTCTTGCTCTAGAGCTCTCTACAAGTGGCTACTCCATTGAGAGAAAGACATACTTATAATTCCAGAAGGGGCAATATTATAGAACCTATTCTGTGTCCAATCTTGGAAGCCTCACCATCTATAGATAATATGCTCTCCAACTCTAGATCATCAAAATCATCATGTCTGCCTACTTTCTCATCACCATCAACAAATAATTCAAATAATGATACTCCTCGTCGTATGCTTCCCTTAAGTGACATATATACACGATGCCCACCAATGGTAACTCAACATCTCCTTCCATGAGCTCTAGTGGTCTTTTAAAAATCTATTGAACTAACTTATTTTACAAAAATGAACAAGGATCCGAACTAGTATAGTGCAATGGCTACAAAATTTGATACACTTCTTCAGAATAAAACATGGAACCTAGTTCCGTGCACTTCATCCATGAATGTTATAGGCTCTAAATGGATATTTCATCTTAAGCATCGAGCAGATGTTTTTTTTGAACGGTACAAAGCTTGACTTGTAGCCAAAAGATTTAGTCAATATCCAAGTATTGACTTCAATGACACTTTTAGCTCAATCATCAAAATTACATCTGTTAGATTCTTGTTATCAATAGTAGTTAGTTGTAATTGACATGTATGACAATTAGAGATCTCTAATACATTTCTTCATGGACATCTTAAGGAAACTATATTTATGGAGCAACCATCTGGATTTATTCATCCATAATTTTTATCTTATGTTTGTCAACTCAAGAAATCCTTATATAGTATTCGGCAAGCTTTTGTGTATAGTTTCATCGATTATATAATGGTTACAAGCTCAAGGATTTTCTGGATCAAAGATTGACTCCTCTCTATTCTATAAATATAATGATAGATCTATGATATATTTTCTTATTTATATGGATGACATTCTATTAACTGGCAATGATTAAAAGAGTATCACAATTCTATCAAGTCTTCTCAATTAAGAATTTCCTATTTGAGATTTGGGAAATGATTGATGTGCGTAGATTATATATATATTTTATGTGTTTTTTGATATACGTCTACTTGTATTTCATGAGTATAATATATATTTATTGGACCCTATTTTATTATTATATCTTACTTATGAAGATATCTTTACATATTTTTATTGATAAGATACATTTGAAAGCAAAAAAATGGAGTAAAAAACCTTAAAATGTGAAATCAGAGGAACGAGCATGCTCACACGAAATATACATGAAGGAAACTGCTTTCAAAAGACCTTCAAATTGGATATCTAATCAAGAAATATGCTCTAGTCATGTTCCTTAACACGTGTGTGTTCCTATGGAAGAAATTTGATAGAAAACAGAGCTAAAACGGAGTTTAGAGCCTCCAAAATATCCGGGTCATGCCTATGAGGCATGGCCATGTGAAAATCTAGTTTTTTCCAAGCTCTGGCCATGCCTCTTAAGCACGGTCGTGTCTAAAAAAAAGTCACGACCATGTGGATTTTTCTACACTATGGACCGAAAGTAAAAAAAGGTCATAACTTTTTGATCGGTTGGAGTTATAAGCTATTCTAGATATCAAAATGTAAATAACTTCAATATATACAACTTTGTTGAAGACTTCAATCTGAGAAAACCATGTATAGATGGTCTAAAAGATGTTTCCATGTGACACAGCCATGCCAAGGTCATGCTAGGGCCATACCAGGGTCAAGTTTTTTCACAGGGGCATGAGACATGGTCGTGTGAAATCACACGACTGTGCCTCCTATCCAGAGACTATTCAAAAGGAGGTCGTGTGAAATCACATGGTCGTACCTCCTTTCTCGAGGCCATTTATGCTTTGCTTGTACCAAAATGCACAGTCGTGATACGACCCAAGCAGGGGTAGTGCCTAATGCTATAAAAGGAAGTTTTCTCCTCTTTTAGCTCATCTTTGGCTTGGGGGTCCATCCCATTCCCTGGAGAAGGGCTATCCCCCTTTAGGGGAACCCTAAAAGTTTCATCTTCACTTATCCGCCCACCTTTAGAGTTAGGATTTCATCTAATAAGACTGGTGATGCATAGATAGGTATTCTTCTCTCTTTATCTTATATATTGAGTTGTAGATTCTTATTCTTCTTGTCTTTTAGTTGTATTTCCTATGCAATGGAGTAAATCTCCAGATCTAGGATGTAAGAAGTATTTGTGATGCGATGTTGATGTATGAACTATGTATATGTCATTTCCTTGTTCAATGAAGTGTTTATGACTTGCTCTTGTATAATGTTCCTTGTACATGTTTTACAAAGTGTGTGTATGGTATATTCATGTGGATTGTGATAGATTTGCTACTTTGTAGAGGAGAAGTACTAGATTTCCATAGAGCCTTATACCTATGACAGGGGATAACCCTTTAAGTGAACTGTCTAGGACAATCCTTTTGTAAGGAGACCAATTGACTACAAAGGAGTATCTAATTAGAGTTTAGAGAGTTTATCTCAAATTAATGTTAGGAAGTGACTTATGTAATCTAGAACTGTATGACTGGGGGACCCTGTGACAAAGGGTAACCCTTTAACCAGACTTTCTAGGTTACCTTTTCTACTTACTTGCATTAATTTACCATTAGGAAATGGATAACTCTAGGATTGTATGATCGGGGGCCTTAGGGTAGCCCTTTAACCGGACTTTCTAGAGTTGCTTCTTTATTTAATGGCGCTACAACTTCGGTAAACTCTCCGGTCCAATCTTCTCAGGGTTGAGCCAAACTTTAGTTAGAAAATGTGCAAAGTGTAGGCATGGAGGCATAGAGATAAATAATGTATAGGGATATTAACTAGGATCATAGTGAAACTGAACTCCTAGAATCATTCATTCACCATCCAACTCCTCTCTCTCTTACTCGCTTAACTCTCTCTTTCCCAACTTTTTCTCTCTCAATCTCTCTTTCTCTCTTTTCATTTGTGACCAAAACCACCTTTATTTGTCTATATAACTTACTATGTGAAGTCAACTAGTACTTAATCAACAGTCCCTATGAGATTAATATTTTTATTACTTGACGATAACCATGCACTTACGGATTGTACACATAATGCTCAATTTTTTCTTGGTATTGAACTTATTCCACATGATGAAGGTTATCTCCTCTCTCAGATTAAATATATTACTAAGCTTCTTCAAAGAGCTAAAATGAATGGAGCACGTCTAGTCTTTACACCAATTGCTATAAACAACTTCATCCTCTTCGATAATGTTTGATCTCCCAGTTTATTGAAGTATTGTTAGAACCTTATAATATGTCACTATTACATGCCTTGATATTATTTTTACAATAAATCATATTTGTCAATTCATGCATGCTTCCACTGAATAAAATTAGAAGTGTATAAAAAGAATACTTCGCTCTCTTAGAGAGATTATTCTAGATAGTCTTTTTTTATATCACTACTCATTTCAAGATTTACATACACATAACAATGCAGATTGGATAAGCTCTCCTGAAAACAGACGCTCTACTAGTAGATATGCAATATTTCTTGGATGAAATCTTATCTCTTAGAATTCTAAAAAGCAACCTACAGTATCTTATTCAAGCACTAAAATTGAATATAAAATTATATTCAATATAATGTCAGAAATTATTTGGTTTTAATCACTTCTTTCTGAACTTCATCTTACATCGAATATTATACAAAAAATTTGGTATGATAATATTAATATAACATATCTTATAACAAATTTAATATTTCATATTCGTACAAAACATATGAAAATTGATTTTTATTTATGAAAATTGATTTTTATTTTATTCAAGAATGCATGACAACGTAACAATTAGTTTTCTCTTATACTTCTATAAAGATCAAATTGTCGATCTCTTTAGCAATCCAGACAATATTAATTTTAAGATACTAGTATGCAAATTCAACGTCAATATCTTTTATCGAATTTGAAAGAGAATTGCTCAATATGATTTGATCAAATTAAATTAATATTAGGACATAATAATCAGACTAAATTTGTTCCTTATTAATGGGTCAATTGACCGTAAATAAATCGTATCACTTGCACGGGACAATAAAAAAACAAATTTATTTTTACATTTTTCCTCATGTCCAATTACTCACTAAGGGCTGGTTTTCTCGTTAAATTCGGTTGCGTCTCCCAACGGTAGCGGCGGCTGCTTTGGCTGCCTCCCCTGTTCAACATTCTGATTCAACAATGCAAAGCGACGACGCCAAGGGCTGGTCATTCTCGTTAAATTCCGTTGTGTTTCCCAACAGTAGCGTCGGTGGATGCGGCTGCCTCCCCTGTTCAACATCCTGATTCAACAGTGACAGGAACAACGGCCAAAACTGGCTGTCGGGCAACGCCTCGAACTCTGCCATGATCGGTATAAGAGGAGGAGGAGGAACGGTTGCCATCGTCACAGGATAAACGACACCGAGTGGTTGCGGTGGATGAGTGGGGACGACGACGGGATAATTGGGATAGACGACGGGAAGCAGATACAACGGCGGCGGAGGCTGTTGCGGTAAAGAAGAAGTCTGACTCTTGTGCCTTTTGAGTTCTGGTCGGTGGAGGCCAAATTGTCCGGCGGCGGCCTGTTGCACCTCCGGAGGGTAGACGTTGAGGCCGGCCTGCTGGCAACGATTGACGTAGGAAAACCAGTAGTGCATGACTTCGCTCTCCGATCTGCCCTCCATCTGCGCTCGTAACAACAAAATCAATAATTAAAAGAAGGACAAAAAAAAAAAAAAAAAACAGAACAGATCGATCGATCGATCGTACCTCGGCGGCGATACGAGACCACTTGTTGCCGAGCGCCGCATGGAGGCGGCAGAGGTGGAGCTCCTCGTCGCGTGAGAAGGCGACGCTGCCCTTGAGGCCGGGGTGGAGGCTGTTAAGCCACCGAAACCGGCAGCTCTGGCCCGTGCGCGCCAGCCCGGTGCGCTTCGGCACCGCAACCCATTTTCCTACGCCGTGAACCCGGACGTCCGCCACCAGCACAGCGTCCTCCTCCGGCGTCCACGATCTTCTCTTCCTAGTTTTCTGCGGCAGCGCTCCTTCCTCGCCTCCTTTCGCTGGCGACGTGCACAGTACTTGCGCTCGGTGTGCTCCTCCCTCCGCTTCCATCCGGTGTTGATTAGTACGTAGTTCGTATAAGAAAGAATAGGAACGTAGAAGAGGGCAGAGAGTTTCTATTTATATAAAAAAAAAACATAAATCGAATTAATTTTATTTAGGGTGACTAATTTTCTATTAAAAAATTTTCTATTGACTAAATTATAAATCCCTCAGACTATCTTATAATTGCTAATCTCATTTAAATAAAATTTTTTTATAAATTTACTATAATTAAAGATTGAACTGTAAATATTTAGATGATCATATTTATTGTACCATATAGTCCGAAGTTTTAAATAGAAGACTAAAGTGTTGAGACATATTTGGTAAATCTAACTAATTTTTGATAAATAATATCTCGTGTATTAATCGGTATGTATTGTTGTTAGACTTAAAGAGAAATTTATATGGCTACGAATTAAGTTTAGGTTTAATTTGTATATAAATAAAATCGGATGACTAAAATTAGAAATAAAATTACTTCACAACGGGCCGATCAAATTAGGTATTTACATTTCGGTGAGACTAGGGGTAAAGAAACTAGGGGATAAAAAATAAGTTTGTTGTCAGTTTTGCTGAGTGGATTTGAAAAATATTTGATTTGTATTTAAAATTATTAAATTTAAATATTTCTTTAACTGAATTATTCCATGATCGTTCACAAATCGTACTCGAATTAAACTTGGAATGTTTTAAATAATTTTAATTTAAATATGCTCAAACTAAAATTCAAATAACTCAAACTGAATTAGAATTTAAGTTATTTTAAATTATAATTTAATTCTTATCAAATTAAGATTTGAACCATTCCAATTGAGCTTTAGCTCAAATTTTATTTTAAAGTTAGTTTGAAACAAATTTATTTATATTTTTGAACTCCTAATCAAATTCAAATATATCACATATATTTTTTAAATCCGTATTCAAATATTAATATTGATACGGTGATGAAAAGGGGTTCTATCAAAAAAAAAGGGTCAAAGCCCTACTAACGTGGACGTCAAGGTCAAAAATGGTCAAAGACTCTGGTCAGACGATCGGACCAGGCAATCGGGAGCCCTTGATCGGCCGGGCGAGGATGTCGAACGGCCATCATCCAATAGTAGCAATTGGAGTTAATAGGCAAGCGGCAGTCCACGACAGGCCAATCGTCACCGATTAAGCGGCATGCCTGATCAGACAAACGTAACCACTAGCAGTCGAGAAGCAGAGAAGGGGACAAGCTAGCAGCTTCGAATGGCACGACCGAACGAGGATAGCTAGTCTAAGCGGGATTGAATCAGTCTACAATGGGACCCAACTGCATATTTTATCGTACCCTTTTGGAGGTTAGTGTAACTGGCAACAGAGTATGTCCAACAAGTAAATAGTACTTTAGAAGCTTCTCGCCTGACACATCAAAGATTTACGTGCTCGCTTAAGAAAAGGTGTCAGGAACACTTTTTGACTTGTCTTTTCTTAGGAGGCTTTGGAAAACATGTGTACACTTTGGGATGCATGCCTAGACACTACAGTGACACTATAAAATAGGGGTTCCCATCTACAGATGGAGGTATTCACAATTTTGTTATTCGACACACTCTTTGCTACAACATCTTATTATTCTCCACTGTACTAGAAATTGACTTAAGCATCGAAGGGTCAACGCCGAGAACCTCTTCCCGGCTTGGCACTAATGCCTCTTGTGTTGCAGGACTGCACGGAGTCACCACTTAGTCAACTCCATAGCCACATCCCCAGCTTGTCATCTTCTCCACTTTCGGACAGGATCATATTTGGTACCGTCTATAGGAAACTCTACCTAAATTTGAAACGTGAAGATAGAGGATGTTGAACGACTTACCATAGTAATGGTAACACAAGAAGACTTGGAAATGTTGATACAAGCCCGAGCTACGAAGATGGTGGAGGAGCTGCAGACGGCAGCTGATTGCCAAGCGAACGACCCCACGGCGTAGATGATAGAACAACAAGCTGATCCCAGAGCTCGAGCGAAAAACGTCGTTATTCGCAAGCCAAACAACAGACTGATCGGTGCCTTTCGGGATGCACCGAACGTGTCAATCCCCTACCACAGCGCATTATTCCACACACCCTCAAAAGAACAAGGCCGAGAGAAAAGGGCACAAGGGTCCTCTTCAGAGGACGCACCCATCTGGGTTAGGCAGAAAGGAAAAGCGCCCTGGCTGGACGACTCTCCCGAACAAATCAATAGGCAGTTCTCTCAAGAGATATTGGACAACCAACTGTCACCTCAGTACAGACCACTAACAATCAGAGAGTACATGGAGGCGATAGACCTGGAGACCATCTCATCAATTTCGATAACAAGGCCACACTCCATCAGTATACCGACAGAGTAAAGTGCTGAGTATTCCTCACCACACTTTTTGGATCCATCTGCATCTTCAAAGACTTTTGAATGCCTTTCCTACTGCATTTTGTAAGCAGTTGCCGCTATCAAAAAACGAACGTCAACCTGTTCACAGTCAAAAAAGGGCTCAAGGAAGCATTGTGAGCCTACATCAAGAGGTTCAATTAGGTGGCCATGGGCATCCCATTTGCCACCCCAAAGATCTTGGTAAGTTCCTATTCCTAAGGACTTACAGATGGCAACTTCTTTCGATCTCTCATCCGAAAGCCCCCAAGAGACTTCGACCAGTTGCTCGGGCGGGGCACCAAGTATATTAATATTGAGGAGGCATAGTCAACTCAAAATAAAGAAATGATTCCCGAGCCCACAGTCGCCACAGAGCATCGAGCGGCTCACGTCCACCAGCCATCGAAGGGGCCCCAAGCGGGCGCCACTAAGCAGCATCAGGAGCTCAGAGCTCATGTAGTCCAGCATGTGGAGGTAGAACGGTCGAAGTTCACTAATTCTCGACCATGGATGCCGCTCTTTTGCTTATATCACCGCACTACAACTCACAATACTAAGAATTATTACCATCTTAAGCCAAGGCCGTGATGACTGACCCCTCCAAGATTCCACCACCAATCCCCGTCTTCTAACCTCCACCATCACCGTCGATGGGGAGGATAGCATGGTGAGGGTAGGACTGCATCCGAGCAGCATCCGTAGCTGCGCCAGCGAAGAGATTACGAAAGGTCTACCTAAAGCTCTGCTAAGCAATCACGCCCATCAGCTCGGGAAAAAGAGAATCACAACAACACTACTCTAGGAGACATAAGTATGATCGTAGGAGGTCTGAAGGGGATTCCAACTGTACTAGCAAGTCACATGCCCAGCGGTTAGAAATTCATACTATTAGATGTAGAAAAGAGAGAGCAGAGGGGTCAGAGATCAATTTTGGCCTTCAAGATTTGAAGGGAGTAGAAGTCCCTCACGACAATACCTTGATCATCTAAGTAGTAATTGCTAACTATAGTATTCATTGCACTTTTGTAGATACAAGTAACTCGATAAACATTATATTCAAGAAAACATTTGATCAAGTACAAATCAATCGGAGAGAGCTGCAACCTATGACAATGCCCTTATATGGGTTTATGGGCAATGAAATGTTGTTGATCGGCCAGGCTCGACTGGCTATATCACATAGAGAGGAGTCGCTCAAGAGGACAAGAACGACAAACTTCATTGTGGTGGATGCTCCATCCACCTACAATGTCATTGATACGGGTTATGATGAGCGAACCCTGCAGGTGATATGGAAGCCAAAGTCGAGAGGAGGGGGTGGCGTCCAAACTTGGTCGAGCATAAGACTCTTTGCATAGGCCCGGGTGGGAAAGACTAGGGGGGCCCAAATATGTTTGGCCTTATCAAAATTGTATCATATAAAGGATCACATCAAGGCTGACTAACCGAGGGATTCTATGTATACGCCCAGGCGGACATAAATCTGCCCAGGATAAAAGGTAGCCAGGCTTATAAAACTTCTAGCATACGTTCAGCCAAGCGAAGATTGAACGATCATAAGGATCATTGATATGGGTTATGATGAGCGAACCCTGCAGGTGATGTGGAAGCCAAAGTCAAGAGGAGGGGGTGGCGTCCAAACTTGGTCAAGCATAAGACTCTTTGCATAAGCCCGGGTGGGAAAGACTAGGGGGGCCCTAATATGTTTGGCCTTATCAAAATTGTATCATATAAAGGATCACATCAAGGTTGACTGGCCGAGGGATTCTATGTATACGCCCAGTCGGACATAAATCTGCCCAGGATGGCTGGGTGAAGGTCGAACGAGTGTAAGAATACTTGTATGCGCTCGACTGGGCAAAGCCAGATCGAGCCTAAAGGTACTCAGCCTTACAAAACTTCTAGCATATGTTAGGTCGAGCAAAGACTGAACAAGCATAAGGGTGCTTATATACGCTCGACCAGGCAAAGCCCGATCGACCCTAAATATGGTGACTAATCTAAGAATCCACATAGAGTACACTATCCACTATGAAAATACTCCTCTGAAACACTTCGAAGGTGGAAAAACCTTGTACAAACTCACTAAAAAACAATGCAAATAAGAAGAAAATACATAATACAAATGAAAACCTTGCTTGCTTTCTTGTAGCTTGTAATTAAACACCTCTTGATCGGTTGGAAAGTGCAGCAATACTTGTCTTCCAAAGCTCAAGGATAGGTGGTGAAGAGTGGAGAAGAAGAGTTGCATTTGAATCTTAATCGCCGCCTTTATATCCCTCGTATTAGGGCTCCAAATAATTGGCCTTATCCCCAATCAATTGTCATGTCAGATCTGAGCGCATCCAGCCATCCAAATCTCGCAACAGCTTTTTTTCATTTTTCCCAATTGATCACCTGTTTGATTAAGCGCTTCTAGATCGATCATCCAATCGATCCAGATTGCCTCTATGCTCTCGTGAAAACACTCGAAATTGATTGGGCACCTTCCCAATTGATTCACCATTTTCGCGACACATCTACTGTGCTTCATGAAAAATTAGCTCCCAATTGATTAGTCAATCGATTCCCGGGCCTAACCCCTAGTTAGTAGGACTTTCCTTACATCTACTTTCCTTGCAAGTGGGTAAAGTTTTAACTCAAGGGTTAGGCAAGGAAAGTAGATGTAAGGTTTAACTCAGGGAGGACCGCACATTGACAAGGAAAGTTCAAGTGGGTCAAGAAGGACCGCACGTTTGTAAGGAAAGTCCTAATTGTAGTTAGGCAAGCAAAGTTCAAGTGCATCAAGGAGATGTAACTAGGAAAGTCAAGGAAAGTTCAATTACAATTAGGCAAGCAAAGTCCTAACTATAGTTAGGCAAGCAAAGTTCAATTGACCCACTAAGGAAAGTAGATGTAAGGCAAGGAATGTGCGGTCCTTCTTGACCCACTTGAACTCAAGGATTAGTCAATCGATTCCAGGAAACTATAGTTAGGACTTTCCTTGCTAACGTACAATCGTCCTTGACCTACTTGGACTTTCCTTGTCAACATACAGTCCTCTCTGACCTGCTTGGACTTTTTTCTTTACCTAACTACGGTTAGGACTTTACTTACCAGCATGTGATCCTCCTTGACCCACTTGGACTTTCCTTTGCCTAACCCTTGAGTTAAAGCTTTACCCTTGCCTAACCCCTAGTTAGTACTTTACCATTTCTTAACCCTTAGTTATGACTTTACCAGTCAAGTATCGGTCCTCCTTGACCTACTTGACCTTTCTCACATATTTTCCAACAACATATTGTCCAAACATGTTATCCACAATATATTGTCTAAACATGTTATCCACAACATATTGTCTAAATATTGAAACTCAAGTTCGAATCCACTCGAGCTTAGTCAAGTTGGTTAACCTTGATCGGGGGAACGATT
Organism: Zingiber officinale; assembly: GCF_018446385.1. NCBI lineage: Eukaryota > Viridiplantae > Streptophyta > Magnoliopsida > Zingiberales > Zingiberaceae > Zingiber > Zingiber officinale. The sequence continues at coordinate 119,325,887 of NC_056000.1, read as the reverse complement.
GAATCAACAATCTTCTAGCAGGTGCTCATTAAGGATAACATCCTTTAATACCTTTCTAATGACCTTTCTAGACTTCTTAGAAACCTTGGTCGTATTAGACTTCTCACAGTCAACTATAGGGATAGCTTTCCTTGTTATCTTCTTAATGACTTTCTTAGGCTTCTTAAAAACCTTAGTCACACTAGTCTTTTCAAGGTTACTTATACGGATAACTTCTCTTGTTACCTTGACTTGACTCATAGACTTAGGGTTAGTTCCATAGCTATATAAAACTCTATGGTATGAGGGCACATTCTTTTTGACTTTTGGTTTATAACCCAAACTACTCTTACCATTGAATGAGTCTTCCCTATCTACCCTTCGATCTTGTTCATTTAACCCCTTAAAGACATTTTCCATTCTTCTAAGGATCTTTTCCAACTTATCAAGTCTTAATCTCAATACTTTATTTTCTCTCCTTAAATTTATATTTTTCTTGATTTCCTTGGGTATTTTTATTTTTAGGCATATACCTAAAATCCTTATAATTTTTGCCCAAATTGTTATTTATCTTCCTAACCTTAGATGAGGTAGTTCTAGCATTAACCCTAGGTTTTTCATACTTTCTACTTTCATGATAAATAATATTAAAATGATAAAATTTAGATCTAGCATGCTCCTTATCATGACACAAAGAAATACCATTAATTAATGGTAACTTAGTGTTATTCTTAGAAACTCCTCCTCGACTTGAGTTTTCTCTTTTTTTCTTGGTCGGATCTCTTCCCCTTAGACATTGGTTTCAGTAAAAAAAACTAATATATTTGATCTTAGTGTAAAATTATAGTTATATATATAGAGAATTTTTAATCTAACTTTAACTTTAATTAATAACCTCATGAAATTTATGACTTATCATCATATTTAAATTTTTAAATAAATCAATAATGTGTGGAGTTGGGTTTTCATATTGTAAAAAAAATAATTTTCCCATAAGAATGTTTTTTTTAATGTTAATTAGATGCATTTTCAACATATACACAATTATTATTTATTAATTAATTAAAAAATAGACTATAATCATTTCTAATTAGCAGTGTATTGAAGTTCATTCAATTATCAATCAAGTTATTAAAAATACATTAAAAAAAAACGCCCCCCTTCCCCGCCTTCTTCGGCAGGCGACATCGAGATTTTTGTCCGTTTTGATGGATTAAGGTCGTAGGATGATAAATATGATGAATGTTACAATTGATCTGTAATTCGTACAAGTTAGAAGAGTTGGATAATGTAGGCAGACTTGTTATTATAAAGTAAGAATTTGAATTTTGATAAAGTCTAGGGAAAAGTATTCTCATATTGGCTAATTATAATTTCTTAATTTATCTTCTCATAAATGATCATGAGTTGAGTGATCGTGAGCTCAACTGTATGAAGAGATTATTAGGATGATGAATTTCATCTTTTTACTACCGTAAGAAGTAGAAAAGTGGACTCGAGGTTACAATGAAACAATTAGACATCTAAGTAGTTAGGTATATAAAGTACTATAGGGATTTTTTTAATGGGACATAAACCTAAGAACACTAAGTGTTTAGATAGATTTTCATGAGTACTTTATGATTTATTTTGATGGTAAAAAAATTTTTTATGAGACCAAATTAATTATCTGGATTAATTGATTTGAAGAGTTAGATAACGCATTATTAGTAAAAGAGTGTATATATAGTTTGCATTTATAGATAGGTGGTTGAGAAATATTAGGCAACATATTTGAGAATTTTAACTAATTAACATTTTGTGTATTAATAGGTAGATACCGTATTGAAATTGTGATGAGAAAATATAATTGGAGCTAGGGCCAAGGAAAAAGACTATTAAATCAGATTAAAACAATCAAATTTAAAAGTTTAATTCAGTTAATTTGAAATTTTATTTTTTAAAATATCATTTAATTTAATTTAATTGATCCAGTCCTGCTTTAAAAATTTAAATTCGATTAAATCCAATATATGTGTCCAATCCATTTATAAATATATAGCAATCGACTATTTGAATCAGAATTTAAAATTTGTTGATTCGTAACTTATATTGATTGATCATACCTTGAGAGTAGTTGATCAATTTAATAATTGATCAATCAACTGCTCGACTAACAATCGATGAGTGGATTTGATTGTTGGAAAATTTAATTATTTTATTTTTTAACTGAATTAATCCATTGTTATTGGTTCGCTCAATCCTGATCGGAGATGGAGATAGACCTGACCACGGTTCGAAATCGACGGTTCGGCAGTTCGGAACCGTCGGTTCGACGGTTCCAGGCAGGTCGACCCTTAATCTTAACCGCCCAAGACGGTTACGGTTCATGGTTCAGAACCGCCGGTTCACGGTTCGGTTCACGGTTCGTCAAGGTTCGCCACGGTTCAAGATTAATATGTTAAAAAAAATTAAAAATTAAAAATTAAACATTAAAAATTAGAAATTAAAATTTATTGAAAAAAGGGCTTGCACTTATTTAAGTTACCTGCATATCCCTTTAGGGGAATCAAAGCCCACGTAGTCCTTTTACATTTTTATCCTTTTACATTTTCATTCACTTCCATTTCCTGTTCCTGTCGTATTTGTTCCTTCAGTATCAAAATCTTCAACTTCGTCATTTGAAAGTTGCATTCCTTGGATTCTTTTCTACGCTCTGGTCCAATCGTCCAGTAATGCTTGGGCTTCCAATGAGTCAGGAGACAAAGTTGATCATCGTTCATCTAATATGTTGCCGCCGGCACTGAACGTCTGCTCCACAGCAACAGTTGACACTGGACAAGCTAAAATTTCTTTTGCGATCACGGAGAGAACGGGAATGTTGGAGTGTATACTGAAAGCCTAAGCTTTGTAAACATTCATTATGAATAAAGAATCACATTTGGTCAAATTGTCTACATTTAGTTGTAGTTGTTCAATTAATTTATACTGTAGATAACATAGTATGTGGTGTCACATGCAGAAGATGATGTTATCAGTACATTATAAATTATAAACAGTAGCTCACGACCAAAATGGAAAGGAACAAACCATTAGAAGGTCGTAGTGTAATTAGGTATCAGTTTATCTTGACTGTATAATTACACTAGTACACTTAGAGTGTATTGAGTAGGACCATTTGAGGTCGTTTCTTTTATACTGATTTTATAAAGAAACAAAGACCTCGGTTATTATAGAAGTGTGTGCTCTTAATCCTGATATAATAACAAGCACATATATTTGATATTTATTTCTTTAATTTATCAATGGGTGAGATTTAGTTCGATGAATCAATAAGCCCGATAAGTTGGGAAATGGTATCACTTATAGTGTGTATTGTTGATTATAGAAGGAAACTGTGTCCTAGAGATACTAGGTTGATAATGTCCCCAAGAGGAGCTCATAAGGATTGTCATGTTAAACCCTGCAAGTGGACTTAGTCCGACATGACGATAAGGTTGAGTGGTACTACTCTTGGACTAAGATATTAATTAAATGAGTTGTCAGTAACTCACTTAATTAGTGGACATTCGATATCTTAAACACAGGGAGACTAACACACTCATAATAAGAAGGAGCCCAAAAATGTAATTTGGGATTGGTGCGGTAGTTCAATAATAGTTCTCTAGTGGAATGAATTATTATTGATAAAATTAAGTTGTATGTTCGGGGCGAACACGGGATGCTTAATTTTATCGGGAGACCAAAACCAATTCCTCCTCTCGGTCCCTATCGTAGCCTCTTATTTATAGAGTACTATACCCACCTATACCCACCAATAGGGGGCCGGCCAAGCTAGGGCCGGCCTAGATATAAGATTGGGTGGCCGGCCCTAGCTTGAACCCAAGCTAAGTGGGGGCCGGCCAAATTAAATTAAAAAAGAAATTTAATTTTAATTTTTATTATGTGGAAGATATAATTTATTAAAGAGAATTAAAATTAAAATATCTCTCTTGTAAAAGATCTACAATAGATTAAAGAAAGAGATTAGATCTCTTTCCTTATTTGTAGATTGGTGAGATATTTTATTTTCTCTTTAAAAATTATTCACATGTTGTAAAATTAAAATTATGGAAATTTCTTTTTATCAACCATGAAGAGATTTTTGAAGAGAAATTTTAATTTTAAAATTTCCGGAAACAAATTAGGAAGTTTTAATTGTTGATTGAAACTTGTCCAATTTGTTCTTCATGATGTGGCCGGCCACTTGAATTTAATTGGGGAAATTTTATTTTATTTTTCTCAATTAAATCATGTCAAGGAAATTAAGGAAATTTTATTGTAATTAAATTTCCTAATTTGCCTAGGCCAAGGAATATAAAAGAAGGGGTGAGGGTGCCTTCATGAGATACAACCTCTATTATTTCTCTCCCTCTCTTGTTCCTTGGTGTGGCCGGCCATCCTTTCCCTCTCTTCCTCTTGTGGTGGCCGAACCCCTCTCTTTCCTTGGAGCTCTTGTGGTGGCCGGATACTACTTGGAGAAGAAGAAGAAGAAGGAGAGGAAGCGAGCATCTCTTGGAGCTTGGTTAGTGTTTTGATTTTCTTCCTTGGTGAAGCTTCTTTCTTTGTGGCCGAACCTAGCTAGGAGGAGAAGAAGGTGGTTGGTGGTTTCTCATCTCGGAAGATCGTTGCCCACACAACGTCCGAGGTTAGAAGAGGAATACGATAGAAGATCAAGAGGTCTTTCTAGAAGGTATAACTAGTAGTTTTTCCTTTTCCGCATCATACTAGTTATTTATGGAAATAATACCAAATACAAGAGGCTTATGATTCTAGTATTTCGAATATGTTTTTCGATGTTGTGTTCTTTTATTTTTTTTTTCCTTGTGATTTGATTGTTCTTTTCGGTTAACCTAAAGTTATTTTAGGAAATTAAATATTAGCTTTCCATAAAAGGTTTTGTCTAGTCGGTGGTGGTTGCTCCCATATCCAAGAAGGTCATGTGCCTCGCCATGTCAGTACTGGGAACCAATTATGGAAATTAATATTTAATGGAATTAATAACTTAAGGTGATTTGGGTCGAACGTGTTAAGTTCCGCAGGAGATCCAAGTCAAAACCTAAAAGAACAAATAGATTAAGTTTTGGATCAAACGTGTTAAGTTCCGCAGGCGATCCAAAATTTAATTTAAAAGAACACATGGTAGCTAGGAAAAGGTTCAGACCTTTGTACAAAATTTTTGTACAGTGGAATCTCTAGGTTTTCTGAGTAGCAACCAACAATTGGTATAAGAGCTAGGATTTTGCCTCTGTGTATTTGGTATTAGTTTAATTATGCACATGTCATACATAATTTAGGCAGGATAATAGTAGGATGTGCTAACTTTGTGGATGCAGGATCCAACTATTATGGCTTTTAGTTATTATGTGTGTGATTGGACCCTTGGACAAGTCAAGGGCATTTATATGTATGTGCATGATTGTATTAAAAATACAGCAGGAGCTGTATTTAGTTTTATTAGGATTTTATTTTTGATCTAGATACATGTACATTCCTTTTATGGAATATAGGATCGATGGATGTAAATTTTATTTTATGTTCGATCTAGTTTACATGTACATTCCTTCGAGGAATATAGAATTGAAAAATGTAAAATTCTATTTATGTCGCGGATCGAATCTTGCAATGCGTGGAACCTTTTGAGGACCAGAGGCGCAGCGGAACAAGGAGCAAGATGGATGCGACAGCTAGACCCGGTGGCAGTGGCCAAATATGGCAGCAGCTTGGGATGACAACACACGGAGGACAACAAGAGATAAAAACCATAATAGTTGAAAATTAGATTTTCTATTTATTGCTTTTATATTGTGCTGTGTGTGCATGTTAGTTTACATATTTAGTAGGCTAGCATAGTTAAAATTCCTCATTTATAAATAACTAAGTGGGAGAGAGATTTTTAAGTAAATCCCATGGTCTCCATTACTCGTTTGTAAGTGATGCAAACAAGCTTGCGCGTTGGCTCTGAGTGCCTTCCTCCATAACGGATGAGCTTGTTTGTGGATCACTAGAACAAACTTCCATTTTTGGATGACTATAGGAAGTTAATTAAGAGCGTGTGATCTTCCCCAACGGAAGGGGCATAATCTTATTAATGGACTTAGTGTCAAGTAATGGTATACACTTAGACACATCTAATAGTATCCTCCCCATCGGAGTCACTGCTATTATTTGTGTGACCAAATGATACCAACTATTAATTTTATTTGTCAAAAAGTTAGGTTGACAAGATAATAAAATTAATGGGTTAAAACCCTCCTTTTACAAATGTTGAATTTGTATACGTCCACACTAACGTGGCATGCAAAATTCACGGTGTTTGAGGTGTTGGTGAATTTAAATAATATTGTTTGAGGAATCAATGTTTTTTTAAAATTCAAAAGTTTTTGACCAAATATTTGATCAAAGACAGATCAACTATTAATTTTATTCGTCATAAAGTAAAGTTGACGAGATAATAAAATTAATGAATAAAATCTCCTCTTCGTTTTTGTATACGTCCACACTATCGTGGCATACAAAATTCATGGGGATTTTTAAGGAGTTGATCTTGACCAAATATTTTTGTGATTCTTAGGATTTAAATATTTGTCAATCCCCTAGTAGTCATACTATAGAAAAGGCTTAGTAGTCCCAATTGTAGTGATTGAAAATAGGACTTGGACATTAAGGTAGACTGTCTTCTTAAAACTAAGAACAACATAGGTGTATTTAATTCATTAGTTGAAACATGTTTAGTGGTGTTATCTACCATAACCTGGAGTGTAGGTACAGATGTCATTAATCATGTCTGCAATTCATTGCAGGGTTCCAGGAAACCCGGCAACTAAATGAAAATTAAAACACCGTCCACATGGGCACTACTGTAAAAATGGTAGCTGTTGCAGTGGGAGATGTTTATCTTTTGATAAGAATAAAACATGAATTTTTGAGTAATTGTCTTTACGCACCAAGTTTAGAAAGAACTAGTTTTCAGTTTCTAAAAGAACTTGATATTCTGCCTCTTTTAATAACAAAGTTGTTATTAAGAAAAAGAGGGAAGTTATCTGTTCTGGTACGTTGGTTGGCAATTTATAAATCCAATAACTCTCACGATGCAACAAATGGAAATTAGTAACACATCTTCTAACTTTAAGAGAAAGTAACCTTCGGAAATGAACCAATTATATCTTTGGCATCTAAGGCTAGGTTATATTAACTTGAGTATAATTCATTGGTAGCTGATGAACTTTTGGGTTCATTAGTAGTGGAAATCTTTCCAACCTGTGAGTCTTACTTGGAAGGAAAAATAACCAAGAAGCTTTCAAGTCTAAGGGGTATGGAGTCAAAGATATGTTGAAATTGGTTCATTCTGATTTGTGTGATCCTATGACTATCCAGACAAGAGGTAGTATTGAATATTTCGTCTATTTTATAGACAACTATTCAAGATACAAATAAATTTACTTAATGTACCGCAAGACTAAGTACTTTGATTAGTTCAAAGAGTACTAGGCTGATGTGGAGAAACGACAAAGTAAAAAGACACTATGGTGAAATCATAGTGGCAAGTACCTCTTGGGAGAATTTAGGAGTCACTTATCAGAAGTAGGGATTCAATCCAAACTAACTGCACCTGGTACACCTCTACAGAATGGTGTAGTAGAAAGAAGGTATAGGACTCTTATGGAAATAAGTAGATTGATGATGAGTTATTTTACCAAATTCATTTTAAGGATATACTCTGGAAACGGAAGTGAACATAGTACCTTCCAAAGTCAGAACTCGCTATTCATATAGAATTGCTGAATAGGCGTAAGCTTATTTTGAAGCATATTTGGATTCGGGTAGTCCAGCACATATGCTCAAGAGAGACAATGATAAGTTGGACAGGAATTCACTTGTTTGTGGGTTATCCTAGAGAAATGAAAGTAGGTTTATAGTCTTAAAAATCAGAAGATCATTGTTAGCATCAATGACCAATTTTAGAAAAAGGACTATGTAATAAACCATGTGCCCATAAGAAAACTTGTTCTTAAGGAAATAATAAAAGACATGTCTAATCTAGTACCAATTGTATAAGATGAGATACCACAAGAAAACTGCAACACGTATCACAAATGATACACAATTGCAGAAAGTGCCTTGTCGTAGTGGGAGGGTTGTTAGGCAACCTAAAAAGATTCATGTTTTGGGAGAGTTTTTGGACTCGATCCCTGGAGGACATGAACCTGATCTCCGGACATATGACGAAGCACTCCAAGATAAAGATGCAATATCTTGGCAAAGAGTAATGAATAACAGAATTAGAATATATGTATTCTAATAAAATCTGGAAGCTTGTAGAACCACCAAATGGTGTAAAAGCCTTTGGGTATTAAAAGGTCTATAATAGGAAAAGAGGGATAGACAGGAAGGTAGAAACTTTCAAAGCAAGGCTAGATGAAAAAGGAAACTTTTTCACTGGTAGTCATGCTTAAGTCTATCCGGATTCTTTTATCTATTTGGTAAGTGGATGTCAAGACAGCATTCCTTAATGGAAGTCTTGAAGAAAGCATCCATATAAATCAACTAGAAGGGTTCATTGCAAAGGGCTAAGAGCATCTTGTGTGCAAGCTCAATCAGTCTATAGACTGATACAAAGCTTCAAGGTCTTGGAACATCCAGTTAATCAAAGTAATCCAGACCTTTGGATTCATTTAGTAACTGGATAAGTCTTGTGTATACAAAAGGTGTGATGGAAGCGTGGTGGTATTTCTTGTATTATACGTAGATAACATTTTTGGTAGTTGGAAACAATATCAAAATGTTGTCAGAAGTAAGGGTATGGTTGTCCAAACAATTCGATATAAAGGACTTGGAAGAATGTATATATTCTTGAGATCAAAGTAATAAGGGATCGCAAGAAAAGAATATTTTACTTATTCCAAGCTTCATACATTGGAAAAATCCTTGCTCGTTTTAAGCATGCAAAACTCCAAGAAAGGTTTCTTACTTTTTTAGGATGGAGTAACTTTATCTAAAGATATGTCTTTGTAGACATCAAAGGAGATAAAGGAAATAAAGGCAATTCTTTATGCTTCGGCTATCGGAAGCCTAATATATGCTATGCACGAGATCAGAAATCTGTTTTGCCAAGGGCATAGTTAGCAGATATCAAAGTAACCCTGGACAAGGACAGTGGACTGCAGTAAAGCATATATTGAAGTACCTTAAAGGCGCTAAAGATTATATGCTAGCTTACAAGGCAGTTAATTTGGTCCTAGTGGGTTGCATGGATTTTAGCTTCCAATCGGATAGGGATAATAATAAGTCAACCTCGGGGTTTTGTGTTTACTTTAAGAGGTAAAGTCATAACTATGGAAGAGTGATAAGCATAGGTGTTTTTCTGGACCCCACCATAGAAGCTTAGTATATGGCAAGCCTCTGAGGTAGCCATAAAAGCTGAATGACTCAATAACCTCAAGATAGACTTAGATATGATTTCTGGTTTGTCCAAAGATTGTTACAATTTATTGTAATAATGTTGGTGCAGTAGCAAACTCGAAGAAACCATAAGTCTATAAGGCAAGTAAACACAATAGAGCGCAAGTACCACCCAATACGAGAAATCGTATAAACGAGGAGAAGTTGTTGCTGCCTAGATTACATCAGGTGATGACCTATAGATCCTTTCACTAAGGTCCTTAAGGCAAGAGCTTTTGATGGGCATGTTGAAGGGTTGGGAATCAGATGTATGGCAGCAGATATGGCAACTTAGTCTTTTAGTATAAGTGGGAGATTGTTGGAGTGTATACTGAAAGCCTAAGCTTTGTAAACATTCATTATGAATAAAGAATCACATTTGGTCAAATTGTCTACATTTAGTTGTAGTTGTTCAATTAATTTATACTGTAGATAACATAGTATGTGGTGTCACATGCAGAAGATGATGTTATCAGTACCTTATAAATTATAAACAGTAGCTCACGACCAAAATGGAAAGGAACAAACCATTAGAAGGTCGTAGTGTAATTAGGTATCAGTTTATCTTGACTGTATAATTACACTAGTACACTTAGAGTGTATTGAGTAGGACCATTTGAGGTCGTTTCTTTTATACTGATTTTATAAAGAAACAAAGACCTCTGTTATTATGGAAGTGTGTGCTCTTAATCCTGATATAATAACAAGCACATATATTTGATATTTATTTCTTTAATTTATCAATGGGTGAGATTTAGTTCGATGAATCAATAAGCCCGATAAGTTGGGAAATGGTATCACTTATAGTGTGTGTTGTTGATTATAGAAGGAAACTGTGTCCTAGAGATACTAGGTTGATAATGTCCCTAAGAGGAGCTCATAAGGATTGTCATGTTAAACCCTGCAGGTGGACTTAGTCCGACATGACGACAAGGTTGAGTGGTACTACTCTTGGACTAAGATATTAATTAAATGAGTTGTCAGTAACTCACTTAATTAGTGGACATTCGATATCTTAAACACAGGGAGACTAACACACTCATAATAAGAAGGAGCCCAAAAATGTAATTTGGGATTGGTGCGGTAGTTCAATAATAGTTCTCTAGTGGAATGAATTATTATTGATAAAATTAAGTTGTGTGTTCGGGGCGAACACGGGATGCTTAATTTTATCGGGAGACCAAAACCAATTCCTCCTCTCGGTCCCTATCGTAGCCTCTTATTTATAGAGTACTATACCCACCTATACCCACCTTCATACCCACCAGATAGGGGACGGCTAAGCTAGCTTGGGGACCAAGCTAGGGTCGAGGTATAAGATTAGGTTCGGCCCTAGCTTGAACCCAAGCTAAGTGGGGCCGGCCAAATTAAATTAAAAAGAAATTTAATTTTAATTTTTATTATGTGGAAGATATAATTTATTAAAGAGAATTAAAATTAAAATATCTCTCTTGTAAAAGATCTACAATAGATTAAAGAAAGAGATTAGATCTCTTTCCTTATTTGTAGATTGGTGAGATATTTTATTTTCTCTTTAAAAATTATTCACATGTTGTAAAATTAAAATTATGGAAATTTCTTTTTATCAATCATGAAGAGATTTTGAAGAGAAATTTTAATTTTAAAATTTCCGGAAATAAATTAGGAAGTTTTAATTGCTGATTGAAACTTGTCCAATTTGTTCTTCATGATGTGGCCGGCCACTTGAATTTAATTGGGAAAATTTTATTTTATTTTTCTCAATTAAATCATGTCAAGGAAATTAAGGAAATTTTATTGTAATTAAATTTCCTAATTTGCCTAGGCCAAGGAATATAAAAGAAGGGGTGAGGGTGCCTTCATGAGATACAACCTCTATTATTTCTCTCCCTCTCTTGTTCCTTGGTGTGGCCGGCCATCCTTTCCCTCTCTTCCTCTTGTGGTGGCCGAACCCCTCTCTTTCCTTGGAGCTCTTGTGGTGGCCGGATACTACTTGGAGAAGAAGAAGAAGAAGAAGGAGAGGAAGCGAGCATCTCTTGGAGCTTGGTTAGTGTTTTGATTTTCTTCCTTGGTGAAACTTCTTTCTTTGTGGCCGAACCTAGCTAGGAGGAGAAGAAGGTGGTTGGTGGTTTCTCATCTCGGAAGATCGTTGCCCACACAACGTCCGAGGTTAGAAGAGGAATACGATAGAAGATCAAGAGGTCTTTCTATAAGGTATAACTAGTAGTTTTTCCTTTTCCGCATCATATTAGTTATTTATGGAAATAATACCAAATACAAGAGACTTACGTTCTAGTATTTCGAATATGTTTTTTGATGTTATGTTCTTTTGTTTTATTTATCCTTGTGATTTGATTGTTCTTTTCGGTTAACCTAAAGTTATTTTAGGAAATTAAATATTAGCTTTCTATTAAAGGTTTTGTCTAGTCGGTGGTGGTTGCTCCCATATCCAAGAAGGTCATGTGCCTCGCCATGTCAGTACTGGAAACCAATTATGGAAATTAATATTTAATGGAATTAATAACTTAAGGCGATTTGGGTCGAACGTGTTAAGTTCCGCAGGAGACCCAAGTCAAAACCTAAAAGAACGAATAGATTAAGTTTTGGATCAAACGTGTTAAGTTCCGCAGGCGATCCAAAATTTAATTTAAAAGAACACATGGTAACTAGGAAAAGGTTCAGACCTTTGTACAAAATTTTTGTACAGTGGAATCTCTAGGTTTTCCGAGTAGCAACCAATAGGGAAAGCTTTGAGCCTTCTGTGACCACCACTTTAAGATATCGAAGTTTTTGCTATCTGCTTCATTAAAATCAAAAGAAGTCGTAAAATAATTCTCAAGTTCCTGTGTGGAACTTGAGGATCCTCGTGGACGTTTTGTCCGTTCTTTTAATAAGAGTTGTGCTTTTGTAAGTTTTAAATTACTACTAGTAGTTTGTTGAATTTCAGAAAATTAATTTGTGTTCCATATTTTGCATAATATTGATTATAAATATCATATAAATAAATTCTAACATTATATATAATATTAACTGGATCAGGGAAGAAGAATCTTTAATTGGAATTAAAGCGTCATAATATAAAGTTAACATTTCTTATAAAACTTTTAATTTAAATCTAGGATCTAAAGCAAATACAATTAAATAAATTTCAGGAATTAAATAAAAATATTTTTCCCATTTAGTTTTCATAGCTAAGATGCAAGGAGATAAAGATTCATTATTAATATGTTCATTTAAAACTAATACTATATTAGAAAAATTTTCTAAAACTAATTGAGCAGTGGGATAATAAACCGGAAAGTTGTTCGGTTGCATCATTAAATACTTTTAAAATTTCACAAATACTACTACAAATATTCCATTGTTGTGAAAATAAATATATATTAGTATTAGTGTTTTGTGCAAAAAATGAACATAATAATTCTTTATATTGAAATGAATCTTGTAATAATTGGTATGTTGAATTCCAACGTGTTAGTACATCACGTGGAAATTTTTTAAGTCTCATTCCATTAATTTTACAAAACCTACCCTATTGTTTCATTATAGATGGATGAGACCATAAATAAGAAATTGCAATTCTAATTGGTTTAATATAACTTTCTAAAATTTTTAAACCATCTTGAACACATAAATTTAAAACATGGCATACACAACGAATATAAAAAAATAAACCTCCAATAATAGGTTAACAAACAAATTTTAGATCATCTATACAAGCGGTATTAGAACTAGCATTATCTAATGATATTGAAAATATTTTATGAGTTAAACCATATTCTTCTAAAATTAAATATAATAATTGTGCGATATTATGAGCATTATGTGATTCATCAAAAACTTTATAAGCTAATAATCTTTTTTCGAGGTTCCAAGAGTTATCGATCCAATGGCAAGTCACACCCATATACGAATGTGTTTCCCAATGATTACTCCAAATATCGGAACATAAAGAAACTTTATTATCTAATTTACTAAACTCATCAATTAAATTCTTTTTTCCTTGTTTTACTAATTTTTTAATTGTACAAGTAATTGTAGTCCTAGGAACACATTTAGCACATGGATTAAGAGATTCTTTATAAAAATCTTCAAATGTGCATTTAGATCCAAAACTAAAAGAAAGATGTTCTACGGAAACAAATTTAGCTAATGATTCTCTTAATTTATTATCCGAATATAAAAATAAACCGGAATCGGTACTACCGCTAGTTGAAGAAAATCTTGATAATTGTGTTTGAGAACGGTCGAGTCCATATTCCGTCGGGTGCTTCGTTTCTGCATGTCGTTTCAACGACCCATAGCCGCCGCCAGCTTGGAATTTGTAGGAAGTATTGCAGTGCTTACATTTTGCACGCATTTCTCTCGACGGAAGAGTGACATTCTCAAAATGTTTAGTAAAAATAGAAGACTTTCGAGGAGAAAGTTCCCGAACCTTAGAAGTAATTGCATCGGTACTTCCTTGTATTTCGGGTGTCGGATTCGGAAGATGCTCGATCTCATCATCGGTGGATTGAATGTTGGGGTCCTCCTCCCGCGGATTCATTATTTGCTTTCCCTTCCGAGCTCGAGATGATGCACCTCCGCGGCCTCCTTCTATTATAATTGAAAATTGAAAACGAAAGCGTGTAGAGATTAGAGAATACGAAAATGAGATTAAGAGTAGAGAAGATGTGTGTGAAAAATGATGAAATGAGCTCTCTATTTATAGAGTTTTGATAGTAACGGACACTAAATCATAGCCATTGATCAAAAGACGGTCAAATGATCCTAACCGTTGAAAAAAAATATCCAAAAAACCCTCCCAACGGCTACGAACCACCGGTTAACCGGCGGTTCAAGCCGTTTAAAAAAAAAACAAATTTGCGGCTGAACTGCCGGTTCAACCCGCCGGTTAACCGGCGGTTCGCCGGTTTTACAACCAATGAACCGGAACCGGCGAACCGAGTCAACAGGCAACCGACCCGTTGACCCGGTTACGGGCCCGGGCCGGGTCCGGGCTAGACCCGGCCCGGGGTCGGGTCTAGACGGAGAGTCAGAAAATTAGATGGCTAGTTAAAGACACTAGGCACGTTTAATATTAAATGATAATATATACTAAATTTTAATAAAATCTAAAACAATTAGAAATTTTTAAATAATTTAGAAAAATGAGGAATTAAGAAATTGTAAAAATAGATGAATTTTTAATTAATAATAATAATAAAAGTAAAATAGATGAGTAAATAAAAAAAAAACTTTATAATTTTTTAATTAAATTTTGGGTCTTTACGTTATAATATTGCATCCTCACCTTAACTAAATACAAATAATATAATACAATTTAATTAAATTTGTTATCTCGCATCCCTTATGTCGAACAGCAGGTGAATCTCTCGATTTTTCTTTCATTTAAAAAAAAATTATTTATACTTAATAGTATAATTCAATTTCTAAACCCTAAATAATATAATCATATGTAAAAATAAAATAAAATAAAAAATAAGAAAAAAATAAATCTGGCCGGGCGTGCATGGCGAACGTAACTTTATGCTACATATATCTTAAAATTTAGAGGAAAAATAAATTTATATTTATAATTAAAATTTGGCCTTTCCATATTACATGTAGAAATAGTTAAGTCCATTTTTATCAGGAATATTAAGGTCAATATAAAAAAATGATTAGATTTTATTGTGTCTCAAAGGAAAATTGTCCTCCTTAAACTTTTTTATAAGAAGGTTCAAGATACATTTTCATGGAATGTTCAAAGCCACTAGAGATGACAATTGGAATAAAAATGTGACATCGTTTATTTTGATATAGTATTATTGACCTCATAGTAAAATACAGATAGTAAAATACAGATAGATAAATTATGAAGAATATTTTACTCTTACAAAATGGATGACCAATGACAATGATAATTCAAACTTCACAATAAATTTTGTAAAACCTTGCTTACTTCTTCATTTTACCCCAAATCATCTTCTTGCAACTCTTGTGTTTATTCACCATCTTTATTCTTTATTCACATCTTCAAAGATGATGTCAAAATGACCCCAAACCAAACTATGTCGTTTATACAATGATCCGGAGATAGTGGGGGCAAGGGAGGGATTAAAAAGAGGGATAAGGGTATTTTTGTCTTTTGGGCACATTGAGGGTTTGGAGTGCTTTTAAGCACTGTTCACAGGTCGTGAACGAGAGGAGAGGGGTTTTTCGTGGTTCTGCCGCCGCCACATAAAGGAGAAAAAAGAGCTTCTTCTTGATCCATCTTCAACGACGTCGGAGGAGGCCGCCGGCGACGATCATCTTCGAGCCACCTCCTCCCATCTCTCTCGACATCGTGGCCTCTCGCCGTTGTTGCCGGCGCATCTCGCGTCTCCGCCGCCACCGAGCCGTGGCTCCATGCCACCGCGCCTTAACCGCCAGCATCATCTGTTCCTTCTTTGCCGGAACCGGTCGCGGGCCGCCATCTCTTCTTTTCTTCGCGCAAGCAGCGTTCCGCCGACAAGCATCACAGTGAGTTCTCCATGCCTCCACCCCCGGCGACGGGTGTCGCTGCTGCCGGCCAGCGCCGCCTCCTCCAGTTGCAGCCGGTTTCCCCCGCCGTCACTACTACTTCCGGCGACTATCATAGACACCGTCGGCGTCTCCAGTAGCCCTAGACACCTCCTCCACCGCTGCCGGCACTTCTAGTGGCTGTTGCCGACGACTACAGCGGGTACTGCCTCTTGGCAGTAGTCCACCGCCATCATACGTGCGGTAGTTTGCCGCCACCCTCCGAACAGCCGTCGTTCAGGTAACGTACTATGTCTATATGCCGGCCTGCGAGCCGAGAGGGTATTCGGCCTTCGTGCCGCTGTTGTATTCCGGCCTGCGAACCAAGATTGTAGCCAGACAGTGCGTCATCCTACGGATCCATATCGCATCAGGCTCCGAGCCACTGGAGCCAACTACTCACTGGGCGGATATATATCTACTATTCAGAGCCGTGGCGACTCGGTCAGTATCCCAATCAGTTCATCCATCCATTCGAGGGCGCCCCCCTGGGCCAGGGTAAGTTCTCGTACTCGGTATCTGTTCATTTTATTGCTATACTATGATGCGGTTACTTATATGTCTGTGGGATTCGCCTCGAGCACCGAGGTACCAGAGACCGGGGGAACCCGGTCGCTGGATACAGGTACAGTTGACCGGAGGAGGACTTCTGACGATCTGGTCAACGCAGCGGACAAATCATCAACCGGGTCATGGGGATGCGGTCAACCTTCCAGACACGTCATTCCGGCAGATTCATCTTCTCAGCTTTCCGACAGAATCATACAACTAATGTTCCATGAAGGCGCTTTTGTCTCGATCTCCTTTGTGTGAGTAACTTTAAACCCATCTTTGTCTTTAACATTTATTATCATGTGTCTGGGCATTCGATTCAATTAGTCTTGAAAACAGATGATTTAACCTTACAGAATGACAAAACATAAGTTTGTCACCACTGATTGGATACATTAATAGAAGGAAGATTAGGTGGAGTCTCAAAATCTCAAGAGAATAGATACGAAATTGATTGAAATCTATACTCGTAAATTCAAGAGGATCTAAAGGTTTCAATATTAAAGTCGGGTGATCAAATCTATCCGGCTCTAGGATTGTAATCATTATAACTATCACTTTCTATTATATTGATTATAAATTTTTATAAATTTATAATTATTTATTGATAAAAATAATTTTCATTAAAATTTTATATTAGTAAAAAAATTAAAATATATTATTTTCAATATTATTTTGAGGACTACTTCTCTAATTCATACAAATATTACAAAATAATGACCATCATGCATGGATTTTTGGATGTACATTTTAGTGTCCCGGGATCATGGTGTCACGATAGAGCATACAGATTATCACTTAGGTATTCATGATTTAATTTTAAGTTATAGCGTATTTGTAAAAAAAAATTCTTTAAATCGGGCGCGCAACCAAAGTATGCTAGATTGACTATTGCGCGCATTTTTCGATTTACTCGGGTAGTCGGTGGAAAATTTTTATGGGGTCGGACTGATCACCCGAGGTATAGTAAATGAGACTAACTAAGTTTATCAAATTTTTTTTTAGATGCACATTTTGGAGGTACCCAAAAAAAAATTATTACTTCTGTAAGTTTTTTACTTAGCTGACTAAAATCCATCCCTTCCACACCTAAAACCTAACTCATCTATGTAAGTTCAAATCCCCTAACTCTAATTTCGGGATCCATCCCTGAATATAATAAGATTCTCTCATTGAAGTTATTAAAGCAAAGCAAGTGTGTGGAGTAA
The DNA here is from genome assembly GCF_018446385.1 of Zingiber officinale. NCBI lineage: Eukaryota > Viridiplantae > Streptophyta > Magnoliopsida > Zingiberales > Zingiberaceae > Zingiber > Zingiber officinale. Next base: position 119,308,167 of record NC_056000.1, on the reverse strand, counting down.
TAAAACTTTAAATGTTCAATTTGAGAAATTTGCCTAAATATTTCGAGAGTTGCAAATACTTTGCCCCATTTCAAAATTTTATATCTAAATACTCAATGAAATATATTTGCATGACTTATACTATTAGAGTTTGGAGGTGTATTAAAAGTATTTAAACAAGGATTCATTGTGATAGTCTAAGATGTTTTTTTTTTACAAAAAATAAAAGATTTCAATGATTTAAAAGAAAAATCATAGTGAACAAAAGAATTGTTTTTATATCATTCTTGTCTCAACCCATTTGTGAATTCTATGTATGTTTCAAGTAGAAAAACCCAAATATATAAAAGTTTTATCTTTGAACCCAAACACAAGTCAAAAAGCATAAATCTAATTAACTTTCTCGGATTCAAGTAATTAATTAACTTAAAGAAAATAAATAGTATTTACTTAGATTTAGGCTAAAATGAAACAAAAAGTTAAAGTTCAGAAACTTGTTCTACTTTTCATTACCATGCATGAAGACCTCAACCTTTCTAATAACAAAAAAGGAGGCATTTGTTTGCTTGCAACAATCACTGAAAATGTTCAATTAAGTATCAAAGATCTGAAGGTGAAAAAGGATTAATTCTTTCAGAAACCAAAAAAAGGAGAAGAAATCTACCTCTAATGGGAGTGATTGCAGTAAAGGAGAGATATTGGCGCGGCTCAATCCAAATAACATGGCTGTTCCAGCATGCATCCATGCTTTCATCAGATTGAGACACTCCAATACCTCTTGTTATACTGCATCACAATTAGCTTGCATTCCAAAGCTTTAGGAAGCTGTTCTCGTGAAGAAGGAGAGCAGAGAGACTAATGAAGAGGCATTGGAACATGGAAGGAGGGGCTCTCTCTATATATATTCTGGCAAGAGCAGGCTCTGTCAACAAAATAAAGCTAAAGGAATCTTAATTATTCTACAACTGTGTATAATTACCAGCAAAACCCAGTTGTTTAATCCATTTCTTAAAGGCCTTGTTCGATCCAATTAAACTGTGCTTGTCTTGCGAGGTAAGTAATTTGTTCTGTAGAGAGTAATGATATATACAGCTCTCGCACGCGGAGAGCCATGTTCTGATTTAACCTTGCAAGCCTAGCTTTCTCCTTATAATGCTGTGACCACACATGCTGTAACTTTTAATTCTCCATTTTGGTTTCTGTTAGTTTGAAGAACATGTATGTATTCAAAGCTGTAGAGATCCGAATTTAATGACTGTTTTTGATGAAGTGACAAAGGCTTTTGTTCTAGCTTGGAGGACTCTGGTACTATACATTGTGAGGCTGATAAAAGTGAGTAATCTTTTGGAAAGTGAAAAGAGATTAAGAGAAGAGGATGAAAAAAGGACTCTGATGATCGATGTGGTGGTTGGGTCATTAACTTGTAAGGACCGTCATCTCATCTCACACGCACTGAAAAACCACCTCATTATACTGAACATATGCCTCCATATTCAATAGCATTCAGTCTCGCTTTTGGATCATTAAGGTGAGATCGCCTTGGTGGGCATTTAGGACAGCCTTACACTTTCTATAAAAGCGTAAATCACTGAAGGTATTTGTCTTAATATAGCGGTTTTTTATATGGGAAAGGTCAACACTAGTGAGACATTTTTATACATACTGAAAATTAACTCTAAAGACCTATTAAAACAATTATCCATACAATTATCAACTATGTCAAAAATTAACTATCCATACAATTATCAACTATGTCAATCCGTGGAGATACATTCAATTCCATTTTGGGGGGCAAAAGGTGAACCTCTAGGGATGTCTTATAATCTCTGGAATGGGTAAATCATAGGGATATTTGATCTGGCACAATAACCCTTTGCAGGGAGAGGTTAGGTACAAAAGGTGATATTGCTCACCCTGAACGATCTAATATTGTCAGACCCACGGTAAGATACAAGCATATATATAACGAGGGTATTTTTATCCTAGCACAACGATCTTTTGTATGAGAAAGATCAGACATTTAACGAGAGATTTTACACTTGACCATTCAATCTCACTTTTGGAGCAAAAAATGTGATATCGTTCATGCTAAGCGATCCAGTATTGCCAATGCCACGGTAAGATACAGGTAGATAAATTACGGTGGCATTTTGCCATAGCACAGCAACCATTTGCGTGGAGAGTTCCGACACCCAATGAGACATTTTCCACCCTCTAGGAATTGACTTATTATAGTAAATACTCATGTAGGTACCAACTGTGTCAATCAAGGGGGTCTTTTTTTTTTTTTGATAATTCAGATATCTGACTCTTCAAATTAAACCAACTAATCTTGAAGGTGACCGCTCAACCCCATAGAAAATTTCCACCAACTATCAAGATAAACGAAAAGCGCTCGCGGAAGGCCATCCAAGTGGTCAGTATTTTTAGAGTTATCATTTTACTAGAAGAAAATCTCTGTAATACATTGTAACTAAGATTCAACCTTTAGATGTCTGATTACTCATTTGAAAGATCTAATTACTGTACCATTACTTTGGAGTCTGAGGCCTCACTTATGTGACAAAAGAAAATTGAGAGGAGTTAACATTGATAATTGATCATTGATCGATCAACAACCAAATTATTAATACAGCTTTTGTTTTCTTTCGTCAATTCAGGTCAAGATTATTATATTCATTTTAGATATTTTTAAAATCCGTATCTAAATTATATTGAAGAAGATAAATTATAGAGTCAATTTATAATCGATCGTTAAATGATTAGAAGATGGAAGCATTTTTTTTCTCGAATATATATATTTATTAAAAATTAATCTCTTATTTGATTATAATATAATAAAATGATCATCCTTTAATTAAATTAGACACTTCACGGGGACACATATCTTCCATACAGGGAAATTAACATTGATAATTGATCATATGATTGATCGATCAACAGCAAAACTATCAATATAACTTTTTCTTTCTTTCATTAATTAAGGAGCGGAAGAGAGCCTGGAGGCAGTTGCACTTGCACTTGCACTTGCAGTTGCACAGTGGTGAGTGAGAGCATTAAATGGGATCACGCGAGGTGTTATCTGATCCAGCACTGAAACAGCTCTTTCATCCCGTCTATTAAATAAAGGCGTGGAGACTGGCTGACGGTGGCTTTTTGAGTGGTCCTTTGGTTCTGCCTAGGATGGCAACGGGGCGGGGCGGGGCCGGGTTTGTCATTCCCATCCCCGCCCCGTTTCCATTTTTTCGGGTTCGGGGATTCCCCTAACTCGAACCCACAGGTTCGGGGATTCCCCATCCCCGCCCCATTTATAAATTAATTTATATTATTATTATTATTATTTAATAATAATGGTTAATGATAATATTAATATTAATATCAATATCAATAATATTATTATTAATAATATTTTCAAAAATTTTAATATTAATATTAACACTATTATTAATATTTTTTAAAAAAATCATATTATTATTTATTAATATTAATAATAATAATATTCGGGGCGGGTTCGGGGATGGGGATAGTATTCCCATACCCGCCCCAAACCCGCCCCATCCCTGAAAAATCGGGGATCCCCATCCCCATTTCGGGTTTTTCCCACGGGGCCCCAAACCCGCAGGGAAAATTGCCATCCCTAGTTCTGCCCTATTGATAATTTTTTTTTTCAATAAAGCCCTTCACAGAACTCTGTGAATGAATAGCAGTGCTAAATTATTATACATCTTAAATCAAATTTTATTTTATTTTATTAATATTAATTAATTCTTTTTGAATTTTTCTTCTTTCTATTTATATTTATCATAATTTTATATCATCTAATTAAAATATTTATTAATCATCCAAGTATATGTTCATACATTTAAAATGTATTCTTTAGAGTTTTCTTTTAATAGATATCATTCTAATTTTATTTCTAATATTTTTATTACTTATTTTATTTATCATCATGCTCATACATATCCACTTTAACATATTTATTTCGGTATAATCCTCTGTTTTTTTTTTCTTAACATCCTCATCAGCTTTTCTACCTTCTATTAGCTATACATTGTGTATAAGTCATCGTTTATCTTATTAGAGCATCTATAATAAAATAAATATTTCTTTTAAATATTTCACTACTTAAATATCCTTAAATTTTATAATTAAATATTTATAAATTTCATCTATCAAATATTTCATTTCTAAATATCTTTTAAAAAAATAATTAAAAAGTTGCACAATTCATTTTAATTTTAAAGGATAAATTTTTTCTTGTCCACTGATTTTTAATATCTCAAACTTTACCCCTTCCCATGGAAATTTGGAATTTAAAGATATTTAAAAAAATATTCTTTTCAAATATCCTTATTATGGGTGCCGTTAAAGATGCAGCTTTTGCATAAAAAGCTACAGTCCTTCGTAACAGGGTCATGATCTCTAAATAGTGACAAGTTTGATTGATGGTGTCATTGTCACCATTAAGTGAGAAATCTTATTTTATTTTATTTTATTTTTTAGCAAATTATTCAGATCAATGACTATTATTATTTGGCTTTAAAATTTATCAAACGGAGTTACAACTCTTAGACAAGGGGATGAGCTCTTAAAGATAGAGGAAAAAACTCAAGTAATGAGGCATGAACTCTTGAAGAACTTTAATAGAGACACATACCTTATTTGACACTAAAACAAGGAGATGATCCTTGAGGATCTCTTGTACATTGTGATATCAAGGATATTACGCAATGTAAGATGAGAAGATGGTTCCTAAGGATCCCTGAGTATCATGATCCACGAAGAATCAGTTCTTGTCATGAATATAAGATTGAAAGAATTTGTCAAGAGAGAGTTATACATATTACCTGACTAATCCGTGGTTGGGTCACCGACTTATCAAAAATTTATCATCTAATGAGCTAGGATAGGGTGAGAAATTCTCAATCCAACCCAAGATAGGTTACAGATTAGGCAGGTCAAACTACAAGTCTATATATATATAAGATTAAAATTTTTAAGTTTGGATTGTGAATTAAGTAAACCAGTCCACCATCACATTGAGCCTTCCATTTTAATTTTAATTATATATTTTTTTTTCCTTTTCAATCCATGGGCCAACCCGATCCCACCATGGGTCGGTTGATAAAATTTCAACCAATTCAATTAAATTAATTGATAGGATGGGTCAACACTCTATATTTTACTATTTTATTAAGAATCTAGATTCTTTACTAACTAATTTTGGTGAAACCCATAATGAAATTATGTTAATGTTCTTTTTTCACATTGAAAATAATTTTAACACTTTTTAGTAATTTTGTCTAGTTGTTTTTTTATATAAAAACATATGTACTAACGTGGTTCTCTTTAGTCCTATATCTTAGAATTGGTAATACCGTAAGCGGAAAAATTTCTATAAATATTTTATGTCGATGATGTTATAAAACATACATTTCATGACCTTTTAGCTAAGATCAAGTATGATTTCGGTTCTTATCAATTTAATATCTGATCATATAAAAAATTAAATTAAATTTTTATAAAGGAGAGTTTGTTACAATAATTTGCTATTAGAGTCCTCAAGTGTCACTCTTGCGTTGTACTACTGCATGAGCCTCAATTTATAGGTATAAGGTACTAATTTATATTTATTTATATATTATATTACCGCCCTTAGATGAAAGATGAATGGCTTAAAAAAAAAAAATGAAGGCCACGTAATTGGGCTTTGCTCATTTATCTTTATGCTATCGAAACCCTTACGTTGGCCGGAACTCCAGCACAATTGGGTTGGTTTCTGGCCCAAGTTTGGCCCAATTAACTTGGCTAAACTGTTGATCCCTATCGATCAATTATTGGCTTGACTTTCTACTCCAGTTTCAATTTTTTTTTTTAAAACCCTATGAACTATATGATCGTATAAGTCAATCATAAGTCATAAGTCAATTCAGACTAGGAATTTCCTTCATCGCCAGAATTTGCACTGAGTGTTAGTTTTGAGACTCTGTGAAGTTTTATTCAGAATAGAGAAAGAACATCCACTCAAGTTACAGAACCTCTTGCCTACAGGTAGGGCAGGAAGAATGCTTCACGAGCCACATATCAATGCACACCACATGGAAAATGTGCCTACAAACTGGCATCAGTCTCGCATTATCTCCCTTGACGAGATCCTGTGAGGAAAAAAAATCCCTGCAGGTCATGAACTCTTCCTCTACGAGATTATATTTAATTACGATTGAGAAAAAGATTGCCTGCAAGCAGACGGCGCAGCAAATGGTCCTCCTCCCACATGGATCACTGGCCTGATCATCATCACTACTGATCTTGAACGTGGGCAATTCCTCGATGGCATTAGGTAACAGGCCTTCGTCCCCGGTGAGATCAAGTATGTCTGAAATCTCCCTGTAGCTTACTTGATCAGCTGCATTGACCTGGAGTTTAAAGATCAGTCACTGTAGTTCATGAGGAAGGAAATTAATTCCCCAACTACTTACTTGCCATTGGTAAGCTTTGAGCAATGCCGGGCTAACCCATTCTCTGAATATCTTCCCATCGATGAGACTGTGGAAGATGGCCAACTGCAAGCATTCATCGCAGTTGAAAGAAGGTCTATGTAGTGAAGAGTGTAAAGAAGGTATGTACATGATGCTTCATTTCTGACCTTTGGTAAAACCTCTCCTCGAAGGCAAGACTCCAAGAAATCTACAGAAACTAAAGCACCAGCAATGGCGCCGATCCCTGCACCTCGCAATATGCCTGTCTCTGTAGTTTGGCCCTTGAGTGCCCCTGAAACCAGACCAACCATGGATCCACCTGCATGTAAACTACACACATCAGTTCAAAAACCCAACACAGCTAGCTAGCTAGCGAGAGGAGGAAGGGAGGGGAGGCCTCACAAAATGCAAAGGTGCAAGTAAGGCCGGCCAAGGCCACTTTTCTCGCAAAGTTGAGGCAGAGTGACTCCATCCTAACTGAGGTCCTACATTCTGCAGACTCATGGCCTTCAAGAACAAGATATAAAACGCATGGACGTTTCACTTGTGGACAGATGTTGCCAAATGCAGAGAGAGGGGTTCTTGAATGCTACTTGCAAAGTTGCAATGGAAACTGAGCGTCCAAGACTCTGCTGGCACTAAACAGGTTCAAGTACCAAGAATGTAAAGGGGTGCATTAAATAGGATAGGTCTGCATGGTAGAAATTGAAAAGCGTATGATGTGTTGGCTGATGAGAGGAACATCTTTAATTCGAATTTACCATTTGCATGCAGCTCCACATAAGGAAATGCCAATGTTCAGTGGTTGTCAGGTCAAAGGCACTACGCACTCACTATTGCTCTTACCTACAAAGAGAATGAATTCGAGCTCTGGAGCCATTCGAGAAAGAAAGGAAACCGTATGTTGTAGTTGCAGTGCTGACTTGAGATCATACGAAAGAACATCTGTCGCAGCTTATTCAAACAGCTTGAACTATGGCGATTGTTTCTAACACTTCAGGTTTGATAATTTGATAGTCAGAGGCTGAGTGTTGAACGAGAGGTGAAAGAGTGACAAGCCTTTTTTTTTTTAATAAGAAATAACGTTGTCCTCCATATTTTTTTTTAAAAATTATTATTTATCAAGATAATTAATCAAATTAAATTGTCTGGTATCAACTCGATAAAATCCATTAGTAACTGCTATATTTTGTATTCGTATCGCCAAGCTCACAAGAAGATATCTTCTTTAGAATCAACTTAAATGATGAATCTGTGACTCAAGGAAGGTGAAATAGTTTTTCAATTGCACGCCAAGCTTAAAGAACTAGTCATCGAACTCACGAATCTCAGAAAAAAGGTAACCAACTGAGATTCACTAAAGTATTCGCTTAACTCTTTCCCTAGATCTCCTGAATGGTCAACTCTAGTAGATGCATATTACATCACTAAAGATTTAGAGGTAAGCAATTTAGAAGATTATTTTCCACTTTTGAAATTCTTAAGTGTAGATGTGTAGATTTAAAGAAGAAGTAAAGCACAATATTATCTTGAAGGTAAAAATAGATGAACTAGAATTTGAAACGTCTCTCGATGATGACTAAACGACTTTTATGTTAAGAAAGTTCAAAATGTTTGTTAAAATTAATAAATTCAATCAAGTACTAGCTAAAAGAAGAAGAAGAAAAGTAAGGTATTATCATTGCTGATCCTGTCCGGAGTCTGAGTCAAACGAAAGTCAGATGAAGTGTCGCTAGCGTTGACAGGGAGGAGACTTGGATGCTGCGGTCGTACGGGCTTCAGAGAACGGACCCCCATGTGGCCCTAAAGAACTGTTAGGACTGCGCTGGCAGTACCAGACCCCTGCACACACTCAGACAAGCACACGGAACGTTAGAGACCAAGAACCAAGGAAAAAGTCCCCGGAGCAGGTCCTCCGACACTCAAGTCAGATACTTTTTCCCTAGAAGAATAGTGTACGAAGGAAGAAGAAAAGTAGACAAGTGTGCGAGTGAGCGTACCTACACAAGAGACAGAACGTCTCTTTTTATATGACAATACGTACCTTCTGGAGACTGACTCCTGTCAGAGGATGTCGGGTGTCAGGACTTGTCGAGTAGTGGAGAACACGTGGCCTTCTCCTATAGACTGGAGGAAGGTTCTACTTGCAGATGATCCCAACTACTGGAATATTCCTTGACATACAGTAGATATTCTCTGACAGGTGGTTACAATTCCCTGATCTGTTGTCACGTAGTGCCTTCTATCATACCCGGGTGTGATTGAAACAACCCTGGTTGGTCTGTTGGGTGCTGATGAACAGACTGATCGGGCCCCTTCTACCAACCTTTATGATCCCGACCCCACCGAGGGTGATAAGTTTGCTCACGTGGGTCAGTTTGACAACCCCTGATCGATAAAGCCAGGTCGGGTTTGGCCCTGACCGCGCTTCTTGCCGTAGCCTTGGTTTCCCGATCGGTAGACCCCTCTCTGGCTTCATATACCGGATGACCCCGGGTGGGTCCACTCTATATATTGACTGTCACATCTCCTTGTCTTTTGACTGTCACGCCTCCTTGACTTCTGACTGCCACATCCCCTTGACTTTTGACTGTCACGTCCTCTTGACTTCTGGCTACCACGTCTCCTTGACTTCTGACTGTCACGCCCCCTTGACCAGACCCTACTACTATACACCGTATCACAAGCCTCCCCCAAGTCTAGTTAAAGGAGGTCCGGGTCCAACTGACTAGATCAGAATCCGGTTTCACTTGGCCTCGCTACTGCGACGTTAACTACTTCTCCCTTTCCCTGGGCCCTTGGGAATTTACCATGCTCTCAGATGCTGCACCATTTCCCAGATGTTTGTGCTGCTGCATCAATCCCTAGATCTTGGGATACACACCATGTCCTTGAATATGATACCATTTCCTATATGTCGTTGCACGCCCCAAGGATGACCCTTCACTTCTATCTCTTTAAGAAGAGATGCCCCCTCTTATACCCTTATCCTCTCCTTGTACTTCTTCATGCCATGGAATCCATAGTGGAGCCTGATGAAATGTCATCTTTACACTAACAACTCACTCATCTGGCTCAGTTACTTTCCCAGAAGGATGAGACCTTATTAGAGATGACACAGAGCAGGGACCTTCAGTCTTCCCTTCATCGAGAGATGGAAGAACTTTGGCTAGCCGCTAAGTCCCGGACTCGAGCTGAGGCGGCCTTGAAGCATAAGGCTTATGCAGATCTGGAGAGCCAGACTCACTTTATCGCCTATTTGAAGATAAAACATGAGGACTCTCTGACCCTTCTCCTAGAAGAAAGTCGGCTAAAAGATGAAATTATTGCCTAGCAACATCACTCCATTTAGTGTATTAAGACAGAACTGATCCAGGCACGAGCCCAGTTGGAGCAGGCAGGTCAAGCAAATCGATCCAGCTATCAGTGTTAACTTGACCCTGCTAATTGAAAAGGAAGTTGGCACTACTTGCACTCCTAGTGTGATAATATGTATTTTGAAGAATGCCTTCCGAACTTTATCAAATAAATGTCGATCAGGCTATATTGTGGGTCTTTGTTCATGTCTTTCTCTTGTGTTTCCTTCTCTTCTTTGGCACTTCTCCTTTTGTGTGATCCCATGAATTGCTGAATATGAAAATATGCTTACTGGTAGTTTGCGTTGAGGCAAGAGTCAGAAAACCCGATCGAGAGGTCGCTGGTCGTGAGAGCATTCTCACTTATAACTCACACTGGGGTGAGAGTCTGGAATCCCGACTGAGAGGTCGTTGGTCATGAGAGCAAGCTCACTTATAACTCGAGAGTCTGGAGTCCCGACTGAGAGGTCGTTGGTCATGGGAGCATGCTCACTTATAACTCGCACTGGGGCGAGAGTCTGGAATCCTGACCGAGAGGTCGTTAGTCGTGAGAGCATGCTCACTTATAACTCACACTCGGGCGAGAGTTTGGAATCCCGACCAAGAGGTTGTTGGTCGTAAGAGCATGCTTACTTATAACTCGCATTGGGGCAAGAGCCTGGAATCCCGACCGAGAGGTCGTTGGTCGTGAGAGCATGCTCACTTATAACTCGCACTGAGGCGAGAGTCTGGAGGCGTGAGAGCAAACTCACTTATAACTCACATTGGGACGAGAGTCTGGAGGCGTGAGAGTAAGCTCACTTATAACTCGCACTGAGGCGAGAGTCTGGAATCTCGACCGAGAGGTCGTTGGTCGTGAGAGCATGCTCACTTATAACTCGTATTGGGGCGAGAGTTTGGAATCCCGATCGAGAGGTCGTTGGCCGTGAGAGTAAGCTCACTTATAACTCGAGAGTCTAGAGTCCCAACCGAGAGGTCGTTGGTCATGAGAGTATGCTCACTTATAACTCGCACTGGGACAAGAGTATGGAATCCCAATCGAGAGGTCGTTGGTCGTGAGAGCATGCTTACTTATAATTCACACTGGGGTGAGAGTCTGGAGGCGTGAGATCAAGTTCACTTATAACTTGCGCTGGGACGAGAGTCTGGAAGCATGAGAACAAGCTCACTTATAACTCGCACTGGGGCGAGAGTCTGGCATTCCGACTGAAAGGTCATTGGTCGTGAGAGCATGCTCATTTATAACTTGCACTAGGTGAGAGTTTGGAATCTCGACCGAGAGGTAATCTAGCTTCCTGATCGATAACTTGATCTGAAGACCTACCCAGGTATTTGATCTGGAGATCTGCCCAGGAATTCTGATCTGGTGGTCTGCCTAGGAATTCTGATCTGGCGGTCTGCCCAGGAATTCTGATATGGAGATGTGCCCAGGAATTCCAATATGGAGATTTGTTCAGAGATTCTAATCTGGAGATCTGCCCAGAAATTTTGATATGGAGACATGCCCTAGAATTCTGGACTGGAGTCTTAATCAAGAAATAATTTGAAGACCTAACCAAGAAGCAATCTGGAGGCCTGACTAGTACTTGATCTGGAGACCTGCCCAGAGATTTGATTTGGCTGGTAGCACTTGCGACTTAACAAGAGATTGGCTAATGGATTTAGCTTAATATTCTTGCACTCACAAAGTGCATTTCATAAGGTTTTTAATTAAATTTAAACCTTACTCTGGTTTCAAGGAAATGCAAAGGCGTTGAATTCCGATTAGCTTTCCCTCCGCCACTTTCTCCACTTCCCGAGGCTCCTGCCTGGACTTTCCGATTCCCAAGACATGGTCTTCATGAAGCAAGGACCGCCTCCTCGCATATCCTTCCTCATGATTTTCCCATCATTTCCATCATAAATGCCCTTTCCTAGGGGGGTTTGACACGTGTCCTGCAACCTTAACTCCTCATAATGTATGACGCATGCTTTTTCTGCATGATTCCCCAAATTGCTTTTGTTCCTTGATCTGATGGTTGACGTATGTGGCTCCATTTCGTTTGTTCGGCACAGTCTTCGATGTATCCTATGGGCTTTGGTTTATAAACCCTAAAGACCGCCCACCATTGTTTCTCATTGCTCCATCTTCTTTTAACTCTTCGTTGTTCCTTTGCTTTCGACTGCTCGCCTTCTTCTTCGTGTCTCTTTGTTGTAAGTACTTTTCTTCTTTCGCCTGCCTTCCCCTTCTCCATCTCTATAATGGCTAGCGAGAGGGAGGTGCCTTGGTACTCGTACTTCCTTTCTGATTTAGATAGAAGTGATCTCGAGTCGATCTATGTTAGCTTGAAGCTTCCTGACACTTACAAGCTCCTTCCGCCGGGTCCCCATGACCATCCGTCTTCCCCTCCCACAGGGTTTGTGACATTCTTTAAGGATCAGCTTCTGGGTGGTCTCCATTTTCCTATTTATCCATTCTTCTCATCTTTGAGTCAGTATTTCGGTATCTCCCTATCTTAGTTTGCTCCCAATGTCTTCCGTGCTATGTATGGGATGGTGATTTTGTTAGCTAGAGCCCTAGAGCCAATCATTTGATGATTGTATTATGGACTTATTGTATCATATTTTTATATTAATAAAGGTATTTGTTTGATATTATACTTACTTGTATTGATGCCAAATAAACTAAGTATAATAACGTCCTTGAGTAGAAGGTTCTTACCTATATCAATCGATTAGTTGAATCGATAGTGAGATGATATAGGGAACACTACTCTAAATCATTCCTAGTCGAGTATTAACATTCAGGGACAATGTTAATGCAATATGACTAGCATGTAGGTCAACTCGATGACTTGATCTCACAAGTCATGGATATAGAGATATCAAGTTGACACATGCGTATACATTAGAGAATGTATACTGAATGACCCGCCATGAGAAAGTATCATGGATCGTTATATGAGTGTCATATACTTTCTCTTGTGGCTATTAGTATGACTACTAGTCCTTAGACCTGAAGTCACCATGGTTCCCTACATAAGGAGTTATGTACTTTGGTTTCGTCAAACGTCACCCGTAACTGGGTGGACTATAAAGGCGATTACTGGGTATGTAACAAATTATGCGGAGGGATGTGAGTGATGTAGATGGGATCTATCCCTCCTATATGACGGGAGAGACATCGGTATTCTTGATAGAGTGAGACCACGAAGTGCATGACCATGCCCAAATGAGTCAATATAGGATATTGAGCTCAATTGATTTAGTGAGTCTACTTGGAGTTCAAGATTTAGATTGGTCAGAGGATGACACGGTCTATGCCTCACATTGATCAATCTAGATGTCTAGGATAGAAGGACACTTGTCATATATTGTGAGGAGTCATAATGTGATGTTGGATCTCAACATTTCTTGTAACTTGGGTAGCAATGATGTATTGCTAGATGCCGCTCATTGCTTATGTTTCTAAAGGAGTTTAGAAACATTGCCAACGTTACAAGAACCTATTGGGTCACACACAAAGAACAAGTGGATGGAGATTAGGTTCATATGATGAACAAATTGGATTAGGTTCATATGATGCACCAAGGATTGGATTCGGATTAATTCAAATTAGACTTATTGAGTTAGACTCAATTAGATTCAATTGTTGAATGAGTCTAATTTAAATTTGATTCATTGGGTCAATTTATATTAATGAATTGAGATTCATTAAATTGAAATTGATTTGAATCAAAGGTTGGATTTAACTCAACAAGGAAGAAAATTGGTCAATTTTGACTTGACCAAATGGAAGTTGAAACATCAAATTTGACTTGATGCATTGCCACATCATAAAGGTTGACTCATCCTACATGGCATGACTAATATTGCCACATCATCTCCACCTCATGAGGTATGCCACCTAATGGAGGTTACACATCTCATGCCATTTAATGTGGTTGGCCACATTAATGAGGGAGGTTACATGGTGTGGCCGGCCACACTAATGTAGTGTGGTGGTTTTGGTTTTGGGTATTGATGTGTGCATTCATTCTATCATCTTCTTGCTTGGCCTTTCTTCCTCCTTGCTGTGGTTGCCGTGAGCTTTCATCAAAGGAGAAGGTGGTTGAGTGAATCCAAAAGAATAAGGAAGGGTGAAGGTCACAAAGGAGGATACTACTTCTTGAGTGTATGAGATTTCTTTTGCATCCTCTGTTTTTCTTCCTTTCAAATCCTACCCGAGAGCCCTAGAAAGTGCTAGCACACTTGGGGTGCTCTCTTCTCCATCCTTGAGTGTTAGAGAACACTTCTTGTTCGTGTGGATATCACTAGAGAGTTGTCTACGTTGACAACTTCGAGATCCGGCGTACCTTGGACTTGCGGGATTTGCGAGGGAACGCTTCAAAGGTATAAATTGTTTTTCCCTTTGTAGATCTACTGTAGATCATCGTTTGAAACTCGTACTCATATTTTCGAAAGTTTTCTTCGCACGGATCCAATGGCTAGGGGGTTTCGGGGTTTCCGCGACGCGAAAAAGCGGTTTTCGCGGCCCGAAAAACCCAACAGTGGTATCAGAGCCACGTGCGAAGCGAGTACGAGTTTAGATTCGTATTTTTATGAAAAATATACATACTGTAACATTCTGTGAATTTCCTAATTTTTATGATTTTATGGGTATTTTTCTCGTAGAAGCGAAGCACAAGTGTTCTGACACTTGTAGGCTTTGACTACCGAGAAGAATTTTCCAAAACGGTAATGTTTCGACCCAAAATCTTTTGGGACAGCGGGTTAAGGCGCTCTTGGATCGCTTAGGAGCAACTCGCGATGGTTAGATCGCAGGTAGGGGTACTGCCCCTAACCCCGCAAGGGGATTTGCTCCGCGATTGCGCCCGAAATCGCTAATCGGGACCGCCGGAAAAATTTACTCATAAAATCTGTAAAATTATGAAAAATTACAGAAAAATTATGAAAAATATATAATTTTGAATTATATATTATTTTTGTGATAGCCATGGCCCAAAGACCCAATTCGATTGGACAATTGTGTTGTAATTCATAATACGGCCTGCGTGCCGTTATGTGATGTGCGTGCTTGTATTTTTATTTTTTATTTTATTTTCGCGACCTGCGCGTCATGCCTTTCTCTTATATTCTGGTTGTAAATTAGATTTAGACTCGAATGTAACTCGAGTTTCAAAATTGTAATGTACAAAATTGGAGCTGTGGATGGTCCACTCGAGACGGAGTTACGAGGAGGGCGCGAGCAACACAAGGTGGTCAAACGAAGAAGCTTGAGAAGCTGTTGACCTTAGGTTGACCATCCGATCTTCTCATTGGCTTGAGAAGATCGTAGTAGGGCCATGACATAATCACAAAATTATTTGATTAATTATTTAATTAATTGTTTTGTGTGTATGTGATGCATGCTAGTTAATTAAGTAATTAATTAGTGCCTTACGATTAGGTTAGATCTAAGTCGTGCACATGATGCACCCTTCGATTAGATTAGATCTATCGTGTATTTGATACACATCGACGTTTAGATTAGATCTAAATTACGTCAACTCTAATGCCTACCATGCCGTGATACCTACCACTACCTCGATCGCATGCTGTTGTTGAATCTGCCAAAGCAGAGCAACACATACTATCTTGGTAGGGTACGGAGGGACAATCTTGGTCCCGCCTATCAACGCATGGGTGAATATAAACTCAATTAGATTGAGTATTCCTAGTTTACTCGGTTGGATCGAGTACAACTATAGGCATTCTTCCAACGGTTGGAAAGATAGGTCAAAATCACATATATATTAACTCTCGGGCGTATTAGCCAAAGCTAACTCGAGTTTTAATATAAATGCGAATTTTGATCCTATAAACAAGAGTTGCATAGAGATGTAATTGGTAATCGTTACCTACCGATCATACTAAGTCTTGGGCGTATTAGCCAAAGCTAACTCAAGGATTATTATGATGTGGATCTTGTCCCACATGAATTATAGAATTTAGTGGGAGCATCATTTATTTAAAGGCCTAATTAAATAATTAAGAATATGATATTTATTTCTACATTTATTTCTGTTGTAGATTACCATGACGTCGAATACGAACACCTTCTCTCTTGGATCTGTCCTTAAGGAGGACAAGCTCAACGGAGCAAATTTCCTGGACTGGTACAGGAACCTGAGAATAGCTCTCACCCAAGAACGTAAACTGTACGTTCTGGAGCAGCCCATTCCGGAGGCTCCTCCTGCCACTGCCACGCGAGCAGACCGAGATGCTTACAAGAAGCATCAAGATGACGCATTAGATGTGTCCTGTCTTATGCTCGCGACCATGAACTCTGAGCTTCAGAAGCAACATGAGTTGATGGGCGCTTACGATATGGTTGAACATCTTTGTCACCTATATCAAGGACAAGCAAGGCACTGGAAGAGGAACTCCAAAGAATACCTGGAAGATCTTACGAAGAAGAGAAATAAGATTTCTACTTCAGGTATACATGTTATAGAAGTCAACCTCTCTATTTCTTCATCGTGGGTATTAGATACCGGATGTGCTTCGCACATTTGTACTAATGTACAAGCGCTGAGAAATAGCAGGGCATTGACGAAGGGTGAGATAGACCTACGAGTAAGCAATGGAGCACGGGTTGCTGCTATTGCTGTAGGAACTTACCAACTATCTCTGCCCTCTAGGCTTGTACTAGAATTAGATGATTGTTGTTATGTGTCTGCCTTGACTAAGAACATAATTTCAATTTCTTGTTTGGATAAGAAAGGATTTTCGTTTATAATAAAGAACAAATGTTGTTCCGTCTATTTAAACGATATGTTCTATTGTAGTGCACCTCTGATAAACGGACTCTATATTCTAGATCTTGAGAGCCCTATCTATAACATAAATACCAAGAGGTTCAAGTCAAACGACATGAACCAAACCTACCTCTGGCACTGTCGCTTAGGTCATATAAATGACAAGCGCTTATCCCAGCTCCATAAGGATGGTTTGCTGGACTCATTTGATTTAGAATCATATGAGATATGCGAGTCATGCCTACGAGGCAAGATGACCAAGACTCCCTTTAGTGGGCACAGCGAAAGAGCGACTGATTTGTTAGGACTCATACATAGTGATGTATGTGACCCTTTCAATGTCGCTGCTAGAGGCGGTTATAGGTACTTCATCACATTTACTGATGACTTCAGTAGATACGGTTATGTGTACTTGATGACACATAAGTCTGAATCCTTTGAAAAGTTCAAAGAATTCAAGAATGAAGTACAGAACTAGCTTGGCAAGAGTATTAAGATACTTTGATCCGATCGAGGTGGAGAATACCTTAGCCATGAGTTCCGTGACTATCTAGTAGAGTGTGGGATCCTATCCCAACTCACTCCTCCTGGAACACCACAGTGGAATGGTGTATCTGAAAGGAGGAATCGTACCCTATTAGATATGGTGCGATCGATGATGAGTCACACAGATCTTCCGACATACCTTTGGGGTTATGCTCTAGACACGGCAACTTTTATACTCAACCGAGTTCCATAAAAAGCCGTGATAAAGACACCATATAGGATATGGACTGGGAGAGATGCCCAGGTGTCTTTCATGAGGATTTGGGGTTGTGAGGCTTACGTTAGACGTCAAGTCTCAGACAAATTAGGACCCAAATCCGACAAGTGCTATTTTATTGGATATCCCAAGGAAACTAAGGGATATTACTTCTACATTCCTAGTCAGCACAAGGTAGTTGTGGCAAAGACTGAGGTCTTTCTAGAAAGGGACTTTGTTTCTAGAAAGACTAGTGGGAGCGCGTTCGATCTTGAAGAAGTTCAAGATGCGAACAATAGCACTGAAGCCTCGATGGAAATTGAACTAGAACCACAAAGTGTTGTGGATGATGTTGTTCCACAAAGAGTTGAGGAACAACAACCAGTTCAAGTAGACATACCTCTTCGCAGGTCTGATAGGGTACGTCGTCAGCCTGAGAGATACTCATTTCTCTTGTCTGACCATGATGACGTTGTGCTCATAAAGGATGAGCCTACCACCTATCAAGAAGCTGTGATGAGACCAGATTCCGAGAAATGGCTAGAAGCCATGAGATCCGAGATGGAATCCATGTACACCAACCAAGTATGGACTTTGGTTGATCCACCTGAAGGGGTAAAACCCATTGGGTGTAAGTGGGTCTTTAAGAGAAAGACTGACATGGATGGACTTATCTATAAGAGTCGCTTGGTAGCTAAATGTTTCAAGCAGATTCGTGGTATTGACTATGATGAAACCTTTTCTCCAGTAGCGATGTTTAAGTCCATTCGGATCATGCTTGCTATTGCAGCCTACCATGACTATGAGATATGGCAGATGGATGTCAAAACCGCGTTTCTGAATGGAAACCTACTCGAGGATGTGTACATGACACAACCTGAGGGTTTTGTAGATCCACAGCATACTAGCAAAGTATGCAAGCTGCATAGGTCCATTTATGGACTAAAGCAAGCTTCTCGGAGCTGGAATCTTCGTTTCGATGATGCAATCAAACAGTTTGGTTTCATCAAAAATGAAGATGAACCTTGTGTCTACAAGAAGGTTGTAGGGGACATAGTTGTCTTCCTCATATTGTATGTGGATGACATACTACTCATTGGGAAGGACATCCCTATGCTTCAGTCTGTCAAGACTTGGCTAGGGAGTTGCTTCTCAATGAAGGACTTAGGTGAAGCATCCCACATTCTTGGGATACAGATCTATAGAGATAGATCTAAGAGATTGCTTGGCCTAAGTCAAAGTACATACATTGACAAGGTACTCTTTCGGTTTGCCATGCAGAACTCCAAGAAGGGATTTCTGCCGATGTCACATGGTGTGAGTCTTTCGAAGACTCAATGTCCCTCTTCTAGAGAGGAGAGAGACCGCATGGATCAGATCCCTTATGCCTCAGCCATAGGATCGATCATGTACGCCATGCTATATACTCGACCTGATGTCTCATATGCTTTGAGCATGACGAGCAGATACCAGTCAAATCCAGGTGAAAGTCACTGGATAGCGGTCAAGAATATTCTTAAGTACTTAAGAATGACTAAAGAATACTTCTTGATATATGGAGGCAATGATGAGCTAGCTATAAAGGGTTATAGTGATGCTAGCTTCCAGACCAACCAAGATGACTATAGATCGCAGTCGGGGTACGTGTTTTGCATTAATGGTGGTGCTGTGAGCTGGAAGAGTTCGAAGCAGGACACAGTAGCTGATTCTACAACAGAAGCCGAGTACATTGCTGCATCAGAGGCAGCAAAGGAGGCAGTTTGGATCCGCAAGTTCATCACTGAACTTGGGGTGGTTCCTAGCATTGCTGACCCCATTGAGCTCTATTGTGACAACAATGGAGCTATAGCACAGGAGAAGGAACCTCGCTCACACCAGCGAACCAAACACATACTACGGCGCTTCCATCTCATTCGAGAGATCATCGAGAGAGGAGATGTGAAGATTTGCAGAGTACCTACAGAGACTAACATTGTAGATCCCTTGACCAAGGCTTTGGCACAGAGGAAGCATGATGGTCACACTAGGTCATTTGGGCTTAGAGCCTACACTGATTGGCACTAGTGCTAGTGGGAGATTGTTAGCTAGAGCCCTAGAGCCAATCATTTGATGATTGTATTATGAACTTATTGTATCATATTTTTTATATTAATAAAGGTATTTGTTTGGTTATTATACTTACTTGTATTGGTGCCAAATAAACTAAGTATAATAACGTCCTTGAGTAGAAGGTTCTTACCTATATCAATCGATTGGTTTAATCGATAGTGAGATGATATAGGGAACACTACTCTAAATCATTCCTAGTCGAGTATTAACATTCAGGGACAATGTTAATGCAATAAGACTAGCATGTAGGTCAACTCGATGACTTAATCTCACAAGTTATGGATATAGAGATATCAAGTTGACACATGGGTATACATTAGAGAATGTATACTGAATGACCCGCCATGAGAAAGTATCATGGATCGTTATATGAGTGTCATATACTTTCTCATGTGGCTATTAGTATGACTACTAGTCCTTAGACCTAAAGTACCATGGTTCCCTACATAAGGAGTTATGTACTTTGGTTTCGTCAAACGTCACCCGTAACTGGGTGGACAATAAAGGCGATTACTGGGTATGTAACAAATTATGTGGAGGGATGTGAGTGATGTAGATGGGATCTGTCCCTCCTATATGACGGGAGAGACATCGGTATTCTTGATAGAGTGAGACCACGAAGTGCATGGCCATGCCCAAATGAGTCAATATATGATATTGAGCTCATTTGATTTAGTGAGTCTACTTGGAGTTCAAGATTTAGATTGGTCAGAGGATGACACGGTCTATGCCTCACATTGATCAATCTAGATGTCTAGGATAGAAGGGCACTTGTCATATATTGTGAGGAGTCACAATTAGTAGTCACAAGGTGATGTTGGATCTCAACATTTCTTGTAACTTGGGTAGCAATGATGTATTGCTAGATGCCGCTCATTGCTTATGTTTCTAAAGGAGTTTAGAAACATTGCCAACGTTACAAGAACCTATTGGGTCACACACAAAGAACAAGTGGATGGAGATTAGGTTCATATGATGAACCAATTGGATTAGGTTCATATGATGCACCAAGGATTGGATTCGGATTAATTCAAATTAGACTTATTGAGTTAGACTCAATTAGATTCAATTGTTGAATGAGTCTAATTTAAATTTGATTCATTGGGTCAATTTATATTAATGAATTGAGATTCATTAAATTGAAATTGATTTGAATCAAAGGTTGGATTTAACTCAACAAGAAAGAAAATTGGTCAATTTTGACTTGACCAAATGGAAGTTGAAACATCAAGTTTGACTTGATGCATTGCCACATGACTCATCCTACATGGCATGACTAACATTGCCACATCATCTCCACCTCATGAGGTATGCCACCTAATGGAGGTTACACATCTCATGCCATTTAATGTGGCTAGCCACATTAATGAGGGAGGTTACATGGTGTGGCCGGCCACACTAATGTAGTGTGGTGGTTTTGGTTTTGGGTATTGATGTGTGCATTCATTCTATCATCTTCTTGCTTGGCCTTTCTTCCTCCTTGCTGTGGTTGCCGTGAGCTTTCATCAAAGGAGAAGGTGGTTGAGTGAATCCAAAAGAATAAGGAAGGGTGAAGGTCACAAAGGAGGATACTACTTCTTGAGTGTATGAGATTTCTTTTGCATCATCTCTTTTTCTTCCTTTCAAATCCTACCCGAGAGCCCTAGAAAGTGCTAGCACACTTGGGGTGCTCTCTTCTCCATCCTTGAGTGTTAGAGAACACTTCTTGTTCGTGTGGATATCACTAGAGAGTTGTCTACGTTGACAACTTCGAGATCCGGCGTACCTTGGACTTGCGGGATTTGCGAGGGCACGCTTCAAAGGTATATATTGTTTTTCCCTTTGTAGATCTACTGTAGATCATCGTTTGAAACTCGTACTCATATTTTCGAAAGTTTTCTTCGCATTGATCCAACGGCTAGGGGGTTTCGGGGTTTCCGCGACGCGAAAAAGTGGTTTTCGCGGCCCAAAAAACCCAACAGATTTTGTGTCACCTATATAAATTTTCCCTAACGCCGCAACTCTTCCATCACTTCTATACCCTTAAGCGCTTCGAACTAGGTGTTTTATGGTTCAATCTAGGATGGACTATAAGTTTTTCGCGAATATGCCCTTTCCAATAAGTGCTGGAAGTCCCATTTTTTCTATATACAACTGCCTGAGCCTGTCACTTGGCCTGCGCGATGGAGATACAATCTTCCTTCCGCCTCCAAATTGTGGGAGCATCAGCATTAGCCTGACTGCCTCCCATCCTCCGAGAAGCTAGAAAAAGTTTGGCTCCAACTCTTGGTGATACTACGAGAGGGCCTCCTATATGCTTTCGGGCTCAACCTTATCCCTACGTCGATAGGTGCTGCTTTCGGTAAGATCTTCTATCTTTTGTTCCACATCTTCACTAACTGAGGTATTTCCTTATGGTTTTGTAGAAGCCGCTATGTTTCGTGCCTTCTTTGTTGATTCTTCCAAGCTGCCCAATGTCGCTTTGAAGAAATTGGGAGAAGAACTCCTAAGAAAGTCTAGGGCACCCTCGACCATCTAAGCTTGGGTCGCGGTCAGGCCTTCTTCCCAACGGTCCCAGGAAAGGGAGACCCTAGATCCTGAGGCAACCGAAGATGAAAGGGCTTCCTCTCTATCCCCAGGAAAATGTTTGTGTTTGTAACGCAAGAGGAAGAGAGTCACCCCATTAGTCGAAGCCTCTTCGTCAAGGCCTCTGCTTGCCCGAGCCCCCACCAAGGTCAAGTCCAAGATGCCTGCTCGGGTGTCTCCTTCACCATAATAGAGGATAAATCCTCTCTGAATACTAATGCTCAGGTAGGAGAGCAGCTGAGTGCCCCAGTGGGTGGGAGATCAGCCGGGGATTCCTCTCCTCTCACTACATTACCTTCCACTTCGCAGGCTACTTCGGCATCTTCCTTGCACTCCACAATCCTGCAAGCTACTCCGGTCTCTTCCTCATGTGCCAAGGCTCCGCAGGGCACTCCAGCCTCTTCCTCGCATGCCAAGGATCACCCTCGGAGTAGATATACCTTTACTTCCATCCACCAGCTCCCCTCATTACAATTGCAGGGCCATCCTCCATCGATCAACACCTCTCCTCTTTGCGGTCAAGTGCAACTCTATGGGGTCCTGGCTGAATCTTGGCAATCCACCATAGAATAAATCTTAGAAGGCTCCTCCTTAGGGTTGGTAAACTCGTTCTCACAATAGCTGCTTTCTGTAAGTCTTCCCTAATTCCTCTCCATATATTTGTCTGCCCTGGAGGTATTACTAATCCTTCTACTTTTCCTAGGTCTGTGTTAGTGGCCTGAGCCTATCTCAATATGTGGTGGATCTTCAGCAAGAGAATGAGTCCTTAAGGGCTCGTATTTGGGAGCTAGAACTGCCTAAGACCCCCAGCCATATTCTTGACCCAATCTCCTCTGATACTTCATTGCCTCCTCTCCTTCAAACTATCGAAGAAAGGGCCCAAGTTGCCCAGGGCATGGCTCAGGCGGGGGCAGAGAGGATAAAGACCCTAGAGGTCGCTTTGAAGATGAATGAATCCAAACTCAACTCTGAAGGATTACGACACATTCAGATTGTGGTCGATCTAGATACGATGGAAGCGGAAGTGGCCACCCTCTCGTAGCAGCTGAAAGATCTCCAGGCATCCTATGATACTCTGAAGAAAGATCTGGAGACCACCCAGGCTAATCTTACTGCAAGTGTCGATCGGGAGGTTGCCCTTCAGAAACAATAGGAGGTCGGTAAAACTACCATTAAGTCTCTGCAAGTAGATCTATCCAAAATTACCAATAAGGCAGTTACTGCTCGACAAGACCTGTCCCTGGTCCATGTGGATGCTGATAAGGTTAAGGGGGAGCTGAAAGAATACTAAGTAGGTGAAACTATGCACCTGGAAGCTTATAAGGCTGCCTACGGTGGGGTGGGTGTCGTGCATCAGCTTCACAAGAAAGGCTTTCTCTGATCAGCCCTTCCCGACAATTTTCTAGATCACACCCGCCTTATCTAGGAGCTTCCCGAGGAGGCCTTTCCCTCCTTCACCGATTAAGATGTATTTTTCTCCGTATGACTATGAAACCCATGTATAGAATCAGATGCTTGACTGCTTTCTTTCATGACACATGCTATTTCACTTCTGAAGTTCTTGGGTAATGTGTCAGAGACTTATTCCTCCTGTAGGTGCTTAGACTTTGATATATGTTTGTAAACATTAATGCTTTCGGGGCGACAGGCTTCCTTGCCCGACCAAGCCTCTATTCATGAATTTTCCCACCAAGGTGACCGACCTATTCCCCGATCGACAACTTTTCCTAATTGATACTCTCTCCTATTTAGTCTTTTTCCCGACCGCTTCAACCTCCTGGTTCTAGATCTCGAGGCTTTCAAGTTTACAATAGGCCCGAGCGAAGATTCTTATTCTCGAGATTGTAATAAATAATTAGTCTTCTTGTATTTTTCGCCGCATCTTTTTCTGACATATTCTTTGAGCTCGCTTTTCGAGATTAATCCAATGGCCTTGGTTATTATTAAACTTAGGGATGATGTCCTCGGCCTTTATCGTGAACCGCTCGATGGTCGCAAAGGTCGAGGCCTCTCAGGCCCTTTTCAATGCCTATAAATATCCTCCTTCCCCTTCGTTTCTGAACTTTTTGCTTTCGAGAATAAGTCTTCTTCCTGCTTTCATCGCTTATTATGCTCTGCTTCTTATGGTTCACTCCCGCTTTCCCTCATGGACTCTCCCACACCTACTTATGCTCCAGGAGTATCCACCTTCACTGGCGTGGATCTGGCGATCTTCGCTTTACCTACGAAGTTCCCAAGTCCATGCACATCATCATACCTTCCGAAATCCACCTGGCTTCCTCACCACCTATAGGATATGTGACTTTTTTTAAGGAGCAGATAGTGGCCGATCTCTGTTTTCCTATACACCCTTTCTTTTCCCAAGTGAGTCAATATTTTCGCATTCCCCTATGTCAACTTACCCCAAACTCCATGAGACTTTTGGCCAACTTTGTCCTCCTCTGTGAGGTATGAGATATACCCTGGGCTCCCCGTTTATTCCACTACTTCTTCACTCCTTGCCACCACAGCGAAGGACTTTTTTGCCTTCAGGCTCACCTCCGAACCAATTTTTTCGCTCCCATCCCTTCTTCATGCTCTGACTAGAAGGATAAGTATTTCTTCCTGAGCTTTTTTTGTGCCGTGGAATGGCCGACCCAGTGATGCACAGCTTTACCTTCGGTGCCAATTCTGGGAGACTTCCAAATGGATCCTGACTTCATAGATGCCTCCGCACAGCTAGAATGCTGACGTTTGGACCTGCTCAGGCTATTGAAAGAGGACATCCTGTTCCTATTCAGGCTAAGTCACACTCCCTTAGAATTACCACGCTCCCTAGGTATGATTCATTTTACTCCTGCTGACCCTTAGTTCCTTACTTTGACTTTGCTATTCTCCTTGCGGCCGACAGCCTAGCCCAAGCGTCCCTAATCAGGCCACTCCCCTTGAGTGATATGGACATACATCGTCGAGGGTGAATAATATTGGATCGGAGGAATGTATCGCATCTAGCTCCCCTCCCCTCGGAGTTCACCATTTCCACCACTCCCCAGTCATCCTCTCGAGCAGCTCCCCAGGTTCATTTCGCTGCAGAGCCTTCCCGACCTACTCCTACTATGCCCCGCACTCGCCGGCCTAAGACCCCGTCAGAGGAAACAGATTCGGATGAACATCCACTCTCGCGCTGTCCTAGGTATCGACCTAGGAGACCCGACCTGGTTTCTAAACCTCATATGGCCTAGTCGGCATCCCAACAGATCCCTACACCTACTCCAGGGCAACCTTTTCCAAGAAATTCCACAATGGTCTCTATGACCCGAGCTGAAGCTGGGTGGGGGAAGGCACTGATCATTAAAGAAGAAGTTATTGCAGAGCCTTCTCATGTTCCAGCAGCTCCTGCCTCAAATGTCCCTTTTTAGCCATCCTCTCCGAGGATGCCTCACAGGACGGGACCAGATGACAACACTGAAACTTAGGCTGGACCTCCTACATCCCAACCTTCCACCTTTGTGCATCCGCGTGTCAGCGAGACCGACGCTGGTCCATCAACCTTCCCTCCTTCTGGTGAGACCAGGGCTGCACCATCTCATTTGAAGCCATCCCAACAGCGGTCTGTGACAATCACCAAGTCTTCAGAATGGAACATGCGTGATCAGTCAGATGCTCCTATTAGTCGTCTCAAGCTGAGGGGCCAACTGTCAACTCAATGAGAGGAGCATCTTCGCCAAATGCAAGCTCTTCCTATACCTGCCCAGCTGGATCTGTTATTCGAAGGGTCTATTACAGTAAGTTTTTACGACCCTTTATCGTTCCCCTTTCTCTTTATTCTAACCCTTCGATTCTATCTATTCGTTTCCCGCCTAGGCCTTTGTTGATTCCATGGCGTTGGGTTACATACTTTCCCTCCTTCATCAGCAGAATAAAACCCTAAAAGAAGTGGTGGCTGACCTGAAACTTTAATTATCTGATCCAACCTCAGCCGGGTACTTGCTGAGGGGAGAAGTGGTC
This sequence comes from Zingiber officinale, assembly GCF_018446385.1. Taxonomy (NCBI): domain Eukaryota; kingdom Viridiplantae; phylum Streptophyta; class Magnoliopsida; order Zingiberales; family Zingiberaceae; genus Zingiber; species Zingiber officinale. The sequence goes on along the minus strand of NC_056000.1, from coordinate 119,282,171 downwards.
ACCCTGAAGAGAACAAGCGCTACTCAGCAACAACTTCTCAAGGAGACCCAGCGAGAGGCTGATCACCTCCGAAATGAAAAGAGCAAGCTTGAATTTATTTTACAAACGTCCGAGATGAAGTATCAATAAGCCCAGTTGAATCTCTCGGGAGCCTTGTGTAGGGATCTAGCAAGCTAAACACGTTTAAGCGCAGCAGAAAATTAACTAGATTCTCTCCAGAAGATCCATGTGAAGGAGAAAATAATCATATACTAAGTTTTACATGAAAGGTATACCTTTGTTGCGTGCCCTTCGCAATCTCAACAGCAATCTTTTTCTTTAGATGCATATCTCAGCGCGTTCAAGCATCCGTGCCTCTACGGTATCCACACAAACACTTCCTTCGTTCGTCACATGAACGAAACCTTAGGAGAAGAACCATCTTCTTGTGCTAGCAAGAAGAATGGTTCAGCCAAACTTGAAGATTTGGCCAAGGAGGAAGGAGGAGGAAGAAGAGGGAAGATCAAGAAACACTTTTCTCATCACAATCTCATCTAATGAAAAATTAATTCTAAAAAACCTATATATATTCATCCCATGAATACCAAGGGTCTTTTGTCTCTTTGTATTCCTCTTAATGGGTTGGATTATTATATTGGATTAACCATTAATCTAATAACCCATTGAGTTTAACCCATTAATCCAATGTGTCTAATTCGGATTGGACTCAATCCAATAAGTGGATTCATTTGAGTCTAACTCAATAAGTAATCCAAAAGGTCTAATCGTTTCATGATTAGCTCTTAGGGCTAATTACTAACACCTTGGCTACCTTGGAGACTTATAAGGCAGGGGAGGCTGATCGGCTAAGAGCTCACCTAGAAGAATACTTACGTTCTCCATGTTGGTGCAACCTTAGGTCAAGGTTGACCTGGTTGACCTGACTCGAGTTGACCTGACTCGAGTTGTATTTTGATGTTTGACGAGAATAGAAAAGCTCTATTCTGATGTTTGACGAGAGTAGAAAAGTTGTATTCTGATGTTTGACATAATACAAACTTGGGAGATTGTGGGTGTAATCTTTGGTCAAGGTTGACCTGGTTGACCCGAGGTGAGTCGACCTGATTCGGAAAATCCTGGTGAGTGAAGCCAGGTGAAAGTCCTGGTGAGTGAAGCCAGGCAAGGGAAAGTCCTGGGAGTGAAGCCAGGCAGTTGGAAAGTCCTGGTGAGTGAAGCCAGGCAGTTGGAAAGTCCTGGTGAGTGAAGCCAGGCAAGGGAAATCCAGATAGGTCAAGGTTGACCAGACATCTGGTGAAAAGTCCAAGTATGGAGACTTGGCACGGAAAAGTCCAAGTATGGAGACTTGGCACGGAAAAGTCCAAGCAGGGAGCTTGGCACGGGAGAAGTCCAAGTATGGAGCTTTGGCATGGAAAAGTCCAAGCATGGAGACTTGGCACGGAAAAGTCCAAGTATGGAGACTTGGCACGGAAAAGTCCAAGCAGGGGGGCTTGAACCGGGAAAAGTCCAAGTATGGAGACTTGGCACGGGAAGTCCAAGTATGGAAGCTTGGCATGGGAAGTCGGAGAGGGCTCTCAACTCGTTCTCCTGACTAGGTCGAGAGGGCCTGGAGCTTGTTCTCCGGACCACGGAGCCTGAGAGGGCTCGCACTGCTCTCCTGACCAGGTCGAGAGGACCCGGGAGCTCGCTCGACCGGACGAAGCCCGAGAGGGCCTGTGAGCTCGTTCTCCCGACTAGGTAGGGTTTAGGGTCGAGTTTAACCCGATCGGTCCGTGACCGATCCGGATATGATGGTTGATCGATCGGTCCGGACCGATCAAGAACCAAACAAGGTGTTTCTATGAATTACCCGATAGGTCCGTGACCGATCGGCGAAGAAGATCGGGAGAAGAAGAGGGGCATCGGTCCTGACATCCAGGAGCTCATCGGTCCACAGATCGATCAGAGACGAGGCCAACTCTCACAAGAGTTGGCTGATCGGTCCGGGACCGATCGCCTTAAGACTTGATCGGTCCCAAGACCGATCAGACACTCGACCGATCAGAGTGTGCACGATCGGTTCAGCCCCAGCCGCTACGACACAACCGCTAGTTTATCTGCCTTATTCTTCGCAGTTATATATCAAGGTCGAGGGCCTCTACAAGAACAACTCTTCTTCCTCCTAATCGCGCTTGAGCTTTCTTGAGCTCTTCTCTGAAGCTTCGCATGAGCTTCGTCGGCTGGCTTCATCCGTGAAGCTGCTACTTCATCAACGGACTCCGACGAGAAGGCAAGCAAGTGTGTTTACAATTTCTATTGTTCTTGTTTGTTTCCTCTATTGTTGTACTCCTCTGTTTTGCTGTTGCAAAGACTTTGTGGTGAGGTTTCTCCACCCAGAAGGAGTTCATATTAGCCGGTTATCTGGGGTTTCATCCATCGACGGATTGATAGGCTTCGTCCACCTTACGGACACGCCGAGGAGTAGGAGTTTCATCTCCGAACCTCGTTACATCGCTGTGCTTGAGGTTTGATTTCTCCATTTACGTTTCTGTTGTTATTTTTCCGCTGCGCTAACTTGATTTGTAGAAAGAAACCCGAATTTGGGGTCGGCTATTCACACCCCCCCCCCCTCTTTAGCCGCTATCCGAAGGTCCTAACACTCCAGAGTTTGGTACACAAGTGGGGGATCACTTTGCTACGTCCATGACTTATGGGGTGGTAGGAGCGCTCAGGTAACTCCACAAGGGAGGGTACCTATCTTCCATTCCTCCTGAGAATTTCCTGGATCACCGACGCATTCTTAGAGAGATGCCCGATGATGTGTTTGATGCCTTTAAATGAATTTATGTGAAAACTATATGACTACTTTAGTGTGCTATGATATTTGAATATTACGCCTTTTACTTAGTCATGACATAAGGGATCCTGAGCTGTTAAATCTTAGAACGGGGATGTGCATCTATACATTCTGACCTAGCTTTCCATGCCCGACCTGTCACATTTTCCTCTCACCCTTATGCTTTACCAATCGTATCCTAAACCTGATAAGGCTGGAGATGGTTAGCGCTCCATGGGCGACTCAGTGGTTTACCTTGAGCATCTTGCAAATAATAGGCCACCGAGGCCAACTTTTTGACCACTTTATATGGGTCCTCCCACTGAGGTGACAACTTAGTCACCTCTCCTACGGGCTTCGTCCACTTCCAAACTAGATCCCCTTCTCCAAAGAATCAGGGCACCACCCTTTTATTATAGTTTTGGCTCATCCTTTGTCGATACACTGTTAACCGTATGACTGCCCGCTCGTGAACTTCACTAATAAAATCTAGCTCTGATAATCGACGTTCCGTATTTCCTTCGTCATACAACATTCTTCTAACCGAGGGCACCCCAACCTCGATGGGTACCACCGCCTTGCTACCGTAGACTAGATGGAATGGGGTGAGCCCTCTGCTTTCTCGAGGAGTTGTTCGGGATGCCCAGAGGATACTAGGTAACTCTTCCAACCAATCACCTTCAACGTGATCCAGTTTGATCTTTAATCTGACAATTTCTCTATTAGTGACCTCAGTCTACCCATTGCTCTGAGGATAAGTTATAGACATGAAGGCTTGAGTTATGCCGAACACCTAACACCAGGCTTGGATTTTGCGCTCTTGAAATTGTTTTCCATTGTCAGAAACCAACTTGTGAGGAATCCTAAATTAGCAAAGGATGTTTTTCCACAAGAATTGGATAACAGCTCCCTCTGTGATCCTGGCAAGGACTTCTACCTCTACCCATTTGGATAAATAATCCACAACCATAAGTAGAAATCATCTTTATCCCGGTGCCATGGGAAAAGGTCCTACAATATTTATGCCCCACTGATCGAATGAACAAGAGACCATGGAGGTATTTAGTGTGTCCATCGAATGGTGGGTCAGATTTTGATGTTTTTGGTAAGATAAGCAGGCGTTTACCAGTTGTTGTGCATCCTTCTGTAGAGTATGCTAGAAATATCTAGCCAGCAATACTTTCTGGGCCAGCATTCTTCTCCCGACATGACTGCCACAACATCCCTGATGTACTTCTCGTAGAGAATATTCTGCCTCCTCTACTCCCACGCACTTAAGCAGTGGTCTGGAGAATGCTCGCTTGTATAGTTGGTCCCCGATCAGGGTGTATATATGAACCCATTTCCTGACCAGCCTGGCTTCTTTCGGATCATTCGGCAGGATACCTCGCTGCAGATAATTGATCATCGTAGCCCTCCAGTCAATTATTTCTTCAATATTATTCTGCAAGTCTATTTGAGCTATCAGGAAGGTCTGAGCTATCGACCTATCTAGTACCCAAGTAGTCAAAGAGCTAGCCATTTTGGCCAATTCATCGGCCCTTTGATTTACTGCCTGAGGAATCTTAGTGACTATGACCTCCTTAAAGTCCTCCTTCATTTTCTCATAGGCCTCTCGGTATACTTGTAACTTATTACTAGTGACCTTGAAGTTGCATGCTGCTGAGTTACCAGCTAAGAATCTGAATATACAATGACCCGAGTTGCCTCTACATGTCGAGTTGCCTGCAGACCGGCTAATAGAGCCTCATATTCTGTCTCATTAATGGTGGCTCTAAAATTCAATCGGATGACTAACTGTAAGATGTCTTCCTGGGGGGATATCAAAAGGATTCCTACCCCGCTCACCTGTTGGGTGGATGGCCCATCCACATAAACTTTCCAAGTTTCTTCAGACTCTATCTGATGAACTGCCGTCAGAAAGTCGACCAGGGCCTGAGCCTTAATCGCCGCTCAGGGTTGATACTGTATGTCATATTCTCCTAGCTCAGTCGCTCATTTGATAAATCGGCCTGCCATTTCCATGTTAGTGAGAGCTTTACCCATAGTGTTATTGGTCAGAACTATAATGGGATGTGCTAAGAAATAAGGTCTTAAGTGGCGTGCCATGAGTACCAATCCGTAAACTAACTTTTCTAGGGTTGTGTATCGAGACTCAACCCCTTTTAATAAATGGCTGAACAAGTACACCGACCGTTGTACATCATCTTGCTCCTTGACCAACACCTCCCCTACGACCTCAGGGGTGGTTGACAAATATACCCAAAGTGGCTCCCCCGCTGTAGGTTTAAATAAAGAGAGTAAGGTCTCTAGGTGCTTCTTTAGTTCTTCAAAGGCCTGATTGCACTCCTCATCCCACTGAAATTTAGCTGCTCTTCTAAGAAATTTGAAGAAGGGCAAGGCTCGATTTGTCAACCGGGATATGAATCTGGACAACGCTGTTATCCTGCCTACTAGCTTCTGAGCTTCCTTCAGGTTTTAAGGGGCCTTCATGTCTCTAAGCGCCCGCACTTTCTCAGAGTTGGCCTCAATTCCTCGCTTAGTAACAAGATATCCCCAAAACATTTCTCCCCTAGCCTTGAATAGGCACTTTAATGGATTTAGCTTCAATCTATATTACTGCAAGGTGCTGCAGGTCTCTTCAACATCAGTAATCAGATTAACTGCTAGAGTAGACTTGATGAGTATGTCATCCACATAAACCTCCACATTATGACCTATCTTTTTTCTGAATATCTTATTCATCATTCTTTGATAGGTTGCTCCTACATTTCTCAATCTAAAGGGCATGACAGTATAACAGAAAGTGTCATCAGTCGTGATAAAACTGACCTTCTCTTGATCTTCCCGTACCAGAGGGATTTGATGATAACCTTGGTTGGCGTCCAACATGCAAATCCTTTCGCACCCTGAAGTTGAGCCCACCATTTGATCAATCTTGGGCAGCGGATAATAATCCTTGGGGCTAGCATAGTTGAGGTCGTAGGAGTCGATGCAGACCCTCCACTTATTATTGGGCTTAGAGACCAAGACCACGTTAGAGAGCCAGGACGGGAACTATATCTCTCTAACGTGACTTGCTTTCCTGAGCTGATCCATCTCAGCTTGGATGATCTTATTCTGCTCGGCCGAGAAATTCCTCTTCTTCTGCTTAACCGGTCGGGTGTCAGGCAGAAGGTGTAACTTATGTTCGACCACCTCTGGCTTGACTCTGGGTAGCTCTTCAGGAGACCAAGCGAAAACGTCCCTATTGTGAGTTAAACACTAGACCAAGTTCGTCTTGACCTCCATGTGCAAATCACTGGATATGTGGGTGAGACTTTCAGGGCGCTTAGGGTACAGTTGAACCTCCTCCCAAGGGAGGGGCTCCTCTGTTATAGGTAAAGGATCTTCCTGGATGACGTGGATCCTCCCATCCTGAGTTCTTTGGGCTTTGCGAGCCTCTACCTTCACCATGTCTATGTAGCATCTACGAGAGACCAACTACTCTCCTCTTACTTCCATGACCTGGTCTCCTACTGGAAACTTGATCTTCTGGTGGAAAGTGGAGACTGCTGCCCGAAACTCATGTAACGCTGGTCTTCCCAGGATGACGTTGTAGGAGTATGGTGAATCCACGACGATGAAGGTGCTCCTCCTTGTCCGCACCAGAGGTTCAGTACCCAAAGATATCACCAGCTTGATTTGGCCCATGGGGCGTACTTCATTACCTGTGAAGCCATACAATGAAGTGGCCACATGTTGAAGCTCATTGGCATCGATCTGCATGCTCTCAAACGCACTTTTGAACAGCACGTTGACAGAGCTCCCGGTATTTACGAAAACTCTAGTCACACGACTATTGGCTATGACGACCTTAATTATGAGAGCGTCATCATGGGGAAGTTCTAACCCCTCTAGCTCTTGCGGCCTGAAACTGATTACGGGCCCGATCGCTTACTCCCGACTACATCCCACAGCATGTACCTCTAGACGATACTCATGAAACTTTCGTGCCCTGGCGGAATCCCTATCAGTGGGCCCTCCAGAGATCATGTCGATCTCTCGGATGGCCGTGTTGCCCCGATTTTCGGCCTCCCTGGCTTCCCCAGGCTCCTGGTTGTGGCCGGGCTACTGATTCCCTTGTTTGGCAAGATCAGGCTGAGGACGGCCAGGTTGGCCTGCCCCAGCCGCGTCTTGTTAGCTAGCCAGTATCCTTTGTTGAGTCTTGGGTGTGATTTCGGGCGAAGGTAAGCCCAGTTCAACGGCACGCCTAGAATCTCGAGCAAACTGAAAGCAGTGACTAGTGCATGGGTGTAGGAGCGATGGTAAGTGCAGTAGCGCGGTCCCCACGGCCCAGGCCTTGGGGCTTTAACAGCTGCCACACGTGGAACCGATCGGGTATCTAAACCGGGACCAAAGGGAGGTTGAGCGTCCCGAGTACGCGGAAGAGGCTGGGCTGGCGACCGTGGTGGCTTCTTTTCTAGTTTGTTGGTGGAAGTAGACACCTTGTCTTCTTTCCGTTGAGCAGCTTGAGCCTGTTCCACATTGATGTAGCTGGCAGCCTTTCTCAGCATCTCGACGAAGTTCTTTACGGGATCTCGAATGAGGTCCCGGAAGAACTCCCCTTCTACCAGACCATGAGAGAAGGTGCTCATCAATATTTCGGAGGTGGCTAATGGAACGTCCTGAGCCACCTAGTTGAAATGCTTGATATAACTTCGTAAGGGCTCAGCTGACCCTTGCTTGAGTGTGAAAATACAATGATATGTCTTTTGGTACTTCCAGCTACTGGCAAAGTGACACGGGAAGACTGTCTTAAAATCATGGAAACAAGTGATGGGCCCATTCGGCAACCCGTCAAACCATTTTTGTACCGAGCCGGATAAAGTATTAAGGAGCACTCGATACTTGATAGCATCACTATACTGATGCAACAGGGCAGAGTTCCTAAACTTACGGAGATGATCTTCCAGGTCATGACTACCATCATATTCACCGATAGCTAGAGGCCTGTATCCCTTGGGTAACTTTTCACCGAGCACCCTTGTAGAGAAGGGCACTTGCTCCTCAGAGTCCATTCTGAGCTCCTCCCTGAGAACTATAACTTTACCCTTTTTATAATCCCTGGGTGGGGAGCTTTTTGCCTCAGAAGCCTGCGGTTACTCCTTCTTATTATAGCCGCTCGGGCCCTTATGATGATAATCGAGGTCCGGCTCTCGATAGAAGGCTGAGAGAAACTCCTCGAGCTGCTTTCTTTTGGACCCTCTATCAGAAGCATGGGTTGACTCCTTAGAAATTGTCGGCATCTTGTAAGGTTGAGAGTGGTGGTCTGCTTCTCGGAGGTTGCCTGCCTCTTGGCTTCTTTGTACAACTCATATTCTCCTGCCGTCATGGTTACGTTGATTCTGCCGGTGTCCTCCATCTTTACGCTCCAGAATAGGCGAAGAAGTTCACACAAACAGCGCCAAATTGATCCTGTCCGGAGTCTGAGTCAAACGAAGGCCAGATGAAGTGTCGTGGCGTTGACAGGGAGGAAACTTGGATGTTGCGATCATACGGGCTTCAGAGAACAGACCCCCACGTAGCCTTGAAGAACTGCTGGGCCTGCGCTGGTGGTACCAGACCCCTGCACACACTCAGATAAGCACACGGAACGTTAGACACCAAGAACCAGGGAAAAAGTCCCTAGAGTAGGCCCTCCGACGCTCAAGTCAGGTACTTTTTTCCCAAAAGAACAGTGTACGAAAGAAGAAGAAAAGTAGACAAGTGTGCAAGTGAGCGTACCTGCGCAAGGGAGAGAACACCCCTTTTTAAATGACAATACGTACCTTCTAGAGATTGACCACTGTAAGAGGATGTCAGGTGTCAGGACTTGTTGAGTGGTGGAGGACACGTGACCTTCTCCTATAGACTGGAGGAATGTTCTACTTGCAGATGATCCCAACCACTGGAATATTCCCTGACATACAACAGATATTCTCTGACAAGTGGTTACGATTCCCTGATCTGTTGTCGCATAGTGCCTTCTATCCTACCCGGGTGCGATTGAAACAGCCCTGGTTGGTCTGTTGGGTGTTGATGAACAGACTGATCAGGCCCCATCTACCAACCTTTATGATCCCGACCCCACCGAGGGTGATAAGTTTCCTCACGTGGGCCAGCTTGACAACCCCTAATCGGTAAAGCCAGGTCGGGTTTGGTCCTGACCACGCTTCCTACCGTAGCCCTGGTTTCCTGACCGGTAGACCCCTCCCTGACTTCATACACCAGATGGCCCCGGGTGGGTCCACTCCATATATCGACTGTCACATCTCATTGTCTTTTGATTGTCACGTCCCCTTGACTTCTGACTGCCACATCCCTTTGACTTCTGACTGCCACGTCCCCTTGACCAGACCCTACTACTATGCATCGTATCAATTGCAATGAAGAATGACACGTCAAAGACAATTGCCTAAAACTAAAGAATAAGGACAAGGAAAAGGAAAAGGATACAAGAGCGACCTGGAAGAAGCACAAGAATCTAAAGACGACATGGGATGAAACATCTTCATTAGATTTGGACGTCGTAACATATGCCAGACTTGTATTGATGGCAAGTCACCAAGAAGACGATGGAGTAAGTTCATCGGAGATGAGCATCGAGAGCATTGATGAAGGGGGAGCAACGTCAGAAGAAAGCAACACTTCAGGGGGAGCTTCAGATAAAATGATCGACAAGCTAAGTCGGGTACGGTCTTTGCCTCCTGACAAGTTGTACAAGTTTATAAAAATTTTGTCTAAAACTTCTTGTCAATTAGAAAATGATAATAAAAAATTATTAAAAGAAAACAATGAGTTAAAAGGAACTTTAGCAACATCTTGTCGATTAAAAGATCTCAACAAACTAAAAATTGAAAATGAAAAATTGAAAGTAGAAATAGAAAATTTAAAGGATTCTTCATGTTCGAATATTACTATTTCAAATTTCAAATATTATCAAAGACTAAATTGACATTTTAGATACCACAAGGGTTAAATTAAAATATTATCATGAAAATATGTTCATAGAAATTCTTGATTAATCTGATAGGAAGGACCTATATTGGATTCCAAAATCGTGTTTAAATTAAATTTCTATGCATGTCGTACTTTTAATTGATTTAATTTTTATTATTTGCTTAGAATTATCTAAATAATTTTTTTATATAATATTTGTTAGAAATTAATTTCTTTTAATTTTTTTAAGAAAAAAATTTTCATTACTTATTTGTAAGAAATTTTTTAAATTTTCTAACTGTTAAATTATTTTTTAATAATTTTTTAACAAAAATTATTTTTTAAAATTTAAAAATAATACACAAAGTAATTTTTATAAAATTTATTTTTTTTTAAAAAAACTATTATATTTTCTACCCATAAAAATATTTTTAAAATTTTTTTATCGTTATTGAATTTACTATGAATTATTTATCCAAAAGATAATTTTTAATATTAAAAATTCTTAGAAGTTCAATTTTTAATTTTTTTTTTAAAATAACTATTCGATTACATTCTTAGAAAATATTTCATGATTTTTTGAGTTTAGAAAGTATTTTTAAATATTTTTTTTAAAATACAACTTTCTATAGAAAATAATGTATTATTGTTAAAATTATTTTCATAATTTTGTAAAAATGTTATTACTACTTTAGATATGTTTTATTAACTGATATAATTTTTTATTTTATTTTTCAGCAATTAAAAATAATTTTAACAATTATTTCTTCTAAATAGCTTTATAAATCCCAAAAAAAAAAAAAACAAATTTTCAAAAGATAAATTTTAAAATTTTTCTAGATGTTAGTCAATTAATTTTTTCCTTAGAAATCATTTCTTACTTACTTTCCAATATTTTCCTATTTTAATGTGATCAAAGGGAGAAACTTAGAGATTAAGTCTAGGGGAGGATATATTTTTTTTACATTAATTGTAAATTATGTACTTACATATTTTTACTGTTATTTGTGTTTGATTTACCATAACTTAACTTGAGTTACTCACATTAAAAAAAGAAAGATTGTAAGTACTCTATGGTAATTTTGATATGATCAGCCAAGTCAAGTTAGGTCCTATTATGGTTTGATCCTTGTGTCTAAGTATACAAGAACTTAGGAGCACAAGAGGTCAAGCGAAAGATGTAGTTGGTGAGAAGGACGACACGGGAGAGAGGCGATGGGTTCGGTGCGTCCAAGGGACGAGGTGCTGGGAAGAGTATGTTGGCGAACGAGAAGGAAACACACGGCGGTTCTGAGGGACGAGAAGCCAAAGCGCAAGGTTACTCGAGAAGGCTGAAAAATAGGTTCGGCTAAGCTCTATTCTGGATGGACCAAATCACCCAGGCGAGCAGAGCCAGAGCGGAAGACCGGACAAAAAGTCAACATGGAGTTGGCTCTAGTATGGGTGCCCGGAGCTATTCTGGGCACCTGGACCCCCGGGGGCAGCCAGGACGCCTTAGGCTCGCGCCCTGGTCGAGGGCTAGTTCAGCCCGACCTGGGCACCCGGACCTGGTCTAGGTGCCCGGACCACAAAACTTATCACTTGCTGAGCTGTCACGATCTGTTCCAACACGGAAAAATTTTTATCTACACTTAGGCTCCTGAAACCCTTCCAGGCACCGGAATCAATGCTATAAATACAACCCTGATCTCAGTAGTTGAAGAACAATACCTATAAATGATCTTCTTTCTATTTAGCTTTGTAATCTTGTACTTTAACTACTATAAGATGCTTCTCCATCAGAAGGAGATTTGATAGTACGCTTTCAACGTCTTGGACTAGCAATCCCCTGATTGCAAACCAAGTAAAAAGATATGCCTCTTCTTTCTCTTTTTAATTAATTTTTTTATACAAGTGTTTATCTTAATCAAGCTTTATAAGATTAAGAAAGGTGTATGCTATTTTTATCGTGCAAGATAATTCACCCCCCTCTTGCCAGCCATAAGTGACCAATACCATGTGCTCCGAGGCTCCTTGGCACAGCTCAAAGGCATCTCCAAAGAACTCTAGGGTGCCTCCCCACTGCAAGAACTTTACCCTCAAAGTTTATCAACGTGAGGGCGCCTCCGTTGGATCCAGGGAACCTCCACGCCATTCTAAGGTGCCTCCCTACAGCTCCAAGGTACCTCAGATACGGTTCATCCAAGGCTACTTTTACATTTTCACCCTACAAAAAGTGTTAGTCCAAGTAAAAAACTATACCATGCAAAATAGAGTTAACACAATAAAATATAAGGGATTATTAATTAGATCTTGTCTTTTCAAGACTAGGATCTAATCATAGTCTTAGTTTAGGTTGCCAAAATGGACCTAAATTAGACCAGCGCCTACAATCCCATTGGGACTTATCCTCACTAGATCACTCTCCTTCAGTGACTTACCTCACTTACCATTTGTAGTCTCTTGACTTACCTCTTGACCTGTCAGGTCTTCCCGCTAATTATCAGATCCACAGACCTAACTGGACTTCGGTCAGCTGTTAGGTCTCGTAGACCCAGTAGGACTTTCCACCAAATATCGGGTTACTTCTTGACCTATTTGAACTTTCCACCAGCTATCAAGTCCAATAGACCTAACTGGATTTCAACCGGTTGTAAGGTCCTCCAGATCCGTCAAGTCTTGCACACTTCGTAACAATGTTAGATAACACAACATCTAATTTTAATCCATTTGTCATTTATCAAAACATAAGTTCAACCATTGATCTTACTGTACCAACACATTCGACCGCTGCTGTCAAACTGACACCAACACACAAGGACATCCATTTTGACATCTTCGTGTTGGTAACAAATTTATTGTTGTGCATGCTTATTATTATATTTGCATAAGAAAGTGTATGGTGTTACACTTATCCTTGTATTTTGTATTCGAGATTCAAATTTAGTGGACTATCCATCGAAAATGTCCAAAGGGCCTGGGTCTTGGAGTAGGAGTCGTTGAAGGTTCTGAACCAAGTAAATCTTGTGTCTTGTCTCATTCTTTAATGCTTAACTATTTTTCCGTTGTGAACTTGATTTAAAAAATAAAAAAATGTTTTTAAAATCACGTGATTCACCCCCCCAATGTGCCTACAATCCTACAAAAGTATTACTTGGGCTAAATGTGATGTAGTCAGTCTAGTGGGGATAGATACATAGATCATGTCCTAAACCAAATGGATATAAGACGAGTGAAAGGAATGAGGTATGACTCATTGTAACTGTTGAAAGGAATGAGGTATGACTCCTCTGGGCGTGACAATTTAATGGTATAAGAGCATGGTTCGAGTTAAATGTTAATAGGTCTTGGTTTTTTTTTTGGGATTTTGATCTCGCTTTCCATTAAATTGTCACGCCCCCAGAGGAGTCCCTGCCTGAAAAAAAAAAATTTTGACAGCATCTCCCCTGTACGGATGACAATCTGAAGCATTACTACATACAAAATATACATCAGCCACATACAGCTGGAATATATACACAACCACGCAGTTTATATCATCAGGCCACACGGTTGGAAATAAGCATAGTGACAAAATGAAGAGAAAACCCACAATCCACAACTAAAGTTTACTAGCCAATTAGGCTTCCACAAGATCACGAAAATAAAACACCACGAATCAAACTCCAACACAGACCAATTCATACAATACCAAAATCGTTGTATGCTAAAAATACAAGTAAAGCGGAAATAAAACCGATAAAACGCAGGACCCAGGGCTGGCAGACGACATCTCTCCAAGCGTCCATGACTCATCTACCTACTACCTGGCGAAAGAAACCATTTTGGGGATGGTGAGTATTGGAACTCAGCGGGTATAGGAAAAGATAGTGCATGAACATAATATACAAATAGAAAGTGAACCAAAAGTATACAGTCTCATAAAGGAAATAGCAGGTACTAAAATAAATGATAATCAACATATGCTCATACATGAAACCATATCCTAGGCTAGGTAATAAAGTTCAGAGGTAGTACTAATCTGCTAAAGTACTCCTCATAACTACAGAGGAAATACGTAAGGTATATACAAACTTCCAATAGGTAAGTCAGTCTAAACACCCACAACAGACATATATATCTCAACATATATAAGCATATCAGCATAAGTCAGCAACAGTAGCATAAGCTAGCAACAACAGCATGAGTAAGCAACAACAGTAAATGCAAACAACAGCAGCCAAAGCAAGTATAATAATAGCGTATGCACAGATGATCACCCCGCCTACCTCTCTGCACCACGACCCCTGTATGGTCGAGAGGCCGGATCGATGACAACTGTACCACTCAAAGGCCGCCACTCTCTCGAGTGACCGAATGGACAGGTGCCGAGTAGCTAACTAGCTACACAGCGAAGGGGGTCCCTGCTGCTCGCAACTCCAGCTACCACCAACTGCAAGTGGCCGAGTGCGGCACGACAGGATAAGCGGCATCAACTCCAGCTACCACTCTATCGAGTGGCCGAGGATGCGGTCATGGTCAACGACTCTCTTGACCGCAAGAGAGAATTGATCGTTGACATGTCTGCCATGATATGATGCACTAAATGCAACAGTCATCATAAAAATATAAGCAGAAAATTAGGTATGCTACATGAAGCCAGCAGGTTCAATATAATACGTAACTAAACAACAATCAAAGCATACAACCATGGTATCTAGTATCTTCTACCTATTATGAACAACAACGAGAGACTGTATAGATATGGAAACGAATATCTCAAAGATCATGTGGAAGTATCAAGCGCGGGAAAAATAAGAGTGGAGTCAAGGTAAAAATAATTTCTTATCCAAAATAATTCATGCACCAAGGTCAAAGTACTAAAAGAAACAAAGCAAGAAGTACCTGCCTTTATACGTAGATCGAGCTAAATAATCTCCACGTCGAAGTGCTCGCTTCAAAACAACGTCCTGCAAATCATATACTGTACAATTAAGCTAATCTCATAAGTAGCAACAAACTAAACTCAAATCCAACTTAATTAGGGAAAAGCCCTAATCGAACTATGAATCTCGATTCACCCAACTCCAATGGTTAGATTAGATTTAACCCAACATTATCAACTCTTAAATTGATTCATTTAGCAATCCATTTACTAAGCGTCACAAACCCAACCACAAGAGGCTGAAAATTAAATCCCTATCAACAACAGATTAATAAATCTCTAACCTAATAAAGAAATCCAAGTCAATCACAAGCTAGCCTCAAGCACAAATTAATCCACCTAATGATCCAAATCTAATTAGATGATAAGTTATCTTTAATCCACCAATCAACTCCTTAATTCTTACCATCCAAGAAACCCTTGAACAGAACAATTCATCTAACATACAAATGAATTTACCAAGCTATTCAAAATTAACCAAACCCAATCATCACCATTTTCCCTTCCATATTTCAGATTCTTACATGAATTAAAAACCCTAAACAAGAACCTAGCATTCAAAATCCATAACCTATAGATTGCATTACCTCTATGGCTCATAGCTTGGCTCCTTCTCTAACAATGGTAAATCTGTCTATCAGCCCTCATCACCTCAAGGATCACCAGTCTACCATGGTCGTCAAAATTTAGATAGTATCGCCACAACCGTGGATCTTCTTATGGCCGGAAGAGCAGTGACCGCCGGCTACGCCTTGGCTGGTGCCAGCAATCAACAGCATCACGACGTCTCGCGACAGAGAGGGGGAAGGAGGCACTGCTCTCTGGTGGAAGAGGTGTCGCTTGGATCCGTACATGAGAGAGAACGCTAGCCCTAGCCCCCTGGTGTCGATCCTTTTCCTCGGTGACAACAATGCCCGGCGACAACTGCCTCTGTGGTGATCGATCGGGAGGAGCGGCAATGAGGCAATGCAAGGAATCAGGATTGAGGGGATGACAAAGAAGCCCAGTCGGCGGCAGCTCACAAGGCGCCAACACGATCTACTTGTGGAGTCGGGCGGTGGATCAAAACTAGGGCACGACCGAACGGGAGACTCAGACGCTTGACCTCCGGAAAGCTCCCGGTGTCCTCAACTAGGAGAGGTGAGGTCCGGTGGAGAGGGCGGCGGTGGGGTGGTCGGAACCGAGAGAGAAAAGGGAGTGGCGGCATCGGGCTGTCCGTGCGCGAGAGAGATGAAGAAGAGGGGAATCGGGTGTCGGCGTGGGTTTTAGGGCACGGATGGAAATAAAAGAAAAAGAAAAGGAAAAGGAATAAAATTTTTAAACATTTCCTCATTTAAATAGGTAGATTAGATAGACTTTTCCATAGCTCAATAATTGATCCCCTTAACCTATATCATACGAACTCCGATTAAATCTCAGAAAATTTCTAAAAATTCTGTTAAGGTTATTTGTCCAATAACCCCTATTATTTAATATTATTTTGGTACCGTATTTTACATTCTCCTCCACTAATAAAAATTTGGTTCCCAAATTTACTACTTAACTCAGGGATCTTCATCCAAAAATAACAATCGAGCAACATATCCATATACCACACCATCCAAGTATCATAACAAATCTCCAACCGTAAAAGGATGCTTCTATGGGTTATGGGCTCACTCTATTTTCGCTACTCACATACTGTTGTCTAACCAACTATAGGTAAATTAACTATCCTGTTTCACTTTCTTGCAAAGTTTATGCCCAGTACTAATTTCAAAATGTTCTGCTGTTAAGTTTACCATGTCAAATAGAAAGCTACGTTTCATTTAATAGTTCCTAATTAATCCAGAAACATCCAGTTTTGTATAGAACCAAAACATAACCAAGAATCTTTTAGAACCTCCTGGCTCTGTACCCTATTTGTAACTTAACAGAAAAGATAAAAGCTTCCTGGAAGAGGTTCTTCAATATGCATCTCAATCCCATCCAACCAGGCCTGGCTCACTTACAAAGACCAAACAAGAAATTATTAGTTTTAAGGACAAGTTTATGTTGTTCATAAAATCCCCTCCACCAAGTATACCTATGCTCATGTCAGTCATTTTCCTCCCTTACATGCCTTCTCTTGATAGTACTACCGTGGTCAGTAACAAGTGGCTACACTAGAAGATATCTCAACCTTTACAAGATAATCATGACCAAGACACGGGGAAGCACAAGCACAGTACGTAGGAACCCATCAATATATTTTCCTAATAGGTCCAACCATGTGGCAAAGGAAAAGGACGCCAATGGTGAACTCAAAGCACCATCAGTCTTTGTGATGCAGGGATAGAAAATTTCACTGACGAGACGCATTATCTTCTGAAAGACTAATAATTAATTATTTCAAATCAAAGGGAAGGGACTAATTCAAATCACATATGATTGAATACCTTCTAAATAGCACCACTGACCTTCTACCTGGAATTTCTTGTTCTCTTGTAATGTTTTGTGAACCCTCCATGGCATTTAATTTGCACCATAAACTTCGGAAATAATTTCAAGATTAAAGGATCGAATCTGCTTCAAGATTTGCTCCACAAAATTCCATTATTATATAATCCAGACTTAGCATGAACCATTTTTAATCTACTACACCAATTACTTAGAAACCCTACAGATTGACTCAATTTGTTTTCCTATAGTAACTTATGGAACAACCAACTTGACAAATAACAATAGAAGTGTATGATAACAATATATCACATACCTCCTATAACTTGGACATTCCTACCGCTGCTTGGTCCCAACACTTGAAAAGTTACATCGAGAAATCGAAATACAAAAAGAAAAACCGAAACACCGAAAAAGGCATTATAAACCTACGCTCTGATACCACTAAATTGATATCAGATTAATTCGAAAAAAATCATAAATCGAAGCAAGATCAAAATCCCCCAAAAAAAAAACCAAGACCTACTAACGTTTAACTCGAACTATGCTCTGATACCATTAAATTGTCACGCCCCCCAGAGGAGTCCCTGCCTGAAAAAAAAAATTTCGACAGCATCTCCCCTGTACGGGTGACAATCTGAAACATTACTACATACAAAATATACATCATCCACATACGACTGGAATATATACACAACCACGCAGTTTATATCATTAGCCCACACGGCTGGAAATAAGCATAGCGGAAAAACGAAGAGAAAACTCACAATCCACAACTAAAATTTACTAGCTAATTAGGCTTCCACAAGACCATGGAAACAAAACACCACGAATCAAACTCCAACACAGACCAATTCATACAATACCAAAATCGTTGTATGCTAAAAATACAAGTAAAACGGAAATAAAACCGATAAAACGTAGGACCCGGGACTGGCAGTCGGCATCTCTCCAAGCGTCCATGACTCATTTACCTGCTACTTGGCGAAAGAAAATCATTTTGGAGGTGGTGAGTATTGGAACTCAGCGGGTATAGGAAAAGATAGTGTATGAACATAATATACAAATAGAAATTAAACCAAGAGTATACAGTCTCATAAAGGAAATAGCAGGTACTAAAATAAATCATAATCAGCATATGCTCATACCTGAAATCATATCCTGGTTGTGGTCGGGCTACTAATTCCCTTGTTTGGCAAGATCAGGCTGAGGACGGCCAGGCGGGATACGCAAAAGGGCACGCAACAAGGGTAAAGATCTTCATCATGTGGATCTAGAAGTTTTGTAACTCGTACTCGTATGTTTTCAAATTTTTCTTCGCACGAGATCCGTTGGCTAGGGTGATTCGGGGTTTCCGCGACGCGAAAAAGTGGTTTTCGCGGCCCCAAAAACCCAACAACTCGTGATAACACTCAGGCACATTCTCAGTTTGCCACGAACAACCACTGCTTGGTTTCGTGCATGGTTTTGCCATTGTATCTTAGGAAACATATGATCAAAGAATCTCGAAGTACAGCCGGAGGTGGGACGAATTTATTTCAAGGAAATTGCATTGAATGCAGGCCTCAATATCTTAGTTAGCAAATTGTCTTCCTGATTCAACGATCGACTCTTGATTCTGCTACGCACAACATCAACTCCATAACTCAGACCATCAGAATCTTGGCAGAACCAGCACCGCTGGTAGCCTGAGATTATCTGCTCAGGTAATCTCAATAGATAAGTTGGAATTGATTTTGTATAATTTCAATTCAGTATTTATCCCCAATATCTCCGGCAATAAATTATCCAAAAATCTTGAAATAGACTTTGATTTTGTTGAAATGGCAATAGAACAAAGTGTTGTGGTGCAACAGACTTAACACATTAAGGTCCCCTCCGCCCTGATTGGAACTGTGCCAATCAACCATGGGTAAATGCCAGAGAAGTTCATTGGATTAAACTTCAAGAGGTGGCAACAAAAGATGCACTTCTACTTGACCACTCTTAATCTGGTTCGGTTCTTGATCGAGGATCCTCCCAAGAATGCTAAGAATGTTGATGCAGACCATCAGTGTAGTGGAGGCATGGACTCACTCTGAGTTCCTTTGCCAAAACTACATCCTCAACTGCCTTGCCAACTCACTATACACTGTGTATAGTATGAAGAGAACGACTAAGGAGTTGTGGGACTCCCTGGATAAGAAGTACAAGATGGAGGATGCAGGGGCCAAGAAGTTCATCATGGGCCAATTCATGGATTACTAGATGGTTGACTCTAGGACAGTGATCATTCAAGTCCAGAAGCTTTAGGTGATCTTGCACGAGATCCATTCAGAAGGGATGGTTCTTTCAGGTGGTTGCTATCATTGAGAAGTTGTCTCCCGGCTGGAAGGACTTCAAGAATTACCTAAAACACAAGAAGAAGAAGATGAATATGGAGGAACTAATTGTTAGACTTCGCATCGAAGAAAACAACAAGAGATTAGAGAGAAAGTTGTTCTTTCAGGCTACTATGAAAGCCAACGTGGTCAAGCATAGTCAAAACTCAAAGTGGAAGAACCCAAAGACTTCCAAAATGGGACCCAAAGGAGGCATTAAGAAATTTTCTAGGAAGTGCTTCAACTGTGGTCGAGTTGGTCACAAATCTTTGGAATGCAAAAAGTTAAAGAAGGAGTACAACCTAAACGAGGGACCAGAAATGGACGACCTCTGTGTAATGGTCTCAGAACTAAACCAGATTAGTTTAAACCCGCAACAATAATGGATTAATACTAGAGCCACTAAACAAGTCTGCTGCAATAAGGAGCTACTCCACAACTTTGAAGAAGTCAATGGAGACAAGCTGCTCATGAGGAACTTAGCAACCTCGGACAACATGGGCTAAGGAAAAGTGGTGCTAAAGGTGACCTTAGGCAAGGACCTTACTCTGAACAATTTATTGTATGTTCTAGAGATTTGGAAGAATCTAGTGTTTGGATCACTGTTAAACAAGCATGACTTTCACATTATTTTTGAGTCAGACAGAATTGTACCGTCAAAGAATAGAATGTTTATAGGAAGGGGATATTTATTGGATGGGTTGTTTAAGCTCAATGTAATGGCCATTAGGCCTAAGATAAATAAAGATGAAAGTTCATCCACTTATATGCTTAAGTCTTCATGTTTGTGGAATGGTAGACTATGATATGTTAACTATGATGTGTTATGTAGATTAATAAACATACGAAGCATACCTACATTTCACCTTGAACCAAAATACAAGTGTGAGATTTGTGTTGAAGTAAAAATGACAAGGTTATCCTTTTAACATGTTGAGAGAAGCAACGTACCACTTGGGCTAATTTACACCGACATGTGTGACCTCAAAGGTATATCAACACATGATGGAAATAAATACTATTGGTACCCTGTGATAGTTTTGATGTGATCAACCAAGTCAAGTTAGATCCTGTTGGTATTTAATCCCTGTGTCTAAGTGTGCAGGAGCTTAGGAGCACAGGAAGTCAAGCAAGAGATGCAACTAGTGAGAAGGATGATAAGGGAAAGAGTCGGTTGGCTCGGTGCATTCGAGGGACGAGGTGCTACGGAAGAGTACATCGACGGATGAGAAGGACTCATGGGGCAGTCCGAGGGACGAGAAACCAGGAGGAAGACTGCTTGAGGAGAAGGCCAGAAATTGAGTTTAGATGAGCCATATTCTGGTTGGTCAAAATCATCCAAGTGAGCAGAGCAGCGGAAGACCCAAAGGAGAAGTTTGCAGCTCGGTAGTAGTTGCTGGAGGCGCCTTCAATGGATTGAAGGTGCCCTCACAACCTTCGGGTGGAAGACGCCTTCAAGCACTTGAAGGCGCCTTCAACCCTTTATGGAAGATGCCTTCAATCACTTGAAGGCGCCTTCAACTGGGCAAAATTTTCCATTGGCAAAGGTTAAAGTCTTATCCTTTGGTGCCTCGCTGAAGGCGTCTTACAACCTATTGGAGGTACCTTCCAAAACAGGATAAGATTTTCCAAGGGTTATAAAAAGACCCCTGGACCTAGGAAATAGAACACAACACTTGTAATTGAATCCTCTTGAGTTCTGTTCTATAATTGAGTGTGTTAACTACTTTAAAGAGGCTTCTCCGCCTGAAGGAGAGTTTAGTGTAGTGTGCTTCCAACTTCCTTGGATTAACAACCTCCCCGGTTGTAACCAAGTAACCCTTTTGTGCCTCTTATTTTTTTTAGTTATTTATTTTGTTTATGCAAGTGTTGATTGTTTTTAGGCTATAAAGATCGAGAAAGATTCGTTTAAATTTTACAAGGCTATTCACCCTACTCTAGCCGGCCGCCCAAGGGCTCTAACAATTGGTATCAGAGCAAGGTTCACTTCAGGAGGACTAACCGTTGAACGAAGCACACGAGATGGCCGGACCAAATATCTATCCACCGAAGTTCGAGGGGGAGTTCACGAGCTGGAAGAAAAAGATGGAGGTATTCTTTAAAACTGATTTTGATTTACTTTTAATAATGAAATTCAGTTTTGTAGCATTCGAGGGCAAAGAAGAATACCAATGGACAAAGAAGGAGTAGGCCGACTTTGTGGCAAATGGCAAAGCAGAGTTTCATTTGCTGAGTGTCTTACCGCCACAAGAAGTCAACCGGATCAGAGCTTACGAGTCTGCCAAGGAGCTCTGGGAGAAATTCCTAGAACTATACGAAGGAACCTCGGAGGCCAAACTCACGAGATGGGATCTACTCAAAAACCATATCAGCAACATCAAACTAGAAGAAGGCAAAATTGTTGCACACCTTCACTCAAAAATCACGGAGCTCATCATCGGACTCACAAATCTTGGAGAAAAGATAAACAACTGAGATTTGCTAAGGTACGCGCTTAACGTATTCCCTAGAAATACAAAATGGACATCATTAGTATATGCTTATTATATATCTAAGAATCTAGAATTAACTACATTAGAAGAATTATTTTCAACTTTTGAAGTCCATGAAATGAGATGTGTAAATCCGAAGAAGGAGCCAAACCACAACATTGCCTTAAAGGCAAAAACGGATGAACGAGACACTGAATCTTCTCTCGACGATGACAAAATGACGCTCATGGTAAGAAAATTTTAAAAATTATTTAAATCTAATGGATTTAATCAAGTGCAGGATAAAAGAAGAAGAAGAAAAATAAGATGCTATCACTGCAATGAAGAAGGGCACGTGAAAGACAATTGCCCTAAATTGAAGAGCAAGGACAAAAGACCAATTCAAATGAAGAATCGAAACCTAAAGGCGATGTAGGATGAAACATCGTCTGAATCAGAGTAGAAGCCCTCGCCGAACTTGCGCTAATGTCAAGTTACCAAGAAGACGGAGACGAAACAAGCTCATCCGAAATGAGCATCGAGAGCATCGATGAAGGGGAAGTGACATCAGAAGAAATCAATACCTCAGGGGGAGCTTTGGATCACGGGATTGACAAGGTAAGTCAGGTATGGTCTCTTCCTCCTGACAAGTTATTTTATTTCATAAAACTGTTATCGAAAAGTTGTAAGTTAGAAAAAGAAAATAAGGAACTAAAATCAAATTTAGTTAAATCTTGTCGATTAGAAGATTTTGATTAAATAAATTTAGAAAATGATAAATTGAAAATAGAAATAAAAAATTTGAAAAATCATGTGTGCTCACATATTACAAGATATAATAGTTTAAATTAGTACTTTAGATATCCCAAGGGCCAAATTAGAAAATGATCAAAGAAGTATATACCTAAAAAATTTTTAATTAACCCAATAGGAAGGAACCTTTATTAGGTTCTAAAATCATATTTTTATTAAATTTTAAAATCAGGGCTTTCAGAGAGAAAATTAAATGTTTAATTTATTTAAGAGCCTTTGTCTAGAAAGTGGTTGTTATTCTAATAACCAAGAAGACCTAGTGTCTTGCCACAGCCTATAAGCCAATTAATAAAATGAATGTTTAATTGACTAACTGTTAAGCATTTAATGAACTAATGCTTTCAATGTTTGTCAAAAATTCTATCAGAAATTATTTAGAAATTATTTTTTTTATTTCATCACTTATATTTTTTTTAATAGTTAGAAATTTTTTCAAAGTGTTTTCTTTTGACTCAAATTTTTGGGCTTACACTTTAATATTTTTTTGAATTTTTTCCTTAGACTTTTAGATACTCCAGTTTTAATGTGATTGAAAGGGGGAGTAGTGAAGATCAAACTTTTTTTTACTTGCAAAAATTTTCTTTCCTTACTTGCAAAAATTAAAACTATTTTTGTTTGTGGTTTACCCTAACTTAAATTGGGTTTGATCATGTCAAAAAGGGAGAGATTATTGGTACCCCGTGATAGTTTTGATGTGATCAACCAAGTCAGGTTAGGTCATGTTGGTATTTAACCCTTGTGTCTAAGTGTGCAGGAGCTTAGGAGCACATGAAGTCGAGCGAGAGACGCAGCTAGCGAGAAGAACGACATGGGAGAGAACCGACGAGCTCGATGTGTCTAAGAGACGAGGTGCTACGGAAGAGCACATCGGCGGATGAGAAGGATGCGCATGGTGGTCCGAGGGACGAGAAGCCGAGAGGAAGACTACTCGAGGAGAAGGCTAGAAATTGGATTAGGGGTGAGCCCTATTCTGGTTGGCCGAAATCACCCAAGCGAGCAGAGCAGCGGCAGAGACAAAGGAGAAGTTTGGAGCTCGGTAGTAACTGCTGGAGGCACCTTCAATGGATTGAAGGCACCCTCACAACCTTCTGGTGGAAGGCACCTTCAACCCTTCATGGAAGGTGCCTTCAATCATTTGAAGGTGCCTTTGACTAGGCAAATTTTGCCATTGGTAAAGGATAAAGCCTTATCCTTTGGTACCTCGCTGGAGGCGCCTTCCATCCTATTGGAGGCACCTTCCAGCCTAGGATATGATTTTCCAAGGGCTATAAAAAGACCCCTAGAC
Organism: Zingiber officinale; assembly: GCF_018446385.1. Lineage (NCBI taxonomy): Eukaryota > Viridiplantae > Streptophyta > Magnoliopsida > Zingiberales > Zingiberaceae > Zingiber > Zingiber officinale. Next base: position 119,258,149 of record NC_056000.1, on the reverse strand, counting down.
CTATGAAATAGAACACAACACTTGTAACTGAATCCTCTTGAGTTCTGTTCTGTAATTGAGTTTGTTAACTGCTGTAAAGAGGCTTCTCTTCCTGAAGGAGAGTTTAGTGTAGTGTGCTTCCAACTTTCTTGTATTAATAATCTCCCCAGTTGTAACCAAGTAACCCTTTCGTGCCTCTTTTTTTTTTTTGTCGTTTGTTTTGTTTATGCAAGTGTTGATTGTTTTTAAGTTATAAAGATTGAGAAAGGTTCATTTAAATTTTGCAGAGCTATTCACCCCCCCCCCTAGCTGGTCACCCAAGGGTTCCAACAAATACTTCATCACTTTTGTAGATGATAACACAAAATATTGTTATATGTATCTTCTCAAAAGTAAACATGAAGTCATAGAGAAATTTACTCTATATAAGAATGAGGTTGAAACCAACTTAATAAGAAGATTAAAGTGGTTCAAAGTGGCTGAGGCTATGAATATGTATCACCATTCGTTGAGTTGTGTGCTGAACATGGGATCAGACATGAAACAACAACTCCTTATACTCCTTAGTAAAATGGAGTTGCTAAGTGAAAGAATCAAACTCTAAAGGAGATGATAAATGCTCTTCTATTGAGCTTTAGACTACCAGAGTTCATGTGGGAGAAGTTGTATTAATATCTAATTACCTTTTAAATAAGGTGCCTTGAAAGAAAATAGGTAAGAGTCCTTATGAGTTATGGAATGGAAGACAATCATTCTACAAACATTTATGAATGTGGGGGTGTCTTTCTAAACTTTTGGTACCTGATCCGAAAAGGACTAAGATAGGAACAAAAACAGTTGATTGTATATTTATTGGATATGCACATAACAATAGTGCTTATCGATTTTCTGTGTATGAGTCACAAGTACCGAATGTACACAAGAACTCAATATTAGAATCAAGAAATACCTCATTCTTCGAGTATGTGTTTTCATATAAGACTCGAGAGAAAACTAGCTCCTCAAAATGGGCATATCAAACACAAGGTGATGATGATGATAGGGAACCCAGTCGAGGTTGAGCTTAGATGGAGCAAAAGAGCTCGGATAGAAAAAAATCCTACAGATCATATTTTATCACTTTCATGTTAGAAAGTGATCCCTGAAATTACTCAGAAGCAGTAAGCTCTTATGATAGACCTCATTGGAGATAGATAATTACATTTGAGATAGAATCTATCTTGCAAAATCACACTTGGGAACTTATGGATCTTCCTCCGGGAAGTAAACCACTAGATTGCAAGTGGATCTTCAAGAAGAAAATAAAGTTAGATGGTACAATTGATAAGTATAAGGCCAGATTGGTAATCAAAGGATACCGACAATGAAAAAACTTGATTACTTTGATACATATTCTCTGTGTTGAGAATAATTTCCATCAGAGTGTTGTTGGCTATTGTCAACTCTATGGAATCTCAAAATATATTAAATGGATATAAAGATAGTCTTTCTAAATGGGGATTTAGAAGAGGAAATCTACATGAAGCAACCTAAGGGGTTTTCTGTACTAGGACAGAAAAATAAGATTTATAGATTAGTGAAGTCATTATATGTCTTGAAACAAACACTAAAGTAGTGGCATGAGAAATTTGATAATGTCATCAAGGAATATGAATTTAAGATTAATAAATATGATAAATGTGTTTACATGAAAGCCACAGAGAATTACTACGTCATCTTGTGCTTATATGTAGATGATATACTTATCTTTGGGAATAATGATAAGATAATCAAATCCACAAAGATATGTTGAACTCAAGATTTGGCATGAAAGACATGGGTCTAGCTGATGTGATTCTAGAAATTAAAATTCTTAGAACAACAGAAGAACTTGTTCTTAGTCAGTCACATTACATGGACAAGATTCTTGAGAAATTCACCAAGGGTGATACTGCATTGATACGAACATAGATACGAGTCAACATCTATTGAAAATTGAGGTGAAAGTATCTCTCAGATAGAGTACTCTCGAGTAATTGGAAGTCTGATGTACCTGATGAGTTATACACGATCAGACTTGGCCTACGCAGTAAGTAAACTGAGTAGATACACGAATAATCCTGGTGTTGAGCATTGCAAAGGGATAACAAGAGTACTAAGGTACTTGAGGTATACTTATGAATATGGACTGCACTATATGAGATATCCTACTATGATCGAAGGATACAGTGATGTGAGTTGGATATTTAACATAAAAGACTCTAAGTCTACGAGTGGATATACATTCACTCTGCGAGGTGTAGTCATTTTCTGGAAATCTTCTAAGCAAACTATAATAACTAGATTCATGATGGAATCTGAGTTTGTAGCTCTTGACAAATGTGGTGAAGAGGTTGAATGACTACAATAATTCTTAGAAGATATTCCGAGATGGTTGAAACTGGTGCCGACAATTTGCATACATTGTGATAGTCTATCAGCAATTGGTCGGGCGGACACAAAGTCATCTGTATAATGGTAAGTTTAGGCATATACGTCGTAGACATAATACCATTAGACAACTGCTTTCAATGGGAGTTATCACTGTTGACTATGTGAAGTCAAAGGATAACCTAGCGGATCTATAAACTAAAGGGTTAAATCAAGAGTTAGTTGCAAGCTCATCACGAGGTATGGGTTTTATGCCATTAGCGATCAGTGCAGAGGACACTCAACCTATGTTGATTAGAGATCCCAAGAACTAAGTTCAAAAGGACAACTAATTTACATTGACTAGACACATTATGGGTAATACCTAATAAAATAGTGACCAGACCAGGGTAAGCTGATGGACTTTTAATGATCAAGAAGAGTTGATGACTACTCTCAAGGGATCACCTATGTAAGAAAGAAGTGGGGCCGCTTCGAAGAGAATTGGAGGCACAATTCTTAGAGTTTCTCACAAAACCAGGCGTGTTTATGGCCAAGAACAAACACGCTCATGAGAATTGAGTTGTATCAGACAGAGTCTTGGGTGAGATTTGTTAATACTTACATAGATGGCAGAACAGTTCAAGGACATCATGTCTACTGTCAGTTAGTAAGCAAATAGATCTTCATAAAGGAAAGTTCAAAGGGTAAAACCTACTTATTCTATACTTGACTCAACTGCTGAATGCTATCACATACCATGTATTCCATTCATGTGGGGGATTGTTGGAAATGTGAATGGAATAAAGAGGTGGAGACGAAGAGATTTTATTGTGCATGGGTTGTTAGTCCCACATTAGAAGTCTCTTAGCTTTATTGATGATTTATATTATGGCACATGCATTAATGTTGTAAACATGTGCATGGGGAGAGACTCTCATGTGTGGGTACATAGGGGTGGGTGCAAATCCGGGGCCAGAATTATACTGAACCAAGGTTGACTCGTGCGCGAGCATGACCTACGCACGTTGAATGTTGGACCAATCGAGGCAAGATTTGCCCAAGTGAATAAACCAATATTTTGCTACTTGAATACCTTTTGGCTACCTGCTTAAGAGTGTAACAGAAGCATTAATATAAAATTAATAGAGATTTCGTAATATCTAGATATTAATGGTGACATTAAACTTATTAATGGTGACTTCGTAACGTCTCTACATTAATGGCATCATTAAACCCATTAATAATGATTCTATAATATTTTAACATTAATGAAGACATTAAACCCATTAATGGAGACATTAAATCCAGCATTAAATGATCATAATTTGATCATTCATTGAAGGCAATGTGAGAGCTCCAATATAAGGAGGATGGATTTTGAGCAAAGATAGAGCGAGAGCAAAAGCGAAAGCGAAAGTGAAAGCAAAAGAATTCCTCCACCTTCATTCCCCAATTCTTTTCTCTCAGTCATGCATTCGTTCAGCTAAACTACTCGTGATAACACTAGGGTGCATTCTCAGTTCACCACAAACAACTAGTGCTTGGTTGCATGTATGGTTTTGCTATTGTATCATGAAAAATAGACAACCCGAGAGAACCTCAAAGCACAGCCAAAGGTGGGATGAATATGTTTCAAGAAAACTACTTTGAACACAGGTCTCAGTATCTTAGTTAGTGAATTCTCTTCCCGATTTGGCGTTCGACTCCTGATTCTACTACGCACTGTATCAACTTTGTAACTCAGACCATCAGAAGCTTGGCAGTGATAGAGTCAAAGAAAGAGAGCAACAAGCTAACTATATGGATAATGGTCAACCCACTCTAGATATTAATGATGATCCATTATGCATCAATGTAGGGCCAATTACAAGGGCTAAGGCTAGAAAGATGAAGGAAACACTTAATGTACTAATTGAAGATGTGAAAGCCAAAGCTACTATTGAAGAAGGATTGACCAAGAGCAAGTCATTCGGCATAGTCAACCTAATTCAAGCCTTAGATGAGCTTAATTAGCACTTAAGTCTCATGTCTATGTAGTAGGAATATGTAGACTCAATTTCTACTTTTATTTGGGTTTTATAAAGCCATCAGCTTAAAATGGCTAAGTAGTCTACATAGGCCTTTACTAAATGGGCTTTCTTTTGTCCTTTTAGGGTTTTTTAATCACCTTATAGCTATAAATAAAGGGGGTGACAGCCACACATGTATCTTGGACATATTTTCAATCCAAAGCATGGTGAGGCTCTCACTTGTTGGTTCTTCATTGAATTAGAACTTATCAAGGCATTTCCTTGTGGCGTTCGAAGGCTTATCAACCTCCATCCCAAGGTTGTGGCGTCTTCCATGTTCTATACCAAGGTTCATGCTTTCTTAAGCATTGGGTCGAGGTTCTTTTCATCAATCTTATCAATTTAGTTCTTTCTTTCTTTCTTCTTCCATTCATTGTGGGTTCTTGAGATATCTTTCTCTCTAGATTCACATCATTTGGTATCAGAGTTTTTATTTTTCTAAATCAATTTCGTTATCCTTTTTCTTTTGTGCTTGAATCTTTGTTTATTTTGTTCAACATTATCTACTTATCATCATCATCTCAATCTTAGTGAGTTTTAGTCATCTGGTTGCTATAAAAAAAGTTTGAAATTCGTGTTGATGAAGATGTTCAACCATATCATAAGCACCCATCAACTCGTGTTGCTTCTGAATCTCAGAGTTCATGGTTGCGAGCATGAGGCATGACACATCTAATGCGTCATCTTGATGCTTCTTATAAGCATCTCGATCAGCTTGCGTGGCAGTGGCAGGAGGTGCCTCGGGAATGGGCTGCTCCAGGACGTACAGTTTTCGTTCTTGTGTGAGAACGATTCTCATATTCCTGTACCAGTCCAGGAAATTAGCTCCATTGAGCTTGTCCTTATCAAGGACAGAACGCAGAGAGAAGGTGTTCGTGTTTGTCGACATGGCAATCTACAACAGAAAAATGTAGAAAATAAATATCATATTCTACTAATCATTTAATTAGGCCTTTAATTAAATGATGCTCCCACTGAATTATAAAATTTTTGTAGAATCAAGTCATGGATGTGGTCAAACCACACTTACTAGATTCTAACCGATTAGCTATAATTCTTGCGGGACAAGATCCACATCATACTACGCCTTGAGTTAGCTTTAGTTAAATCGCCCAAGACTTAGTATGATCGGTAGATAACTAATTATCAATTACATCTCTATTCAACTCTTGTTTATAGGATCAAAATCCTCATTTATATTAGAACTTGAGTTAGCTTTGGCTAAATCGCCCAAGAGTTAATATAAATGTGATTTTGACCTATCTTCCAACCCTTGAAAAAATGCCTATAGTTAAACCCGATCCAATTGAGTTAACTAGTTTTACTCAATATAATTGAGTTTTTACTCACCCAAGCTTTGATAGGCGGGACCAAGATTGTCCCTCCGCACTCTACCAAGATAATATACGTTGCTCTGCTTTGGCATATTCAACAACAACATGTGATCGAGGTAGTGATGGGTATCAAAACGTGGTAGGCATTTCGAGTTGACGCGATTAAGATTTAATCTAATCGTTAATGTGTATCATATACGCGATTAAGATCTAATCTAATCCTTAAGGCACTAATTAATTACTCTACTCTAGCATGCATCACATACACACAAGCAATTAATTAAATTTTGATTAGGTCATGACCCTACTACGACCTTCTCAAGCCAATGAGAAGATCGGATGGTCAACCTAGGGTCAACAGCTTCTCCAAGCTCCTCCCTTTGACCACCATGTATTGCTCGCACCCTCCTCGTTGTTCCTTCTCGAGTGGACCTTCCACCGCTCTATTTTTTTTTTTTGTACATTACAGAAATGAAACTCGAGTTACATTCAAGTCTAAAAATCTATTTATAACAGGAAATAAAAATGAGGGAGGTACGACACGCAAGTTGCATAATATATACAACACACACATCACACAAAATGGCGCGCATGCCATATTATGAATTACAACACATTTAATCCAATCAAATTGGGTTTTTGGGCCATGACCATTACAAAATCATACATAATTCTAAATTATGTATTTTATATAAATTTCTTTAATTTTACTACTATTTTTACAATTTTATGAGTAACAATTTCCCGGCGATCCCGTTTAGCGATTTTTCGGGCGCGATCGCGGGACAATGCCCCTTGCGGGGTTAGGGGCAGCACCCCTTCTCGTGAAATGAGTATCATGAGTGTCCTACTATGATCTAATAGTGCCTTAAGTCGCTGTCCCAAAACAATTTGGGCGAGAACTTACCGTTTCGGAAAATTTTTCTCGGTAGTCGAAGCCTACAAGTGTCCTAGCACTCGTTGCTTCGCCTCTACGAGAAAAATACTTATTGTAACACCCCTAGAAAGCCTAGATAAGAAAGTAAGGATAATGAGAGTACGAATGAAAAGAAGGTGTAAATATTCTAAGTTAAATATTAAGATGGATTTAGATGATTAAAACTTTATGAAAGAAAAATAAAGTTGAGAGTATAAATCATCTATGCATGATTTAAAATGTATGGAATTAATATGGACAAAAGGAAGAAAAATGAGATAATATATATATGTATGAAATATTTATGCATAATGCATAATATAGTAATATACGAATTATTATGTACAAAAGAAAATAAAATGTTAGAAGAGAGATTGAACCTTGGATCTCTTGTAAGGAACATGTATATGATACCAAAGGGGATAGGAGAATTATTGATAAGGAGAGAAAGGATTAAGTAGTTAAGAATAAGAAAGGATTCTTTCTACTTAAAAGGAAAAGGAAGTAAAAAGAAATAAAAATATACATAAACAAGTTTTGATCCTTGGTTCTCTTGTGGATGCATGCATGTGTTAACCAAGTGGGATAGGAGAGGATATTGTAAGAGGAGAGATAGGAATTTTAATTAAAGGAGAGAAAAGAGAGAAATTAAGGGAAAGAAAAGAGAGAACTCAAAAGGCATTTCTCTAGAATATTCTTGTCATTTAAGGGGAGAAATGAATAGGGAGGATGGATCAAGTCAAGTTTCCTCCCTCATTTTAGTATAAATAGGCATGGAGGGGTGACTTCAACTTCATCCCCACTCATTCTCCTCCTCTCCTCCCTTTTGTGCCGAGACTCACCTCTCCTCTCTCTTCTTCTTCTTGTTGCCGAGCAACACAAGAGGAAGAACCTCTTCTTCCTCTTCACTCTCTCCCTCTTTCTCTCTTGTTGTTGCCGAGCAACACAAGAGGAAAGAGAAGCCTCTTCTTCCTCCTCCTCTCCACCAAAAGACCTAGCCACTCCTCTCCTCCATTGGTGCCGAGCAAAGCAAGCAAGGAAGAAAGGTCCAAGCAAGTTCTCAACTCTAGGAAACTTAAGCGAAGAAGGTAAGCTTCCCCTCACCTGTGGTACAAGGCTTTTTATATATTTTTCAGATTTTATGAGGATTTTAAAACCTAGAAACAAGTTTGAGAAAATTCGGTTAAGAAGAGCTTTCGAAATCTAGTGAGGTGTAACTAAGTCTACACTACATGATAGATTTTCTATGCCATAGAAAAGGGATCTTCTTCATGTTTTTACACCTATATGATGCTTGATCAAAGGAGTACTTAACCCTAGAAATTCGGCCAAAAATATTTTTAAGAGGCTAGGGAAATTATTGTTTTGCCCAACTAGTACGAGGTTCTCCCTATGAAATGTTAAGGATCATGTATTTGTTTTCTTGTTTAGAAGATAATTGAAAATAAAAGAAAAAAAAAAGAAGAAAGGAACCTAGGAAGTGTTATACATAATGAGAAAGAATGAAATTTATGCTATGTATATGCCATGATATGTGATAGCATAGGAAATGCTATACATAATGAGAAAAGAATGAAAAATAAAATGCATGAAAGATTGTTAGGGATATGATATGATAGTTATACATGATAAATTATTTTTGTATGGTTTGTACCAAGGGTGGGCTCCGTAAAAGCCCCGGGGTCGATGGAATAAAACTCGGGCCTCGTCAGAAATGGGCTTCTGAATGCCCTAGGTCGATGGAGTAAGACTCGGACCTAGTATGTATGTATGGTAGGGTTCAAGACTTGCTACCTTGGACCTACTTAAGAAGCGCGCGCATTATGTATGTGGTACAAACCGGGATCCCCTCTAATGATGATATGAATTTCAAGTACTTATAAGTATAAGTTTTCAAATTCATGATGCATTGCCTACATATGTGCTTGAATTATCTGATGATTAGATATTATGTCACTTAATATTATGATATGACTATGAATATGATACCCTTGTATGTCGTATGCTTATGATACCTCGCATGATATTGATATGCAATGATATGAATTCGGTTTTAGTGAGTAGAAAAGGAACTTACTGAGCCATGAGTGCTCATAGCTTACTTTCCTTGTACCGCAGATAAAGAAGCTGGATGAGCTAGAGGAGCAACAGGAGGAGCAGATAGTGATGTGTGTGGTGGTGGCTCGGCAAAGAACGATCCGGACAAATTAATATGATTAGTTATAGAATCAACATATGCACATTCGAACTAATCAGAATATGTGATATCATGCTTATTTAAATAAAAGGAATGATTTAAAATTTTCCGCTGTTATAGTATAACTAAAGCATGTACGTAAGTAGTATAAGAACGTAGCGCCACCTTTGGTTGGGTAAGAAGGGTGGGCGTTACAGGTGGTATCAGAGCCAAGTTTTGCCAGCTCACTACACACACATCAAGCTCCTTCCTGTCGCTCCAAGTAAGTACAGTTGCATAATTTATTTGTATGCAAAAATAGTATGATACTCTAGGATGCATGAATGGTAGCCTAGGAAGGATACCTTAAGCTATACCCTAGAGAATGGTGCATGATGATAAGTAGGATGCATGAATGGTAGCCTAGATACAAGAACCTTAGGCTATAACATAAGAGGAATAATGAATCTTTAAAATCTTGTAGAAATGAACTATATCCCGTTTGAATACGATCCCGAGGATGTGGAATATTCTGGCGAATACCTCGAGTTCGCGGATGAACCCGATATGCTGGAATACTTCAACAACTATGTGAGCGACTCGGAATCTCCGGAACACGGCGAGTTCGGAGAGGAGGATCTCGAGGAAATCGAGGAATGGAATTCGGACGATAATGAAGATGAAGATGCAGAAATTATGGAATATTATGAAGGAGAGAATGAGTTTCCTGAGATGGTCGAGGATGAATTTAACCTTGCTGAATACATGGAAATGGGTTTCAACCCCAACGATATAATAGACTTCGAGTGGGGACTGAACAACCTCGAGGGAGAACTAAATGAAGACCCGATGGAACTGGACGAACATGTTGAAGAAGACGAGGGAATGGATGAAGAGACAATAATCGACCCGGAAGAGGCATCGGAGATTCAACCTCCGATAATGCCTGATCCACCCCAGGATGATCTGGGCAAGTCGATACAGGTTGGGTTGATAATGACTACTGCTCTCATGTCCTTTATGGCAGGAGTAGTCGCAACCTACCTGGCCTTTTAAGAGAAGAAGTTATGTAATAAAAGCTTTTGATGAATAAAAAGAGTAGAAATGGTATCAATTTAAGCATAAGAATAATAGTACCATCGGCTAGATCTTGACGCGTATGAATGGTAAGGTAACCTAAAGATGATATGACAACCTAAGAAAGAATACCTCAAACTCAAACATGGCATGAAACCTAGACAGGATATGTTAGGATATTCATGCATAAATGATAACTTAGACTAATCTTGTTATCATTTAGGAAAATAAGTATGACTAGAAGACGAAATGCCAGAACGGAGGAGACCGTACCTCCACCTGATTGGGCACAAGTAGTTACTGAGCTACAACGACAGCTTACGGAACAGCAACAGATGATTGCTGCCATGATGAATCAACAAGGGAATCCTGCTACCCCAAATCAGAATAATACGACAACCATACCAGTAGTTGAACCGGAGCCGGTAGCAGCACCGGTACCATCAGTTAATCTGGCACCGGTAGTTCGTCAAGAAGCGTATCTGATCCAGTGGCAAAGGCTGAGGCCAGAGAAATTCTCTGGAAATTGTGAAGCATGGGACGCACAAGCTTGGTTTAAGACAATGGAGAGCATGATAGAACTATTGGACTGGCCTGAGCATGAAAAGGTCAAATGCGTATCCTTCTGTCTCACAGGAGACGCCCGAATATGGTGGGACAGAGTGAAAGTGAAAAGACCAGTGAACCAAATGAGTTGGGCAGATTTTGAGACGGAATTCTTCGAAGAATTCTTCCACACTCGGGTGACAAGTAGGCACTATGATGAATTCACCGAATTTCGGCAAGGTGACCTAACGGTGGAAGAAGCGATGAAAAGATTCAACCGCCTGGCACGATTATGCCCGGAATTAGTTAGGACGGAGGGAGAAAGGGTCAGGCTTATGCTAAAGATGCTCAGACCCGAGATAGCACTTAATGTGGCCGGCGGAGTTAACAGACCGCGGACCACAGAAGAGTTAATTAGCAGTGCCCTAAATACCGAACACTACCTGAAGGCACTAGGCAAGGACAAGAAGCAAGCTCAGATGGAAGAACTAGAAAATATTAAGGTCAACTGGAAAGGGAACCACGGCGGAAAGGTAAATGACGCTGAGATTGGTCCGTCCAACAAGCAGCTCAAGTTTTCTCAGTGCAATACATGTGGGAAGAAACATCCAGGGACATGTCGTACGGGCACTAATAAGTGCTACAACTGTGGGATAGAGGGTCATAAAGCAAAAGACTGTCGTAAGGGCAAAATTAAATGCTACGACTGTGGACTGGAAGGACATCTATCTAGAGACTGCCCTACCAAAACTAAAGCACCACAGTATGTTCTGAATCAAGGTGGTCCCGCAAGGTTACACCAACTGCAGACTTCAATTGAGGGACCTTCAATGAGTCAAGGGAGATTAGAAGCTCCACCAACGTCTAAGGGAATCTGAGCAGAAATTGTCATTCTAAGTTCGGGGACGAACTTTCAATAAGTAGGGGAGATTGTAACACCCCTAGAAAGCCTAGATAAGAAAGTAAGGATAATGAGAGTACGAATGAAAAGAAGGTGTAAATATTCTAAGTTAAATATTAAGATGGATTTAGATGATTAAAACTTTATGAAAGAAAAATAAAGTTGAGAGTATAAATCATCTATGCATGATTTAAAATGTATGGAATTAATATGGACAAAAGGAAGAAATATGAGATAATATATATATGTATGAAATATTTATGCATAATGCATAATATAGTAATATACGAATTATTATGTACAAAAGAAAATAAAATGTTAGAAGAGAGATTGAACCTTGGATCTCTTGTAAGGAACATGTATAGGATACCAAAGGGGATAGGAGAATTATTGATAAGGAGAGAAAGGATTAAGTAGTTAAGAATAAGAAAGGATTCTTTCTACTTAAAAGGAAAAGGAAGTAAAAAGAAATAAAAATATACATAAACAAGTTTTGATCCTTGGTTCTCTTGTGGATGCATGCATGTGTTAACCAAGTGGGATAGGAGAGGATATTGTAAGAGGAGAGATAGGAATTTTAATTAAAGGAGAGAAAAGAGAGAAATTAAGGGAAAGAAAAGAGAGAACTCAAAAGGCATTTCTCTAGAATATTCTTGTCATTTAAGGGGAGAAATGAATAGGGAGGATGAATCAAGTCAAGTTTCCTCCCCTCATTTTAGTATAAATAGGCATGGAGGGGGGACTTCAACTTCATCCTCAACCCACTCATCCTCCTCTCCTCCCTTTGTGCCGAGACCCACTCTCCCCTCTCTTTTCTTCTTGTTGCCGAGCAACACAAGAGGAAGAACCTCTTCTTCCTCTTCACTCTCTCCCTCTTTCTCTCTTGTTGTTGCCGAGCAACACAAGAGGAAAGAGAAGCCTCTTCTTCCTCCTCCTCTCCACCAAAAGACCTAGCCACTCCTCTCCTCCATTGGTGCCGAGCAAAGCAAGCAAGGAAGAAAGGTCCAAGCAAGTTCTCAACTCTAGGAAACTTAAGCGAAGAAGGTAAGCTTCCCCTCACCTGTGGTACAAGGCTTTTATATATTTTTCAGATTTTATGAGGATTTTAAAACCTAGAAACAAGTTTGAGAAAATTCGGTTAAGAAGAGCTTTCGAAATCTAGTGAGGTGTAACTAAGTCTACACTACATGATAGATTTTCTATGCCATAGAAAAGGGATCTTCTTCATGTTTTTACACCTATATGATGCTTGATCAAAGGAGTACTTAACCCTAGAATTTCGGCCAAAAATATTTTTAAGAGGCTAGGGAAATTATTGTTTTACCCAACTAGTACGAGGTTCTCCCTATGAAATGTTAAGGATCATGTATTTGTTTTCTTGTTTAGAAGATAATTGAAAATAAAAGAAAAAAAAAGGGAAAGGAACCTAGGAAGTGTTATACATAATGAGAAAGAATGAAATTTATGCTATGTATATGCCATGATATGTGATAGCATAGGAAATGCTATACATAATGAGAAAAGAATGAAAAATAAAATGCATGAAAGATTGTTAGGGATATGATATGATAGTTATGCATGATAAATTATTTTTGTATGGTTTGTACCAAGGGTGGGCTCCGTAAACGCCCCGGGGTCGATGGAATAAGACTCGGGCCTCGTCAGAAATGGGCTTCTGAATGCCCTAGGTCGATGGAGTAAAACTCGGACCTAGTATGTATGTATGGTAGGGTTCAAGACTTGCTACCTTGGACCTACTTAAGAAGCGCGCGCATTATGTATGTGGTACAAACCGGGATCCCCTCTAATGATGATATGAATTTCAAGTACTTATAAGTATAAGTTTTCAAATTCATGATGCATTGCCTACATATGTGCTTGAATTATCTGATGATTAGATATTATGTCACGTGATATTATGATATGACTATGAATATGATACCCTTGTATGTCGTATGCTTATGATACCTCGCATGATATTGATATGCAATGATATGAATTCGGTTTTAGTGAGTAGGAAAGGAACTTACTGAGCCATGAGTGCTCATAGCTTACTTTCCTTGTACCGCAGATAAAGAAGCTGGATGAGCTAGAGGAGCAACAGGAGGAGCAGATAGTGATGTGTGTGGTGGTGGCTCGGCAAAGAACGATCCGGACAAATTAATATGATTAGTTATAGAATCAACATATGCACATTCGAACTAATCAGAATATGTGATATCATGCTTATTTAAATAAAAGGAATGATTTAAAATTTTCCGCTGTTATAGTATAACTAAAGCATGTACGTAAGTAGTATAAGAACGTAGCGCCACCTTTGGTTGGGTAAGAAGGGTGGGCGTTACACTTATAAAAACCATAAAAATCATAAACTTACAGATCTGTAATTTTTCATAAAAATTAAAATAAAACAAGTACACGCTTCGCACGTGGCTCTGATACCACTGTTAGAGCTTTCGAGCCGCAAAAACCACTTTTTGCATTGCGGAAACCCCGAAGTTCTTAGCCACTGGATCCATACGAAGAATAAAATTTTCATGTACTTAGTTTTCTACTCTAGATCTACTTTAGATCTACATGTTAAAATGTATACCTTTGAAACGAAGCCCTTCGCAAATTCCGCTCATCCAAGGTTCTTCGGATCTCAAGTGTGTTCAAGTGTACACACCTCTAGAAGTATCCACACGAACAAGAGATGGAGAGGAAACCTTAGAGTGTGCAAGCACCCCAAGGAGTCTCGGAAAGGATGAGAGGGAGAGAAGAGAAGAAGAGAGGAAGGAAGAAGATGATGCCTTGAATGAAAATCAATTCATTCCATCACTAAAAGTGGTCGGCCACTTCAATGAGGTTTGTAACCTCTATGGAATCTCAAGAGTCAAGACTCTTGGTTTCCCTCATGAGGTGGCACTTGGTCAAGTCAATCTTGACCAAGTAAAGAAGCTTTGATGATGTGGAATACCATCATTGACCGGCCCTATGCCAAGTCACCATGACATGGCATTTGGTCAAGTCAAGGTCAAGTCAAACTTTATTCTTCATCTTCCCTCTCAGGTCAATTCAAACTTAACTTAAATTCTCCCATGGTTGATCAAATCTAACAATTGATTCAAGCCAATTTGATTTAATGAATCACTATCCATTAAATTAAATTGATTCAATGAGTCATAATCTAAATTAGACTCATTCAATACATGAATCAAATTGAGTTCAACTCAATTATTCTAATTTGGATTACTCTTAATCCAATTTGGTTCATCGTATGAACCTAATCCTCTTGGTTCATCATATGAACCTATTCTCCATTTAATTACCTTTTGTGTGTGACCCTATAGGTTCTTGTAACGTTGACAATACTCCTAAACCCATTTAGAAACATAAGTAATGAGCAGTATCTAGCAACACATCATTACTACCCAAGTTACAAGAATGTTGAGATCCAACATCACCTTGTGACTACTAATTGTGACCCTTCACAATATATGATAATGTCCTTCTATCCTTGACATCTAGATTAATTAAATTGAGGCATAGACTGTGTCATCATCTAATCAATCTATATCTTGAACTCCAAGTAGACTCACTCTAAACAAATGAGTTCAATATCTCATATTGACTCATTTAGGCACGACCATGCACTTAGTGGTCTCACTCTATCAAGATTGATGATGTCACTCCCGTCATATAGGAGGGATAGATCCCATCTACATCACTCACATCCCTCCGCATAATTTGTTACATACCCAGTAATAGTCCACCCAGTTACGGGTGACGTTTGACGAAGTCAAAGTATGCAACTCCTTATATAGGGAACCATGGTGACTTCAGGTCCAAGGACTGATAGTCATACTAATAGTCACATGAGAAAGTATATGACACTCATATAATGATCCATGATACTTTCTCATGGCGGGTCATTCAGTATACATTCTCCAATGCATACCCATGTGTCAACTTGATATCTCTATATCCATGACTTATGAGATCAAGTCATCGAGTTGACCTATATGCTAGTCTCATCACATTAACATTGTCCCTGAATGTTAATACTTGACTAGGAATGATTAAGAGTAGTGTTTTCTATATCATCTCACTATCGATTCAACAAATCAATTGATATAGATAAGAACCTTCTACTCAAGGACGCTATTATACTTAGTTATTTGGCACCAATACAAGTAAGTATAATAATCATAAAGAAATGCCTTTATTAATATATAGGAATATGATACATCGAGTTCATACGACAATCATCATATGATTGGCTCTAGGGCTCTAACTAACAAAACAAGGCTTCATAAAGGAAATAAGTGTTATCTAACACTATTTAGTGTACAAATTAGTGGTTAATTTTGAATTTCCTTTCATAAATAGTTAAGATTACACAATAGGAAACATAAATACACTAGTCAAATTTGCTTAAGATGTCTTTTAGAAGCCCCTCAAGGAGCTGGTTCTGATCTATAAATGATAGAGGAGGTGCCTTTGATAGATATCCCCCCTCGCGCAATTGCTGAACCACTCCTTCGGCGGTGTGATTAAGTGTTTTAGCAAACCTCGTGGCCAATTTTCCTTTGAACTCAATAGAGTCAAGATAGGCCCTCCTCCTTGCCTCGACCCATTCATCTTCCCCAACTCGGTAGGTTGATAATTTGGCTCGAGCAGCGTTAGTTTTGGCCTTAGCAGCGGCTAATTCCGCTTGCAAAGACTCTATTTGGGTTTCTTTGGCCTTTAGCTCTTCTTATCACTGCAACAATAAGAAGTTCTTGCTGGCCAACTCCTGAGTTAGTCTAGGGGACTTGGATGAATGGAAATACTCTACCCTTTCCAACAAGGAAGTTTTTAGAGCTAAGTTGGTAAGGACTTTGTCTTTCAAGGCTTTTTTCGTTTGAAGCATGGACTCCCTGCCTTGCAGCCTTAGTGTAATTTTTTAGAGTTTCGAAGCAGTGAGAGTCCACCAAGTCTCGACATTCTCGTAATGCACCTTCTGTACTTGAGATTAGTAGAGTTTGTTCCTATACTTTTCTTCTTAAGTCATATGTAGTGGAAAAATTAGACTCCAATTCTTTCACACAATCCTTCAAAATCTTGTTAGATTGTTCCAAGTCTACCATCAATTGTCTTAAGTGCATGCTCGAAGAATAAAATTGGAAGAAGTAAAGGAAAGATCATGATTTAGCTGGATAATTTACCCAAGAAATTAATTCTGAACTTATTGCAAGTGCCTTCCGAGCATATTCGTTGGCACATTCTAATGTTGGGGCTCCTTGTATTTGTTTGTAAGTTTAAGTTTAGGATTTGGTTAAGGAGCCTTTTAATCATAGTATCCCATATGTAGGAAGAGTTTTTTGCCCTCGTTCAGAAGGTAGTATGTATGTCTGTGTAAAGCGACAATGAGGACCAGGAGGATTCTAGTAGATAAATGCTGGGGTATTCAGACATTAATGGAGGTAACTCAGGGGTTGGCACGGAATCAATAAGAGTTGGGATAGTAATGGCTAATGACCTTTCAGTTGGCTTGGTGTGAGAATGTGGGCGCTTGGTAGGCCTAGATTGAGTTTCTTGAGCAGGAGGTGTCATGGGTAGACTGAGGGAAGTTGGCGTAGATAAAGGAAGTGTGGGTAGACCCATAGTCAAAGATTGGGGGATAAAAGATCCTGGAATCTCATGATTGGCTCTAAAGAAGCTTTGGACATCTCTATACCCGGTCTAGAGATAGAAAGAGGTAGAATTAATCTAACTGGTCGCATCATAGCTATCTTGAGGTTGTATCGACGATGTACCAGAAATACAGGCTCTTTTCCCCTGGCAAAAGGATTCTCAGATACATCAGGGGAGACTTACCCTGGAGAAGGAAGCCCTGATAGTTGTAAAGTAGAAGATTGTGATCGTCAGTAATTGATAATAAGAGAGGCATCTAAATCGGAGGAGCTGGAAGCGGGCCGTTGAGCAAGGGGAAGTAACCCAACAGAGGAGGAAGCTTGTTCACGTTGATGTTCCCTCAGCAGATTCTCACCTATTTGATTTAAGGTTTCTGTCGTTGTTCTGGGTTTTTTGAAGAGAAAAGCCATGCTGATGGCCTCCACTGCAAGAACATTACAAAAATTATTTACAGTAAATGAATTAAGAGCAAAGAGAAAAATCTCTTCTTACCAAATGAGGCACATAGCTCGAGGTTGACTGAAGTAAGGCCAAAAATATATAGTAGGCCCTCTATAGTTAACTCGGGCAAGCTGAATTTTAAGCCTTTCAGATATTCTATCGCCAGACCCAAGGTGGGGGGGGGGGGGGGTCTGTATGAAGGTTCCTTAAATTAGGAATAGAAGGAAGATTTTGTTGCCAAGTTGTAGGATAGGGGGAAGGAATTGGGAGATGAATGAAGAAATATCTATCTCTTCATTCCTTCTGAGCTGGTACTCGATTAAATAAAATTGTCTTAGGACGAGACTGAAATTTAAACAGCCCATTTAATACAAGATGGGGAAGAAAGTAATAGTAAAATAGAAGAGGTGACAAAAGAATATTGAATAAACAACAAACAACAACAAAAGGGGGATGTTGAAGTAGTGGCTAACAACAATAAAAAAAGGGGGCAAGGGGAAATGAAGTCTAGACACAACTTGTTCTACAAAAAGGCGAGGCTTTCAGGGGGAGAACGATGGGGGCGGTCTTTGGGAATAGGGATCACTATCTCGGAAGGAAGGTCGTAGTTGACCTGGAGATGGTAAGCTTCTTCAAGAGTGAAGTCGGGAGAGCATTGTGCACACCACTCTTGGTTCTCCGCCATTATTGAAGGGGAGAATTAAGCAAATTGAAGAAGAGGAGTAATGGAAAGTTGGAAAGGAAATGATGAAGACAGGGATGAAAGAGAAAAAGTTTTAGGGTGCGTTTGGTTCAATTTATCATGTATAACCTTGGTTATGTAATTATCTGGTAATCACATAACCAAGGTTATGGGGAATAAAATATAACCAAATGTTGTTTGGTTCAATTTAGGTAATGTAACAAAAACTTATTTGTTTGAAGGTTTTAATGAATATTTTACTATATTACCCTTAGTTACAAAATCAACTATACATAATAATAATAATAATAATAATAATAATAATAATAATAATAATAATAATAATAATATATTGTTATTATTATTATTTAAACTCTACATTTATTTTTTACTTTTTCTTTTTTTCACGTTTTTCTTTATTTTTATATATTTTTTATTTTTTTATTTTGTTTGTTTTTTTATGTTTTTATTTTCTTTTAGTTTTTTTACTTTTATATTTTTTAAGTTTTTCTTACTTTTTTATTTTTTTTATTTTTTTTATTTTTTATTTTTTTCATTTTTCATTTTTTTTACATTTTTATATTTTTATGTTTTTTTATTATTTTTTACTTTTTTATAATTTTTTAAAATTTTTCCTATTTTTTATTTTTTTTATATTTTTTTATATTTTTTTTAATGTTTTTTTATATTTTTTTTAAGTTTTTTACAATTTTTTTTAAAAAAATTATGTTGTTTAATTTATTATTTTATTTTTTTTCTTTACGTTTTTCTTTTTTTGCCACATTTTTTTTCTTATCCGAGGGTATTTTGAGGTAAAAAAATTCGTTAACCCCGGAATCAAGAAAAATCTTAGTTTTCCGAGGTTTTCCGATTCTTGGTTGCATGCCCCTTTTGCTGACATGTCGGGCATGGAATATTACTCGGGAATCATCGATTACCTAAACCAAACAGGGTTTTTGTTGATAACCTTGGATGGATAATCAAAGTTATCAAGAATAACCCCCAACCAAACGCATGCTTAGGGTTTTTTCGAATAATGTTTCTAGGGATTCCATAAAAAGGTTTTTCTAAGTCAGGCCGTCGGATCATAATAGTAGAAAAGGCGGGATCAATTGTGAATTGTGTGATGGTGAGGGTAAGATGGTGGGAAAAAAATTGCACATCTCTAATAACATACACACACGTGTCATCAACACAAAACTTATGGTGTTAGGTGAATCAACATGCAATTATCTCGAGGCATTGGTATTTTTTACCCAGGTGGCTTGATTTTTTGTGCAATTCCTTTGTCATAGGTATGAATGAGCTTTATGATTTAAATAAAAAATAATAAGTTGAATTCATGTAGGAATGATTATTCACCCTGAACAAATTCATTTTCGAATAGAAAAATAGAATGAACAATAGTTTGACCTGGCATAGGGGGTAGGGTGGAGAAATAAGACCCACATATCATATTTCGCTCGCTTTTAAGAGTCGAACGCACATTAACCCCGCATAACATAGTTCGCTCGATTTTTAAAAAATTGGGCGTGCGTTGCCCCAGGTATCGTATTCCGCTCGATCTTAAGCAATCCCCATTTTATCTAGTCCAGTTTATAACCTGGACAGACTTCATACCTTGAACAAGCGTTAGTCATTAAAGAATGAAACTGCAGTAAGATAAAAACACTTGTTGAAATTAAGTACAAACTAAGGACTTATCATTGAAAATTCTAATATTTGTGTGGGGCATTCATGAAAATTTAGGAAATAAATCTGGGGGAGCATTCTAAGTTATTCGACCATAATCTAAAGAGCTAGCAGGAGGATCAGAAGTTAAGTGGCCACCCTCCTTCAGTTGCTCCATAACACCTTGTGCTCCCAATATGAGTGCCCGAATAATGGAGTGGGAATTAGCGTATTGAACTCTTGTGTTTAGAAGATCATATTTTTGTTTATGTTAAAACGATCTTCTTCTTCTGCCTGATAAGTTTTTAATGTTACTTGGATTATTGCCAATTCCACTTGGGTAGACACCAGATCAATTTGGGCAGTTGCCAGCTCTGAGGCCAAAGAATCTCGTTTAGCCTTTTGAGTTGCTAGTTCTGATGTCTTGGCAACTAGCTCAGTAGTATGGGCAACTTTTCTTGTTTGTAACCAATCAGATAATTGTACATTCTTTTCAGTTAGCTCGATCAACTTTTCTTGTAATTTGATTAGAAAAGTAGTTTTCGTCTGAAGTTGGGACTCAACAACATCTAATATAGTCTTCCATTGAGTTGTCTTTCCAAGTTCAATTTTGGTTATATCCTAAGCCTATCGGAGTAGAGCATATAACACTTCTATTTGTTCAGATTCCCTTGCGCCCACCACCTCAGAAGATTGTTGCTTTAACAATTCATTTTCTTAGGCTAGATTATATAATTGCTAAGAAATGTGCATGCTAATAGCCCAATGCTGAATAATAAGTAAGGTGATAAGTGACAGAAGAAAAAGGTGAGAATAATCAATCAAAATGATAGTACCTTGTTTTGTTCATAAGCAAACTTGTCTGCTAGCAGTTTAGGGGGCAACTCACTAAGTTTGCTCTGGGCCTCTAACCAAGCATCCATCAAGCGACCCCCTAATTAAATAGGAAGAGCAGGCGGTAGGGAAGATGAAGGAGAAGGAGGAAGCGGTATAGAAGGTAAGTAGAAGAAGGGAGGTAGCTAGCCAGATTCTTCTAGCATAATGTCACAAGATTTTTCCTAAGGAGAGGGTAAAAGGTTGGAGGTTTGAGGATCGCTCGATAAGGAGGAGCATTCTCTAGTTCGCACAGGACTAGATAGTAAGAGGGTCGGATAAAGAGTAGACAAGGTTGGCTCCGGAGATGGCTCTCGCCTCTCTTCAAGAGCGACATCCTCAGGGATAGCAACTGCCTGTCTTTTGGGAGAAGGAGTGAGGGTATAAAATATCGAAAATAGGCGAATATAAATAAAGGGATTTTCTGGAATTTTTGGAAATTTTTTGAGAATTTTTCGGAGCTCGTATGGACAAGTTAACGGGGATGAAAACGGGGCTGGGAAAAGCCTGTTTTGGCTACCCCATTTAAATGAGGAAAAGTTGAATTTCTTAATTCCTTTCTTTTATTTATTTTCCCTTTTTCTTCATTCTTTTTCGCCGTTCATTCTCTTCCCCCCCCCCCCCCCCGCGCTTTCTCCTCCCGAGCCCTAACCGGTGCCGAGGCAGTTTCCCTTCTCCTCGCGATTTAAGTGTGGCAGAGGGTTTCTGGCATACTCTTCTTCTTCTCCCTCATCGCACTGCTCCTCACCCGTGCCCTAGATCTGCAGCACGCCGCAGTCGCACGGAAGTGCCGCCAGCCGCCACTGAGCCCTGCCAATGCCGCTGCCCTCTCTGGACCGGAGTTGTGCCTTATCGCCTCTGCTCTAGCACCGCTCATCCTTGTGCGCCGACGCCGATCCCGACTTCTCGGTGAGTTGCTGTCGCGCCACCGCCGGCCGAGTCATCCTCCGCCGACTCTCCTCCATTGTGTCTCTGCTGACCTTGGTGGTGTTGTCCTCCCTGTGCCCTAGCTGTTTTTCCCCTTGCCACGGGCTACTGCCGCCGCCGATCAGCAGGCACCCTCCAGCAATGTCGGCGTCCTCTCGTGCCCTAATTGCCGACTCAGTGTCCTAACTGTAATCTGGGAGGTAAGGAATTGTGTTCTGTATTAGGATTTTTTTTGATTGATGATGTACACATCTTAATCTGACAGTGGGGAAAGGAAGATTTCCAGTAGGGTTTGCTGTGGTTTGTTGATTTCCGACAGCAACCCCATTCAGCAGCCCTTGATCCAGCAGCAATCACGGTTGTGAATTTAGGTAAGAGGTAGGAATTTGATATGTTTTGTAGTAGAAGATTATGTGTTGATTAGGGTTCGTTAATTACGTTAGATTGATTAGTTGGATTCAATTTAGGACTTCTTAATTGGATTAGAATTTAGTTTAGCTAATTGTTGTATGATAGAATGAGCTAAACTAGATATTATGTTTGATACCACAGGACTTTGACGCGAGACGAGTATCTCAGAGTCAGATTTGGATCATTTTATCGGAGGCGGGTACTTTTGACTTTATGACTTTTGATATACATAGTAGTGAATTTAACAAAATTGCATTAATTATGTTCCTCATTCTGTTTCGGTTAATCACTACCCAAAACTTGTTACATGCTTGATTGATTGCTTGGTTTGCATCTCATGTATACTTTACTTGTTTATACATGCTTGTAGGGGTAGTGATATACCATGCTTCACCATGTTCAGGACCTAGATTGTATACCTTATCTGATCTATGTACCGTTGTTTTGATTCATTGACTTATGGTGCACTTTCTATATATATACATGGTTTAGCTCAGGATATTTTGTGGTTAGTGCCATGCACCATTTGCATGATTGCATGCTGTGCGATAGTCCGCTCCAATGTTGTTGAGCACATCGCCAGTTACATGGATCTGCACACACCACCACTCATGGGTTAGTGGTCGATTCAGGCAGTGTGTGTTGCAGCAGGGACTTTGTTTGGCTCCGTTGGTCCGCTCATGGGTAGTGTGATGCAACGTGTTAGCCGGTAGGAATTCCTCCCCGTCATCGTGTACCGGGAGTTGAGAGCATTGCGCTCCCCCATTTATGATTTAGGGTAGGAGGATAGGTGTACTCCGACAGCATCCCGTCCACTCGACCACTCATCAGGAGCAGTGACGACAGAGTGCACGATTGTCACAGCCCTACCCACTTGACCTCACTATTGTGTGTGAGATGATTGACTGGTGTCAGGGGTGACCAGGACGCATCATTGGCATCATATGCATGATGCATTTATTGCTTGTATTTGTGTTTGTTGCATTTATATGCTGCATATTGTTTGGATACCTATGTTTGACATGCATACAGGATTTCTATACCACTCGGACTATTTGTCCTTATACCCAGGTTCTGGTTAGTACAGTTTCTCTCCTGTTTACTTTAGATGTATTTTTATCTTTCTTATATCAGGAGACTGTACGCATGATTAGTGCTAGGTGTTATTTCCCTACTTTGTATATCAGTTGTGCCTGCTGAGTGTTGGACTCACCCCACCTCCATTGTTGTTATTTTTCAGGTTGATGTTGTCAGGAGAGAGTTCCAGTTGCTAGTCCCTGCAGACCTCGAGGATATTATTGGTCTTTTGGTTTTCTTACATAGACTATGCTAAATTTGTTTTATTTGATGGTATGGATATGGTATGAATTTTGTGATGTCGATGGATTTGGTTTGGTTTTGCTTTTACTACATGTCTGCCTAGACGGCAGAAGAGGTAAATTAATCTTATCGTCGGATTTGTGTTTTATGAGTGTAGTTGAGTAGGGTGGATTTTAAGTCTTCTTATCATTGCTTATTAAATTGTGTGGAATGTCTGTGTGTTGTGTTTATTTACTGTTATTATTCCAGCCGCATGTGGCTAAGGTATATGGATATGTAGAAAGTTTCAGATTGTCCGCCGTACAGGGGAGATGCTGTCGAAATTTCTTCGGACAGGGACTCCTCCGAGGCGTGACAATTTAGTGGTATCAGAGCTTAGGTTTTACGATCTTTGTTTTCGTATTTTAGATATTTGGGATAACCTGATACCAATTAATATGGTATCAGAGCGCCAAGGTTTGGCGATACTTGTTTGATTTCTGTGTGTTGGATTTTCGAGATTTATCTGATAAATTGGTATCAGAGCGGGTTATGATACCTGCTTTAGGTATTCTAGATATTTGGATATCTACTTCGGTTTGTATGGATTTCCGTTGTGTTATGTTTCGGACTTCCGTTTAGGATTTATATGGATTTCCGACGATTTTCATGTTCAAAATTTTGAGGTCAATTTGGGGACTGGACAGCGACGGAACATCTCCAGACAACAAATAGGTATGATGTTTATTTTATGATTATTATATTGGTAGTAATATTTGTAATATAACTTAACAGATATGAGGAGATCTACGCGTATTGCGGCGAGACGTGGTGCTGGACGACCACGTACGAGGACCAGGGGATCTCTGGATATGCCAGAGATGCCTACTGTTGATGAGCCTATCAGTCAGGGACAGACTCAGCATACTACGGGCGCGTCGGGATCTCAGACCCCGACGACTCTTATAGAGGTACCTACCTCGGTTATGCCGAGTGTACCTATCCCTACTGTAGTTCCGGTACCATCAGGGGTACCATTGGCGTTCCCGATATCTGCTCCAGCGCAGCCTACGGCGTACCCGGCACCACCGCCACCTGGACCTACAATGTACCCGTCACCAGTGGCACCTGTGCCCCCAGTGCCTACAGTAGCAGCAGGTTGCTCCACCTCCGGTATCACTACCTACTGTACCTCTAGCTGCGACCACTTTTGTTCACCCGGCAGTACCACCAATGGCTTATGCTCCAATTTATACAGCAGCACCGGGAGTTACTCCTCCGATTTATTCCGCGGTACCACCTGTAGCACCAGTTCCAGTGGTTCCGCCAGTTCCTGCAGCCGTCCCGACACAGCTCACTGATATTGTCGCGGCACGAGCTAGGATTCCAGTATTAGCAGAGTCGATGAAGACTCGATTCACACTCCCGAGGAGACCTTGATCCGAGTATGGCCCTGTCATGGATAGAGACTATGGAACAGACCTTCTTCTATATGGCTTGCTCCGAGTGGGAGAAAGTAGAGCTGGCTGCTTTCCATTTACGGGATGAGGCTAACGCCTGGTGGATTACACAACGTTCCATCATCGGCGAGCGGAACGTTACTTGGGCCAGGTTCAGAGAGGCTTTTGAAAGCCATTTTTTCCCACTATCATATCAGATGGCTCGCC
Source organism: Zingiber officinale (assembly GCF_018446385.1). Taxonomy (NCBI): domain Eukaryota; kingdom Viridiplantae; phylum Streptophyta; class Magnoliopsida; order Zingiberales; family Zingiberaceae; genus Zingiber; species Zingiber officinale. The sequence goes on along the minus strand of NC_056000.1, from coordinate 119,233,131 downwards.
GGCAGGATTTCATGAGTATGCGTCAGAACAATCATACGGTGACAGAGTATAATACTGAATTCAATCGGTTGGCTAAGTTTTGTCCAGAGTTAGTTGCGGAGGACAGATCTCGCATGATGCAGTTTATACAGGGACTAGATGGTTATCTGCAAGTAAGACTTGCCGGTTTAGGGATCGTATCTTACTCTGATGCACTGGATCGAGCTTTGATGATAGAGTTAGCTCAGCAGAGAGCATTTCTGGACAGGAAGAGGAAGCATACGGGTCAGGCATCCGGACAGATCCAGCAGACATCGGCGATAGGACAACAGCAGAGTAGTCGCAGTCGGTCAGGTCAGGATACTTCTGGGGTATCTCGTAGGCCTCAGAAGTCAAGGCGGTCTTCTTCAGGATGTTCCCAGTTTTCTCAGCAGAACCGGCAACCACCTTCCAGTGATACTCACTGTTTCCGATGTGGGTCCAGAGATCACCTTACCCCAGCTTTCTCTTTGGGACAGCCAGTTTGCTTTTATTGCAAACTGCCTAGGCACCATAGCCGAGATTGTCAGCTGAAGGCTCAGCACATGACTTCCGGAGGGTTAGGTCAGAGGGGATAGTTTAGTCAGTCAGGGGCATATCGAGGAGGGCAGAAAGCCCAATCTTCACATCGTCAGCAGGGGATAGCTTCACCTGCAGCAGCAACATTTGGTATGCTTGGACAGGAGTACTCCAGTGCTTCCATAGCACCCCAGAGTTCTGTTCCAGGACCTTATTATCCGACGCAGGGGCAGTATCAGATGTAGCCTCAGCCTCTAGGCCAGTACCAGACTCAGTCCCAGTCATCGGCACAGTATCAGTCACCATCCTCTACGTCTTCTCTGGCGTTTTATGATAATCCCAATGCTTTGCGTGACTATTTTCGTGATATTGGTCGTATGGTTCTTGCTGCCGAGGGTCGCAAGGCTAATGATTCACACGCCGACTGCTATCAGTATTTTTGTGTGCCTGAGTATGGTACAGCTAATGGCCGTCTTCATTTCCATGCGGTGCACTTTATGCGGACACTTCCTACAGGTAGCGTTGACCCTAATTTTGGTCGTCGGGTACGCCACCCAGGAGGTCAGAGGTTGCCCGTTAGACTTTGGCAACATGATACTTACGGTAGATCTTCTAGTATTGGAGATTGTCGAGTTTGATATCATACTTGGCATGGATTAGCTGTCAGTATATCATGCTACCGTTGATTGCCAGACGAGGGTGGTCACCTTCCGACCTCCGAACCAACCCTCGTGGGATTTCACTTGCATCAGAGATGACGGCATATCGATCATTTCGGCGATTCAAGCTCAGAAGCTGCTGTCACATGGCTGTCAGGGTTTCCTATTATCTCTTATTAGTACTGAAGATAGAAGTAGTTCGCAGCTCTCCGACGTTCCTGTAGTCCGGGAGTACCCAGATGTATTTCCAGAGGAGCTGCCAGGTTTTCCTCCCAGAAGGCATGTGGAGTTCGCTATTGAGCTGATTCCGGGGACCGCACCGGCATCGAAAGCTCCTTATCATATGGCACCAAAAGAGTTGAACGAGCTGAAGGTTCAACTCCAGGAGCTTTTGGATAGGGGATTTATTCACCCTAGTGTTTCTCCATGGGGTTCACCGGTATTATTTGTCAAGAAAAAGGACGGCACTATGAGGTTATGTATTGACTACAGATAGCTGAATGCAGTGACCGTCAGAAATAAATATCCTTTACCACAGATCGAGGATTTGTTTGATCAGCTCAGAGGTACATCAGTGTATTCTAAGATTGATCTGCGATCCGGATATCATCAGTTGAGGGTCAGAGACTCAGATATCCAGAAGACAGCTTTCCGTACGAGATACGGTCATTATGAGTTTTTGGTAATGCCATTTGGGCTTACCAATGCTCCAGCGGTGTTTATAGACTTGATGAACCGCATTTTTCTGGAGTATCTGGATCAGTTTGTTATCGTTTTTATTGATGACATATTGGTCTACTCGCATTCCGAGGAGGAGCATGCACAACATCTTCCTATAGTCTTGGAGACTCTTAGACGACATCAGCTGTATGCGAAGTTCAGCAAGTGTGCATTCTGGTTATCCTCAGTCGGTTTTCTGGGACATGTGGTCTCGAGCAGAGGTATTTCAGTAGATCCTCAGAAGATCGAGGCTGTCACCAGTTGGGAGCAGCTGAAATTAGTACAGGAGATCCGCAGTTTTCTAGGACTAGCAGGATATTACAGACGATTCGTCGAGGGTTTCTCGCGTATTGCTATGCCGTTGACACGTCTTACCAGGAAAGGCGTGAAGTTTACGTGGTCCGAGGATTGCGAAACCAGCTTTCAGGAGCTTAAGCGGAGATTAGTGTCGGCTCCAGTTTTGGTTTTACCTCTGGAGAGGACGGATTTGTACTCTACACCAACGTGTCTCTTCAGGGTTTGGGCGCTGTTCTGATGCAGCACGGTAGAGTAGTCTCTTATTCTTCTCGTTAGCTGAAGGAGCATGAGAAGAACTACCCAGTTCATGACTTGGAGTTAGCTGCCATCATCTTTGCTCTGAAGCTTTGGCGGCATCATTTATACGGTATTACATTTGAGATTCTCACTGATCATAAGAGTCTCAAATATATTTTCACTCAGAAGGAGCTTAATCTCCGACAGAGGAGATGGATGGAGTTCCTGAAGGACTACGATTGTACCATTAGCTACCACCCGGGGAAAGCTAATGTGGTTGCCGATGCACTCAGCAGGAAGTCCAGAGGGACTTTGGCTTGCCACCGAGTTTCAGTTACAGACTTAGTTCAGGGTTTCTCTGAGTTAGACCTTGAGGAGCAGGGACCTACAGAGCAGGGTATTATGGTTACCATGGTTGCTCAGTCGTCGATCAGGATGAGGATCCGAGAGGCCCAGGCTGGTGATTAGCATTTGCAGTTCATTAGCAGTCAGATAGCTTCTGGGCAGCAGACCGAGTTTACACGAGACAAGGAGGGTATTATATACTTCCAAGACAGATTATGTGTACCTCAGTCTCATCCGGTCTTACAGGAGCTACTTCAGGAGGTTCATCGTTCTCGATTTGTGATCCATCCAGGCGGGACCCGTATGTATCGAGACTTGAGGCGTTCCTATTGGTGGAACGGTATGAAGAAAGACATCGCAGATTTTGTAGCTAGATGTCTTGTCTGTCAGCAGGTGAAGGCTGAGCACCAGAGACCTGCAGGATTACTTCAACGGATTCCTATTCCTGAGTGGAAGTGGGATCACATTACCATGGACTTGGTGGTGGGTTTGCCGAGGACACGACGAGATCATGACGCGATTTGGGTAATCGTTGATCGATTAACCAAATCCGCACACTTTTTAGCGATTCGGAGGACTGATCCCCTGGATCGATTGGCAGATCTGTATTGTCGAGAGATCATCAGACTACATGGTGTTCCATTGAGTATCATTTCGGATAGAGATCCACGGTTCACGTCTCGTTTCTAGCAGAGTCTACAGCAGGCCTTGGGCACACAGCTCCATTTCAGTACAGCTTTCCATCCACAGACAGATGGACAGTCAGAGCGGACCATTCAGACTTTAGAGGATCTGCTGAGGTCATGTGTTATGGATTTCGAAGGTAGTTGGGAGGACCATCTGTCATTGGTAGAGTTTGCTTACAACAACAGCTTTCATTCGGCTATCCAGATGACACCGTTTGAGGTGTTGTATGGTAGGCCTTGTCAGACACTCGTCCTCTGGGATGAGGTTGGAGAGCCCCAGATGTTGGGATCTCATAGAGATCAGCATGATGCAGAGTTGGTCCGTACTATCAGACGGAGGATGTCAGAGGCACAGGACCGCCAGAAGAGTTATGCTGATCGGAGGTGCAGACCACTAGAGTTCTCTGTTGGCGACCATGTATTTCTGCGAGTTTCACCCACGAAAGGGGTGAAGATAATTGGCCTCAGGGTAAGCTAGCTCCGTGGTACATTGGCCCTTTCGAGATCTTGGAGAGGATCGGAGCGGTAGCTTACCGACTGGCACTACCACCGTCCCTGTCAGGCGTTCACGATGTATTCCACGTATCGATGCTGAGGAGATACGTACATGACCCGACGCATGTGCTGACAGATGTCTCAGTTCCAGTTACGGATTCTGGACCGGAAAGAGCGTCAGTTGCGGAACAAGACTATCCGGCTGGTTAAAGTCGGATGGAAGCATCATTCGGACGAGGAGGCTACTTGGGAGCTCGAGGATACTATCCGAGCTCGATATCCCCATCTTTTCACTTGAGGTATGTGATTTATTTACCGTTCAGCATTTATACTCTATATCTGTTGTTAGTACTTGCTGATGGTAGATAACAAAATTTGGGGACCAAATTTTTATTAGTGGGGGAGAATGTAAAATACCAAAAATAGGCGAATATTAATAAAGGAATTTTCCAGAATTTTTAGAAATTTTCCGAGAATTTTTCGGAGCTCGTATGGACGAGTTAACGGGGATGAAAACAGGGTCGGGAAAAGCATGTTTTGGCTACCCCATTTAAATGAGGAAAAGTTGAATTTCTTAATTCCTTTCTTTTATTTATTTCCCCTTTTTCTTCATTCTTTTTCGTCGTTGATTCTCTCCCCCCCCCCTGCGCTTTCTCCTCCCGAGCCCTAACCGACGCTGGGGCAGTTTCCCTTCTCCTCGCGATTTAAGTGTGGCCGAGGGTTTTTGCCATACTCTTCTTCTTCTCCCTCATCGTGCCTCTCCTCACCCGTGCCCTAGATCTGCAGCGCGCCGCAGCCGCACGGAAGTGCCGCCGGCCGCCACTGAGCCCTGCCAACGCCGCTGCCCTCTCTGGACCGGAGCAGCGCCTTATCGCCTCTGCTCTAGCGCCGCTCATCCTTGTGCGCCGACGCCGATCCCGACTTCTCGGTGAGTTGCTATCGCGCCACCGCCGACCGAGCCATCCTCCGCCAACTCTCCTCCATTGTGTCTCTGATGACCTTGGTGGTGTTGTCCTCCCTGTGCCCTAGCTGTTTTTCCCCTTGCCACGGGCTACTGCCGCCGCCGATCAGCAGGCACCCTCCAGCAACGCCGGCGTCCTCTCGTGCACTAATTCCCGACTCAGTGTCCTAACTGTGATCTGGGAGGTAAGGAATTGTGTTCTGTATTAGGATTTTTTTTGATTGATGATGTACACATCTTAATCTGACAGTGGGGAAAGGAAGATTTCCAGTAGGGTTTGCTGTGGTTTGTTGATTTCCGACAGCAACCCCATTCAGCAGCCCTTGATCCAGCAACAATCACGGTTGTGAATTTAAGTAAGGGGTATAAATTTGATATGTTTTGTAGTATAAGATTATGTGTTGATTAGGGTTCGTTAATTACGTTGGATTGATTAGTTGGATTCAATTTAGGACTTCTTAATTGGATTAGAATTTAGTTTAGATAATTGTTATATGATAGAATGAGCTAAACTAGATATTATATTTGATACCACAGGACTTTGACGCGAGACGAGTATCTCGGAGTCATATTTGGATCATTTTATCGGGAGGCGGGTACTTTTGACTTTATGTCGTTTGATATATATAGTAGTGAATTTAACAAATTGCATTAATTATGTTCCTCATTCTGTTTCGGTTAATCACTACCCAAAACTTGTTACATGCTTGATTGATTGCTTGGTTTGCATCTCATTTATACTTTGCCTGTTTATACATGTTTGTAGGGGTAGTGATATACCATGTTTCACCATGTTCAGGACCTAGATTCAGGATATTTTGTGGTTAGTGCCATGTACCATTTGTATGATTGCATGCTATACGATAGTCCGCTCCATTATTGTTGAGCACATCGCCAGTTACATGGATCTACACACACCACCACTCATGGGTTAGTGGTCGATTCAAGCAGTGTGTGTTACAGCAGGAACTTTGTTTGGATCCGTTGGTCCGCTCATGGATAGTGTGATGCAACGTGTTAGCCAGCAGGGATTCCTCCCCGTCATCGTGTACCAGGAGTTGAGAGCATTGCGCTCCCCCATTTATGATTTGGGGTAGGAGGATAGGTGTACTCCGACAGCATCCCGTCCACTCGGTCACTCATCAGGAGCAGTGACGACAGAGTGCACGGTTGTCACAGCCCTACCCACTTGACCTCACTATTGTGTGTGAGATGATTGACTGGTGTCAGGGGTGACCAGGACGCATCATTGGCATCTTATGCATGATGCATTTATTGCTTGTGTTTGTGTTTGCTGCATTTATATGCTGTATATTGTTTGGATACCTATGTTTGACATGCATACAGGATTTCTATACTACTCGGACTGTTTGTCCTTATACCCAGGTTCTGGTTAGTATTGTTTCTCTCCTGTTTACTTCAGATGCATTTTTATCTTTCTTATATCAGGAGACTGTACGCATGATTAGTGCTAGGTGTTATTTCCCTACTTTGTATATCACTTGTACCTGTTGAGTGTTGGACTCACCCCGCCTCCATTGTTGTTATTTTTCAGGTTGATGTTGTCAGGAGAGAGTTCCAGTTGCTAGTCCCTGCAGACCTCGAGGATATTATTGATCTTTTGGTTTTCTTATATAGACTATGCTAAATTTGTTTTGTTTGATGGTATGGATATGGTATGGATTTTGTGATGTCGATGGATTTGGTTTGGTTTTGCTTTTACTACATGCCTACCTAGACGGCAGAAGAGGTAAATTGATCTTATCGTCGGATTTGTGTTTTATAAGTGTAGTTGAGTAGGGTGGATTTTGAGTCTTCTTATCATTGCTTATTAAATTGCGTGGAATGTCTGTGTGTTGTGTTTATTTACTATTATTATTCCAGCCGCATGTGGCTGAGGTATATGGATATGTAGAAAGTTTTAGATTATCCGCCGTACAGGGGAGATGCTATCGAAATTTCTTCGGACAGGGACTCCTCCGGGGTGTGACAGAGGGTGAGCTTGTGCCCCTGGCGTTTCTTCTTCAGAGTTACTTCTGGCTCCGAAGGAACATCCTCTAGTAGGGATGGTGAAGCAGGGGCAAGTTCCATAGAGACTATAGCTGCACTAGTTTCCGCAGCCTGGTCGGAACTAATGGCTAAGGGTAAGCCCTGCTCGGCCAATAGCTCTTATTCCTTAGCGCAAAGCTCCTTAGAAAGGGCAATCGTTTTAGTAATTAGAGCTTTCAAAACTGAGTCCATTGCACAGAATAGATAATATCTCAATTAGTGATAACATAAACATTGAAATATTAAAAACTTACTAAAGGAACATGGCAGTTTCTTATAGACGGAGCTTAGACCAAAAAGATATAAAAATTCATCATGCAACCATTGGTGAATTTTGAATTATTGACTGTTCAATTTAGGAAGATAAGAAATAAAAATTAGATCATGCTTAAGTATCATGGGATTTGGGAGAGGGGGAAAAGAAAATTACCATGCAGTAGACCAAGTGGTAGGATTGGGCATCTCCAGGAAAAAGAAATGAGACTTCCAGCTCTTGATTGAGAACAACATGTCCTTAAAGAAAACTGTCTTTGGGCAAGATTAGAAAATGAAGGTCCTGGGCTTTGACTTTTTAGAATAGGCAAACAAATACAGATTGTAGGGAGTGGGAGGAATGTCAAATAAGCGAAGTAACATAATCATCCCGCACATATTCCGGAAAGCATTCGAGACGAATTGTTGTAAAGGGATATGAAAGTATTGGCTTACTGCTGAAAAAAAAGGGTGGATAGGGAAGCGTAGGTCGGCTACTACTTGGTCAAAGAAGAAAGTGAGGTGATTATCAATAGGAAGATGGGGGCGTTCGTTCGGAGAAGGGAGACGAATTTGATAGCTACGGGGTATTCCATACTTGGAATAAAGATGGGCTCGATCGGATGCATTGAATCTCAAAGAAGTGGAGGCATACTAGGGGATGAAGGATTCTTGGGCCATGGTGGAATCGGGTCAAAACAAAAGATGAGCAACTTACTGGAGAGATCGCCAGAAAGAACAGACTGAAAGAGATGAGAAGCAATATGTGAAGAACTAATGCTATCTAGGGTTTTATGGGAGGAAAGTTCAAGCGTCACCATCGGATTGGAACAACCCATATAAGAAGGATCGTTGATTTGCAGAGTTAAGCGAACATGCCATTGTACCTTACGAGGCAATGGATGTCATCAGATGTTGCAAGAAATGAGTGGTAGTGACACGTGACAATCATCCATGAATAGACATTTATGAAAGATGTGACTAGCGAAATATTTTGGCAGCCAAAAATACCTTTTCGCACATCCTCGATACTCGACTCAGTAGAATGTGGACTGTTTTGTGAAAAAGTCACTAAGTGCCTAAGGCATAAATCGCTAGGTACCTAAGGTACGATCGAGAACGCGAGTTGTAAAAGAACCTTAAGATCAAAGAAAAATAAGTTAGAGGGAATAAAACTAGAAGGTGTTTAAATTTGAATTTCATTGACACATGATAAGATTAGCTTGCTGAAGTACAGTTGATCTTCCCTCAAAATTTTCCCTCATTCATGATTAGTAGAAATATAAGAGTTTCGGTGATGGGTGAACTTCTTTTCTACTTTCCACTCTGAGATCGGTAGCCAGGGCAAAAATGTTCTGTATGCTTCATTTTCTCCTTTTCTTTTGCAATCATGGTCTGAGCTTGTGCCAATTCATCTTAGATTAACTTCAGGTTTTGTTGTTGTTACGCGATCAACTGATCCTTAGCTTTCACTTCTTCGATTGCGAGGTTGTTACACGATCAACTGATCCTTAGCTTTCACTTCTTCGATTGCGAGGGACAGGGAAGATTCATATTTTCCTTTTAAAAAGATCATGGCTTGAGTTTGACTCTCTAGATCTGAATAGGTTTTTATTTTTAGCGATATCTCAGTGCGAACCCAAGACTTAGCGGCCAGCCAACGTTGTTCAATTTTCCTTCGAAGAGAACATTGAAAGTCCTTCTCCTGCAGCACTTCTGCGAGGGCTATGTCCTTCTGAGCAAGTAGTCGGGCAATATGATCCAACTGTTGATGAAGTTGTTGTAGTTCATCAACCTTGGAGTTCAACACTATGAACAGTGAATTTTAGTTGAATAAAGGGGATGAAGATATACAACTGTGGGTGTTGGATCATCCTCTTTTAAAGGGATAATTGGAAAGTTAACTCTTGTAAAAAATTAAGTCGCCCCTTTCCCGAGGTTGATATAGTAAATGATGAATGAATTGACTGCACTTTCAATGGGCTTGGAAAAGAAGCAGCATTTATAGTCACTAAGGAGGAGTAAACAAGACTAGAACTGGAATCCAGTCAATCGGCTACACCTCCTTCGATTAAACTTGAAGGGGAGACTAGTGATATGGATTATGGTGAACGGGTTCAGGAGATGATAAGATATTGAAATTAAGGTGAAGTGGCAGTCAAGGTTCGGACAGGGTGAGGTTCGTTACCTAGTTTTGTTGATCACCCTGTATCAAAGTCCTAGAAACATGCCTTGAGTGGGATGCTGAGATAGGCTGACCGGTTATAAATTCGATCGAACATAAAGTTTCTTGTGCGCGCTTGACCGGGCAAAACCCAGGTGAACTAAAGGGTATTAAGCCTTATAAGACTCTTAGCATACAATCGGTTAGGTGAAAGTTGATCGAACATAAGGTTTCCTGTGTGCGCTCGACCGGGCAAAGCCCGGGCAAGCTTAAGGGTATTAAGCTTTATAAAACTCTTAGCATATGATCAATCGGGTGAAGGCTGTGGGACATAAGGTTTCTTGTGTGCGCTCGACTGGGTGAGCTTAAGGGTACTAAGCCTTATAAAACTTTTAGCATACGATAAGTTGGGCAAAGGCCAATCGGACATAAGGTTTCCTGTGTGCTCTCGACCAGGTAAAGCCTGTTGGATCGAAAGCGCTAGAGGGGGGTGTGAATAGCGCTCGTGGATTTCACTTTAATTTCGAAAGATTAAGAGTAAAACGCAACGAAAAATATGTAAAATAATTGCAAACACGCAAACACCAAGTTTTTTACTTAATTCGGAGCCTGGGGCGACTCATACTCCAAGGCCCACGCTCGTTGAGCATTTACTTTGGGCAATCACTATAAGTTTATAAAAGTTACAGTTTAGAGTGCAGCAATTAAGTACAGTAAGAAAATATACAAACAACTTAAGAATAGGAAATTCGAAGCTTTGGGTCGTCGGTGTCTTGCTATAGCTTTATCAGATGGTTCTTTGAGCAGTGCACAGAAGATGGATCACGTTTTCGTTGTTATTCTAAGTTGTTGCTTAATACTGCCTTGTAAGGCCCATGGAGGGTGCCTCCAACACCCTAGAGGGTGGCCTCATCAGCGCCAAATTCGCAGCGTGGATGTGCTTCGACCAAGTCGCTGCCTATCCACCTGAGGGCGCCTCCAAGGCCATGGAGGGTGCCCTCCACCAACGTCCAGGGCGCCTTCAGCTCCATGGAGGGTGCCCTCTGCCCAACGTCCAGGGCGCCCTCTGCCTTGCTGCGCGGAGGTCATCAACTAGTGACCCGAGGCGTCTCTAAGCTCCATGGAGGGCGCCTCAGGACTGTTCATTCGAGCCTTTTGCTTCTTTTTCACCCCCTGCAAGATGGGTTAGTCCAAAATACAAACCATATCCTGCAATACAGAGTTTAGCACAACAAAATAAGTCAAACATAAGTATTTGACAGTCTCCAGACTGTCCAGTTCTGACTTCGAATTTTCGACCGAAAATCCTAGGTCGAATCGACACCTACTTTTTCCTCACCGGAAAACGAGTCCTCACCTACTCCACTCAGGAGAGTTTGCCTGTTGCCAGTTGATACTCCAGATCAACTGGACTTTTGCTCAACGTCCGAAACTTTCGGTCTTCATGTTGGACGTCCGCTCCATGATCCGTCCAGTCTTCCACCCGGTTCGCGACACCAGGATTTCAACCTAGGGTTACCACCCCCTAGGATTTTGCCCGAAGCTCTCGACCCGCCAAGACTTCTCGTCTAGGGTTACAACCCCTAGGACCTAGGGTTACCGCCCCCTAGGGTTTTCCCTTTGTCTAACCGCAGCTAGGACTTTTCCTTACCTAGGGTTACCACCTCCTAGTGTTTCCCACTTGCTTAACCGCAGCTAGGACTTTTGCCTAAGTACACTTAGGACTTTCCTGTAATCTCATCAAACTTGTTAGATAACAAAACAACTTAACTTTGGACCCTTTGACATAATCAAAACACAGGTTCGATCGTCAGATGCTTCCCGCACCAACAAAGACTGGGCGAGCTTAAGAGTACTCAGCCTTATAAAACTCTTCGCATATGGTCGATCAGGTGAAGGTCGATGGAACATAAGGTTTCCTATATGCACTCGACCGGGCAAAGCATGGGCGAACTTAAGGGTACTCAGCCTTATAAAACTCTTCGCATATGATCGGTCTGGTGAAGGCCGATCGAACATAAGGTTTCCTATGTGCGCTCGATCGGGCAAAGCCCGAGCGAGTTTAAGGATACTCAGCCTTATAAAACTCTTAGCGTATGATCAATCGGGTGAAGGCCGATTGAACATAAGGTTTCCTATAGGCGCTTGACCGGGCAAAGACCAGTTGAGCTTAAGGGTAATCAACTTTATAAAACTCATAATATATGATTCGTTTAATGACCACCCAAGATATATTCAACAGACGGTATTCTCAACATATGACCGACTTAATGATCGTCCGAGATATATTCAACAAAAGGTATTCTCAAATACGACCGACTTAGTGATCAATCGAGATATATTCAGTAGACAAGCGATCGACAATATTAAAACATTCTGGTAAACTTGTTGGGGAATATTTCCTCGAAGCTGCTTCATTAAACTAATTAGTTATAACGATACACTCCTTCGAGTATTTCATCAAGGGCCCAAGTCATAAACGATAAACAATGTACATCTAGGGTAGAAAAAAGATTCCTCTGAGGATTATCGCATGACGTCTAGTTGTACTTCTCTCATCTTCTAACAAACTCTTACAAACCGGGGACCACCTCACAATCGCAGAGATTATGTGAGGTGGTATAAAAAAGGGAATCCTTTCCGCTAGTAAGGTACGCAAACATCTGCATCTGAAACCCTACTTTCTGAAATTTTTCGTTTCTGTTCTTCTTCCACCTTCGAGCAAGGATACTGACTTGAGCGTCGAAGGGCCTAGTTAGGGATTCCCACCTCGGACTTAGGTCACTAACGCTTTGTTGGTTTGTCTAACTATGCGTAGGATCATTGAGGAGTTTCCTTCAGATCTCAAGAAGCTTATTGTTTGTCGATCAATCACCCATCGGAGCCAGCGCACCATCTCATCATCTTCAGATAGGATTAGACACAATTAGAGCTCTCTAGGCCGATTAATGGATTTCGACCAAAATCGACCAAAATTCCACGTTAGGACTGATATAAAACCCACTTCCAGAGAAGTCGAAATAAATAATGGAGGACATATTTAGACTCCTTTCAATCTCAGGAATCCATAGGATCTGAAATGGATATAATCGGAGCTCTCTAGGTTGATTAATGGATTTCAGTCGATTTCAATCGAAATTTATTAATAGACCCTGCGAGCTCTGATTGCACTCATTTCAGATCTTTTGGATTCTTGAGGTTACAATGAATCCAAATATATCCTCCATTATTTATTTTGGCTTCTTCGGAGGTGAAATTTTATATTAGGCCCAACGTGTGCGAGATATCAGTCAATTCTTTTAGTAATATTTTAATATCTCCGAAAAAGCTGAAATTAAATAATGGATAGCATATTTGAACTCATTGCAATCTTATAAATCCACAGGACTTGAAATGGGTACAATCGGAGTTCTCTAGATTAATCAGTGAGTTTTGATCGAAGTTCACTGATTGACCAGAAAACTCTGATTGCACTCATTTCATGTCCTATGAATTTCTTAGGTTGTAAAGACTTTAAATATGCTATGCATTGTTTATTTCGGCTTCTCCGGATATGTTAAAGTGTTATTTAAAAAATTGACTGAAATTCAACATTAGACCTGATATAAAATCTCACCTCCGTTGAAACCGAAATAAACAATGGAGGACATATTTAGATTCCTTACAATCTCAGGAATTCACAAAACTTGAAATGGATACAATCATAGCTCTCTAAGTTGATTAATGGATTTCGATCGAAATTAGCCAAAATCTCACGTTGAGCCTGATATAAAATCTCATATTCGGAGAAGGCGAAATAAATATTGGAGAATATAGTTAGACTTCTTGCAATCTCAGGAATTCACAGGACTTGAAATGAGTGTAATTGAACCTTTCTAGGTTGATTAATTAATTTTGATCGAAATTGACTAAAATCTCACGTTGGGTCTGATATGATTTCATATTAGGCCCAACCTAGGATTTCAGCTAATTTCGACCAATTTCAATCAAAATTCATTAATAGACTTAGAGAGTTTCAATTGCACCCATTTCAGGTTTTGTAGATTCATGAAGTTGCAATGAGTCCAAATGTATCCTTAATTGTTTATTTCGATTTCTCTAGAGATGAAATTTTATATTATGTCTAATATATATAAAATATCAGTTGATTTTTTTAATAATATTTTAATATCTTTAATAAATTGAAATAAACAAATGATAATATATTTGAACTCGATAAAAAGTAAAATTTACATAATCAAGATAATTTAGTCATTTATAAAATACCCTACGTAAGAAAATGTTTAATAAACTTAATTACTGAGCCAGTAAAAAGATGAATTATGTTTAATGTATACATGTGCAGTCCTTCGACCTAGTCCGTCCGGACCAGGACAGTGCGGGCCCAAGTGGGACCCGTTTGTATAGCACACTGTTGCGAGGCCAAGAGCGACGTCCTCGATGTCCCCAAATACCGCCATCTTTTTCGGTCCGTGCAATTATTCATTCAATCCCTCACGAAGATCTGGCCGTCAACGCCAGACGTCACCAAATCTAGAGTTGGTAGATTTGGCATTGACTGCGAACGTAAATGGCTTCTCCCCCTCATCTGACACAACAACTCCATTTGTCTCCTTTTGAAATGACTTTTCTACCCATTTTCCGTTTTTAATACCAAGTTATTTGAACTCCTTGAATTCTTTGTTTTCAATTTTATTTAATTTTAATTTATTTTTTTAAACAATTTTATTTATTTATTTTTTAATTAATTTTTTTATTTTATATAATTTTTAACATAGATCCATATTTACAAGTCATTTGACACATATTTATTCATGATACGAAATAATAGGCACATCTTCAAATACATCGGAATAAAATTTAAAAGTAATATTGATTAAAATTTTTATTTTTATATATTTTTATATATTTTTATGTGTACTATTATATTTTTCTGGGAGGAACAGATCTTCTAGTCCAAATAAAAAGTAGATTAGGAGATAGACTGATCCGGCGGAAAGAATAGGGGACCCCCGTTCTGGGGAGTCAACGCTACGTGAAAGTCAAAGGGCCAGGTGGCCGACCGGAGACGGGTGGGTCGAACGCCCGGCCGGCCGACCGGTGTCTAACTGATGGCAAAAGGCGCCCCAGCAGGAAGCTGGGCCCCGACGCTCATGGTACCGGATCGTAGGGCCGAGCGGAGGGCACGCTCGGCCGAAGACATGAGGTAGCATACTGCTAACAGTCTCCACAAAGCACATTATCGAGAATCTCCCAAGTAGACCACTATAGGTGTCCGGCCGGACGTGAGGCAGAGGCTGGCCGGCCGGACGCCCGGCCGGGAGTAAGGGGAAAAGGACAAGGGACATCTTTTTCTGACAGCGGACATGTTCTACGTTTAGGCCATACTCCAAATCTTACGACAGGGGGTTCCGCTGTCCCATCGAAGACGTGCTTGGACTGTAGCAGTATGAGGTCAGGTAAGCTCACTGACAGACCCTTACTGGGGTATGGGATGAGGACACGTGTACACCCAGGTATGTGTGCACCCGCTTCTCCAGAGCCCTATATAAAGGCCCTCATCCTTCGCCGGAGGTATGCATTCTACGATTCTTGGAGCCACTTCTTTCTTGTTGAGTTTTGCCTGACTTGAGCGTTGAAGGGTCGTCGCCGGGAATCCCTTCCCGGCCCGACTTCTTTGCAGGTTCGCCGGAGGTCCGTGCGGACGGTCAGAAATCTACGTCAGCAGTTTGGAGAGCGCCACGTGCCCAGCGTCCGTTGATTCAGCTTTCGGACAGGATCATAGACCATTCTTAATTGCAGTCAGATCTTGACCGCGATCTGGTCACAATTAATTGCGATACTTTTTTTGGATTCATCGTCCTATCTAGGTTATAGTTTGGGTCGGAACGGGCTGTCGGAGGCCGCTTGAAAGTCATCCCCGCTCGACGCCTAACAGCCTGGCCACTTGCCCATCTCCGACGACTTTCAAGCGACCTTCAACCATCCGCTCCGACCCAAACTATAACTTGAAGGGGACGGTGAACCTAGGAAGGTATCGCAATCAATTACGATCGAATCGTAGTCATGATCCAGCCACAATTAAGAGTGGTCCATCCCTGGTCCACTTTTTTGTGGACCAGGAGATCTGGCTCCGTCCCCGGGGTTATGATACTATGGTAGGACATTCAGATTATTACCCAGGCACCCGCGGTTCAATTCCCAGCTACAACGTATTTGTAAAAAAATTTTCTCCAAATGAGAGGCGCAACCAAAAGATGCTGGATTTCTGTGTTGGCTGCCGCGTGCGCTTCTTGATTTACTCTGATAGCTCGTGGAAAACTTCCGTGAGACTAGACCGGTTACCCATAGTAGTTAATGAAATTAATTGAGATTATCATTTTTTTTATTTAAAAAAATATTTATTTATAACATATAAATGTATTGACTATTATATATATATAATTTTGATCTATATTTTTTAAAATAATAAATCTTAAAATTTACGTAGATTACAAACATATTAATTAAAAAATTATTAAAAAAAATAAAACTGATAAAACAATAATAAAAAAGTAGTTAAAAAATAAAACTAAACCAATAAAAAAAATATAAACGTAAATAAAATTAAAATTCCGAACAAAAAACAGTTTAAAACGAGGTAGAAGAACACCTTTCTTAAATTACTTATCTTCTAATCCTTATATATATCAAAACATTATTTTTTTTTTTCTTTTAACTATCCTCTCTAACTCTACGTGTTAAAATATCTTCTCCCTTTAAATTATTCCTATCCAATCCTTACAAAAATTTGGATAAAATCCCCTTCCAATCTTTAAAAAAATTGATAAAACAAAACCAATAAAAAAAATAACAAAACTAAAAAAAAAAAAAAAAAAAATACAAAAGTCAGCTTGCAAGGGTATAAATGGAAAAATCAAGAATGGAATCGGGAGGGAGATGTGTCAGAGGGGGTGCGAAAAGCACCTCTCACTGCGAACCCATCACATTTTATCCTGGGTTTTGTTGTCTTAGTGAGCATCCCAATAACAGCTTCCGACGACCTCGTCCCAGTCGCCGACCATCATGGCCTCTTCCGGCGGCGAGGGCAGCGGGTCCCTGGAGAGCGTCCTCAACGACGCCACCCTCCCGTGGGGCCGCCGCATGTGGCTAGCCTCCCTCATCGAGATGAGGCTTCTCGTCAGCCTCGCCGCCCCCGCCGTGATGGCCTCCCTGATCAACTACGCCATGTCCATGTCCACCCAGATCTTCTCCGGCCACCTCGGCAACCTCGAGCTCGCCGCCGCCTCCCTCGGCAACACCGGCATCCAAATCTTCGCCTACGGCCTCATGGTACCGGAATCAGAAGCCTAATTAAATTAATCCCTCGATTCCACCTTTTCTTTCTTTCTTCTTCTTCTTCTTCTTCTTCTTCTTCTTTGTCGACCATGGCAGTACTGACGCGATCGAATATGTGATGTGATCATGTGAAGCTGGGAATGGCGAGCGCCGTGGAGACGCTGTGCGGGCAGGCGTATGGGGCGCACAAGTACCAGATGCTGGGGATTTACCTGCAGCGGTCGACGGTGCTACTCATGGCGACCGGAGTGCCGCTGGCGGCGATCTATGCCTTCTCTCGGCCGCTGCTGATTCTGCTCGGCGAGTCGCCGGAAATCGCGAAGGCCGCGTCCGTCTTCGTCTACGGGCTGATTCCGCAAATATTCGCGTACGCGGCCAACTTCCCCATCCAGAAATTCCTTCAGGCGCAGAGCATCGTGGCCCCGAGCGCCTACATCTCGGCGGCCGCCCTGGCGGTGCACCTGCTGCTCAGCTGGATAGCGGTGTACGTGATCGGGATGGGGCTGCTCGGGGCTTCTCTGGTGCTCAGCCTCTCGTGGTGGATCATGGTGGCGGCTCAGTTCGTGTACATCGTCGCCAGCGCACGGTGCCGTCTCACCTGGACCGGCTTCTCCTGGCAGGCCTTGTCAAGCCTTCCCGAGTTCTTCCGCTTCTCCTCGGCCTCCGCCGTCATGCTGTGTCTGGAAGCTTGGTATTTCCAGATCCTGGTGCTCATCGCTGGTCTGCTCGAGAACCCTGAACTGGCCCTCGATTCTCTATCTATTTGGTGAGCTCTCGCGATTCCAATCTGTTTCCTTAAATCTTCATTTTTCAAGTTCAATCTTCTGTTAACATTTAATTTCAAGAATTTCAGACATCTGGTTGATCATGAAATAATGTTTTTAACCAGTGAGGGAGACAAAACAGATCAGAGCACCTTTTTACTGTCCGAAGTCGTCCTTATTAGCTTTTTGTGCCAAATTTACGTACCTTTTTCAATCTTTTTTCTGTTTTTTTCCTTCATATTTTCTCCGTTGCTGTTGCAGCATGACGATTGCTGGTTGGGCGTTTATGATCTCGGTTGGGTTCAATGCTGCTGCCAGGTAAGTCACTCATTTTATCTATCAGGCAATCCCTTATTTTATTTTGTATTCATAGCTAATGTGCATCGTCAAAGCTTTTATGTTATTAAAAACAAAGTAATTTTTGTCGATACGTAAAAGTAGTGTTCCTTTTTTTTTTTTCGTTTTTTATTTATCTTAGGACATGGGATCCGACATATTATGTCAAAAATCTATCCCTTTTAAACCTGCTGCACTTAAACGTGTCTACCGACAAAATAGACCGATCATCCAATGAATTTTACGTGCCCATTTAAACAAATTCGTCTAAAGTTTTAAACAAATTCAGCTAATTTTGGACAATGATTGTTAGCACAAATATATTTAAAAAATTTAATATAAATTTTAAAAAATTATTAATCTAAATATATTCGGTTAAATTGATATTTGAGGATATGGATATAATCAGAAGAGGTATATGTAAATCAATTTCATATCAATTCAAGATTGTTTGATCTATCAGTCAATTTTGGACAAAATCGATTGATGCACCAAACAATCTCGGATTAAAAAAAATTAAATCTTATGTGTTCGGCTAATTTTAATTATATTTATCACCTCAAACATCAATTTGACATAATATATTGAATATGAATTGAATTTTTTTTAAAAAATTTGTGTTAAAAAAATCATTATTTTGAATATATTTTGTCAAATTAGTATTGGAGAGCATGAATATAATCAGGAGAATTAAATGAACACATAAGAACTATTTCAATCGATTGATGGACTAAATGATCTTAAATTGACATGAAATTGATTTTTATGTGTTTGTCTATCTCTTCTAATTATATTCATGCACTTAAGTAATAATTTAACCTAATATATTCAAATATATTCGTGTTTAAAAAATCATCGTCTTTAATATATTGAATCAAATTGACGTATATGGATATAATCGAGAAAGATAGCCGAATAGATAGAAATTAATTTCATGTCAATTCTAAGTGTCTATCAATTGATTTTACATAAAATTAACTTTGATAAAAAAAAAAGGTAAATCAATCAATTGATTTTCTTAAAATTTAGACGTTTCAACCCAGAATAAAATCAATATGTCTGATAAAAAAAAGTAGTTGATAAAAAAATTAGTAAGTAAAATGAAAAATGAATACATAATTTAATAATTTTAAAACTACCCTATATCATTCAATAATTTTAAAAAACTTACATACATTAGGTAAAAATCCATTAAATCTATCCTTTTAAACTTCTTGTACTTTCATGTGTCTATTCAAAAAATAGATTGATCATCCAACGAACTTGTCGTGTCCATTTAAACAAATTCATCTAAAGTTTTAACTAAATTATCTATATAATTTTAATATCTTACCCATCCTTATACGAGATGGACCATATAATGTGGCCGCCTGACATATCTTTAATTTAATTTTTTTAATTCCTCTTAGAGCATCTCCAATGCAAGTTTTGTGAAAGGTTTGTAAAATTGAAAAACCTTATCAAAAAAAGTTGTTATGATTGTGTTGGTGAACTTTTGAGATTTTTAATTTAAGAGCAGGTTTGAGTTTTCAAACCTGATTTTTTCTCTTGAAAGTGGAGTAAGTAATTAATGTGCATGATTGACCATTTCCAAATAATTAAAAATAATTTTTTATCTTTTGGAAATAAATATATTCGAGATAAGTTAAAAAATATATAAATGATTATAATTAAATTAAAATCATAAATAAATAAATAAATAAATTTAAAATTATAAATTTAATTAAATTAAAATAATAAATTATTAATTTATTAATTAAAAATTATAAATAAATTACATTGGAATCATAAATTAATTAAAATATTAAATGAAAATTATATAGATATATTAAATGAAAAAACAAAAAAAATGATTTATAATGTAGGACACAAAAAAAAATTGTATGGAGGTTTTTCCATTTTGGAGATAATAGTAGATATTTATACTTGTAATGTGGCATGATGTGACATTGAAAATTATAAAAAGTTCATTGAGAAGTTGTACGTTTAAGGGCATCTTCAATCGTTAAAGCTCTAAATGATTTTTTTTTATGATTTTAATATGCCATGTCAATATTATAAAATTTTATTGAAACATCCCCAATGGTTAAAGCTTTAAGTGAGCTTTTTTTATGATATAATAGCATGTAGTTGCATGACTCCATGCATATACATCAATTTCAATACAAAAAAGCATGTTTAAATTTTCACTACTGCTCTTGAATTACAAACCTCAAACCTCAAACCTCATATCTATAATGATTCAAACTTTTTTATTTAGCTTTTTTTATTTTAAAAACCTCTCACAAACCTTGCATTGACGATGTTCTAACTATTGGAGATGCCTTTAAGAGCTTTTTATACTTATAATGTGGCATTGATATGACATATTGAGAATTAAAAATAAACTTATTTAAAAGTTTAATTATTGGAGATGCCCTTAATCTTATATGCATGTCATAAATTCTCTCCTGTGATAGCATACCCTTAGGGTGCGTTTGGTTCAAGTTATCATGTATAATCTTGGTTATGTGATTACCAAGTAATCACATAACCAAGGTTATGGGAAATAAAACATAACCAAATGTTGTTTGGTTCAACCTAGGTAATACAATAAAAATTTATTTGTTTGAAGGTTTTAATGAATACCTTAGTTTAGTATTTTACCGTATTACCCTCAGTTACAAAATTAACTATACATATTATTATTATTTTATATTTTTTTTTACTTTTCTTTTTCTTATATATTTTTTTACTTTTTTTATGTGTTTTTTTTAATTTTTTTTAATGTTTTTATATTTTTTTATATTATTTATATTTATATATTTTTTTATTTTTTTACAATTTTTAAATTTTAATTTTTATTTGTTTATTTTATTTTTTAATTTTTTAATTTTTAAATTTTTTTTTTAAATTATTTATTTTTAAAAATTTAAAAATTTAAAATTTTTTAAACACTTTTTTATTTTTTTTACATGTTTTAATATTTTTTTACATTTTTTTCTTTTTTTTCCATGTTTTTTCTTATCAGAGGGTATTTTTGGTAAAAAAATTCGTTAATCCCGGAATCAAGGTGCGTTTGGTTTGCACCGTTTTCATTTTCATTTTCATTTTCTGGAAAACACGCGTTTTCTAGAAAACAGAAAACGACTTTTTATCATTCTCTGTTTTTCTAGAAAATGATAGTCAATTTTTTAGAAAATGCGCGCGAAAAACGTAAATCAAACACCGTTTTTCAGAAAACGCGTGTTTTCAAAAAAATGAAAATGGAAAACGCGTGTACCAAACGCCCCCTTAGTTTTCTGAGGTTTTTTGATTCCGGGCTGCATGACCCTTTTGTTGACGTGTCGGGCATAGAACATTACTCGGGAATCATCGAATACCTAAATCAAACAAAGTTTTTGTTGATAACATTGGAAGATAACTAAGGTTATCAAGAATAACCCCGAATCAAACACACCCTTAGTACTGGTGTTTAAATAATAGTGTTAAAAACCAACACTACAGTAATAATTGTGCATGCTACATGCAATTAAAGGAGAAAAAATTTATATATATAATTGAAACTCAACACAACACACCAATGGTGAACGTCCATCGTGGATGACCCTGACATTCAAATTGACAGAGGCATCGATCCTAGCTCTCCAACGGATCGGCCTAAAGCCTAAAACGAGACCCTTAAATAATTAAGCCCTAAATTTTTTAAAATAAATTATTATTACGCACCGTAGCTGTGCATATATATATATATATATATATATATATATATATATACACACACACACTAAAGAATAAAGTGGCATAATATAAATTGTATGGAATCCAAACAGCGTGCGGGTTAGCAACGAGCTTGGCGCTGGGAATCCAAAGTCAGCAGCCTTCTCAGTGGTGATCGTCACAGTGCTGTCTTTGATAATCTCCGTCGTACTCGCAATAGTAATCCTCTGCCTTCGCGGCCACATCAGCTACATCTTCACTGAGGGTGAAACCGTGGCGCGCGCTGTCTCTGATCTCTGCCCCTTGCTCGCCGCTACCCTCGTACTCAACGGAATCCAGCCTGTGCTATCTGGTAGGTGACTAGCTCATTGGCTGGCTAGCTCTTCTAAATTCTCAATTGAAGAACATACATAATCAGTTTGATCGATCTTCGCAACATTAATTGTAGGTGTTGCTGTGGGATGTGGATGGCAAGCTTTCGTGGCGTATGTCAACGTGGGCTGTTACTACATAGTCGGCGTTCCCCTTGGCTCGCTCCTCGGCTTCAAATTTGGCTTGGGAGCGAAGGTACAGTGAGATCGCACTAAGCAAGTCAAAATTTCAAGCTTCGTCTTGAACTTGTGCCTCTGTGCATGCAGGGGATATGGGGCGGCATGATCGGTGGAACAACCATGCAAACCCTGATTCTGTTGTGGGTCACTTTCCGGACAGATTGGAACAAAGAGGTAAAGCTAAAGTTTATTGGAATAGAGCTTACTGGTCCAATTGATTAAGATGATGAAATCAGAAAGAACATCTGCTCGCAGCATGCAGTTGGAGCAGTCAAATCGCCTAGATGTAGAACTGAAAGTGTTTAAGAAATATTAATCGTTTTGCAGGTGGAGAAGACTAAGGAAAGACTAAAAAAATGGGAGGACAAGCAGCAGCCCCTTCTGACGTAGTCAGGGCCGCTGCCGCTGCCTCTGCCTCTGCCTCTGCGCGTGCTGTTTGTCCAGCAAAGTAACCAGTGGGAACAAGATCGCCTTCTGACTCTCCGTTTACCACGACGGAGGAGAGATCAGGCTATTTATAGTAGCTGCTTATTTATTTATTGTGTGTTGGATTATTTTTCATTTGTACGTGTGCTTACATGTTAATTAACAAGACGTGGATATGCCGTTGCGGATATAATCCGATACGGTGATTTTGGCTGCGGGTTTATATGTTATTGGATGTGAAATTATATTTATGGAATCCATTAATACAGTATCGTTAATAATGACGGGCTATTAACACTTTAAAAAAATTTTAAAAAAACTAACAGCTACCATTAAAATTTTATCGTTATATAGGGGCCGACATGTTAAGAGTCATCACAATTAGCGGTGGACTAAACATATCCATCGAAGTCATGTATATTTAGTAGTTGGAATACTAAACTCCAATTTTTATCGTCGGGTTAATTAGCGATAGATTGACAAATGTTGTTAATAGCGATGAATTTTTTATTTATATATTGCTAATAACGATAGATTTTTTATTTATCCGTTGCAAATAGCGACAGATTATATAATAATCCATCGCTAATAATGATAGATTATATAATAATTGATCGCTATTAGCTTGACATTTTTAAATTTGGCGTTCAAATTGTAGTAATGGATTATTTAATAATTCATCTCAAATAGTGACGGATAAATAAATTATACATCGTTAGTCTTTACATTTTGTCAACAAGAATAGTGATTAGCGACGGATTTAGCGACGGATATTAGGGATCTTGTGTCTGATCTCTTCCCTATGCGAACTGTGTATGTGCTTTCCTCCTTTCTCCGACGATTTCCTCCCTGCTCCGGCGATCGGCTTCTCCTCCTCCGGCTTTCAGGTACTCTCTTCTCCTCCATTTTCTCCTCCTTCGACTTGCTCTGGCCGAATAGTGCCACGACCGCGGCTAGTAGTGCCACCCTGCGACCGGTAGTGCCACGCTGCGGTCGGCAGTGTCGCGCCGCAGCCGCCAGCCCCAGGCCGCGACTGGTAGTGATGGGTCACGACCGAAAGTGCTAGGCCACGGGCTACACTAATCGACGACATTTGCCACTGATCGACCACGACTAGTAGTGATCTGCCGCGACCAACACTGCTCGACCACCACCGCCACTACTCGGCCTTGTTAAACACTGATCTATCAAAAATATAATTATGCTTGCATAGTTTGAAAAATATAATTATTTAAATTGTTAATAATATTTGTTTATATTGATATTACTTGCATGATTAATCATGTTCGAAAATATAATTATGTTTAGTTTGATATAATTAATCATTTTGAAAATTTTATTCCTTTTAGGATATAATGTATATGAATAAGATTTGGATGTATAGTAGAGTTAGACAATGAATTTATAAGTCAAGAATCTTTTGCTGGGGTTGAAGAATTTGTGAGCTTTACTAAGTCTCATCCAGAATGTTTGAATGGTATTGAGTTATAGTGTCTATGTAATCAATATAAATGTAGAAATATAGCTTTCCGTGATGAGAATACAGTGAAAATCCATATATGTGTGTATGAGTTTGTTCCAAATTATTACAACAGGTATTGTCATAGAGAGACATGTATTTGAACAAATTGGACCTTCCTTTGCTTCGTCATCCTGCCCGATTGCTCTAGAGGAATCATCAAGGCATATGAATACAATGCAATCAATGGTTTACGACACAATGAATGCATATGACCAATCGAATATAGAGGAAACACCTACACCCGAAGTTTAGAAAATGTATGACATGTTGAAGACTAGTGAGAGAAAATTATAGGAAGACATTCCTTCTGGGCATTCTCAACTATCAACTACTACAAGATTACTGAACATGAAGGCAAAACATCATTTCTCTGAACGATATTATGATGATATGTGTCAATTGATGTCAGAGTTACTCTTCACTGATTGCATGACTGATAGCTTTTACAATATAAAGAAATTAATTAGAGATTTGGGTTTGATAGTAGAGAAGATTCATTATTCTATCAAGAATTGCATGATCTTTTAGAATGAAGATAGTGAACTGATGGAATGCAGAATATGTAGTTGCCCTCATTATAAGCAAAGTAATCGCATGTTTGGGAAGAAGAAGAAAAAACATTCCCTTGAAATTTATATATTACTTCCCGTTAACTGTTAGGCTCCAACGCTTGTATGCATTTGCCACAACAGTAAGCCACATGAGGTGACATCAAAACCATGTACATGAAAGAGATATAATGTGTCATCCTTGTGAGTCACAGCATGAAACATTTTGATACAATATTCTTCTCTTTTGCATCGGAACCGTGTAATATCAGACTTGAACTTTCAGCAAATGGTTTTCAATCATTTAGAAGTTATAGACAATAATATTTATCTTAGTAAGTTATATTAACACCATATAACTTACCTCCATGGATATGCATGAAATATGAATTCATGTTTTTTACTGTACTTATTCTAGGTCCTCAGAATCCAAAAGAGCAAATAGATATTTTTTTACAACCTTTGATTGGTGAGCTGAATCATTTATAGAATATAGAATTTGAGACTTATAACATTGAAAGTAAATCAAACTTTACAATGCATGTTGCTTTGTTACGGATGATTAGTGATTTTTCATCATACTCAATGTTGTCAGGATAAAGCACGACTATTAAATTAGTATGCCCATATTGCATGAGTGAGTCTAATGCATTTTCATTACGTTGTAGTAGAAAGATATCTTAGTTTGATAATCATCAAAAAATTTTACTAGTTGATCACCCATTTAGAAGAAATAAGAAAATTTTCAAAAGGAATGAAACAGTTAGGAAACTTCCTCCAATATCAAAATCAAGTGAAGAAGTTCTTGATGAAATTGACAGTTATAGATTTCTACCAATATATTAGGATGATTCTGATGATATAAATAAGTACATTGTTAGAGTAAACAAGTGTAGTTAGAGGAAAGAAACATATTTTTAGAGGGGCTATATTAGAAGTATTTACTCATTAAGTATAATTTAGATGTAATTCATGTTGAGAAAAATTTCTTTGATAACATCTTCAATATTGTGATAAATGTTCATGGGAAAACTAAAGATACAACAAAATCATGCGAGAAATTAAGACAATTAGTAAACAGACCTGAGTTGCATTAGAATGAAACAACTGGTAAATATCTGAAAGCATGTTATACAATAGACAAAGAAGGTAAACAAGCATTATGTACTTGGTTGAAAGAAATCGAATTTCCTTATGGATATGCCTCAAATATGTCTCACTGTGTTGATACAAATAAGCTAAAAATGTTTAGAATGAAGAGTCATGATTGTCACATGTTTATGCAAAGACTAATTCCAATACCATTCTATGACATACTTCCTAATAATATTTGGCAAGCACTTATAGATTGGAATCTCATTTTCAGAGATTTGACTATAATGGTTATTATGCCACTAGATATAATTCGGCTTAAGACAAACATTCTAATAATACTCGGTAAGCTTGAATAAATATTCCCACTTAGTTTTTTTTATTCTGTAGAACATCTACCTGTTCATTTACCTTATAAGGCACAACTAGATGGTCTTGTCCAATACAGATGGATGTACCTATTTGAAAGATTTATGAGAAATTAAAGAATAATATTCATAACAAGTAAGAGTATAACAAAGTAAGAGTTAAGACATAAATATGTAATGCATATTTTTTTGAAGAAGCAACTTTCTTCTGCTCTTATTATTTTACTGATAATATGAAAATTAGACATTGTAAGTGTCCTCGAAATTACAGTGATACTCAACCAATAGACCCAGAGATGCTTTTTATTTTCAAATTTTATGGTAAGATAATAGGTGCAACTATTTCTAGATGGTTAAATGAACAAGAATATCATGCTGCTAGAACATACATACTCTTGAACTGTGAAGAGGTCAACCCATACATAAGGTAATAGTTCAAGTATAAATATAATACAATATTGAAGAATATTTGACATGCTATCTAATAGGTCCTCAAATTACCATCTTTGACAACTTGTACAAACAATAACTACATCTACAAAATCCATCAATAAGTACAAGTGAGGTAGAGACTAAGTTACTGGATGAATTTGCATATTAGTTTTAAATTTATGTAAGTTAGTGATTAAATTATTTATTACAATACAACTGTATTATATATGCATCTAATTTATATAATTACTACTGTTATAGGTGAACGGTTGTAGAATATCAAATGTATAAGATGAAAGACTAAAAAATCTTGCATCAAGACCTCTCCATAATATAATAGTCTACTCATGTTATCATGTTAATGGATTTAGATTTCATGTGTCCCAACACGATTCTCAAAGGCTTATGTATAAGTTTGGTGTTTGTGTAAAAGGATCAATAAATAATAATGATACTCAATTTGATTATTATGGTAGACTTGAGGAAATCATTGAGATTGAGTATCCAACTTTATCTTTAAAAAGATGTGTATTGTTCAGATGCTCATGGTATTATCCAACTCTAAGAATAGGTACTATAATACATCGTTTCTACAATTTAGTTGAGGTTAACACAAATAAAAGATTTAATAAGTTTGAGCCTTTCATCTTTATGGTATAAGCTGGCTAAATATTCTATCTTGAGTACCCAACAAAGAGAATAAGACCTAGTAAGATTAGCAGTGTGTCAAATAAAGCCTCGATCAACCATAAAATTTCGAACATCATAACTGCCCAAAATAATGATGCATATTAAAATGAAGAAGTTGAGATATATTCAGTTGATTCAGAAATACAATCTACATCATAATTACTTGTAAATGTTAATGTCACTTATGAAAAAATAGATGATGGAGAGATGTCTAGCAGTGAGGAAATTGATGTACCAATAGAGTCTAGTGATGATAACTTACAAAATGTTAATTTAGTTGATTCAGAATAACATCAGGTGATTAAAAATTATTAACAATATCATGGGATATTGTATAGATTTTCTTTTTTTTCATCTCCCTAGTTAGAAGACAATAATATATCTAATGTGTATATCTTATAATGTAATTTTACATATATAGTCATGCAACAAGCACAGAGACCATGTGGTGACCAGAATGTTTTATGAGTTGTTGGTGATTGGTAATTAATTATGTATTTAGTAATTATTTCAGTACTTTAACTTCTTTTTAATTA
Organism: Zingiber officinale; assembly: GCF_018446385.1. Taxonomy (NCBI): domain Eukaryota; kingdom Viridiplantae; phylum Streptophyta; class Magnoliopsida; order Zingiberales; family Zingiberaceae; genus Zingiber; species Zingiber officinale. The sequence goes on along the minus strand of NC_056000.1, from coordinate 119,205,427 downwards.
TCAAACATATCTAATACATGATATTTTTCCATGCAATTTTATCCTAGATGGTCACTAGGTAGCATCATATATATCTAAAAAGTTTAAAGAATGATTATCCCTTGCTAGTACTACATGGCGGCTCGTAAACCAGGATATGAAGAATTTTTATTACGGTGAACTTTAGTAAGTATTTTGAATAGAGACATATTTGTAATTAATATGATATTAATTGTCAAAATATATTATTGCAGAAGAGATATGTTTGGAGGGCTAAGAGGAAATGTTCAAGAAAATTTGGAATGTCTACCACTTGGGTTGCCCATCATTGGTAGGACAATTCAACGATTGCAAGCAGTAATTGTAATTTAGAGCCTGTTGGGCTAGGGATGACAATGGGGTGGGTTCGAGCCGGGTTTGGTAAATCCCAGAACTCGCCTTGCCAGAAAAACTAGACCCGAACTCGGATCATACACACCTAATTTTTCAACCCACCCCGCCTCGACCCACTCAAAACCCGACGAGTCCATAGCGGGTTGGACCCACCAACCCGCTAAGCTTAAAAAAATACAAGTTCTTATTATTGTATATTTTATATTATATAGTATAAATATAAAATACAATTATTATTATTATTATTATATATATATATATATATATATGGGGTGGGTCGTGTTCATTGAAACTTGTAACCTGCCCTGAACTCGCTTCTAAATCTGGTCAACAGGTTTAGACCCACCTCGTAACCATTTTTACTATGTTTAAACCCACCCCGAATGGGGCAAGTTTAATATGGGGTCGGGTTTAAACTTGGCCCATTACCATCTCTATGCTAGGCCGAGCATCGGATCCATAAAGTATACTGCTGGATCCTATTCGATTATAGAACATGCCTCTAACTTGGAATATTTAAAATTAAGTTATATAAATATTTTTTACATATGTTTTGTTATTAGTTTTAATGTATTTACATTTTCTATACATAGACTGCTGAATTACAGAGACCTCCCACTTGTTGGGAGATATTTAACAAAACTCATAAGAAGAAAGATGTGCTATTTGTCGATCAGTGTTCCTCAGCAATTAATGTAATAATATTAAATTTTGTGAATATATTTGTAGACTTTATGTGGAGGTTAATAAAAGCATTATTTGTAGACTTTATTTTGTTCCTTATTTTGACTAGAATATATTGTATTGGATTACTTTGTATTGGGCCAACTTTATCTTGTATTAGATTTAGACCTGTGTTTATATTTACTATTATGTATCTATTGTTCATTTTAGTTCAGCTAAATTGTTGTGCTATTTATGATTTGTTGTGTGTTTGTTATGTGTTATGAGTTTATTATGTTATAATTGTTGATGTAAAGTGAGTTTCTTGTGAGTTTTGTTGTTATGTATTAGAGTTTATTGTGAAAATCATCTCTTATGATGGTTAGAGTGATATAGATTTATATGTAAATAGAGAAAATAGAAAAAAATGAAAAGGGCATTAGTAAACTGTAGCATAGAATAGCGACGGAAACTTAAATTTCCATCACTATTGGTTGAACATTGATACTTTATACGATACTTTTTGATACAATTAGTGATTAGCGATGGATATATCAATTATCCGTCGCTATTAGCGATAGACATTTCAAATATCTATAGATATTAGCAGTGGATAATTGATATATCTGTCGCTAATAGTGACAAAAAAATTAAAATATCTGTCGCTAATAACTTAACGGATATTTCACTCCATTTGGCTACTAGCGATGGAAATTAAAATATCTGTCACTATATATAGCGACAGATATGTAAATATCCATCGCTATATATAGCAACGGATATTTAATATCTGTCATTACAGTGCAAACGACTGATGTCTATGAGACGATATGGTTTCTGTCACTATTTCGTCGCAATATGTCTTTAGTGACAAATAGTGACGGATATGGTCCGTCACTATTTGGTACATTTTTTGTTGTGTAACGTGTGTCGAGTCTAAGGTTTATGAGAGGTGTGATCATCATTTTAGGATAAGAAACAAAATCTCATCTCATCCCATCCAAGAGAGACTTAAGAACTATCATCGTAACTTCATACCATCCAAGAGAAACTCAAGAACTATCGTCGTAACTCTAATGGAAGATCTCGTCCGTTGCATATTCATCATTTACTACATCCGAAACTGAAATCAAGACTATGACAATATCCTTGGAATCATGTTTTATTTATAGATTTCCACATTTACTATTTTATATCTTCTTGCTATGAATCTTCACAATCCCGTGTGTAAAAACATCGTGTTTAATTTGGCTGTATAAACTAATATGATTAATAAAGTTTTCTAAAAAGTGGTATCAAATCCATAGGTTTATCGTCGTTGTTGAGTTCATAGTGTTGGTTTTCGATGATTTTGAGTAATATTCAAAGGTTCTGCATTAGGTTTAGCAAAACTGATGTATATGTTGGGGTTGCAAGGTTGCAAACATAATCCCATATTGGAAACACATGGGAAAGATCATGGGTTTATAAGAGAAAAGATATCTCCATTGGAATGAGGCTTCTTGGGTAGAGCCCAAGAGCAAAGTCATGAGGGTCTAGGACCAAAGTGGACAATATCATGCTATTGTGGAGATATCTAAATTCTTTTCAATCCAACAATTGCTATCAGAGCCTGGACTGCCAGAAGGTTTAACTGCTGACTGTGCACAAGATATATGGTCTGATTGAGCCATGTGGGTATAATATTGACCTCGAACAAAGAAAGTGGGGGCTCCTATGTTCGGATCAAGAGGACCAGACACCAGGTAGGAAGTCCTAGTTGTAACTAGGCAAGGAAGTCTTAGTAGGTCGGGTGGACCGAGGGGTAGGAAGACCTGGTGGGTTGAGGATTGGACGTGGGAAGCCTATGGTCCTTTGTTTGAGGGGGGGATTGTTGAGGTTGTAAGGTTGCAAATATAGTCCCATATTGGAAACACATGGGAAAGATCATGGGTTTATAAGAGAAAAGATATCTCCATTGGAATGAAGCCTCCATGAGGGTCTAGGCCCAAAGTGGACAATATCATGCTATTGTGGAGATATCTAAATTCTTTTCAATCCAATAGTATAATCATTGAAATTAGGCAAAGAAAATCTAAGATATTAAGTTCTTCACAATCCTAAATCCTTGTCGCAATTTTTTAGAGAATCATCATGTGTAAAAACATGATAATAGTTGTGTGTTGGCAGTAGCGATTTTCTCAAAGAATGAATAGTGATTGCTGCTATAATCATCGCACGATCTGGAAAACGTAGCGATTTTTGCAAAGAATGAATAGTAATTGCTGCTATAATCATCACACGATCTGGAAAACATGTGAACATGTTAGGTTTGGTGAGCACCATGACTGTGGTGGCCAACACAACCCGACCATGTGGCACGTTGAGTGGGTTTCGTCCAACCCACAGTGTCGACCATAACCGTATTAAGCACTATGAGTGCACTCCGACCATAACTGTGTTATATGCTGGACAAGTTATGTCCAACCCATAGTGTCGGCTAGGACCGTGTTGGACAACACCGCCAGGTCATGTTAAGAATTGTGGATGGACATCGGCCAAAACCATGTTAGACTATACAGTCAGGCCATGTGGGGTCAAACACAGTCAGCTTGTGTTGTGCATTGGATGATGTACATGCTAAACACAACTGTATCTTATGGCACGGTCATGCCTTATTAGGTGTTGTAAGGTTGTTATTGCTCCATTGTTTGGTTTTCCAATCCACTTGGGATTACTCGGGAACCATTAGCAGCAGTGGATTATTATTATTTGATCAGATCTCCTAGGTTTTCTTGAGTTTATTTACACACATGTTACTAAATTGAACTAACGTGTCACCTCAAAAGAAGATACCTTAAGAAGGTTTACTGCATTTTATATCAATAGACATATATCTATGCTAAGAGTGGTTGTCCTAAAGGAAAGTCATTTGTAGGATAGATATATATTTATAGTAGCTCACTATATGCATGTTATTATATTGAATCATACACATAATGTGTCAACATAAAGGAAGACATGTTATGTGGCCGATTAAGGTAATAGTAAGTTATGATTATAATTCAAATAATCGAGTCTAGCTCATATTTGGTAACATTTATAAATCATGTACATAATGTGTTGTCCAAAGAAAAGTGCGTTGTATGGCTAATTATGATAGTCTTGAGCTAGGATTATATATATATATATATATATATATATATATATATATATATATATATATATATATATATATATATATATATATATATATAGACACACACATGTTCTTGCTTATAATGTGAACATTTATTCTTCTTTTGTACTACACAATTTCTACCAACATAAGTAACATCTTGTGTTTGTTTACTACACCAACTTTATGTAATGGTTGTACTAAGTTGCATGAACTTAGATTATGCATTCAGATCATCGTCCTACACCTCTAACAAGTGCTAGCATTCTAGAATAAAAGGCTGAATTTGAAAAGTATGAATGATCAAATCACATGAGTCTGAAAATCATGAAGCTTTCTATTCCAACATCTCTTAGAGGCTCTATAACTGAAAAGAAGGATGTGAAAGTTAAGAAGGATGTGAAAACTTTCTTAAAAGAATTAGCAAGCTGATTCGCTTTTAATGATAAGGTCAAGACAATTACGCTTCTTACAAAGTTAGTGTTTATGTGGTATAAGGGAAAGGGAAATATAAGGGAGTACATAATGGAGATGTTAAATTTAATCACAAGGCTAAGGAAACTAAAGTTAGAAATGTCTGAAAATATCATTGTGAACCTAGTCTTGATCTCTCTTCCTGTATAGTTTAATAAGATTATTGCTCAGTGTGTGAAAAAAAAGATCAATTAAGACATGAAACATTTGAGAGTGCTTACCATTCATCCATCTCTCGAAGCTTGGGCAAGAAAAGAAAGAGGATCACTTTTAAAGGAAATATCAAACAATCTACAAACTCTAGGGCTTCATGCCAAAAGGAGTAAAAGAAACAAGATCAAGAAACCATTTGTTTCTTCTACAAAAGGAAAGACCATATAAAGAAGGATTACTTCAAATACGTCAACTGGAGTGTAAAGAAAGATAAACTTCTAAAGTTTGTTACTTTAGAAGTTAACTTAGATCTTTGTCTAATGACACTTGGTGGATAGATATTAGGGATACTACTCACATAAATGGTGGCAAAAGGTGAATACGCTCGCCCCCAGCGACTCCGCCAACCCAATACTCCTCACATAAATGTCACTATACAGAATTGTCTAAGGAACTAACTATCAATTAATGATGAAAGACACATTTATACGAGGATGACAAGAAGGCAAAAGTAGTAGCTATAAGTGTTTTAGACTTTGTTTAGGGACAAATGTGTACTTAGATTTGTAAAATACTTTTATGGAACCATAGAATTTAATTTCTATTTCTTGTTTAGATAATTTTCGTAACTATTGTTTATTTAAAAAATGAAATGTTTAGTATTTATCCAAATTTAATTTTGGTTGGCACAAGTTCCCTAATTAACAAGCTATATAAATTAAATACATATACTATTAATGTAATTTACACAAACGATCTAATTCAAATTTTGATGAATGACAAATGAGTTAAGTTAGGTGTTATTATGATCTAATGCATTTACCGAGTGTGCAGGGATTGATAGGTCTAGGGGACCTGATACCAGGATGAAATTCAACTAGGTTTGCGAACCCAATAGTTGGTGCGAAGCCCAAATAGGTCAAAGAGCCGACTTGATATCTAGTAGGAAGTCCGGTTGGATCTGTGAGACCTGACAACTACCTAAAATTCAGTTAGATCTACGGACCTAACAATTGACGAGAAGACCTAGTGAGTCGAGAGGCTAGTCAATAGACTACAAGTTAGTAAGTGAAGATAAGTCATTGAAGGAGAGAGTTCCGGTGAGGACGAGTACAAGTTTGGACTTTGGCACTGGTCCAGTTTAGGTCTATTTTATATCCCTAAACTAAGACTTTGACTAATTCCTAGTCCTGAAAGGATGGAAACTAATTATTACTGCTTATTATTATTTGTGCTAATTTTATTTTACAGGTTAGATATTTTGGTATTAAACTAACACATTTTATAGGACAAATGGAGGACAAAGTACCTCGGGTGAACAGTACCCGAGGTGCCTTTGGAAGCTTTGAAGGCACCTTGAGACTGCTCATGGAAGACACCTTCCAGATCTTGGAAGGTACCTTCAGTCGGATAAAATAGACATCATCAACGATAAGGGGTAGATTGTTCGAGATTAGATTTTACGCATTGATGGTGCCTTCAATGCTATAGAAGGAGCCTTCCACACTCTATAAAAGAGCATCTCGACCAGACCTTCAACACAACTCAATTTACAAGCTTCTACGCATCTGGTTAGCGTTCTGATTGCTCTGGATTTTTGCTACTACTTCAAAGAAGTCTTTCTATCACCGAGTTGCTTTTCTAAGTCATCCAATCATCTCTAATAGATTGACAGCAACACATGAGCGTGATCTCAATTGTTGGTAACTTTTAAATAATATTGCATTTTTCATACTACTACTTTAAAAGGAAGGTGTAGGATGCCACACTATCTCTATCATTGTATTTGATTACCTCTTCTAGTGGTTTAGGAACAGGCGTTTAGTGAATTAACTATCGATAGGTCCACAGGACTTGCGTCTTGGAGTACGAGTCGCCGAAGACTCCAAACCAAGTAAAATCGACCAAGTTTTTTTTGTGTTCTTTTTAGTTTAATTTTTTTTGCTGTAATTTTACTTATATATATAATTTCAACATTAGTAATATTGATATTATTTATAATTATAAATTATTTTGAAGTAATTTTAGTGTTTCAATACTAATATTTATGTTTTTTAAAACTTTTTGGAAGAAAAAAGAAGTTCAAATCTACTTGAAAAGTTCCCTTGAAGATATTAATTTCATTGTAAAAATTGTTTATGCTTATTAAAATTATTGTACTTTAATATTTTAACTCATTGTATTTTATTTTTACTATGATGTAATAACTATTGAATTGAATTTTCATCAAATTAAGTCCGTTTTCAATTGAAATTTAAATATAATGAATATAATTGAACAAGCTTTCAATTAAAAATAAAAGAACATTATTCTAAATTTCTAGCGAAACATCCAATCACAATAAGTAACTAACAAGTTAAATATATAGTGAAACATGTTGCTAAATGGCCCAAAACGGTGTCATTTTGGGCCAGAAATATTTATAAAAAAAATTAGACTAGACCAAAATGATGTCATTTGGTCCAAAAAACAAAAAAATAAAATAAAAATCGCATGTTCAGTCTGGGAGGCACCTAGACCAAATAGGTTGCTTATTCGGTACCTAGGACCACACATAAATAGTGACGCATATTTTAGCCGATTAGAGTGTTTTCGGTTCGGCTAGGGGCTGCCTAGCGCCTAGGCAACCTAGGCCCAAATCTGCAACCATGAGAAGATCATTGGGAAAGGAGATCTCTGGTTTCCATGATTATATTTATTTCTAAGAGTATAAGTTTGACATAGGATTAGAAAGTAATCTTATATCTTTTGACGAAGTTAAACAATGCTCTAATCCCAAAAGATGGATCGAAGCCATGTAAAGAGAGATAAAGTTTATTGTAGACAATGACGTTTGAGAACTTATCGAATTGCTTAAAGGAGTGAAATTTGTTGATTGCAAATAGATATTTAAAACTAAACAGGATTCGAAGGGCAATATCAAAACGTATAAAGTTTGCCTTATTGCTAAGGAGTTCACTCAAAAGGAGGGCATTGATTATAATGAGATTTTCTTATCTATTTCAATGAAAGACTTCTTTAGAGTAATCATAGCACATGTGACTCATTATGATTTGGAGCCACATTAAATGAGCATGAATACTACATTACTTAATAGAGACATTGAGAAAACTATATACATGGTGCAACTGGAGAACTTTGAATTGGAAGATTCAAAGCACCTAATATGAAAGTTAAAGAAAATCCATTTATGGCATAAAACAGATATCTCATCAGTGGTGCCAAAAATTTGATTAAGTTGTTACTCCATATGATTTTAAGGAAAACCTAGTTGGTCAATGTAAATATGGCAAGTTCAGCAAGAGTAAGTTTATTATACTTATTTTATATGTAACGACCACCTTAACTCAAACCCTAACTTAGGGCACGAACGCTACACTTTTCATACCTTTTAAGGACATTTTTATTTGCACTTCGTTCGATTCAGAAATCTTGTCTGAACTTGTTTCGACTGTTAAGTCATGATTTAGAGCGAAGCAGAGTTGAGAGGAACTCTATAGTTGCTGAGGGGTCTGGGTCGTGTGACCCTAACCAGCCCTGTGGCCCTACCCATGAAGGGGCATGCTATGGCCGTGTGGTGATGACCGGCCGTGTGGCCTTACCAGACCCAAGTTCGGGCACGGTCGTATGCGTCACACGACCGTGTAAGGCCTTCCCTGTTGGATCAGGGCATGATCATGTGACTTTCACACGGCCGTGTCACCTGCCAGTGAGGAAGAGGGGCACGACCGCATGTCTCACACGGCCGTGTCACCTCGGCTGTGACAAAGGGGTGCACAACCGTGTGAAACCACACGACCGTGTCATCTTACCCGAGAAGAAGAGGTGCATAACCGTGTGCTTCACACGACCGTGTCACCTTGATCGAGACCAAAAGAGATGCACGGCCGTGTGAAGCCACACGTCCGTGTGACTACGACTGACAAGAAGAGGTGCACGACCGTGTGAAACCACACGGCCGTAGCAACCTGGCCGAGAGGAGGAAGGTGATGGCCATGTGAATCCACATGGCTATGCCACCCTGGCCGAGAGGGGGCAGGTGATGGCCGTGTGAATCCACATGACCGTGTCACGGGCCGTGCAGGGGTCACACACAACACTACAAAGGAGGTTGGTTCTTCCCTTTGTACTCCCTCTTGGCTTATCATTCTCTCCCATTTCTTTAAGAAGAGTCTTTGACATGCTAATTACTAACAAACTGTCAATTTCATCATACACAACTCTTAATAGCATTTTTATACTAAGCAGGATAAGACAATAGGTCCATCAGTACCAAAATCTAACATATTCCATGCACTAGTAAGTTCCAAGATCACTTCCCACTGTTCCGTCACACACACCAGCAAACATTGCCCCTGTTGCCCCTCCTTACTCGAGCTTTCCTTGACCTTTATCTGTAGTATAAGGAAAAGTAATTTATAAGCAAATACTTAGTAAGTACCATCTACTCACAAAACAATGCATTCAAAGAGTACATGTTTTTCAAACTGTTTGCGGAAACCCAAAACATGCACTTAACAATCATTTATGCTAAAATACATAACTCGGAAATATGTATATGACATGCATTTTAAAATCAGTTTATCATGCAAAATATCCACTTAAAACCATGCAATGAAAAACATAAAACTTGCTATACTATATAGATCAAACCCTGCACTCTCTAACTCTAGTTCTCAACTTAATAATGTTTTCACTTTAACAAATCAATGAGCTTTGAAAACTTTATCTTACATACTAGTGAAAATAATAATTACTTGCTTTGGGCCCGGCATTATACCACTTTGCGTGCATCCTTAATAAAGTCTGAGGTATCTAATCCCAAACTTATTAAGGTACTACTTGGCGATCTAGGGGCCTAGGGGCGATGTAGGAGCCCACCCATAGACCTTGTGTCCAGTACATGCCATCTTAAAGTAAAAATTTATTTAATACTTCTTTCTTATACTTGCACTAACTTATCATTTCAACAAACACCTTGTGTGCACTTAATCCCTCATACTTATAGGGAAGCACCTTGGGACACTTGATTATGCTTCTTAGTCCCAAAACTTAATGGGAAGCAAATCAAATACTCTAAATGTGCTCTTAATCCCAAACTTTAGAGGGTATCTTACAATCATAACATCTATCTCCTTTAACATACATAAAATATATCATGACATGAATCTTCTTTTAGCTTACATAGATACATACTACAATATGCATCGATGAAGCAACTTATACCGCAGGTGAGAAGTACTTACATCCTTTCGCTAAATCTTACTAGTATAAGATGTAGGGAAGACAATCTTCTCTTGCCCTCCCTAATTTCCAAGACACCTTCCTACACGTTCTACTTCCTTGGGAGAGACCCTCCCCTTAGATTCTTCCTTGAAAAGTTTAAAGACTTGCAGCCCTAGGTTTTTTGGCCGAAACTTGAAAGGAGGAAGGAGAGATTTCGGCTAGAGAGGAGAAGAGGAAGATGAAAAGCTTGGTTTTCATCTCTTCTTTTCTCTTTTATACTAGGTGGAAGTTAAAGCATCTTTTCACACAAAATCTACTTATAATCAATTGTTTCCTATTCCTAATGTGATGCTTTACCACCACCCTAATGGTAACTTCAACTAATCTTAAATAATAGGTCTTGGGTTCAATTCTAGCCCAAGGCTATTTATAAATCTATTTTTATTTCTTTTATTGTCTCTTATTTATTTTTTTCTCTTTTGACATAGAGAAAATTTATGGCATTACAATTCCCCATACCTTATAAAAAGTTCATCCTCGAACTTAGAACAATTGTGGATACTTCTGTCTCATATCATCCTCGCATTCCCATGTTGCTTCTTCATATTGTTGACTTGGCCACAACACTTTTATTAACGAGATCTCTTTGTTTCTCAGTTTTTTAACTTCTCGATCTATTATCTAAATAGGTCGACTTTCATAACTGAGGTTCTCTTGAACTTGTACCGTCTGTGGTTCAATCACTTGGTTTGCATCGGGAACATGCTTCTTCAGCATTGAGACATTAAATACATTATGAATAACTGACATTTCCTGAGGTAGTTCCAACTCATTAGCTATCTTGCCAACTCTTTTGGTGATCAAGTATGGCCCCACATATCGTGGACTCAACTTTCCTTTCTTCCCAAACCGCATCACTCCTTTCATAGGAGCTACTTTGAGGAACACTAAGTCCCCAACCTCAAATTCCAGCGGTCTACGACACACATTCGTATAGCTTTTCTGCCGGCTCTGAGCAGTTTCTATTCTCTTGCGAATGTTCTGAATAGCTTTGGTGGTGTCTTCGATGAGGTCTGTCTGGAGTCCCATTTCTTTCTTTTCACCACTTTCATACCAACAAATAGGAGATCTACATCTCCTCCTATATAGAGCCTCATAGGGTGACATTCCGATAATAGCTTGATAGCTATTATTGTATGCGAATTCTATTAAGCATAGGTATCGACACCAGCTCCCCTTGAAATCTAAGGCACAAGCCCATAGCATATCCTCCAAAATTTGGTTCACCCGTTCTGTTTGTCTGTCAATTTGAGGATGAAATGCAGTGCTAAATCGTAGCTTAGTGCCAAGAGCTCTCTGAACACACTCCCAAAAGTGTGAAATAAAGTGACCATCTCTATCAGAAATTATGATTTTGGGAACTTCATGCAATCTGATAACCTCTTTAACATACATTTGTGCTAGTTGTTCAATAGAGTAGGAGGTTCGGATGGCTAGGAAGTGAGCAGACATGGTCAATCTATCCACTATTACCCAGATAGCATCATATCCATTCGTAGTTCTAGGTAATCATACTATAAAATCCATAGATATATCATCTCATTTCCATTCTGGAATCTGGATAGGCTGTAGAACTTTGCCCGGTCTCTGATGTTTCGCTTTAACCCTTTGGCATGTCAGGCAGGTACTGACATATCTTGCAACATCTCTTTTCATTCCTGACCACCAGAAGCGTTCCATTATGTCTTGGTACATCTTGGTGGGACCAGGATGCATTGCATAGGGTGTTCCATGGGCTTCATCTAGAATTTTCTTTCGTAGTTCTTTTTGATTAGGGACACAGAGGCAATGACCATAATATAGTATCCCACGGTCTAATACTCGGAACTCTCCATTTCCTCCTTCCGGTATTCCCTGCTTGATCTTCTGAATAGTAGGATCTTCCTCTTCCCTTTTTGTATATCTTCAAGCAGGGTTGACACTAGTGTCAAGTTAGAAACTTGCCCGATAACCATTTCAAGCCCAAAGTCTACTATTTCTTTCTGTAGGAGACGTGACATAGCCAATAAGGATAACAGAGTTGCGCAAGATTTCCTACTTAGCGCACCTGCCACTTTGTTGGCCTTCCCTGGATTGTAGAGGATTTCACAGTCATAATCTTTGACTAGCTCAAGCCATCTCCACTGTCTCATGTTCAGATCTTTCTGAGTGAAGAAATACTTCAGACTCTGGTGATCGGTGTAAATCTTGCACTGAGCTCCGTATAAATAATGTCTCTAGATTTTGAGAGCGAAGACTATTGCTGCTAACTCAAGGTCACGAGTAGGATAGTTCTTCTCATAGTCCTTGAGTTGTCTCGAGGCATAAGCAATGACTTTGCCATTCTGCATCAGTACAGCTCCGAGTCCCAATTTAGAGGCATCACTGTAAATATCGAAGCTCTCGCCATTCTCTGAAAGAGTCAGGATTGGAGCATTGGTCAATCTCCTTTTCAATTCCGTGAAACTCTTCTCACAATCCTCTGTCCACTCAAATTTTCTATTCTTTCTAGTAAGTACTATCAATGAAGAGGTGATCCTTGAGAAGTTCTCTATAAATTTCCTATAGTAGCCTGCTAGCCCAAGGAAACTTCTGATTTCACTGACATTCTTAGGTTTATTCCAGTTACTCACAACTTCTATTTTTGTTGGGTCTACCATAACCCCATCTTTGGAAATAATGTGACCTAGGAAGGACACTTGATTAAGCCAAAACTCGCACTTGGAGAACTTCGCGTACAACTGTCTCTGCTGAAGAATCTGTAACACTGTCTTCAGATATTCAGCATGTTCTTCCTGAGTCCTGGAGTATATAAGAATATCATCTATGAAGACGATCACAAACTTATCCAAATACGCTTTGAACACTCTGTTCATCAGGTCCATAAATATAGCAGGAGCATTCGTCACTCCGAAAGGCATGACTACAAACTCGTAGTGTCCATACCTTGTCCAGAATGTCGTCTTCAGTACATCATCCGCTTTCACTTTCACTTGATGATATCCGGACCGCAAGTCTATCTTGGAAAAGACTATGGCTCCCTTTAACTGATCAAATAGATCATCAATTCTTGGCAGAGGATACTTATTCTTGATTATTACTTTGTTTAGCGCTCGGTAGTCCACGCACATTCGCATGGACCCATCCTTCTTCTTTACGAACAACATCGGAGCTCCCCATGGTGAGTGACTAGGGCGAATGAAGCCCTTATCGAGTAGCTCCTATAGTTGTTCCTAAAGTTCTTTCAATTCTGCCGGCGCCATGCGGTAGGGTGCTTTTGAGATTGGATGGGTACCAGGGATGAGTTCAATCTCAAATTCAATTTCCCTATCTGGAGCTAAGCCTGGCAATTCGTCTGGAAATACTTCTGGGTAGTCACATACAACTCTAACTTCCTCTAGCTTTTGGGCTCTCTCTTGCTGGGTGTTAACCACATGAGCTAGAAACCTATCACATCCGTCGGCTAACATTTTCATGGCTGATAAGAATTTCTGGGTTCTTTTCCTTGATTCTCTAATGAACTCAAATTTAGACTCTGCCTCGGGTTGAAATAGGACTCTTCGCTTACGACACTCTATGGAAGCACCATACTTGCGTAGAAAGTCCATCCCAAAAATAACATCATAATCAGACATGTTGAACATTATCAGATCGTTGTACAATTTTCTGTTTGAAATTTTGACTGACACAGCTCGTAGCCAGTGTATAGATGTCATTATCTCTCCCGAGGGTAGTGTCGTCAAGAATTGTTTGCTTAGGACCTCCGGGGGTATACCTATTCTTTCCGCAAATACTATGGAGACAAACGAATGGGTTGCCCCATTATCAAATAACATAGTTGCATATTGATTAAAAATGCTTATCTGACCTGTGACAACGGTGGAGGCATTTGCTACTTCCTCTCTGGTAAGGGAGAAAACTTGAGCATTCGTAAAACTTGGTGGGGCTTCCAGTCTACCTTGGCTAAATGCGGACCCTCCAACGTGGCCTGCATCTGGTGTAGCTGTGCCTACTTGCCTCCATATTGCATGGGTTGTGTAGGAGGAAGGTTGATCTTGGTCGAGCAATTCTTGGCTATATGCCCCTCTTAACCACATGTATAACAGCCACTCGTGCCCTTGCGATAGATTCCAGGATGCATCTTTCTGCAGGTGGAACATGTGGCATACTTAGGTTGCTTGTTTACGGATCCTCCATTCTTATTACTCCACTGCTTCCTCTTGGAGCTCCTTTTCCAGGTTGACCCATGACTCTGGGGTTTCTGAGTGCCAGAACTCCCTTGACCTTTATTCTCTATCAGTACTGGCTTCTGCTGCTTGATACTGTTCAGATAATGCTCCGTGATCAGGGCACTACTAATAAGCTCTTCTGTAGTCTGCGGTCTATTAATTCCACCATCTACATTCAGAGCTATCTCTGGCTTCAGCATCTTGAGCATTAGTCTTACCCTTTCTCATTCTGTGCTGACTATCTCGGGACATAGGCGAGCCAACCTATTGAAGTTCTTCACGACTTCCTCTACTGATAAACTTCCTTATTGGAATTCCATGAACTCATCGTAATGTTTGTTCGTGACTCACATATGGAAGAACTCTTCGAAGAACTCAGTCTCGAAGTCAGACCAGGTCATTTGATCTACCTTTCATTTTGCCTTGACCCGTTCCCACCACATTCTTGCATCCCCAGTAAAGCAGAAGGAGACACACTTAATCTTTTCTACCTTCGGCCAGTCTAGTAGCTCCATTATACTCTCTAGGGTTTTGAACCATGCCTGAGCATCCCATGGTTCATTGGTGCTAGAGAAATTCTCTGGTTTTAGTTTCTGCCACTGGATGAGGTATGCTTCTTGCCTCACCACCTTTGTTGGGGCTACAGGTGTAACAGATTATATTTCAGCTATAGTAGGTGTTACCATATTGACTTCTAATGGGACCACAAGGGAAGCTTGCTGGTTTGCAGTTAGGGTGGCAATAACCTGATGCTGCTCAACCACTTGTCTTTGAAGCTGAGCCACTACTTCTAAAAGGTTGGGCTGTGGTGCAGACTCATTTTCCCGTGGTTGAGGTTCATTAACCCTCGGCTGTCTAGCTAGTCGTCCTCTAGCCATTCTACATATCATAAGTCAAAATCAGTGAAAACATACGTCAACCACTCCTCATTCCTACTTGTTATAATTACTACTTTCATCTATAAGCATGTTGAATCTTAACAAGCGTTTCTTACTAATCATAACAAAAATAAAATGCATAAATGTTGTGAGCAGATACTTTCTTACTTGGGAGTTGCAGGATCAATACTTGCTGTGTGTGTGGCGGAAGGATGGAAATGCTATGATACCAATCTGGAACGATCGCCTTAACTGAAACCATAACTTAGGGCACAGATGTTACACTTTTCATACATTCTTAGGACATTGTTATTTGCACTTTGCTCAATTCAGAAATCTTGTCTGAACTTGTTTTGACTGCTAAGCCATGATTTGGAGCGAAGCAGAGCTGAGAGGAACTCTATAGTTGCTGAGGGGTCTGGGTTGTGTGACCCTAACCAGCCCTGTGGTCCTACCCATGAAGGGGCATGCTATGGCCGTGTGGTGATGATCGACCGTGTGGCCTTACCAGACCCAAGTTCGAGCACGACCGTGTGTGCCACAGGACCGTGTAAGGCCTTCCCTGCTGGAGTAGGGCACGACCGTGTGGCTTCCACACGACTGTGTCACCTGGCAGTGAGGAAGAGGGGTACGACCGTGTGTCTCACACGGCCGTGTCACCTCGGTTGTGACAAAGGGGTGCACGGCCGTGTGAAACCACACAGTCGTGTCATCTTACTCGAGAAGAAGAGGTGCACGACCGTGTGCTTCACACGACCGTGTCACCTTCCAAGACCAAAAGAGATGCACGACCGTGTGAAGCCACACGACCGTGTCACTACGACCGACAGGAAGAGGTGCACGACCGTGTGAAACCACATTGCTGTAGCACCATGGTCGAGAGGGAGCAGGTGATGGCCGTGTGAATCCACACGACCATGTCACCCTGGCTGAGATGGGGCAGTGTTAGAACTTTCGAGCCGCAAAAACCGCTTTTTGCGTTGCTGAAACCCTGAAGTTCTTAGCCACTGGATCCGTACGAAGATAAAATTTTCGTGTACTTAGTTTTCTACTCTAGATCTACTTTAGATCTACATAACAAGGGATATACCTTTGAAGCAAAGCCCTTCGCAAATCCCGCTCGTCCAAGGTTCTTCGGATCTCAAGTGTGTTCAAGTGGACACACCTCTAGAAGTATCCACATGACAAAGAGATGGAGAGAACAACTAAGAGTGTGCTATCACCCTTAGAAGTCACGACAAGGATGAGAGGGAGAGAAGAGAGGAAGAGAGAAGGAAGAAGAAGCAACTCAATTGCCTTGAATTGGCACACAAATGCTAATTCATCTCTTTATGTGGCTGACCACTAAAGGAATACCAAGGTCATGGCTCTTGGTTTTCCTCATGAGGTTGCACTCACTTGAGCTAGCCTTGATGATGTGGAACACCATCATTGGCCGGCCCCATGCCCTGTCACAAATGAGGTGACATATGGTCAAGTCAAACTTGACCCTTTATCTTCCTTCTCAAGTTAAGTCAAACTTGACCTCTTATCTCCCATGGTTGATCAAATCTAACCATTTGATTCAAATTAATTTGATTTAATGAATCTCTATTCATTAAATTAAATTGATTCAATGAGTCATAATCTAAATTAGACTCATTCAACACATGAATCAAATTGAGTCCAACTCAATTAGTCTAATTTGGATTACTCTTAATCCAATTTGGTTCATCACATGAACCTAATCCTCTTGGTCCATCATATGAACCTAATCTCCATCTAATTACCCTTTGTGTGTGACCCTATAGGTTCTTGTAACGTTGGCAATGCTCCTAAACCCATTTAGAAGCATAAGTAATGAGCGGTATCTAGCAACACATCATTACTACCCAAGTTACAAGAATGTTGAGATCCAACATCATCTTTGTGACTACTAATTGTGACTCTCACAATATGTGACAATGTCCTTCTATCCTTGACATCTAGATTAATCAAATGAGGCATAGACCGTGTCATCCTCTAATCAATCTATATCTTGAACTCCAAGTAGACTCACTCTATTCAAATGAGCTCAATATCTCATATTAACTCATTTGGGCATGACCATGCACTTAGTGGTCTCACTCTATCAAGAATCATGATCTCATTCCCGTCATATAGGAGGGATAGATCCCATCTATACCACTCACATCCCTCCCCATAATTTGTTATATACCTAGTAATCGCCTTTATAGTCTACCAGTTACGGGTGACGTTTGACGAAGCTAAAGTATGCAACTCCTTATGTAGGGAACCATGGTGACTTCAAGTCCAAGGACTGATAGTCATACTAATAGTCACATGAGAAAGTATATGACACTCATATAATGATCCATGATACTTTTTCATGGCGGGTCATTCAGTATACATTCTCCAATGCATACCCATGTATCAACTTGATATCTCTATATCCATGACTTGTGAGATCAAGTCATCGAGTTGACCTACATGCTAGTCTCGTCGCATTAACATTGTCCCTGAATATTAATACTTGACTAGGAATGATTAATAGTAGTGTTCTCTATATTATCTCACTATCGATTCAACCAATCGATTGATATAGATATGAACCTTCTACTCAAGGACGCTATTATACTTAGTTATTTGACACCAATACAAGTAAGTATAATAATCATAAAGAAATGCCTTTATAAGTATATAGAAATATGATACATTGAGTCCATACATCAATCATTATATGATTGGCTCTAGGGCTCTAACTAACAATCTCGCACTAGCACTAGTGCCAATCAGTGTATGGTCTAATACCCAATGACCTAGTGTGACCATCATGCTTTCTCTGTGCCAAAGCCTTGGTCAAGGGATCATCGATGTTAGCCTCTGTGAGTGCTCTTCCAACTCACAACACCACCATTCAAGCAAAACACGAACCCAGACTGCGATCTGTAATCTTCCTGATCAGTTTGGAAGCTGGCATAACTGTAACCCTTTACAGCTAGCTCGTCATCACCTCCATATATCAAGAAATATTCTTTAGTTCTTCTCAAGTACTTAAGAATATTCTTGACCGCTATCTAGTGAACTTCACCTAGATCTGACTGGTATCTGCTCATCATGCTCAAAGCATACGAAACATCAGGACGAGTACATAGCATGTTGTACATAATAGATCCTATGGCTGAAGCATAAGAGATCTTATCCATGCGGTCTCTCTCTTCTCTAGAAGAGAGACCTTGAGTCTTCAAAAGACTCACAACATATGACATCAGTAGAAAACCTTTCTTGGAATTCTGCATGGCAAACCGTAGTAATACATTGTCAATATATGTACTCTGACTTAGGCCAAGCAATCTCTTAGATCTATCTCTATAGATCTTTATGCCTAGAATACAGGCTGCTTCACCTAAGTCCTTCATTGAGAAACAATTCCCCAGCCAAGTCTTTACAGACTGCAACAAAGGGATGTCATTCCCAATGAGTAGTATGTCATCCACATGCAATATAAGGAAGACAACTATACTCCCAACAACCTTCTTATAGACACAGGGTTCATCTTCATTCTTGATGAAATCAAACTGTTTGATTGCATCATCGAATCGAAGATTCCAGCTCCGAGAAGCTTGCTTTAGTCCATAAATGGACTTATGTAGCTTGCATACTCTACCAGTATGCTGTGGATCTACAAAACCCTCAAGTTATGTCATGTACACATCCTCAAGCAAATTTCCATTCAGAAACGCGGTTTTGACATCCATCTGTCAGATCTCATAATCGTGGAATGCTGCAATAGCAAGCATGATCCGAATGGACTTAAACATCGCTACTGGAGAAAAAGTTTCATCATAGTCAATACCATGAATTTGCTTGAAATCTTTAGCTACCAGACGATCCTCTTATATAAGTCCATCCATGTCAGTCTTTCTCTTAAAGACCCACTTACACCCAATGGGTTTGACGCCTTCAGGTGGATCAACCAAAGTCCATACTTGGTTGGTGTACATGGAATCCATCTCGGATCTCATGGCCTCTAGCCATTTCTCAGAATCTGGTCTCATCACAGCTTTCTGATAGGAGGTAGGCTCATTCTCAACGAGCATAACGTCATTAAGGTCAGACAAGAGAAATGAGTATCTCTCAGGCTGACGACGTACCCTATCAGACCTGCGAAGAGGTAGGTCTACTTAAACTGGTTGTTGTTTCTCAACACCTTGTGGAATAATCTCATCATCAACAACACTTTGTGGTTCCAGTTCAACTTTCATCAAGGCTTCAGTGCTATGGTCCATATCTTGAACTTCTTCAAGATTGAACGTACTCCCACTAGTTTTTCTAGAAACAAAGTCCCTTTACTAGAAATACCCCAGTCTTAGCCACAACTATTTTGTGTTGATTAGGAATGTAGAAGTAATATCCCTTCGTTTCCTTGGAATATCCTATAAAATAGCACTTATCGGATTTGGGTCCTAGTTTGTCTGAGACTTGATGTCAAATGTAAGCCTCACAACCCCAAATCCTCATAAAGGACACCTGGGCATCTCTCCCAATCCATATCCTATATGGTGTCTTTATCACAGCCTTGGATGGAACACGATTAAGTGTGAAGGCTGCTGTGTCTAGAGCATAACCCTAAAGAGATATAGGAAGATCTGTGTGACTCATCATAGACCGTACCATATCTAATAGGGTACGATTCCTCCTTTCAGATACACCATTCCACTGTGGTGTTCCAGGAGGAGTGAGTTGGGATAGAATCCCACACTCAGCTAGATAGTCACGAAATTCATGGATAAGGTATTCTCCACCTCAATCTGATCGAAGTATCTTAATACTCTTGCCTAGCTGGTTTTGTACTTCATTCTTGAATGCTTTGAACTTTTCAAATGATTCTGACTTATATGTTATCAAATACACATAACCATATCTACTGAAGTCATCAGTAAATGTAATGAAGTACCTATAACCACCTCTGGCAGCGACATTGAAAGGGCCACATACATTACTATGTACAAGTCCTAACAAGTCAGTCGCTCTTTCGCTGTGCCCTCTAAAGGGAGTCTTGGTCATCTTGCCCACACTACAAGAAAATTGGGATTCTACAATACTTAAAAGACAACATTTTTTTTAAAACGCGTTGTCTTTTTTTTTAACAACGCTTTTAGTGAAAAACGTTGTCTATTTCATTATTTTTCTTATTAATATACAACATTTTTTTAAAAAACGTTGTCTATTAGTAATTTTTATGGGTCGAAGACAACATTTTTTAAAAAATTTTGTCTATTAGCCTTTTTTTTAGTGTCTACGACAACGATTTTTAAAAAATATTGTCTATTATCAAGTTCTAATCTAAATCTATATTAATATAAACCGTTGGATCAAGTAAGTTGTAGAAAAACCCCTAATTTCACTCGCCCACCTATCTTCCAATCAAATCCCTCCGGAACCCTTCTCCCAACTCCTCATCTCACGCCGGCCTTCTCCATCCAAGTCCTTCTCTCATGCTCTCTCCTTCCAACTCCTCTCCAGCAAACCCCACTCCAGCGAACCACTCCTCCGAACTCCTCTCCGTCAAGACTGACGACGGGCAAAATTTTCTCACCTTATTCCTTCACCTCTTCATGCCCTAATCTGTTTGCCTCTGATCCATCACCTCATTCACACTTCCTTCACAGACCCCGGAAAAGGGGGCGAGCTCACCAGCGGAAGGGGTCTCGATGGAAGGCTTCGGGCAGAGAAGGAAAGGACGCGCACGCGATCCCGACGAAGGAGAGCTCGGGAAAAAGGCAAGTTATGCGATTCCGGCGAAGGAGAGCTTAGGAAAAAGGCAAGTTTTCTTCCATTGTAGATACAGATAGACATTCTAGGTATGTGTTTTCGGGTGTTTTTGGAGGTTCTGATTCCCTAGATTTGAAAACGAGTAATCGATCTAGTGATTTCATGAGTTAATTTGATGATTTTCTTCACAGATCTCTTATGGGTGTTGATTTATGTTTCTGAATTTTCTCTCAAACTGTAGCCCTAATGCATGCTAATGTTTTTTTTCCGATGGGTTTGATGAAGTAGGTTATTCAGTTTTCTTTTGTGTGAGCTATGGTTGTAGACGAATTCAAGGAGTGTGTGGTTCTTGTTTCTTGTAGTTCGGGGCTGGTTCTTTTGCAGATTCTGTTAGTTTTGTTCTTCAGTGAATCAGTACAAGGTCATTCTGTTGCTATTTGTCAAATTTGTTTACAATCAGTTCTTCTTTGGTTATTTAAAAAAAAGAGTTGGGAGTGTATTGTTCTCTGTTCTATCCTGTATATGCATTCTTATGTATTCATTAAATGGTAGATTGGTGTATACTATCCATAGAAATTTTGTACATGCTTGAATTGATTCTCAGATTCGGGTCTTGTGGTAGTGGAATGAGAATTTCTGTGATATCTTGACTGCTCGAATTGTGCATGATCTTCATATGAAATTAGTTGTAGAGATCTTGCAAGGATCATGTTCCAAATGTTTTGTTCTTGGGAAGTAGTAAGTGAAATTTTGTTTATATACCTGCTTAACATCACAACCTGGATTACTGTAAAATAAGTGCTTATCTTTAGAGCATACTTGTATTTGTCTTGTACCAATGTAGCATTAGTTTAGTTGTTTCCGATGGATGTATAATCTTTAGGTTTTGGTTTACTTGGGTATGGACTTAATGTATGGGGGGATGGGATTTTGTTGAGAAACTTCTTGTTGTTTCATATAACCTAAAGATGTTGAATCTGGGATTTTTGAATCTATGATGTTGTATACTGGTTGTGCTGGATTTTGGAATTGTGATGCTGGTATACTTGTTGAGCTGGTTTCTGGAGGTGAAAGGTTTGTATGCTAGTTAAGTTGGTTCTATTGTTTTCTTTAGATTGTGGAAGTAGTGCATGCCTCAACGAATCTGATTCACAAGTTTTGTTGTGTTGGAATCATGTTGTGATTGTTCTATTTTATATTATAATTGTTATTGTGGTTCTAGGTGCTTCCATTTAGGATTTAAATTTTAAATCTGAATTTTCTGTGAAGCGTGGGGATAATTTTGTTTTTCTTTCTTTTTCTATTTGTTGTTGTTCTATACATGTTTAGTATGTGTTAAGTCCCCGTTTACTGTGAAAAACCAGTTATGCAACTGTCAAGAGTAAGATACCATTTGTTGATGCATAAGTAGTTTTTTTTTAAGAATGATGTGAGTTCTTAAATTGTTATCTGTACAAATTGTTGTGGTTATAACCTGTTATTGTATATGTACTTTTTGTAACTGTAATGTATAAATTGTTCTTGTTGACTTTCATTAAATATTGAGATTTTGAAAATTTTACATGCAGTGTCTTTTCAGATATTTTGAATGGTAAATAGAGATATTCAGAAACTCCAGCTAAATAGCTCGGATATGGATGATTACAGGAGCAGCAACTACATGCTATGTGGCGCTGCATCCAAACTTCAAGGGTGTGACTGGAAAGTACTTCGACGAAGAACTATTAAGAAGACTTTGAGATTTAAACGAGAAGATGGTTAAAGGCAATGAGTAAACAACATTCAAGTCAAGAGGATAAGTAGCATCTATCAAGATTCTTTAAGTTCATGTAATAAGATGTAGTCGATAGGAGTAGTTTTGAGTGTTTCCTAATTAAAATTTCTTTGTATGCAAGTAATTATGTTTGTTATAGAAGTGTAAGGATGATAATTTCTATATTGATCTTAGTTGTTTATTTAATAATATGTTGTTGATTGAAATAGATTTATTTTCATTTATCTTTTATTTGTCTTTAATATTAAAAGATAATAGTTTAAAACTTCTTATCTTTTACTAAAAAAATAACGCATTTTTATGCATTGTGAAACTGTTGTCTTTGCTAAAAAAGACAACTCTTTTTATGCGCGGTCTTTAACAAAGACAATGCTTTTTTATGTGTTGTCTTTAACAAAGACAACGCTTTTTATGTATTGTCTTTAACAAAGACAACGTTTTTTATATGTTGTCTTTGTAAAAAATGACAACGCTTTTAAAGCGTTGCAAAAGCATTATCTTTGCTACAAACAACAACACTTTTAAAGCGTTGTCTTTGAGTAGACTTTTAACAACAGTGCTTTTAACAACGCTTTTTCAGCCATATAGACATCGCTTTTAAAGTGTTGTCTATTAGCTTTTTTTCTTGTAGTCCCAGTAGGCATGACTTGCATGTCTCATATGATTTAAAATCAAATGAGTCTAGCAAACCATCTTTATGGAGTTGGAATAAGCGTTTGTCATTTATATGACCTAAGAGACAATGCCAGAGATAGGTTTGGTTCATTTCATTTGATTTGAACCGTTTGGTACTTATGTTATAGATGGAGTTCTCTAAGTTTAGAATATAGAGTTCGTTCATCAGAGGTGCACTACAATAGAACATATCATTTAAATAGACAGAACAACATTTGTTCTTTATGATAAACGAAAAGCCTTTCTTGTCCAAACAAGAAACTGAAATAATGTTCTTAGTAAGAGCAGACACATAACAACATTCATCTAATTCTAATATAAGCCCAGAGGACAGAGATAGATAGTAAGTCCCTACAGCAACAACAACAACCCGTGCTCCATTGCCTACTCGTAGGTCCACCTCGCCCTTCGTCAATACCCTACTATTTCTCAGTGCCTGCACATTAGTACAAATGTGAGAAGCACATCCTGTACCCAATACCCACGATGCAGAAATAGATAGATTGACTTCTATAACATATATACCTGAAGTAGAAGTCTCACTTTTCTTCTTCTTAAGATCTTCCAGATATACTTTGCAGTTCCTCTTCCAGTGCCCGGTCTGACCGCAGTGGAAGCAGGAAGCAAGAAGCATCCTTGGCAACCCCTCCTTTAGGTTTCATTGCCTTGTCTTTGCCCTTGGCTTGGGACTTTCCCTTACCTTTAGGCTTGCCCTTGCCCTTATGTTTTTGTACCATCAAAATGGAGTTAGGCTTTACCTTTTTAAGGTTGAGCTTAGCAGTTCGCAACATGCTTAGCAGCTCAGGCAGTGGCTTGTCAATTTCGTTCATGTTGTAATTCATGATAAATTGACTGTAGTTCTCTGGCAAGGATTGCAAGATCAAGTCTGTGGCCAGCTCTTGGCCAAGTGGGAATCCCAACCTCTGTAGGTTCTCTATGTATCCAATCATCTTGAGCACATATGGACCTACGGGAGTCCCATCTTGCATCTTGCACTAAAACAGTGCCTTGGAGATCTCGAATCTCTCATGCCTCGCTTGTC
Source organism: Zingiber officinale (assembly GCF_018446385.1). NCBI lineage: Eukaryota > Viridiplantae > Streptophyta > Magnoliopsida > Zingiberales > Zingiberaceae > Zingiber > Zingiber officinale. Next base: position 119,180,991 of record NC_056000.1, on the reverse strand, counting down.
CTTGATATAGTTGACGAAGATGTTCAACCATATCATAAGCAGTCATCAACTCATGTTGCTTCTGAAGCTCAGAGTTCATGGTTGCGAGCATGAGGCATGACACATCTAATGTGTCATCTTGATGTTTCTTATAAGCATCTCGGTCAGCTCGCGTGGCAGTGGCAAGAGGTGCCTCGGGAATGGGCTGCTCCAGGACGTACAGTTTTCTTTCTTGAGTGAGAACGATTCTTAGATTCCTGTACTAGTCCAGGAAATTTGCTCCATTGAGCTTGTCCTTATCAAGGATAGAACGCAGGGAGAAGGTGTTCATGTTTGTTGACATGGCAATCTACAACAGAAATAATGCAGAAACTAAATATCATAATCCATTTATCATTTAATTAGGCCTTTAACTAAATGATGCTCCCACTGAATTATAGAGCTTTTATAGAATTAAGTCATGGATGTGGTCAAACCACACTACTAGATTCATACCAATTCGCTATAATTTTCGTGGGACAAGATCCACATCATACTATGACTTGAGTTAGCTTTGGCTAAATCACCCAAGACTTAGTATGATTGGTAGATAACGAATTTATCAATTACATCTCTATGCAACTCTTGTTTATAGGATCAAAAATCTCATTTACATTAAAACTTGAGTTACCTTTGGCTAAATCGTCCAAGATTTAGTATAAATGTGATTTTTATCCTATCGTCCAACCGTTGAAAAATGCCTATAGTTATACCCAATCAAATTGAGTTAACTAGTTGTACTCAATCTAATTGAGTTTGTACTCACCCAAACCTTGATAGGCAGGACCAAGATTATCCCTCCGCACCCTACCAAGATGATATGCGTTACTCTGCTTTGGTAGATTCAACAACAACAAATGATAGAGGTAGTGATGAGTATCAAGACTTGGTAGACATTTCGAGTTGACTCGATTAAGATCTAATCTAATCGTGGATTCACATCTTATACGCATCAAGGCACTAATTATCCTACACTAGCATGCATCACATACGCACAAGCAATGAATAATTAAATTTTGATTAGATCATGACCCTACTATGATTTTCTCAAGCCAATGAGAAGATCAGACGGTCAACCTAGGGTCAACAACTTCTTCAAGCTCCTCCCTTTGACCACCATGTGTTGCTCGCACCCTCCTCGTCGTTCCTTCTCGAGTGGACCTTCCACCGCTCCATTTTTGTACATTACAAATATGAAACTCGAGTTACATTCGAGTCTAAAAATCTATTTACAACAGGAATAAAATGAAGGAGGCACGACACACAGGTCGCATAACATATACAACATGCACATCACACAAAATGGCGCGCAGGCCATATTATGAATTACAACACAAATTTGTCCAATCAAATTAGGTTTTTAGGCCATGACCATCAAAAAATTATACATAATTCTAAATTATGTATTTTACATAATTTCTATAATTTTACTACTGTTTTTATAATTTTATGAGTCACAATTTTCCGACGGTCCCGTTTAACGATTTTCGGGCGCGATCGCGGGACAATGACCCTTGTGGGGTTAGGGGCAGCGCCCCTTCTCGGGAAATAAGTTTCACGAGTGTCCTACTATGATCTTCCAGCACCTTAAGCCGCTGTCCCAAAACAATTTGGGCGAGACCTCGCCGTTTCGGAAAGTTTTTCTCGGTAGTCGAAGCCTACAAGTGTCATAACACTTGTTGCTTTGCCTCTACGAGAAAAATACCCATAAAATCTATAAAAATAGAAGTTACAGAAACTTATAGATCTAAATTTTTGTCATAAAAACAAAAACAAAACAAGTACACGCTTCGCACATGGCTCTGATACCACTGTTAGAACTTTCGAGCCGCAAAAACTGCTTTTTACGTTGCGAAAATCCCGAAGTTCTTAGCCACTAGATCCATGCGAAGATAAAATTTTCATGTACTTAGTTTTCTACTCTAGATCTACTTTAGATCTACATGACAAGGGATATACCTTTGAAGCAAAGCCCTTCGCAAATCCCGCTCGTCCAAGGTTCTTCGGATCTCAAGTGTGTTCAAGTGGACACACCTCTAGAAGTATCCACATGACAAAGAGATGGAGAGAACAACTAAGAGTGTGCTAGCACCCTTAGAAGTCACGGCAAGGATGAGAGGGAGAGAAGAGAGGAAGAGAGAAGGAAGAAGAAGCAATTCAATTGCCTTGAATTGGCACACAAATGCTAATTCATCTCTTTAAGTGGATGACCACTAAAAGAATACCAAGAGTCATGGCTCTTGGTTTTCCTCATGAGGTGGTACTCACTTGAGCTAGCCTTGATGATGTGGAACACCATCATTGGTCAGCCCCATGCCATGTCACAAATGAGGTGGCATATGGTCAAGTCAAACTTGACCCTTCATCTTTCTTCTCAAGTCAAGTCAAACTTGACCTCTTATCTCCCATTGTTGGTCAAATCTGACCATTTGATTCAAATCAATTTGATTTAATGAATCTCTATTCATTAAATTAAATTAATTCAATAAGTCATAATCTAAATTAGACTCATTCAACACATGAATCAAATTGAGTCCAACTCAATTAGTCTAATTTGGATTACTCTTAATCCAATTTGGTTCATCACATGAACCTAATCCTCTTGGTCCATCATATGAACCTAATCTCTATCTAATTGCCTTTGTGTGTGACCCTATAGGTTCTGGTAACGTTGACAATGCTCCTAAACCCATTTAGAAGCATAAGCAATGAGCGGTATCTAGCAACACATCATTACTACCCAAGTTACAAGAATGTTGAGATCCAACATCACCTTTGTGACTAATAATTATGACTCTCACAATATGTGACAATGTCCTTCTATCCTTGACATCTAGATTGATCAAATGAGGCATAGACCGTGTCATCCTCTAATCAATCTATATCTTGAACTCCAAGTAGACTCACTCTATTCAAATGAGCTCAATATCTCATATTGACTCATTTGGGCATGACCATAAACTTAGTGGTCTCACTCTATCAAGAATCATGATGTCACTCCCGTTATATAGGAGGGATAGATCCCATCTACATCACTCACATCCCTCCCCATAATTTGTTACATACCCAGTAAACACCTTTATAGTCCACCCAGTTACGGGTGATGTTTGACGAAGCCAAAGTATGCAACTCCTTATGTAGGGAACCATGGTGACTTTAGGTCCAAGGACTGATAGTCATACTAATAGTCACATGAGAAAGTATATGCCACTCATATAACAATCCATGATACTTTCTCATGGCGGGTCATTCAGTATACATTCTCCAATGCATACCCATGTGTCAACTTGATATCTCTATATCCATGACTTGTGAGATCAAGTCATTGAGTTGACCTACATGCTAGTCTCGTCGCATTAACATTGTCCCTGAATGTTAATACTTAAGTAGGAATAATTAAGAGTAGTGTTCTCTATATCATCTCACTATTGATTCAACCAATTGATTGATATAGATATGAACATTCTACTCAAGGACGCTATTATACTTAGTTATTTGGTGCAAATACAAGTAAGTATAATAACCATAAAGAAATTCCTTTATAAGTATATAGGAATATGATACATCGAGTCCATACATCAATCATCATATGATTGACTCTAGGGCTCTAACTGACAAGCAGGTGATGATTGTGTGAATCCACACGGCTATGTCACGGGCCGTGTAAGGGTCACATACAGCACTACAAAAGAGGTTGGTTCTCCCCTTTGTACTCCCTCTTGGCTTATCATTCTCTCCCATTTCTTTAGGAAGAGTCTTTGACATGCTAATTACTAACAAACTGTCAATTTCATCATACACAACTCTTAATAGCATTTTTATACTAAGCGGGATAAGACAATAGGTCCATCAGTACCAAAATCTAACATTTTCCATGCACTAGTAAGTTCCAAGATCACTTCCCACTGTTCCGTCACACACACCAGCAAACATTGCTCCTGTTGCCCCTCCTTACTCGAGCTTTCCTTGACCTTTATCTGCAGTATAAGGAAAAGTAATTTATAAGAAAATGCTTAGTAAGTACCATCTACTCACAAAACAATGCATTCAAAGAGTACATATTTTTCAAACTGCTTGCGGAAACCTAAAACATGCACTTAACAATCATTTATGCTAAAATACATAACTCGGAAATATGTATATGACATGCATTTTAAAATCAGTTTATGATGCAAAATATCCACTTAAAACCATGCAATGAAAAATATAAAACTTGTTATACTATATAGATCAAACCCTGCACTCAATAACTCTAGTTCTCAACTTAATAATGTTTTCACTTTAACAAATCAATGAACTTTGAAAACTTTATCTTACATACTAGTGAAAATAATAATCACTTGCTTTGGGCCCGACATTATACCACTTTGCGTGCATCCTTAATAAAGTCTGAGGTAGCTAATCCCAAACTTATTAAGGTAATACTAGGTGATCTAGGGGCCTAGGGGCGATGTAGGAGCCCTCCCATGGACCTTGTGTCCAGTACATGCCATCTTAAAGTAAAATACTTTTTTTTTAATACTTATTTCTTATACTTGCACTAACTTGTCATTTCAACAAACACCTTATGTTCACTTAATCCCTCACACTTATAGGGAAGCACCTTGGGGCACTTGATTATGCTTCTTAGTCCCAAAACTTAATGGAAAGCAAATCAAATACTCTAAACGTGCTCTTAATCCCAAACTTTAGAGGGCATCTTACAACATAACATCTATCTCCTTTAACATACATAAAACATATCATGTATGAATCTTATTTTAGCTTACATAGATACATACTACAACATGCATTGACGAAACAACTTATACCGCAGGTGAGAAGTACTTACATCCTTTCGCTAAATCTTACTAGTATAAGATGTAGAGAAGACAATCTTCTCTTTCCCTCCCTAATTTCCAAGACACCTTCCTACTCGTTCTACTTCCTTGGGAGAGACCCTCTGTAATGCTCGAAAATTCTCAAATTAATTTTAGAAATATTCTATTTTTTTCTGGGATTTTAGAATATTTTTATGAAATTTTTAGAATAGCCAAAGTAGCAAAAATAAATAAGGACGTAAAACAGCCTAAGCGGGAATTGAACCGTAGACCTATTAGACTCTACGCATTATAGATGACTCCAGTAACCAAGGGGCCCCAGTAGGGGTGTGCTGAAAGAAGAGGAGAACAATTCTATTTAAGATTTGGTTGGGTGGTATTAATCACTTAATATAAATAGGAAATTAAGAGAGGAGTTATTATTTTTCCAAACGACAACTCTCTTTTCCTCCACCCTCACCCGACGACATCTTTTCTCCCGCACCCTCTCTTCACGCCAAGTCTAAGAAACCTAGGGTTTCATTCCTAGGGTCGTAGGAGCACATTCCGGCGACGACTCCGGCACAAGGACGCTCCCCTCCGCGAGAGGAAAGCATAGACGTAAGAGGATCGTCGAGAAGACCTTCTTCTCTGGAAACCTAGCGATCAGATTGTAAGAAAAATTAGCGCAGGAAGTAAGTAACCCCTCGCCTGCAGTATAAGTAGCTAATTGTATATTTTTATGCCCTTAGTTCGCATTTATGTTCTCAGTTTAGCCATATGCAGAATTAGAGCACACCAAGTGCTCGATAAAATGCCTAGAATAGTTAAATGCTACAGTAAGCATTTTAATAGCTCAGTTAAATGCCCTAGATGAATTTTAATTAGCAAATATAGCCTTGCTTCAGTGATATGGGACTACGATCCAATGGGTGGGCTCCCACAGTCGCCTCTAGGTTCAGATAACCTAATAAAAAGCAAGATAGGATAAATCAGTTATAAACAGTATTTTACTTTATCAGTGGCACTGTACTGGACTTCAGTTGTCCTTGGGTTGGGCTCCCATAGTCATCCCTAGGTTTAGATAACCTAGTAACCCTACTAGATTTGAGACTTGCTACCTCGGGCCTAGTTAGGGATGCGCGCACAGTAAGTACAGTTGTCGGGCCCATCAGCAGCATGTTTAGTATTTTTATCTATTTACGAAAATAGTTTTTAAACTTCACAAACCAGATAAGTGGATTCAGCTTAGCTCCAGTTCAGTTTTCTATTCACATAGCAGATAGCTTTACGTTTAGTTCTTGATTGCCATGATTTACATGCTCATGTGCCATGTTTTAGCATTTCCAGTATGATTCTCAGCTTGTATATCAGCATAGTATCTTTAAAAAAAAACATGATTTCTGCAAATACATGTTTTCGTGAGGTAGATGGTTTCTTACTAAGCTCCCAAGCTTATAGTTGCATTTTTCTTATACTGCAGATAAAGGTAAAGGAAAGATGGATTAGCGGAGGCTGGAGGACAATGTGATAAAAATGTGTGTGAGAAGGAACTTGGAATGAAGATCCTTAGGGGAACTAGCAAATTAAGAAATTAGTACTTCTTATAGTATGACTTTTCTGCATTTTTAGATGTTAAGTGTCTTGATTCATGGGAGTATGCACTATGTTATGCTTAGATTGTTATTTGTCATGATATTAGTTAGCTAACCACGAGTAATGGCATGCCTAGTAATAAGGTTGTGGTTGTAGTTGAATTTTTTTTGGAGATTCTGTATGAGGTCGGGTCTGATTTCTGCGGAAATCAGAAACCCAATCGATCAACCGATCGATTGGGAGAAGTCCCCACGTACAGAACGCCAGTGAGTCGATTAGCTGATCGATTGGGGAGCCCTCGATCGATCAGCCGATCGATTGAAACATGATTTGTCGTGTACAGAGAGTTGATGAGTCAATCAGCGGATCGATCGGCCATGGATCGATCAGCCGATTGATCGGGAAATTAAAACCCACGAACAGAGAACTTCTGAATCGATCTCTGGATCGATTGACCAGATTGGATCGATCAGTCGATCGATCCAGATTTGACCCCATCTACAGTAGCGAGTTGAATCGATCAGTGGATCGATCAGACAACTCCAATCGATCAGCTGATCGATTGAGTAGTCCTCAATCGATCAGCCGATTGATTGGGAGAAGTCCCCGCGTATAGAACGCTAGTGAGTCGATTAGCTGATCGATTGGGGAGCCCTCGATCGATCAGCCGATCGATTGAAACACGATCTGTCGCATACAGAGAGTTGATGAGTCGATCAACGGATCGATCGACCATGGATCGATCAACCGATTGATCGAGAAATTAAAACCCATGAACAGAGAGCTTCTGAATCGATCTCTGGATCGATTGACCAGATTGGATCGATCAGCCGATCGATCCAGATTTGACCCCATGTACAGTAGCGAGTTGAATCGATCAGTGGATCGATCAGACAACTCCAATCGATCAGCTGATCGATTGAAATGTCTGATTTCAGCCAGAAGCGTCTGTTTTCAGTTTTTTTGATCAAATAGCAAGTTGGCTTCCCCTCTTAGTAGGTGTACAACCTTAGAAATGTGTTCTGAATATAAATTTAAGACTTTATAGAAAATAGCATAGAGTTTTAAATTAGTTCAGTTTTCCGCACCTTATAGTGAAGTTTAGTACAACAATTGTAACCCCCGGCCTTACAGCCTAGTCAGTAGGAGGCGGGTCGTTACACCCTCCCCTTAGATTCTTCCCTTGAAAAGCTTAAAGACTTGCAGCCCTAGGTTTCTTGGCCGAAACTTGAAAGGAGGAAGGAGAGATTTCGGCTAAAGAGGAGAAGAGGAAGATGAAAAGCTAGGTTTTCATCTCTTCTTTTTCTCTTTTATACTAGGTGGAAGTTGAAACATCTTTTCACACAAAATCTACTTATAATCAATTGTTTCCTATTCGTAATGTTATGCTTTACCACCACCCTAATGGAAACTTCAACTGGTCTTGGGTTCAATTCTAGCCCAAGGCTATTTATAAATCTATTTTTATTTCTTTTATTGTCTCCTATTTATTTTTGCTCTTTTGACATAGAGAAAATTTATGGCATTACATTATATGTAGATGATATTTTGTTAGCAAGCAATAATAATAATTTACTACATCAAACTAAGTCATTTATATCAGGTAATTTTAAAATAGAATATCTTAGTGACATATCTTTTGTATTATGCATTCATATATGTCGTGATCATTCAAAGGGTGTACCTAGACTTTCACAATAAACCTATATTGAAAAAGTGCTTAGTCGATTTAACATGTAAAACTATACTCCTCGTGATACACCTGTAGCTAGTGGTGATAGATTTTGCTTGCAATAATCTCTATAGCATGAACTTGAAATAAAGGAGATACAGAACCTCCCTTATGAATTAGCTATAGGGAGACTCATGTATGCACAGGTGTGTACGTGTCTAGATATTGAGTATATTATTGATGTTAGACAGATATTTGGATAATCCTCGATAAATGCATTGGAAAGCTTTAAAAAGGGTTATGAGGTATCTTCATAGAACTAAGGAGTACATGCACACATTTTGAAGGTACAATCATCTTGAAATGGTTAGATATTTATACTCTTATTTTGTTGGATGCTTGGATAGCCAAAGGTCCACCTCAGGTTATGTATTCATGCTGGTAGGAGGAGTTATATCATGGAAAAGCGTCAAACAGACGCTTATAGCGAATTCCACGATGGAGGCAAAATTTATAACCTACTTTAAAGCATCCAATCATGGGATATGGTTGTAGAATTTTGTCACGATACTACAGATAATTAATAATATTTATAGGCTATTGAGAATCAACTATAATATTAAAGTTGCAGAACTATATTCCAAAAGTAACTATAGTTTGTTGAGATCTAAACACATTGACATAGAATTCTTGGCAACTAAAGAATGAGTTTAGAGTGGTCTTGTGACCATAGAGCACATCGACATATCTGTTGGGCCCAAGTATAGCTATAAAGGGGGAGGGCGGGTGAATAGCTTATCTCCCTTCGACGAAGATAAGTTGTAGCGGAATACTTGAAGCGAATAACTCTCCAATGCTAACACGAGGATTTACTTGGTATCCACCTTCTTGAGATGACTAATCTAAGGATCCATATAGTACACACATCTACACTATGAAAATACTCCTTCTTGGAAATAATCCAGAGGTGGAGAAGCCTCATACAAGCTCACAACACAAAATACACCAAGAAGAGCAAGAACAAATACAATGAAATCTTACACGAGATTACAATAATGAAATCTTAGCTTGATCTCTTCTTATTGCTCTAATCTACCTCATGGTAGATGGCAATGTAACAACACTAAGCTCTAAGAACTCCCAAGAACTGGCGTTGAGTGTTGTATAGAGAACGGTCATGAAAAATCCTTTTCTAGTGTCAACTCGATGCCTCTAATTGATTAGGCTTTTTCCTAATCGATTATCACATCATTTGACTATCCAACACCTGCAGAATGACATTTTTTTCAACCCCTAATCAATTGGTGAACCATCCCAATCTATTCAAAGAGCCTTAATTGATTATCAATTCCGTAACTCTTTATTCACTCGCAAAAAAGCCATAATCTATTAGACCGATCAATTAAATCTTCTTAATCAATTGCCTCAATTGATTCTCTCTTCTCGTAACAAAGCACTGCCTAATTGATTGATCCAATCGATTAGAAGTAGCTGAATCGATTGAGCCAATCTATTTAGCCTTATTTTCATAAATTCCTCTTCATGAATATCCTGGCCTTAATTGATTGATCCAATCGATTAGGCTCGGTCTAATCAATTAACCAATTGATTCAAGTCCTTTTTGCTTCCTCACAAGAACCTCCTAATGGATTAGCTTAAGGCCAATCATTGCCCTAATCGATTACCCAACCCTAGCTTGTTTAATCCAAGTCTAGGGTTACCTTGCCCAATATCAATCAATCGTGACCTACCTTTTGTTGGTGTAAATTACCGATAGTCAAACTCAAGTTTTAATGAATGATAAATAGTTTAAAGTTAGAAGTTATATTTGTCTAATACTCTTTACCGAGTGTGTAGGACAATTGGTTGAAGTTTGAATGTATGATTCCAGTAGGAAGGCCTGGTAGGTCAAGTGACAAGTCAAGAGTGAAGGATCGAAAAGAATTTAGATATCTCCATAATAGTATGATATTGTCCACTTTGGGCCTAAACCCTCATGGTTTTGCTCTTGGACTCTACCCAAAATGCCTCATACCAATGGAGATTTCTTTCTCTTATAAACCCATGATCTTTTTCATATGTTTTCAATATGGAACTATGTTTGCAATCTTGCAACCCCAACAAAGAGATTGCAAATGGTAAGTGAGGTAAGTCACTGGAGGAGAGAGATCCAGTAAGGATGAGTCCCGGTGGGACAATAGGCACGGTCTAACTTAGAACCATATGGGAATTCTAAGCTGAGACTATGACTAGATTCTAGCCTTGGACAGCCAAGATCTAAGTCATAAATTGATTATATTTTTAATACACTAACTCTATTTTACAAGGTAATTTTTATTACTTGGACTAAACATGTTTTGTAGGAAACAAAGCTGCAAAATGGCTGAAAAATCGGGCTCCAGGCACCCGAACCATGTCCGGGCACCTGAACAAGTGGATAGGTGCCTCGGACGATGGCTTGAGGGTGCGCTCACTGGTTGGCCAGCCCATGTCAGTGGTATAAGCGCCTAGACCGGTTTGAGCGCCTGAACGTGGATAAAGTTTCAAGATAAAATTTCAACGAGGTGCAGCCATGTCAACACACTCCAGGTGCCCGGAAAGGAGCTCCAAGGGGCTGGAATAGCCTATATAAGTAGCTTCAACCAATAGCATTAAATCACCAATTCCTACGACTTTCTTACTCGCGTGCTACTCTGAAAAGGTCTCCAGGATACCAAAAAGCTACTTCGACAACCAATGATCAAGTTTTTATTCTTCTGTTGTCGGTATAATTTAATTAATGCATTGCACTTGATTTTGTAATAATTTCATGATTATACTGATTGCTCAACGAAAGGACTTAGCGAGTGTGAACCTTAGAGTAGGAGTCGTCGAAGGCTCTGAAATAAGTAAAAGAAACTTGAGTTAGCGTTTGTTTTATTTTTCGCTGTGTATTCTCATGATTTCCGAAAAAGAGACGAACGTTATTTACCCCCCCCCCCCTTTTTAGCATCTTTTCAATCCTACCAGTGGTATCAAAGTGGGGGTGCTTTAATTCGGTGCAACCATCAATTAGAGAAATCGATTTCTTTTCAAGAGTTTTTATATCGTTCAAATTTTTTTTCTTTCCACACTACTTATGTAACACCCGAAAATTCTCAAAAATTATTTTAGAAATATTCTATGATTTTTCTGGAATTTTAGAATATTTTTATGGAATTTTTAGAGTAGCGGAAGTAGCAAAAATAAATGGAGTCGTAAAATAGCCTACGCGGGTATTGAACCCGAGACCTATTGGGTCCTATGACTTATGGTGAACTTTAGTAACTAGTTGAACCCAGCAGGGCCGTGCTGAGAGGAAAGGGGAACAATTATATTTATATTTCAGTTGGGCCGAATTACCCACTAAATATAAATAGGGAATTTAAGTGAGGAATTGCTATTTTCTTAAACGAGAAAACCTTTCCCTCAAACCCTTACACGCCGACCCCTTCTTCTCCCTCATCTCTCGGCGCCAACCACAAGGAACCTAGGGTTCCACCCCAAAGGCTCCTTCCGGCGGCATCTCGGATACGGGGACGCTTCCCTCCGCAAGGGGAACGCATAGACGCGAGAAGATCATCTCCACCGGAAAACTAGCGACTAGATTCGTAAGAAAACTAGCGCAAGAGGTAAGAAACCCCTCACCTGCATTATAAGTAGCTCTCGTGTGATTTCATGCTTTAGTTTAGTAGTATATGGATTTTTGGGCACATAGGGTGTGCAACAGTGCACGCCAAGTGTTCGATAGTATGTTCAGCACAATTAAAATGCGACTTAAGCATTTTAATAATTTAGCTAAATGCGATAGAAGCATTTAATTAGTATATGCAGTTTTACTACAGCTTATATGGGACTACGGTCCAATGGGTGGGCTCCCACAGTCGCCTCTAGGTTCAGACAACCTAGCTCTAGGTTCAGATAACCTAGAAATAGCAAGATAAGAAAAACTCAGCTATAATCAGTATTTTATTTTAGCAGTGGCACTGTACTGGATTAGATATCCATTGGGTTGGGCTCCCACAGTCGTCCCTAGGTTCAGCTAACCTAGTAAACCCTACTAGATTCGAAATTTGCATCCTCGGGTTTAGTTAGGGATGTATGCACAACAAGTACAGTTGTCGGGCCCATCAGCAGCATGATTAGTATTTTCATCTATTATATATATATGGTTTTCAAACTCTCACAAATAGTTATGTGAATTCAGTATAGCTTTAGCATTAGTTTAGAATTAGCTCAGCTCAGTTTTTGTATCAGTTTAGTTTTCTATTGATACAATATGATAGCTTATGTTAGCACTTGTTGCCATGACTAGTTTGTTTGAATGCCATGCTATGCTTTTACATGTTCAGTATACATATATTTTAAATAGCATGTTTTAAAAGCATGATTTCATCGTATGCATGTTTTTGTGAGGTAGATGGGTTCTTACTAAGCTCTCAAGCTTACAGATACTCTTTTCCTTATACTGCAGATAAAGGTAAGGGAAAGTTGGACTAGCGGAGGCTGGAGGTTAATGCAAGGAGGATGTGTGTGGATGGAACCTGGAATAAAGACCTTGGAAGAACTAGAACATTTAAGAACTTAGTGTTTCTTATCATGTTACTTTTTGCTTATTTAGTTATCTAAATGCATGGAATTATAGAAAATCTGCTTAGATTGTCAGTGACCATGTTTAGGATGCTAGTTGTTTGCTATTAGTATGTTTTCAGCTATTATAGAACTCTTGTAGGTGTGTTTGGCACGAAACAGTGCTGAAATCAGAGTTTGCTGCGAAATCAGAAACCCCAATCGATCAGCGGATCGATTGGGGGCCCTCAATCGATCAACGGATCGATTGGGAGCCTGGTTCCGCGAACAGTAAGCTTCTGGATCGATCAACCAATCGATCCAGTCGTATTCTGTCGCAAACAGTGAGTTCGGGGATCGATCCTTCGATCGATCGGGAAATTGCTCTCGCGAACAGAGAGCTCTGGAATCGATCACTGGATCGATTTGGCCAGTCTGGATCGATTAGCCGATCGATTCAGAATATTACCCCGAGCACAGTAGCAGTTTGGATCGATCCATGGATCGATCCAACAACTTGCAATCGATTGAGTTCAACCTGGATCGATTAGGAAGCTGGGTTTTGACCAAGTGACCTTGTAAATCAGCTCCTTGACCATAGGGGATGTAGGATATGCCATGTATACCTTAGATTGCATCCCTTAACACATGTAGGACCAAGAACTTGTGTTAGCTTAGTAAAGTTTTATATTGGTACAACTTTCCGCGCCTAGACTAGTGATGGTCATGGATATAGCTTAGCACAACATAATGTGACGGTCCGACCTCGCAGCCTAGTTAGTAGGAGGCGGGTCATTACAGAGTGGTATCAGAGTAGTTTTCATATTTCCTACACACACATCAGCATTGAACCTGCAGCTTCCAAGTAAGAATACCTCTCACTTTGTTATGTTTATTGCTTCATGTTGTAGATAACTAAAGTATGCTTATCTGTGATAGTAACTAACATGATAGTATTAGCTATGTGAACGTGATGATCTAGTTATGTATGTCCTTTGTTCCTTTAGAAATGGCACGAGGACGCCCAGCTAGAAGGGCACCAGCTACTGAGCCCCAGCATGAGGCAGGCAGTTCAGTGCCTCCCCCAGACCTTATAGCATTAGTGGCTCAGTTACAGCAGCAGCTAGCTGAACAACAACAGGAGATAGCCACCTTAAAGGCTAATCAGCAGAATACTTCCACTGTCACCCCGGAACCAAACATAGCAACGCCAGTAGTTATAGAGGTTCCACCAGTCCAGCCTACAGCACCAGTAGCCCCAGCAGCAGATGCAAAGAGAGAAGCCTATCTAATCCAGTGGCAGAGAGTCAAGCCAGAGAATTTCTCAGGCACCAGTGAACCATGGGATGCTCAAGCCTGGTTCAAAACACTGGAAAGCACGATGGAGCTTCTGGACTAGCCAGAACACGAGAAGGTGAAGTGCGCCTCATTCTGCCTAACAGGAGACGCACGTATGTGGTAGGAGAGAATTAGAGCGAAGCGCCCAGTAAACTAGATGACATGGGCTGACTTCGAGAAAGAATTCTTCGAGGAGTTCTTTCACATGCGGGTCACAAACCGCCACTACGATGAGTTCACTGAGTTTCGCCAGGGCAACCTTTCAGTGGAGGAAGCCGTGAAGAAATTCAACAGATTGGCTCGTCTATGCCCTGAACTATTCAGCACAGAAAAAGGATGAGTTCGGTTGATGCTCAAGATGCTGAGGCCGGAAATAGCGATGAACGTGGATGGTGGCGTTCATAGGCCGCAAACCACTGAAGAACTAGTCAGCAGTGCTCTGACCACCGAGCACTACCAGAACAATATCAAGCAGTAGAAGCAAGTCCTCTCAGAGTCCAAAGGGCAAGGAGGCTCAGGTACTTAGAAACAACAGGGCCACAACTCTAACTGGAAAGGGAACTCCAGCGGCAAGCGCAAACCAGAGAGTTACCCAAAAGGAGGACCAGCTAGTAAACAACCCAGTTATCCCAAGTGTGCTACTTGTGGGAAATTCCACCCTGGAGTTTGTCGTAAGGGTACACGAGGATGCTTTGAGTGTGGACAGGAAGGACATATGGCTAAGCAGTGCCCAAACAAGACCAGCTTTCCTCCACCACAGCCGATTCAATATGAAGTCAAGCCAGCACAGTTGCACCAGATGCAGGCTGCTTTAGATGGTCCACACATCAGCCAGGGCAGACTAGAAGCCCCTCCAGCTACGACCAATGTGAGGATCTACTCACTCACCAGAGAGGACGTAGCAAATGCCTCGACAGTGGTTTCAGGTTAGATCAGTATTTTACAGTAAAGTACAACTGTCTTGTTCGATACTGGGGCAACCCATTCTTATATATCCAGGGCATTTGTCGAGAAATTAGCGATACCCCCAGAGATACTCAGTAGTCAGTTTCTGACGACATTACCTTCAGGAGAAATTATGGCATCCACGCACTGGCTTAGAGCGGTGCCAGTCATTATAGCAGACAGAGAACTCTTTTGTGATCTGATAGTGCTAGACATGACTGATTATGATGTCATCTTTGGAATGGACTTCCTGATCAAATACGGTGCCTCTATAGAGTGCCGTAAACAGAAAATCATGTTCCAACCTGAAGCAGAAGTGCAGTTCGAGTACATTGGAGAACCAAAGAGAAAAGCCAAGAAGTTTCTCTCAGCTCTAAAAGCACAGAAGTTAATGGATTCAGGATGTACGAGATTTTTAGCGCATGTAGTCAATGTCAGTCAGGACAAGGACCAACAGCTAGCAGAGGTCTGAGTCATATGTGAATGACCAGCAGTTTTCCCTGAGGAGTTACCAGGTCTAGCACCAGACAGGGAGATTGAATTTGAGATAGAACTCATTCCCGGTACAAATCCTATCTCCAAAGCGCCCTACCGCATGGCTCCAGCAGAACTGAATGAACTTCATGAGCAATTACAGGAGCTGTTTGACAAGGGTTTCATACGTCCTAGTCACTCACCATGGGAAGCGCCTGTATTGTTCGTGAAGAAGAAAGACGGGAGCATGCGCTTGTGTATAGACTACTGGGCACTGAACTAAGTCACGATCAAGAACAGGTATCCTTTTCCCAGAATTGATGACCTGTTTGATCAGCTAAAGGGAGCAGCAGTGTTCTCTAAGATAGACCTCAGATCAGGTTATCATCAGGTGAAAGTTAAAGAAGGGGATATACCCAAGACGGCGTTCAGGACTAGATACGGACACTACGAGTTCGTAGTCATGCCCTTTGGCGTAACGAATGCTCCAGCTACTTTCATGGACCTCATGAACAGGGTATTCAGAGAATACTTAGATAAGTTCGTTATCGTATTCATCGATGACATCCTTATCTATTCAGGAACTCAGGAAGAACACGCAGAGCACCTGAAAATAGTATTGCAGACGCTTCAGCAGAACCAGCTGTACGCCAAGTTCACGAAATGTGAATTTTGGTTAGATCAGGTGTCCTTCCTGGGCCACATCATCTCAAAGGAAGGTATCATGGTAGACCCCAGTAAGATAGAAGCTGTGAGTAACTGGAAAAGACCTAAGAACGCCAGTGAAATCAGAAGCTTTTTGGGACTAGCAGGTTATTACAGAAAGTTCGTAGAGGATTTCTCCAGGATAGCCTCCCCACTGACAACTCTTACCAGAAAGAACAGAAAATTTCAGTGGATAGAGGACTGTGAGAATAGCTTTAGCGAGTTAAAGAGGAGATTGACCGGTGCTCCCATTTTGACTCTACCAGAAAACACAGACATCTTTGACATTTATAGTGATGCCTCTAAATTGGGACTAGGAGCAGTGCTGATGCAAAATGGTAAGGTGATCGCCTATGCCTCCAGACAACTCAAAGACTATGAGAGGAACTATCCTACTCATGATCTTGAGCTTGCAGCAGTCGTGTTCACTCTCAAAATTTGGAGACATTACCTGTATGGAGCTCAGTGTAGAGTGTATACAGATCATCAGAGTCTGAAGTATTTCTTCACTCAGAAGGATCTGAATATGCGATAGCGCAGATGGCTAGAGCTGGTCAAGGACTATGACATAGACATCCTCTACCACCCAGGAAAAGCTAATAAGGTAGCAGACGCACTTAGCAGGAAGTCCAGTGCTACCTTACTATCCCTAGCAGCCATGTCACCCCCCCTACAGAAGGAGATCACAGATTTCGGTCTCGAACTCATAGTGGGACAACTCTCTACTATGACATTAGCATCTACCCTTCTTGGTGACATCCAGACAGCTCAGGAACAGGATCCTGAAATTCAGCAAATCAAGCAAGGGTTAGCAGAATCAGAAAGTGGAGAATTCAGAGTATCAGATAGTGGGGCATTATATTTCGGTGACAGACTATGCGTTCCGGATCAGGAGGAACTACGCAAGAAGATCTTAGATGAGGCTCACAGGACTCCTTATGCGATGCATCCTGGCTCCACCAAGATGTACCAAAACCTGAAGAGACGTTTTTGGTGGCCTGGGATGAAGAGAGACATCGCTAGATATGTTAGCACCTGTCTGACCTGTCAGAGGGTCAAGGCAGAACACCAGAGACCAGGAGGAGTTCTGCAGCCTATCCAGATCCCAAAATGGAAGTGAGAGGATATTTCTATGGATTTCATAGTGGGACTACCCAGAACCACGAATGGTTTTGATACCATCTGGGTAATAGTCGATAGATTGACTAAATCAGCCCACTTCTTAGCTATCAGAATATCCTATTCCATGGAGCAGCTAGCTCAGTTGTATCTCAAGGAGATCGTCAGATAGCATGGAGTCCCACGAACCATTATTTCAGACAGAGACAGTAGGTTCACGTCACACTTCTGGGAGTGTGTACAGTCAATATTGGGCACGAAGTTAAAATTCAGCACAGCTTTCCATCCTCAGACAGATGGTCAGACGGAGCGAGTAAATCAGGTACTCGAAGATATGCTCCGAGCATGTGCCCTAGACTTCAAGGGTAGTTGGTGCAAATATCTGAGTTTAGCAGAATTTGCATACAACAATAGCTATCAGGCCACTATCGGCATGACACCTTACGAGGCTCTCTATGGGCGGAGGTGTAGATCTCCAATCTGCTGGTATGAGAGTGGTGAACAGAAAGAACTAGAACTTCAGATAGATCTAGTAGCAGATACCACAGCAGCTATACAGCAGATCCTCCAGAGGATAGAGACAGCTCAGAGCCGCCAGAAAAGCTATGCTGATACACGGCGCAGACCCCTAGAATTTTCAGTTAGGGATACAGTATTCCTCAGAGTGGCTCCCATGAAGGGAGTAATGCGTTTTGGGAAGAAGGGCAAACTAAGTCCCAGATATGTGGGACCATACCTTATCACTAGAAGAATTGGCAAGGTAGCATATGAGCTAGAACTACCACAGGAGATGTCAGCCATCCATAATATATTTCATGTCTCTATGCTGAAGAAGCATATCCCAGATGCCACCCAGGTGATTGAGTCCCAGTCGGTACTAGTCCGCGAAGACCTCAGCTATGATAGTCGGCCTATTCAGATAATAGACCGAGCAGTTACGAAATTGCGGAACAAGGAGGTACCATTAGTAAAAGTCATTTGACAAAATCACACAACAGAAGAGGCAACATGGGAGACAGAAGCTAGTATGAGACAGAAGTACCCAGAGTTATTCTAAGTTCGAGGACGAACTTTTCATAAGGTATGGGGGATTGTAACACCCGAAAATTCTCAAAAATTATTTTAGAAATATTCTATGATTTTTCTGGAATTTTAGAATATTTTTATGGAATTTTTAGAGTAGCGGAAGTAGCAAAAATAAATGGAGTCGTAAAATAGCCTACGCGGGTATTGAACCCGAGACCTATTGGGTCCTATGACTTATAGTGAACTTTAGTAACCAGTTGAACCCAGCAGGGATGTGCTGAGAGGAAAGGGGAACAATTATATTTATATTTCAGTTGGGCCGAATTACCCACTAAATATAAATAGGGAATTTAAGTGAGGAATTGTTATTTTCTTAAACGAGAAAACCTTTCCCTCAAACCCTTACACGCCGACCCCTTCTTCTCCCTCATTTCTCGGCGCCAACCACAAGGAACCAAGGGTTCCGCCCCAAAGGCTCCTTCCGGCAGCATCTCGGATACGGGGACGCTTCCCTCCGCATGGGGAACGCATAGACGCGAGAAGATCGTCTCCACCGGAAAACTAGCGACTAGATTCGTAAGAAAACTAGCGCAAGAGGTAAGAAACCCCTCACCTGCAGTATAAGTAGCTCTCGTGTGATTTCATGCTTTAGTTTAGTAGTATATGGATTTTTGGGCACATAGGGTGTGCAACAGTGCACGCCAAGTGTTCGATAGTATGTTCAGCGCAATTAAAATGCGACTTAAGCATTTTAATAATTTAGCTAAATGCGATAGAAGCATTTAATTAGTATATGTAGTTTTACTACAGCTTATATGAGACTACGGTCCAATGGGTGGGCTCCCACAGTCGCCTCTAGGTTCAGACAACCTAGCTCTTGGTTCAGATAACCTAGAAATAGCAAGATAAGAAAAACTCAGCTATAATCAGTATATTATTTTAGCAGTGACACTGTACTGGATTAGATATCCATTGGGTTGGGCTCCCACAATCGTCCCTAGGTTCAGCTAACCTAGTAAACCCTACTAGATTCGGAATTTGCAACCGTGGTTTAGTTAGGGATGCGCGCACACCAAGTACAGTTGCCGAACCCATCAGCAGCATGATTAGTATTTTCATCTATTATATATATATGGTTTTCGAACTCTCACAAATAGTTATGTGAATTCAGTATAGCTTTATCATTAGTTTAGAATTAGCTCAGCTCAGTTTTTGTATCAGTTTATGTCATGCCCCGGGGAAGTACCTCCCGAAAAATTTCGGCAGCACATCCCTTGTATCGGTGACAATCTGAAACTTTCATACATGCAAAAAATACATCAGCCACATTCAGCTGGGATATATATGCAGAAAAATAACCACAACCACGCAGTTGAATATGTAGCCCACACTGCTATATCAAAAAGCACAGCGGAAAACGAATATGAAACCCACATAATCGAAAGTCCACAAAAACACACCACAGGTATAAGTCCACAATACACGTATCAAGTCATAGTATAAAATGACAACACCAAATCCATGAAACGTAAAATGCTAATAGTAAAAGACTAAAAACCGGTAAGAATCCTCGGATGTAACGCGGGAAGTGGGACCGGCTGGCAGCATACTCCAAGAAACTCCATGTCATCTACCTACTACCTGAATATATAACAGTATAGACGGGGTGGTGAGTACAAAGAACTCAACGGGTAAGAACAGAATAAAGCATGGTAGGTACAACAACATAAGAATCAAGGGATACAGTCTCCATCATAAGAATAGAATCATGCTATCTAAACATAACACATCTAGCCATATCTAATACAATGACTATACATAAACATACCTGACACAGTAGATGCACATACTCGACTAGAATCAATATCATGATACCAAAATCAGGGAACTCACCAGACTAGCAACAGATCTACTCGAGACACCTGTGCAAATATAGATACGGCTGCATATACATGTAAAATAGATGACATGTATGTAGTATGACACCCAAATGCAACATACATAGCGCAAACAAATGCAACAGCACACAATCACATGCAACTAATATCTACTAGGCATGTATGCGAGAATATCTCCCCAGATGCACCGTGCATCCTATGCAAAAGTGCATGCATGCTCCATGGTCACCCCCGCCACCTCTCCAGACACCACGACCCCTGCATGGCCGAGAGGCTTGGGTCTGTGACAAACCATACTAGCCTCCAGTACAAGCACCGCTATAGGCGGCCGAAGCGGACGGTCAGCTAAGTAGTTATATAACTACACAGCTAAGGGTCCCTGACCACTCACAACTCAAGCCCTCTGACTACTGTACCCTCAAGACCCACTACTCCAGAGTGGTCGAGGCTGACAGAGTATAATCACTGAACGGCTGAGCAAGCGCGACAGGACTAGCTCCACTCCTATCTACCACTCTCCAAAGTGGCTGAATGGACAGCTATAAACAACTGACGACCCCTCACCACAAGGGAGGCATTAGTCATCAGTATGCAATGAATGATGACATGGTGTGAATAGTCACAATATAAATACCATCATCCATCGTGTACCCCAAAACCCCCAATAACCACCACAAACGTATAGACATACTCCAACACACAACATGGTCAACAAACTACACAACCCCAATATCACATACCCATCACATGTACACTCAACATCCATATGCATGGTAAACGCGCTAATCGTACCAACCAGATAACTCTATAACACAAACTCTACATATGCACATGCACAGAGTTCCGATATCAAGTGTGAGACTGTGTAGAGGTAAACAAGATCATATCAAGGCTCAAATAGAAAGAGACAAGCAGGAATAAAATCAATATACAGATTTAAGGTAATGCAACCTAAGTATCCGAAAATAACCATGCTTTATAGTTCAAAGAACTAAATAGGAGATAAGGAAGAAATACCCGCCTCGATATATCCGTATCACCAGAACCACCCCACGTCACGCTGCTCGTATAGATCAAGGTCCTGTATCACATATACAAATTTATATAACTAAATATGTGTACACTACAAATAGGTGAATTACCTATAAATAAATAGCCAACTTAAAAGTGATAGCTACAGTGACCACTACCCTTTTTCCATTAGTAAAGCTAGATTAAACTTTTAACCTAGCTGAGCCCATCCAAAAAACTAAATTCCTATTAGCTCCTTAAATAATTCCAATCTGCCATTATCACTTAACAATATGCAACCTAAACATCATGGAATCTATATCAGATTTAGATACATCTACATTTGCAAACTTCTGATTACAGCACAAATCTCACCTCACTTTCAACCGATCTTAACCCACACCATTCACAGAAATTACAGTAACATAGCACTCAAAGCATTCCACAACCGAACAACACATTTCACAACTCCTCTTGATCCCATCATTGATCTAGGTCAAGGAAATACACTGGACTCACTGCAACTCAGGTTAAATCAAGAGAATAGAGCAAGAATTACCAGTGTATCAATTCCCTACGACAGTAAACTACACATAACATCTTCACTGGTCGGATCAAGAACATAACAGTGAGAATTCACTAAAAATTCTATAAACAACAATAACCAATTGATGCCCTTACCTCTACTTTTGCAATTCCCGGAGATGATCACAGATCCGGTGGAGGGAACGACCCAATCAAGCTGCGATGGCCGGAATCAAAACACCAATCTCTGCTTCCCAGAGAAACCACCCGAATCAACACTAGAAGAAGAGCATCCAAAAGCTCGAACCCACAATCGGAATCAACCGCTTACCTCCACAAATCACGGCTAGGGCACGATCTGTGCTTGCAGACGAACAGGGGAAGGAGACAGTGGTCGTTATCTCACCAATTCGTTGACGCCGGCCAGATCCAATGCCGATATCCTTGATTCCCTTCCAACAGCTGGCGAAATCCACAGATCAAGGATCTGTCGCCGCTGCTTGCCGAGATCAGAGAAGGGAGAAGAAGTTCGGAAAGAAGAAGGGTTGAGATATCGTTAACCTTTTCCTTCCACACTCCAAGATTTGCTCCTCGCCGGCGACACCGAGAGAGGAAAGGGAAGAACCGGTGATCACTGAGGCAAGCATCGGCGTCGGGGAGTTCGCGAGAGAGAGGAAGAGGCAGGAAAGAAAGTGAGTCGGGTCGGGTTTTTAGGGCACGGGTGAGGAATGAAGCCCTTTTAATAAGGAGCTTAGGGTTAGTGTTAAGGGAAATAAACCCTAATTACCTCCTCAATTAAACTCTCACCCTCGTATCCTTAACAGACCTCCACTCCTATCCCCGCAAAACTAGTCATACGACCTCCTAAAAATTCTAGAAAAATTTCTAAAATTTCCTAAAATTTTCATAAGGTTATTCCATTGTAACCCTAAAATAAATTTGCATATCTTACATTCTCCCCCACTAATCAAAATTTGGTCCCCAAATTTACCACTACTAACTAAGAGCAAGAAGTAGTAGATAAACTTATTCTAGTTACTGAAATAACTTTACTCACCTTCAGTAAACAGGTGTGGGTAACTAGCCCGCATCTTATCTTCCAACTCCCAAGTGGCTTCATCATCTGAATGGTGCCGCCATTCGACCTTGACCAGCTGAATCGTCTTGTTCGGCAACCGACGCTCTTTGCGGTCCAAAATCCGAACTGGAATCTCCTCATAAGATATATCTGGCTGAAGCACCACTGATTCACCTGTGAGAATATGCGAAGGGTGCGGTACGTATTTCCTCAGCATAGATATATGGAAAACATCGTGCACCCCAGAAAGTGATGGTGGTAGCGCTAGCCGATACGCTACCGCACCTATCCTCTAGAGAATCTAGAAGGGTCCAATATAGTGAGGTGCCAACTTACCCTTCAAGCCAAACCTTTTTACTCCTTTCGTAAGGGATACCCGTAAGAATACATGATCACCAACAGCAAACTCTAACGGTCTCCGTCTATGATCCGCATAACTCTTCTGCCGATCCTGAGCCTCTGACAACCTGCGCCTGATAGTACGAACCATCTCCGCATCACGCTGAAGGCTCTGTGGCCCCAAAATCTGGGATTCCCCAACCTCTACCCATAGGGTGGGAGATCTACAGGCTCTGCCATACAACGCCTCATAAGGTACCATCTGTATCGCTCAATGATAACTGTTGTTGTAGGCAAATTCTGCTAAATGTAAATGATCCTCCCAACTACCTCCAAAGTCTATGACACATGATCTCAATAAGTCCTCTAATGTCTGTATAGTACGTTCTGACTGACCGTTTGTCTGGGGGTGGAAAGCGGTACTGAATCGTAATTCTGTACCCATAGCCTGCTGTAAACTCTGCTAGAATCGCGAAGTAAATCGCGGATCTCTATCTGAAATAATACTGAGAGGTACATCGTGAAGCCTGATAATCTCTCTACAATACAACTCCGCTAGTCGATCCAATGACTCCGTCCTACGGATCGGAAGGAAATGAGCAGATTTGGTTAACCGATCAACGATTACCCAAATCGTATCATGTGCTCGTCGGGTTCTGGGCAGTCCCACGATGAAATCCATCGTGATGTGCTCCCATTTCCATTCTGGTATCTGAATCTTCTGAAGCAAACCAGCGGGTCTCTGATGTTCAGCCTTCACTTGCTGACATACAAGGCATCGTGTAACGAAATCCGTAATGTCCTTCTTCATGCCAGTCCACCAATATGAACATCTCAGATCTCTATACATGCGTGTACCACCAGGATGTATCGCAAATCTGGACCGGTGTGCCTCCTGGAGTAGGCATTCCTTCAAAGGAGGTGATTCAGGAACACACAACCTTCCCCGGAAGTATAGAATTCCATTTTCATCACAAGAAAACCCTGTCTGCTGTCCTGGGATGATTTTGCTACACAGAAACTGCAGATGCTGATCCGTAGCCTGAGCTTCTTTAATCCTCTCTACAATGGGTGACTGGGAAACCATAGATAACAGAATACCCCGCTCAGTCTGACCCTGCTCTACCAATCCCAACTCAGAAAATTTTTGTACCAATTCAGTAACCATCACACGGTGACAAGCTAGAACTCCTCGGGATTTTCTACTCAACGCATCAGCTACCACGTTGGCTTTCCCTGGGTGGTATTTGATCGTACAATCATAGTCCTTCAAGAATTCCATCCATCTTCTCTGTCTTAAGTTCAATTCTTTCTAGGTGGCTAGATACTTAAGACTCTTATGATCGGTGAATATCTCGAAGGTAATCCCATATAGGTGATGTCTCCAGATTTTCAGCGTATATATAATAGCCGCTAACTCCAGGTCATGCACTGGATAATTTTTCTCATGCTCTTTCAACTGACGTGATGCATAAGAAACTACCCGTCCATGCTGCATAAGTACTGCGCCTAACCCCTGCAATGATGCATCCGTATAAAGCACGAAGCCATCATCTCCAGAAGGAAGTACTAGTATAGGTGCAGAAATGAGTCTTCGCTTAAGTTCCTGAAAACTCGTCTCGCAAGACTCTGTCCAGCAAAACTTCACCCCTTTCCTGGTCAACTGAGTCAACGACAGAGCTATGCTAGAGAAGCCCTCAACAAATCTGCGGTAATACCCGGCCAAACCAAGAAAGCTACGAATCTCCTGTACAGACTTTGGCTGCTCCCAACTGGTAACAACCTCTATCTTTTGTGGGTCCACAGATATACCACTGCTAGAAACAATATGTCCCAGAAAACCCACAGAAGATAACCAGAATGCACATTTGCTGAATTTGGCATAGAGACGTTCTCGCTGGAGCGTCTCTAATACTATACGAAGATGTCGCCCATGCTCTTCTTCGGATCGAGAATATATCAAAATATCATCGATGAACACAATCACGAACTGATCCAAGAACTCCAGAAATACCCTATTCATCAGATCCATAAAAACTGCTGGAGCATTGGTAAGCCCAAATGGCATTACCAAGAACTCATAGTGTCCATATCGTGTACGGAAGGCTGTCTTCTGTATATATGAATCCCTCACACTGAGCTGATGATAGCCAGAGCGCAGATCAATCTTTGAATACACACAAGTATTCTTGAGCTGATCGAACAAATCCTCTATACGTGGCAGTGAATATTTATTCTTAATAGTCACTGCATTTAGCTGCCGATAGTCGATGCATAATATCATCAATCCATCCTTTTTCTTCACAAAGAGTACCGGAGCTCCCCATGGAGACACACTAGGACGGATAAACCCTCTATCCAGCAGCTCCTGTAACTGTACTTTTAGCTCCTCCAACTCCTTAGGTGCCATGCGATACGGAGCCTTGGACACCGGTGCTGTCCCTGGGATCAACTCAATCGTGAACTCCACTTGCCTTTTCGGGGGCAAGCCGGGTAATTCTTCTGGAAATACATCAGGGTACTCCTGAACTATAGGAATGTCAGATAGCTGTGTGGTAGTATCCTGATCAATCTTAATCATAGATAAAAAATACCCTCGACATCCTTGAGACAATAATCTCTGAGCTTGCATTGCTGAGATGACAGAAATTCCCTCATCCTTGGTACCCATGAATACCCAGGATGGTAGACCCGGAGGTCTAAATGTAACCACTCTAGCGCTGCAGTCGACAGTAGCATAATATCTGGCTAACCAGTCCATACCTAAAATGATGTCAAATTCTAGCGTATCTAGAACCTGCAAGTCCACCATAAGGGTCTGCCTCTCGAAATCCAATGGACAATCTCTAATCTCCTGACTGATATTTAGTATCTCTCCCGAGGGAAAAGATACCGCTAATCTATGAGTCCGACGAACAGGTAGTCTACAAATCTTACTCAGAAATACTCGGGAAATAAAAGAGTGGGAACTGCTAGTATCAATCAACAATACAGCCGAAAATGAATAAACAGAAATCATACCCCGAAAGACCGATCCCTCGGCCCACTGTGCCTCCTCGCGAGTAATAGCATACACTCGTCCTACTTCAGGGCATGATGGCGATACTCCAGTAGTAGTCTGAAACGGTGCCGGTGGAGTAGTAGTGAACTGCTGAGGCTGGTGAGTGGTAGCATACTGCTGAGGCTGATGAGTGGTAGCATACTGCTGAGGATGATGAGTGGTAGCATACTGCTGAGGCTGTACCACTGGACAAGAGCTAGGCGGCGTCATAAGGGTCTGCGGTGCCGGATATGTCTGATGCGAAGAAACCGTAGAGGCATACTGTATAGCAACTGGTACCGCTGAGTGCTCATGGCCCTGAATGTGATATACCTGTGCCTGAGAAGGTGGCATACGCTGCTGATACGGAGCACTCTGAGTCCTCTGTGAGCTCTTCGACTGTCGCGTCTGAGTGGTACGACTCCCCTGTGGAGTACTCTTAGCTGCCTCCATCTGTGCCTTTAGTGTGCAATCTCGACTCACATGACCCGGAAGCTTACAGTAGTAGCATACGTCCTGGCCCATTGGACAATTTGGTTTAATATGTCCCTCTGTACCACACCTGTAACATCTATAATCACTGGAAGAATCCTTTTGAGAAGATTTAGATGAACCAGCTGATGATTGTCCTGTCTTCGCTGATCGATAAGACTCCCCCGAAGCAGTCTGGGATCCCTGCCATTTCTTCCGCTTTTTCTTATCCTTGTATTGTTGTTTCTGATTTGGAGCTGTACCCTGTGCCTTCTGTTTATCTTTTCCCCGCTCCTGAGAAACTTGCTGCTGTGTTATCTCAATCATCAATGCTCTGTCCAATGCCTCTCGATAAGTGCTGGGAGAAAAATCCGACATCCGGATACGAATATACGCCGCAAGGCCCTTGATAAACTGGTCTAACCGATTGCTGTCCTGTGCAACAAGCTGCGGGCAGTACTCAGCTAATCGGTTAAACTCCGCCTCATACTCCATCACCGATCTATCCCCCTACTTAAGACTTAAGAATTCCTATTGACAGGCTATACGGTAGGGAGCTGGAAAATACTGTCTCTCTAAGGCATCTCTGAATAAAGCCCAGGTAATACTCTGATCTCCAAAGAGTGACTTTTGCATCTTCCACCACGTAACATCCTGATCCCGAAGGTGATATGCAGCTAGTTCGGCTTTTTCTTCTTCGGTACAAGACAAATACTCGAACGTATCCTCCACATTTCCCAACCAGGAACGAGCAACACTGGGGTCGGGAACTCCATAGAATAAGGTAAAACGATCCTTTACCAACCGGGCCAGTAACGGAATTCGAGCTCTGTCCTTCACCCAAGAAGTAGCAGTAGGAATAGGGGCTACCGGTGGTAAGGTGGGAGGAACCAACTGGGGCTGAAAACCCAGATCTCTCGTGGGAATCTGAGGAGTCTGTGCACGGCTGTCAATCTCAACCTCTGTAGGATCCCTAACAGAATCCTCCTCGTACTCCACTGGCTCAGCCTCTACAGACTCAATATGTGGTTTTCGGGGTCGCCCCGGACCACGACGCGGACGAGGGGTCGTATCTCCGCGCTTCATCCTTGATATGAGCAACAAGGTAAGACTACAACAATTTAATACAACAGTAATTTAACTTACATCCTATAGCTTGGAGGTATCCTGCCGTTGCTTGGTCCCAATATCTGAACAATCACATCGGAAAATATGAGTCCCGAGTGCAAACCATCGTAAACATCATAATCCTCGCAAACTCGTAAATCTCGCAATCCTCGGAAAATCCAAGACCCGAGAAATAGACCTCGTAACCCCAAAATCCGAAACACGTAAAATAGACCTCACAAGCCTCAAAACCCAAAACCCTTTTACGTCTCATAAACCCCAAAATCCAAAACATGCAAAATAGGTCTCGTAAAACCCTAGCTCTGATACCACTAAATTGTCACGCCCCGGGGAAGTACCTCCCGAAAAATTTCGACAGCACCTCCCCTGTACCGATGACAATCTGAAACTTTCATACATGCAAAAAATACGTCAGCCACATTCGGCTGGGATATATATGCAGAAAAATAACCACAACCACGCAGTTGAATATGTAGCCCACACGGCTATATCAAAAAGCACAGCGGAAAACGAATATGAAACCCACATAATCGAAAGTCCACAAAAACACACCACAGGTATAAGTCCACAATACACGTATCAAGTCATAGTATAAAATGACAACACCAAATCCATGAAACGTAAAATGCTAATAGTAAAAGACTAAAAACTGGTAAGAATCCTCGGATGTAACGCGGGAAGTGGGACCGGCTGGCAGCATACTCCAAGAAACTCCATGTCATCTACCTACTACCTGAAAATATAACAGTATAGACGGGGTGGTGAGTACAAAGAACTCAACGGGTAAGAACAGAATAAAGCATGGTAGGTACAACAACATAAGAATCAAGGGATATAGTCTCCATCATAAGAATAGAATCATGCTATCTAAACATAACACATCTAGCCATATCTAATACAATGACTATACATAAACATACCTGACTCAGTAGATGCACATACTCGACTAGAATCAATATCATGATACCAAAATCAGGGAACTCACCAGACTAGCAACAGATCTATTTGAGACACCTGTGCAAATATAGATACGGCTGCATATACATGTAAAATAGATGACATGTATGTAGTATGACACCCAAATGCAACATACATAGCGCAAACAAATGTAACAACACACAATCACATGCAACTAATATCTACTAGGCATGTATGCGAAAATATCTCCCTAGATGCACCGTGCATCCTATGCAAAAGTGCATGCATGCTCCATGGTCACCCCCGCTACCTCTCTAGACACCACGACCCCTGTATGGCCGAGAGGCTTGGGTCTGTGACAAACCGTACTAACCTCCAGTACAAGCACCGCTATAGGCGGCCGAAGAGGACGGTCAGCTAAGTAGTTATATAACTACATAGCTAAGGGTCCCTGACCACTCACAACTCAAGCCCTCTGACTACTGTACCCTCAAGACCCACTACTCCAGAGTGGTCGAGGCTGACAGAGTATAATCACTGAATGGCTGAGCAAGCGCGACAGGACTAGCTCCACTCCTATCTACCACTCTCCAAAGTGGCTGAATGGACAGCTATAAACAATTGACGACCCCCTCACCACAAGGGAGGCATTAGTCATCAGTATGCAATGAATGATGACATGGTGTGAATAGTCACAATATAAATACCATCATCCATCGTGTACCCCAAAACCCCCAATAACCACCACAAACGTATAGACATACTCCAACACACAACATGGTCAACAAACTACACAACCCCAATATCACATACCCATCACATGTACACTCAACATCCATATGCATGGTAAACGCGCTAATCGTACCAACCAGATAACTCTATAACACAAACTCTACATATGCACATGCACAGAGTTCCGATATCAAGTGTGAGACTGTGTAGAGGTAAACAAGATCATATCAAGGCTCAAATAGAAAGAGACAAGCAGGAATAAAATCAATATACAGATTTAAGGTAATGCAACCTAAGCATCCGAAAATAACCATGCTTTATAGTTCAAAGAACTAAATAGGAGATAAGGAAGAAATACCCGCCTCGATATATCCGTATCACCAGAACCACCCCACGTCACGCTGCCCGTATAGATTAAGGTCCTGTATCACATATACAAATTTATATAACTAAATATGTGTACACTACAAATAGGTGAATTACCTATAAATAAATAGCCAACTTAAAAGTGATAGCTACTGTGACCACTACCCTTTTTCCATTAGTAAAGCTAGATTAAACTTTTAACCTAGAAGAGCCCATCCAAAAAACTAAATTCCTATTAGCTCCTTAAATAATTCCAATTTGCCATTATCACTTAACAATATGCAACCTAAACATCATGGAATCCATATCAGATTTAGATACATCTACATTTGCAAACTTCTGATTACAGCACAAATCTCACCTCGCTTTCAACCGATCTTAACCCACACCATTCACAGAAATTACAGTAACATAGCACTCAAAGCATTCCACAACCGAACAACACATTTCACAACTCCTCTTGATCCCATCATTGATCTAGGTCAAGGAAATACACTGGACTCACTGCAACTCAGGTTAAATCAAGAGAATAGAGCAAGAATTACCAGTGTATCAATTCCCTATGACAGTAAACTACACATAACATCTTCACTGGTCGGATCAAGAACATAACAGTGAGAATTCACTAAAAATTCTATAAACAACAATAACCAATTGATGCCCTTACCTCTACTTTTGCAATTCCCGGAGATGATCACAGATCCGGTGGAGGGAACGACCCAATCAATGGCAAAAAAAGGCGAAACCCTCGCCCTCAGGGCCCCCGCCGCACCCTGCCCAGGGTCATCACGAGGGAGGTAAATCACGGTAGCTCGGTGGCAAGTACGCAGTGGGCCGAGACTTTTTTGCACAGGGATAGGGAATAAATCCCCGTTGCCCTGCGGACTCGAACCCATGTTCTCAGTGGCAAACTTCCACGCCTTTACCAGCCGAGATAACCCCGTGGGGCGGGAACGACCCAATCAAGCTATGATGGCCGGAATCAAAACACCAATCTCTGCTTCCCAGAGAAACCACCCGAATCAACACTAGAAGAAGAGCATCCAAAAGCTCGAACCCACAATCGGAATCAACCGCTTACCTCCACAAATCACGGCTAGGGCACGATCTGTGCTTGCAGACGAACAGGGGAAGGAGACAGTGGTCGTTATCTCACCAATTCGTTGACGCCGGCCAGATCCAATGCCGATATCCTTGATTCCCTTCCAATAGCCGGCGAAATCCACAGATCAAGGATCTGTCGCCGCTGCTTGCCGAGATCAGAGAAGGGAGAAGAAGTTCGGAAAGAAGAAGGGTTGAGATATCGCTAACCTTTTCCTTCCACACTCCAAGATTTGCTCCTCGCCGGCGACACCGAGAGAGGAAAGGGAAGAACCGGCGATCACTGAGGCAAGCGTCGGCGTCGGGGAGTTCGCGAGAGAGAGGAAGAGGCAGGAAAGAAAGTGAGTCGGGTCGGGTTTTTAGGGCACGGGTGAGGAATGAAGCCCTTTTAATAAGGAGCTTAGGGTTAGTGTTAAGGGAAATAAATCCTAATTACCTCCTCAATTAAACTCTCACCCTCGTATCCTTAACATACCTCCACTCCTATCCCCGCTAAACTAGTCATACGACCTCCTAAAAATTCTAGAAAAATTTCTAAAATTTCCTAAAATTTTCATAAGGTTATTCCATTGTAACCCTAAAACTAATGGAGAAGCCTACATAATTATGAATTATGAGTTGCAATTTCAATAAGTACATTTTATTACAAAAATGCCCCTATGAATGATATATGAGAGAATAATTTGGGCAGTAAATTAGATAATATTTTGCATGATAAACTAGAGTTAAAATTTTTGAATAATTATCATTCCAAACATAATAAAAATTTAAACTCAATTAATTCAAAAAAATAAATTTAATTAATTCAGAAAATTTAAATTCAATTAATTCAGAAAATCTAAATTTAAATAAATTAATCAATGAAGATCTTTAAAATGATAAAGTTAATATAGATAAAATTAATAAAATTCTTAATAATATATTTGATCATCTAGATAATATCAAGCTAAGGAATTTTATCAAAAAAAAAGATAATTTAACAAATTCTATATTAAAAAATAATAATATAGATAAAACTATTCTAATAATTTCAACTAATAATAACAACTTAAAAGACAAAGAAAATATAAGGATAAAATTAACACCTTGATAAAATCAAAACTAAATCTAAAAAATTTAAAATTAAATATTAAAGATAATATCTTAAACAAAGATAATCTAATAACTTTAAAATTAGCAATTAATAAAAAGTTAAACATTAAAGATAAAGAAAGATAATTCAAATAATTTAGCTGATTTAAAATTTAAATTAATATAAACTTAAGTATTAAATATAATCTTTTAAACAAAGATAATTTAATTAATTTGATAAATTAAAAATTAAAATCTTAAGTACACTTCTTTAAGGAAGGATAATTTAACCAACTTAATTAATTCAAAATCAAAAGCTTAAATTGAACTTAAAATATAATTAATTAAATATTAATTAAACCTTAACTAAAAATTAATTAAGCTTAATTAAATAAAATAAAAATTATATGATTCATTGGGAGACTCCAAATTAGTTGGTCCATCTAAAATAATAGTTTACTCATTCGGGTAATTAGGACTAGATTAAAAAGATAACTTGACTTTTGTCCAATCAAGTATCAGGGTGAGGTGAGATGATAATACGTTAGGGAAGTTTAGTCTAGGGAGTCAAGTAGGGTAAAGTGTACCCTACCTAGTCTACTTAGCTAAGTGGAACTAACTGAAGCTACCTTGCAACATCCTAAACTAGTTAGACCAAGGTTTATTAATAGAAAAATTGAATGCCCAATTTCTAAAAAAGGTTTTGTCTAGAAGTGGTCATTACTTAGATATCCAAGAAGACCCCTAGCTTCGTCATAGTCTGGAAGCCAATTTTTGAAATGTATATTTAATTCACCGACGGCTAAACTTGAATTTAACTCAAAAGTCAAACTATCTTCAACATAAAATTTTCAAATTTATAGAAAATTTTTGGTTGAAGATATAGATCGGGTGAGATGAATAAGGATATCTTCAAATTAAACTAATTTAATTTTCTAATTAAATTAATATTAATTTAATTATTAGTTAAATGTAAATTCAATTACACTTTGGATATTAATTTAATTAAATGTTAATTTAATTAAACCTTTAATATTAATCCAATTAAACTTTAAACTTAATTTAATTAAATGCTAAAAATTAAATTAAAACTTAAAATCAAAATTTAATTAAATTTAAAGTTAATTTAAAAAAACATTTTAAAAATTCTTTTAAAAATCATTTTAAAATTCTTTTAAAAAACATTTTAAAAATCTTTTAAAAAACTATTTTAAAAATTCTTTTTAAAACCATTTTAAAAATTATTTTAAAAATAATTAAAAAAACATTTTAATAACTATTTTAAAAATTATTTTAAAAATTCTTTTAAAAATCATTAAAAAAAATCTTTTAAAAACTATTTTAAATTTTTTTTTAAAACTATTTTAAAAATACTTTAAAAACTATTTTAAAAATACTTTAAAAACTATTTTAAAAATTCTTTAAAAAATCATTTTAGTAATTCTTTTTAAAAAAATTAAAAAAATATTTTTTAAGAACAAATTAAAATTTTAGTTTAACTTTAATACCTTAATTTAACCTAATTAAAACTTTCATCTAATTTAATTTAGTTAAACTTAGGATAAATCTTAAAATTAAAATCAAATTAAATTACAGTTAATTCTAATTAATAAGTTAATTTATGACTTAAATTAAACTTAAATTAATTTAATTAAAATTTATTAAAACTTAATTTAATTTATTTAAAGTTAATCAAATAATTAATAAATTATTTTAATTTATTTAATTAATTCAAAATTAATCAATATTGATAATAATAAATTCAAGTTATTTTTACGTTAGACTATTAACCAAAAATAAATTTATTTATTAATCCAATTTAAATTAAGTACGCTTAATTCAAACTTAAGAATTTGAACGTAATTAACTTATTCATAACTTAATAATACACTATTAACCAATCATTTTATTTAATCTAAAACTTAATTTTAACTTAATTAACTTAATCCCAAGTTAATTTTTTAAAAATAATTTATTAATGATTAATTTAAATAATTTTATTTTAATTAATCAAACTTGATGAACAGTTATAATAGGTAAATAGAAAATACTTATATAAATAATATATTTGTTGAACATAAGTATTATCAACACTAAATTCCTTAGGTACTTAAGTAGAACTTGTTACTAACAAGGATGACTAGGATATATCAGGTTAAAAGGGAGGAATGGTTGAAAATTCTTTTAAATAGTTTAAAAGTAAACAAACATTTTTGAAAAATCTTTGGTCTTTGAAAACCCTTATAAATATTTTAAAAATACTCTTAGAAAACATTTTTATGTTTATAGAAAATAAGGTTTGCAAGATATATTTTGAAATATACCTTAAAAATATTTTTAAACTATTGGTTTAGATCTACCCCTAAGACATTTAAGGATCAATTTTAGATGATTACTTTAAAAGCAATATCAGGTTAAGGGGGAGTTCTGTTTTGAAATTGGCTTTTTATAGTAAAAAAGATCCTTAAATTTTTTTTTGAAAAATGTTTAAATATTTTAATTGACAACAGTTACTATAAATTTTTTTGAAAAGTTACTTAGAATGTTTTTGAACATAACTTGAAAATTCTTTTAAAAAATATTTGCAAAACTACCTTGAAAAATATTACTTTGCAAAGTTTTGAAAATTGGTTTAATTTTTTTAATCTTTGACAAATTACTTTCCCAAGTGTTTCAAATATTACATTAAAAATAAAATAAAATAAACTTTTGACGAGTGTTTGATATATTTTTTTAACTTTGAACTTTTTGTAAAATTATTCAGAAAATTACTTTGTAAAATTTTTAAATCACTTAAAAATGTCTAAACCTTAAAGGTTTTGCCAAAATTATTTTAAAGTTTATGAAAAATATTCAACGTTTGTCTTCAAAATACTTGATAGAATTTACTTTGAAAATATTTGGACAAGTGTTTTAAAAAAATTAATTTTGAAAATTTCTGTAAAAGTGCTTCAAAATCCCCTTTAAAAATATTTTTAAAAAGTACTTTAAACTTTATTTTGAAATTTTTACTCTCCCTAACATGAAGAATATTAAAGTTACTATTTTGCTTTATCCTTTTAGTGTGATTTATTTTACATACTTATTTTGATAAATGCCAAAAGGAAGGTAGGGTTTAAGTAAAAAAATATGTGAACAACTTAACCCCAACCCAAAATCATATTGCATCAAAAAGGGGGAGGGTAAGGGTTTAAGTTCTCATAAATCATATTTCTATTTCTTTTTATATATTTTTCTAACTTTAACTCAGGTTGTCATTGCATCAAAAGGAGGAGATTGTTGGTGCAATAAGCACCGATAGTTAAACTCAAGTTTTGATGAATGACAAATGGTTTAAAATTAGAAGTTATATTTGTTTGATACTCTTTATGTTGGGTTTTTAGGGTCGCGAAAACCGCTTTTCGCGTCGCGGAAACCCCGAAACCCCCAGCCACGGAGCCACGGATTCGTGCGAAGTAAAAAACTTTCGAAAATTTACGAGTACGAGTTTCTAAACCTCGATCTGCAGTAGATCTACAAAGGGAAACAAAGAATATACCCTTGATGCGTGCCCTTCACGAATCCCGCTCGTCCAATGGTGTCGGATCTCAAGGTTGTCAAAGTAGACAACCCTCTAGAAGTATCCACACGAACACAAGAAGGAGATCACCAAACTAAAGTGTGCTAGCACCTTAGTATGGTTCGGCAAGATGAGGAGAGGGAGAGAAGAAAATGGAGCAAGGAAGAAGATGAAGGAATGAATGAGAAATTACACACCAAATGAAACTTATTCATCCAATTGATGTAGCCGGCCACATTAAGAGGATGTGTAACCTCCATGGAATGCCAAGAGTCACAACTCTTGGTAACTCCCATGAGGTGGCATCTCACTTAAGTAACCATGATGAGGTGGAGCATCATCATTGGCCCACTCAATGCCAACTCACCAATGAGGTGGCATAAAGTCAAGTCAAACTTGACTCTTCATCTTTCTCTCAAGTCAAGTCAAACTTGACTTAATCTCTCTCATGGTTGATCTAATCCAACCATTTAATTCAAGCCAATTTAATATAATGAATCTAATTCATTTAATTAAATTGATTCAATGAGTCATAATCTAAATTAGACTCATTGAACACATGAATCAACTTGAGTCCAACTCAATTAGCCTAATTAGGATTACTCTTAATCCAATTTGATTAATCAAATGAATCTAATCCTCTTGGTTCATCATATGAACCTAATCTCCATCTAATTGTCCTTAGTGTGTGACCCTATAGGTTCTTATAACGTTGGCAATGCCCCTAAACCCATTTAGGAGCATAAGTAATGAGCGGTATCTAGCAACACATCATTACTACCCAAGTTACAAAAATGTCGAGATCCAACATCACCTTGTGACTACTAATTGTGACTCCTCACAATATATGACAAGTGTCCTTCTATCCTAGACATCTAGATTGATCAATGTGAGGCATAGACCGTGTCATCCTCTGATCAATCTAAATCTTAAACTCCAAGTAGACTCACTAAATCAAATGAGCTCAATATCGACTCATTTGGGCATGGCCTTGCACTTCGTGGTCTCACTCTATCAAGAATATCGATGTTGCTCCCGTCATATAGGAGGGATAGATCTCATCTACATCACTCACATCCCTCTGCATAATTCGTTACATACCCAGTAATCGCCTTTATAGTCCACCCAGTTACGGGTGACGTTTGACGAAACCAAAGTACATAACTCCTTATGTAGGGATCCATGGTGACTTCAAGTCTAAGGACTTGTAGTCATACTAATAGCCACATGAGAAAGTATATGACACTCATATAACGATCCATGATACTTTCTCAGGATGGGTCATTCAGTATACATTCTCCAATGCATACCCATGTGTCAACTTGATATCTCTATATCCATGACTTGTGAGGTCAAGTCATCGAGTTGACCTACATGCTAGTCTTATTGCATTAACATTGCCCCTGAATATTAATACTCGACTAGGAATGATTAAGAGTAGTGTACCCTATATCATCTCACTATCGGTTCAACTAACCGATTGATATAGGTGAGAACCTTCTACTCAAGGACGCTATTATACTTAGTTTATTTGGCACCAATACAAGTAAGTATAATAACTAAAACACATGTCTTTATTTATATAAATATGAATATGATACAATAAGTCCATAATACAATCATCGAATGATTGGCGCTAGGGCTCTAACTAACAATCTCCCACTAACACTAGTGCCAATCAGTGCAGGCTCTAAGCCCCAATGACCTAGTGTGACCATCATACTTCCTCTGTGCCAAAGCCTTGGTCAAGGGATCTACGATGTTAGCCTCTGTAGGTACTCTGCATATTTTCACATCTCCTCTCTCGATAATCTCTCGAATGAGATGGAAGCGCCGTAGTATGTGTTTGGTCTGCTGGTGTGAGCGAGGTTCCTTCGCCTGTGCTATAGCTCCATTGTTGTCACAATAGAGCTAAATATGGTCAGCGATACTGGGAACCACCCCAAGTTCAGTGATGAACTTGCGGATCCAAACTGCCTCCATTGCTGCCTCTTTTGCAGTAATGTACTCGGCCTCTGTCGTAGAATCAGCGACTGTGTCCTGCTTCGAAGTCTTCTAGCTCACAGCACCACCATTTACGCAAAATACGAACCCTGACTGCGATCGATAATCATCCTGGTCGATCTGGAAGCTAGCATCACTATAACCCTTTACAGCTAGCTCGTCATTGCCTCCATATATCAAGAAATATTCTTTAGTCCTTCTTAAGTACTTAAGAATATTCTTGACCACTATCCAGTGGCTTTCACCTGGATCTGACTGGTATTTGCTCGTCATGCTCAAAGCATACGAGACATCAGGTCGAGTACATAGCATGATATACATGATAGATCCTATGGCTAAGGCATAAGGGATCTGATCCATGCGGTCTCTCTCTTCTCTAGAAGAGGGACCTTGAGTCTTTGAAAGACTCACGCCATGTGACATCGACAGAAATCCCTTCTTGGAGTTCTGTATGGCAAACCGAAGGAGTACCTTGTCAATATATGCACTCTGACTTAGGCCAAGCAATCTCTTAGATCTATCTCTATAGATCTGTATCCCTAGAATGCGGGATGCCTCACCTAAGTCCTTCATTGAGAAGCAACTCCCTAGCCAGGTCTTGACAGACTGAAGCAAAGGGATGTCCTTCCCAATGAGTAGTATGCCATCCACATACAATATGAGGAAGACAACTATATCCCCTACAACCTTCTTGTAGACACAAGGCTTATCTTCATTCTTGATGAAACTAAACTATTTGATTGCATCATCGAATCGAAGATTCTAGCTCCAAGAAGCTTGCTTTAGTCCATAAATGGACCTATGCAGCTTGCATACTCTGCTAGTATGCTGCGGATCTACAAAACCCTCAGGTTGTGTCATGTACACATCCTCGAGCAGGTTTCCATTCAAAAACGTGGTTTTGACATCCATCTTCCATATCTCATAGTCATGGTATGCTGTAATAGCAAGCATGATCCGAATGGACTTAAACATCGCTACTGGAGAAAAGGTTTCATCATAGTCTATACGATGAATTTGCTTGAAACCTTTAGCTACCAAGTGACCCTTATAGATAAGTCCATCCATGTCAGTCTTTCTCTTAAAGACCCACTTACACCCTATGGGTTTTACCCCTTCAGGTGGATCAACCAAAGTCCATACTTGGTTGGTGTACATGGATTCCATTTCGGATCTCATGGCCTCTAGCCATTTCTCGGAATCTGGTCTCATCACAGCTTCCTGATAGGTGGTAGGCTCATCATCTATGAGCATAACGTCATCATAGTCAGACAAGAGAAATGAGTATCTCTCAGGCTGACGACGTACCCTATCAGACCTGTGAAGAGGTATGTTTACTTGAACTGGTTGTTGTTCCTCAACTCCTTGTGGAACAACATCATCCACAACACTTTGTGGTTCCAGTTCAACTTCTATCGAGGCTTCAGTGCTATTGTTCACATCTTGAACTTCTTCAAGATCGAACGTGCTCCCACTAGTCTTTTTAGAAACAAAGTCCCTTTCTAGAAAGACCCCAGTCTTTGCCACAACTACCTTGTGCTGACTGGGAATGTAGAAGTAATATCCCTTAGTTTCCTTGGGATATCCAATAAAGTAGCACTTGTCGGATTTGGGTCCTAACTTGTCTGAAACTTGACGTCTAACGTAAGCCTCATAACCCCAAATCCTCATGAAAGACACTTGGACATCTCTCCCAGTCCATATCTTATATGGTGTCTTTATCACGGCCTTGGATGGAACTTGGTTGAGTATAAAAGCTGCCATGTCTAGAGCATAGCCCCAAAGGTATGTCGGAAGATCTGTGTGACTCATCATAGATCGTACCATATCTAATAGGGTACGATTCCTCCTTTTGGATACACCATTCCACTGTGGTGTTCCAGGAGGAGTGAGTTGGGATAGAATCCCACACTCAGCTAGGTAGTCACGAAACTCATGGCTAAGGTATTCTCCACCTCGATCTGATCGAAGTATCTTAATACTCTTGCCAAGCTGGTTCTGTACTTCATTCTTGAATTCTTTGAACTTTTCAAAGGATTCAGACTTATGTGTCATCAAGTACACATAACCATATCTACTGAAGTCATCAGTAAATATGATGAAATACCTATAACCGCCTCTAGCAGCGACATTGAAAGGGCCACATACATCACTATGTATAAGACCTAACAAGTCAGTCGCTCTCTCACTATGCCCACTAAAGGGAGTCTTGGTCATCTTGCCAAGTAGGCATGACTCGCACATCTCATAAGATTCAAAATCATATGAGTCCAGCAAACCATCCTTATGGAGCTGGGATAAGCGCTTGTCATTTATATGACCTAAGCGACAGTGCCAGAGATAGGTTTGGTTCATGTCATTTGACTTGAACCTCTTGGTATTTATGTTATAGATAGGGCTTTCAAGGTCTAGAATGTAGAGTCCGTTCATCAGAGGTGCACTACAATAGAACATGCCTTTTAAATAAATAGAACAACATTTGCCCTTTATAATAAAAGAGAAGCCTTTCTTGTCCAAATAAGAAACCGAAATTATGTTCTTAGTTAATGCAGGCACATAACAACATTCATCTAATTCTAATACAAGCCCAGAGGGCAGAGATAGATGATAAGTTCCTACAGCAACAGCAGCAACCCGTGCTCCATTGCCTACACGTAGGTCCACCTCGCCCTTTGTCAATGCTTTGCTATTGCTTAGCGCTTGTACATTAGTACAAATGTGAGAAGCACATCCGGTATCTAATACCCACGATGAAGAAATAGAGAGGTTGACTTCTATAACATTTATACCTGAAGTAGAAATATTATTTCTCTTCTTCTTAAGATCTTCCAGGTATCCTGTGAAGTTCCTCTTCCAGTGCCCTGCTTGTCCTTGATATAGTTGACGAAGATGTTCAACTATATCATAAGCAGTCATCAACTCATGTTGCTTCTGAAGCTCAGAGTTCATGGTTGAGAGCATAAGACATGACACATCTAATGCGTCATCTTGATGTTTCTTGTAAGCGTCACGATCAGCTCGCGTGGCAGTGGCAGGAGGTGCCTCGGGAGTGGGCTGCTCCAGGACGTACAGTTTACATTCTTGGGTCAGAACTATTCTCAAGATCCTGTACCAGTCCAGGAAATTTTCTCCATTGAGCTTGTCCTTCTTAAGGACAGAACGTAGGGAGAAAGAGTTCGTATTCGACGTCATGGTTATCTACAACAGATAAATGCAGAAAATGAATATCATATTCTTTTAAATCATTTAATTAGGCCTTTAACTAAATGATGCTCCCACTGAATTATATAACTTTGTAGAATCAAGTGAGTGATGTGGTTAAACCACACTTACTAGATTCTAACTAGCTATAATTCGTGTGGGACAAGATCCACATCATACTACGCCTTGAGTTAGCTTTGGCTAAATCGCCCAAGACTTAGTATGATCGGTAGGTAACAATTTACCAATTACATCTCTATGCAACTCTTGTTTATAGAATCATTATATGCAGTTATATTAAAACTTGAGTTAGCTTTGGCTAATACGCCCCAGAATTAATATAAATGTGATTTATGTCCTATATTTCCAACCGTTGGAAGAATGCCTATAGTTGTACTCGATCCAACCGAGTTAACTAGTTACTCAATCTAATTAAGTTGTACTCACTCATGCGTTGATAGGCGGGACCAAGATTGTCCCTCCATACCCTACCAAGATAGTATGCGTTGCTCTGCTTTGGCAGATTCAACAACAACATGCGATCGAGGTAGTGGTAGGTATCACGGCATGGTAGGCATTACGAGTTGACGCGATTGAGATCTAATCTAATCGTCGAGGTGTATCATTTACTCGATTTAGATCTAATCTAATCATAGAGGAGGTGCATCATGTGTGCGACTTAGATCTAATCTAATCGTCGAGATGTATCATATACGTGATTGATCGAATCGAATCGTTAAGGCGCTAATTAACTACTTTACTAGCATGCATCAAATACACACACACAAGCAATTAATTATTCTATTTGTGATTAGTCATGCCCCTACTACGATCTTCTCAAGCCAATGAGAAGAACGGATGGTCAACCTAGGTCAACAGCTTCTCAAGCTCCTCCCTTTGACCACCTTGTGTTGCTCGCGCCCTTCTCGTAACTCCGTCTCGAGTGGACCTTCCACGGCTCCAATTTTGTACATTACAATTTTGAAACTCGAGTTATATTCGAGTCTAAACTAATTTACAACAAGAATAAAAGAGAAAGGCACGACGCGCAGGTCGCGTATCAAGTATACAACACACACATCACATCACGGCACGCAGGCCATATTATGAATTACAACACATTTATTCCAATCCAATTGGGTCTTTTGGGCCATGACTATCACAAATTATACATAATTCTAAATTATGTATTTTCTATAATTTTCTACAATTTTAATACCAATGTTTACAATTTTTACGAGTAAAAATTCCCGGCGGTCCCGTTTAGCGGTTTTCGGGCGCAATGGCGGAACGAATACCCTTGCGGGGCCAGGGGCAGCGCCCCTACCCGCGATCTAACCATTGCAAGGGTTCCTTAGCGATCCTACAGCGTCTTAGTCCGCCGTCCCAAAAATTTTTAGGGCGAAACCTTGCCGTTTCGGAAAAAGCTTCTCGGTAGTCGAAGCCTACAAGTGTCGAAACACTTGTGCTTCGCTTCTACGAGAAAAATACCCATAAAAAAAATCTAAAAATCAGAAATCTATAGAATATTACAGTACCTATATTTTTCATAAAAATCAAAAATAAACTCGTACAAGTCTTCGCACGTGGCTCTGATACTACTGTTGGGTTTTTCGGGCCGCGAAAACCGCTTTTCGCGTCGCGGAAACCCCGAAACCCCCAGCCACGGATCCGTGCGAAGTAAAAACTTTCGAAAATTTATG
Organism: Zingiber officinale; assembly: GCF_018446385.1. Classification (NCBI taxonomy): domain Eukaryota; kingdom Viridiplantae; phylum Streptophyta; class Magnoliopsida; order Zingiberales; family Zingiberaceae; genus Zingiber; species Zingiber officinale. The sequence continues at coordinate 119,138,567 of NC_056000.1, read as the reverse complement.
AGTACGAGTTTCTAAACCTCGATCTATAGTAAATCTACAAAGGGAAACAAAGAATATACCCTTGATGCACGCCCTTCGCGAATCCCGCTCGTCCAATGGTGCCGGATCTCAAGGTTGTCAAAGTAGACAACCCTCTAGAAGTATCCACACGAACACAAGAAGGAGATCACAAAACTAAAGTTTGCTAGCACCTTAGTATGGTTTGGCAAGATGAGGAGAGGGAGAGAAGAAAATAGAGCAAGGAAGAAGATGAAGGAATGAATGAGAAATTACACACCAAATGAAACTTATTCATCCAATTGATGTGGCCGGCCACATTAAGAGGATGTGTAACCTCCATGGAATGCCAAGAGTCACAACTCTTGGTAACTCCCATGAGGTGGCATCCCACTTAAGCAACCATGATGATGTGGAGCATCATCATTGGCCCACTCAATGCCAACTCACCAATGAGGTGGCATAAAGTCAAGTCAAACTTGACTCTTCATCTTCCTCTCAAGTAAAGTCAAACTTGACTTAATCTCTCTCATGGTTGATCTAATCCAACCATTTAATTCAAGCCAATTTAATATACTGAATCCAATTCATTTAATTAAATTGATTCAATGAGTCATAATCTAAATTAGACTCATTGAACACATGAATCAACTTGAGTCCAACTCAATTAGCCTAATTAGGATTACTCTTAATCCAATTTGATTCATCAAATGAATCTAATCCTCTTGGTTCATCATATGAACCTAATCTCTATCTAATTGTCCTTAGTGTGTGACCCTATAGGTTCTTATAACGTTGGCAATGCCCCTAAACCCATTTAGGAGCATAAGTAATGAGCGGTATCTAGCAACACATCATTACTACCCAAGTTACAAACATGTCGAGATCCAACATCACCTTGTGATTCCTCACAATATATGACAAGTGTTCTTCTATCCTAGACATCTAGATTGATCAATGTGAGACATAAACCATGTCATCCTCTGATCAATCTAAATCTTGAACTCCAAGTAGACTCACTAAATCAAATGAGCTCAATATCTCATATTGACTCATTTGGGCATGGCCATGCACTTCGTGGTCTCACTCTATCAAGAATATCGATGTTGCTCCCGTCATATAGGAGGGATAGATCCCATCTACATCACTCATATCCCTCTGCATAATTCGTTACATACCCAGTAATCGCCTTTATAGTCCACCCAGTTACGGGTGACGTTTGACGAAACCAAAGTACATAACTCCTTATGTAGGGATCCATGGTGACTTCAGGTCTAAGGACTAGTAGTCATACTAATAGCCACATGAGAAAGTATATGACAGTCATATAATGATCCATGATACTTTCTCATGGCGGGTCATTCAGTATACATTCTCCAATGCATACCCATGTGTCAACTTGATATCTCTATATCCATGACTTGTGAGATCAAGTCATCGAGTTGACCTATATGTTAGTCTTATTGCATTAACATTATCCCTGAATGTTAATACTCTACTAGGAATGATTAAGGGTAGTGTTCCCTATATCATCTCACTATCGGTTCAACTAACCGATTGATATAGGTGAGAACCTTCTACTCAAGGACGCTATTATACTTAGTTTATTTGACACCAATACAAGTAAGTATAATAACCAAAACACATGCCTTTATTTATATAAATATGAATATGATACAATAAGTCCATAATACAATCATCGAATGATTGGATCTAGGGCTCTAACTAACACTTTATCGAGTGTGTAGGAATTAACGAGTCTAAAGGACCTAACACCAAGCTGAAGTTCAAATGTGTGATTCTGGCAAGAAGTCCAGCTGGGTCTGTGGGACCTGATAGTTGGCTAAAGTTTAATCGGGATGTTCCATTCCTGATAATTGGCTAAAGTCCGGATGTACGATTCTTGTAGGAGGACCTGGTGGGTTATGAGGCAAGTCAAGAGACTGCAAATGGTAAATGAGATAAGTAATTGGAGGAGAGAGATCCAATGAGGACGAGTTCCAGTGGGATAATAGATGCGGTCCAGTTTAGAGACATTTGGGTGAGACTAGCTGGAAAATAGGATCTAAGTTATAAATTAATTATATTTTAATATTCTAACTCTATTTTGTAGGATAATTTTTGTTTCTTGGACTAAATGTGTTTTGTAGGAAATAAAGCCACAAAATGGCTGAAAAATGGGGGTCCAGGTGCCCGGACCATGTCTCGACGCTCGGACAAGTGGATAGGCATCCTGAACGAAGGCTTGAGGTGACGCTAACTGGTTGGCTAGCCCACATCAGAGGTCTAGGCGCCTGGAGGTGGATAAAGTTTTGAGATAAGCTTTCGACGAGGTGCATCCATGTCAACACACTTCAAGCGCTCAGAAAGGAGCTTCAAGTGCTCGAAACAATCTATATAAGCAGCTTCAACCAGCAGTATCAGATCACCAATTCCAATGACTTTCATACTTGTGCGCTACTATGAAAAGGTCTTTAGGATACCAAAAAGCTACTCTGACAATCATTCTTCTGTTGTCAGTATAATTTAATTACTGCATTGTACTTGATTTAATAATAATTTTATTATTATAGTGATTACCCAATGAAAGCACTCATTGAGTGTGGATCTTAGAGTATGAGTCGTTGAAGGCTCCGAACCAAGTAAAAGAAACTTGAGTTAGCGATTGTTTTATTTTCTGCTGCGTATTCAAGATTTCTGAAAAAGCGATGAACGCTATTCAACCCCCCCCCCCCCCCTCTTAACATCTTTTCATTCCTACACCTTTGACCCAATTGGACTTTTTATCTCGTACCAAATATTCGATCAACCTTTGACCCACTTGGACTTATCATCTCGTGTCAAGTGTCCCGCCAACCTTTACCCACTTGGACTTCCAAACACTAGGTGTTTGGTCAACAACTAACCCACTTGGACTTTCCACTGCTTGACTTCACTCACCAAGGCTTTCCATCTACCTGGTTCACTCAACAGAACTTTCTCACTCCCTAGCTTCACTCACTGGGACTTCCTAACTTCCTGGCTTCACTCACCAAGATTTTCCAACTTCTTAGCTTCACTCACCAAGAATTTCTATCTGTCTGGCTTCACTCATTGGGACTTCCCAACTGCCTGACTTCACATACTGGGACTTCCTAACTGTCTGATTTCACTCACCAAGACTTCTCAATGGTCTAGCTTTACTCACTAGGACTTTCTACACCAAGTGTTCAGTCAACATTGATCCACTTAATGTTTTCTTCTTTTGTCAACCATTCCATTGGTCTTGTCCTTGCCTAACCTCTAGTTGGAACTTTTCCAATCAAATATTTGGTCAACCTTGACTTACTTAACCTTTCTCTCATATCAACATGGCCAACCTTTGACCAGAGGAGACTTGCACCAATATTTTTCCTAATGGACAATTGCACTTGCAACCTCTATATATTATCAAACATTAAAACTCAAACTTAAGCCAAAATAGTCAACTTTGACCCAGGGATAATTGTACTAACAATCTCCCCCCTTTTTGATGATTGACAATACATTTTAGTTATGCTCATCCAATAGCCCCAACTTATTCTTCATACCAAAGCATGATGAGGGTTTCACATCTTCCCCTTTGAATATGGAGAATTTCCTAACTTAAACCCTACATTCTCCCCCTTAGACACATATTAAAAATATTCTCCCAAGATTTATCCCACAACATCACAATGAACGTCTCATTCCCTTCATTTACTCCAAATGCTCATCCTTGAGCATTCATTTAACATCCAATACTCATCTTAGAGTACGCACTCTCAATTTTTAATTCATGTGTTTAAGGAGATCCTCCCCCTCAAAGCGTGCTTTAAACTTTTATCATTACATCAACAATGATTTGAAGTTTCTAATCTTTTAGAAAATCCAAAATTTGAAGTTATGTGACTAAAATTTCAATCTTGAAACCAAATCTCATACTAAACTCCAAATTAGACTTCTTTAACCATTCCTTCCTTATTTTAACATAAAAAAATATCCTTGATGCTTATCTAAGAACTTTAGAGGAACAGGAATAGTTATACTAGACTAAACATGGCTCAATAGACTGAAATCAGACTATTTAAATCAAAACCAAACTCCCAAATCGATTGATTTCAGCCACCAATCGATTCAGACGTCTCTTAATCAATTGAAGTTGGGTTTCAATCAATTACAACCTTTCAATTGATCAGATAATCGATTCCACAAGTCTCTATGCTCGCAGAAATAGCCTTAATAGATTATATACTATCAGGAAAAAATAATTTTCTATGAAAATAATCACAATTTTTAAATATTGGCACGTAATTGGAAACCATTGAAAACTTTAATATTTCTCTCAAGTTTGTATCTATTATTCAATGGTGATTACTATCAACAAATAATCTTTACCAAGGTTTTCAAAAGTATTTTTGAAATTATTTTTCAAAAATTAATTTTTAACCATGATCTTTAAGCTAAATGTATATGATTTGTACATTTACTTTCCTCATGATTGGATAACACATAATCTGTGTATTTTGATAAAAATAAAACTTAAATAGATGCACTAAATCAACATCTTGAATTTTATTCATCTTCCTAACATCTTACTTATAACTATATGCATCAAAATACATACAAGCCAATTTATAGATGAAGATATTGGTTTCCCTAATATAAGGGATCATGTATTTCTAGCTAGGTATTTTAAAATTTTAATCATTCACCTAGGATATAATTTGATAATTAATTTCATTATCCTTAAATACAAGGGAATTTAAAATAATGCATGAAAAAGATCATAACATATATTACATGCATATTTTCCAAAATAAACTCAAAAAATATATCAAGGATAATATGATACATGTATGAATGCATCAAGATCTCATGGTAAGATGCATGTGTGAAATGATAACGTGACATGTGATAGGGTAAACAAAGCATGTCAATTTAGCATAAAGGAAATACCTATATTATCTATCTAAGTATCACTAACTAATCACTAAATTTTTAAAAACAATCCTAAGTTGTCCTTATTTCCTTAAGAAATTATCAAAATCTCAACTTGACATTTCTTTGACCTCTATCCTAATTATGTCAATTTAATTGGGTCTAAATCCTCAAATTTCAGCACATTTTATTTTTCCAAAGAGTAAATAATTAATCTTTCTCATTTTCAAGATGTAACATTACCTTGAAAATGCATCAAAGTGTTAACTTCACCAAGATTGGGTTAACTACATCCAAATAGTGTTGTCACTCTCTAAACTCATCTAAGGTGTAGAAAATATACTCTTAGGAACCCAGAATCTATTGGTGCTCCTTAGGTGTTCTAGGTATTTATTAGAGATAACTTCCCTTAATACTTTTCTAATGACCTTTCTAGGTTTCTTAGAAGCCTTGGTTACACTAAACTCCTCAAAGTCAACTCTAGGGGTAGCTTCCTTGTAACTTTGATGTGGCTTCTATACCTAGGGTTAGTTTGATAGCTAAATGGAACTCTATGGTATGAAGGCACATCCTTCTTGGCTTTAGATTTGTATCCCAAACCCCTCCTATCATTGGATGGTTCTTGCCTATTTTGACCTAGGTTTTTATCCTTGTACCATTTTTCTTCACTTGTCATTTTTCTAAGGGTCCTTTCCAATTTCTGAAGTTTTGACCTCAAGACTTGATTTTCTTTCTTCATATCCTCAAACTTAGATTTTTTTATTTATCTTTTGAGAATTTTTCCTTTTAGGCATATATATGTTTTTCTTATATTTCAAGCCTAAATTATTTTCTATTTTCCTATCCTTAGGTAAGGTAATTCTAGCATAATACGCTATATATTATTTTTTAATCCTATCATGCTTCTTTTTTCATGATAAATAGTATTAAAATGATATAAATTATCTTTAGCATGCTTTTTATCACTACATAAAGAAAAAACATTACCTTGTTGTACCTTAACCTTATTTTTGGATGCTCCCCCTTGATTTGTGTTTCCTTCTTGGTTCTTGATTGAAATCTTTTTTTTTGGGCATTGATTCTGGTAGTGCCCCTTTTTATTGCATAGGAAGCATATAATATGCTCCTTGCCTTTACGTACCAAGGTTCTGACTTCCTTCCATTTTTTGTGCCTTAGAAGCTAGTTGAACTTTTTTCTTGAGGGCACTTGCTCTTATAATGTCATTTTCCCCTACACTCAAAGTATATAATGTGATTTGTATTATTACAACTTGAAATTTTTATACCTTCACATATAGGGGTGGCATAAGATCCTCCAATTACTATTTCTTGATAGGTAGAGGGGGCACAATCATCATTTGATCATGATGTAAAGGCTTCTTCTTGATCCAACATTGATGATCTACATGTTGGAGATCGGATGGCTGGCTAGAAGGAGGATGGATAAATGGTGCCCCCAATTTGCTTCCTACGATGTTAGCGTAGTGGAATACAAACAAAAACAAATAGAAAGCTAATCTAAAAGACAAGCGGAAACTTGCAAACCACTACACATTGTTTAACATGGTCCGAAGATAAAGCTTCTACTCCACGACTGCCCGTAAGGTGGACGATCCCGATTCATCGGTGGATTAGTCCCCGACAACCTCCAATTATCTCATGTAGCTCCTTGTGGGTGGAGAAACCTTACCACAACTCTCACAAGAACACTTGAGATGCTAGGGCACTGGTAGACTACTAATAGGGGTTAACCACCTCTATTTTGTCAACCTTAAACAAGCTCTCAAGCCTTGGTTATATAGACCACGGGTTGAAAAACCCCACCTACCAGTTAACTAGTGAAAGTGGCAGTCGACTGCCCTCTATAGAAATTTGATCATTACATCTCAACGGCTTGATACCAGTCGATTGGTGAAAGTATCAGTTGACTGTTCTACACTGGCCGAACGAACAGAAGCATTCTGTTCGCTCTCAGTCGACTAAACCAGTCGACTGCTTAAAGTATCAATCGACTGGTACCCCAAGTGCAGTCTCTCAGCACTCGGACCCTCACCCTTATGACTCACTTGACTCTTCCTCGCAGCCTTGACCTCTTGCCTTCAAGCCTACTTCCTTTAGCTCTCATCCCTCAGATGCATTCAAGCCCATGGCTTGTCCCAATTCTATCCTTCGCATATGCCTCAAAGTCGCTTCCCTCGGCTCTTGTCCTTGCTGCCTTGTCCACGGTCCCTCGGATGCACCATCCTTCACCAGACCCGAAGCTATCAAGCTGAGTTATATATATATCCTACAAACCTGCACACTCATATACACATATCAAATACAAGGGTAAATTTAACTTAAACCCTTTGTCTAAACCATCAAAACCCAAGGTCACCTCGGACCATCTTGAGGCAAGATTTCTCCAACAATCTCCCCGTTTTAATGTTTGGTAATACGTTTAAGTTGGGAAAAACTATCACGCCCCGGGGGAGTCCCTGTTAGAAGAAATTTCAGTAGCATCTCCCCTGTATGGGTGACAATTTGAAACTTTCTACAATACTCCAGATACCTCGACCAACACGGTCGGAACAATAACAATAAAAATAAAGAAAACACCCATGCAGTTTAATAGTAAAACTAAACTAATGCAACAATAAGGAAAACCCAAAAAAAATCCTACTCAACTACACTCATAAAGCTCAAAACTTATATCCTACTCAATTACACCTATAAAACTCAAATCATGATGCAATAAAATCAACTCACCTCCTCTTCCGTCCAGGCAGGCATGTAGTAAAACATATCCAATAAAACTCATCGACAATAAAGATAATACAATATCCATAAAGCAAAACCAGCATAAGTCCAATATATAGACAACTATATAGTAAGAAAAGAATAATGAAAAGATCCATATGAAAATCCTCGAAATCTGGAGGGCACTGGCGACTAGAAACCCTCCAGGCAGCCTCAACCTAAAAATAGTATATTAACGGGGTGAGTCAACTCCTCAGCGGGTAACTACTGACATGTATAGTAAGAAATACAACAAATAACACTAATCATGCATACAATCTCTTGATATAAGAAGGATACATGCAACTGAAATAAATAGGATAACAACTGTACTAACAAGGACCTGGTGTATGGATAATAAACCGAGAAGTATCGAAATCTTGTATTCATGTCAAACATATGCATCCATCCAATATGCAACAAATAAATGTAGCAAACACAAGAAATAAATGCATCAATGCGTATGATGCCAATAACATGTCTTGGTCACCCCTACTGCCAGTCAGCCATCTCACACACGATGGTGAGACCGAGTGGGTAGGGCTGTGACAACCATGCACTCTGTCATCACTGCTCCTGATGAGTGAACAAGTGGACGGGATGCTGTCGGAGTACACCAATCCTCCTACCCCAAATCATAAGTGGGGGAGCGCAATGCTCTCATCTCCCTGAGCAAGTCCAGAGGAGGGATCCCTGCCGGCTACCACGCTGCGTCACACTACCTATGAACAGACCACCTGAGCCAAACAAAGCAAAACTGTCTGCCGGTTACCACGCTGCGTCACCAGACCAGCGGAGCCTAACAGAGCAGAACTGTCTGCCGGCTACCACGCTAAGTCACCGGACTAGCGAAACCTAATAGCAGAACTGCCACACACCCTGCCTGACATACGACTAACCCATGAGTGGTGGTGTGTGTAGATCTATGTAACTGGCGATGTGCTCAACAATAATGGAGCCGACTATCACACAGCATGCAATCATACGAGATGGTGCATGACACTAAGCATGGAAATATCCTGATCCTATCCATCTCTACATCATGTGTACCATAGGATAAATAGATCCAATCAATAGTCTAGGTACACATATCAGATAATGTATAAAAACCTAGGTCCTGAACATAATAAGGCATGGTTATGTCACTACCCCTATAAGCATATATATAATCAGGTGGGTACTAACATGAAATGCAAAACAGGTAAACAAAATAAGCATGTAACAGGAATCCGGTAGTGACAAACCTATACAGATATGAAACATAATCATTACTACTTATTAAAAAACTACTATGCATATCAAATGACATATCAAAATAAATAAGTCAAGGTATCCGCCTCCAATATAGATCGAGCTAATCAACCTCTATGTCGAAGTGCTTGTCCTGAATTCGAATCTTGTAATAAATCGTGTGGTTTAGCTAAATTTTATTGTAAACAAAATAGCTAAACCCAAATCCTTGTTTACCAAGAACCCTAATCAACATGATCATTCACCATACCTAAAATTAACACTTCTTGTTAACATAACTAGCAAACACCTACAAAATATTTCAAATTCTTACGCCTTACCTCAAATCACAACCAGGGATGCTGCTAGAAATAAGCTGGAGTCAAAGAATTGTTGCACAACTAAGGTTGTTGGTTGCTGGAAGGAATGACTGCCGGATCCAAGAATAACCCCAAAATCTAGATCCATCGAAACCCTACACATGTTGGACCAGATTAGAAGGGAAAAATCAAGAGTTCAACCAAACGTTCCAAGTATAACCAACTCACCTTGTTGGCTACGGTGGCTCTGCGCCGACGATGAAGAGCCCTTGCACCGGTGTGATCGAGGCCAAGAGGAGACGATGGGTCGAAACACCAAGGATAGAGGGAAGAAGCAAGGTCGCGCTAGGCAGTGGCACGCAGGGAAAGAACTATGGCTCCAACGGCATCGACAGCAAGAAGAATCAAGGAACAAGGCTCAGTCGCCGATGCTAGGGCACAAGTGATGATGACGCTAGGTCAGACCTGGTGGTCGGCGATAGTGCTAGGAGGTGCGATAAGGTTAGCAGGGTAGGCGATCTAGAGCAGAGGGGAGGTGCTCAACACTGTGGCTCACGGCGAGAAGGAAGACTAGGGCACGACGGTGAGAGGCTAGGGCATCAGCGTTGGCTGTGATCAGAGGAAGATGATTGAGAAGAGGAATGGGATGGCTTTAAATCGTGAGGGGGGAAACCATCGCTGGTTAGGGCAAATTGGCGTGAGAGGAGGCTCGGGCATGCGGGAAGGAGGCAGAGAAAAATAAAAGAAAAAGAAAAGAAAATAAGAAAAAAAATCAACATTTCCTCGCTAAAACGGGGTAGCTTAAACAAACTTTCTCAGGGCCCAATATTTATCCTCGTAAACTCATCATACGAGCTCCGAAAAATTCCTGAAAAATTTATAAAAATTTCAAAAAATTTCCATATGATTATTTGTCCTTTTTCGATATTTTACATTCTCCCCCACTAATAAAAATTTAGTCCCCAAATTTCGTTATCTACCATCAGCAAGTACTAACAATAGATAGAAAGTATAATTGCTGAATGGAAAATAACCCACATACCTCAAGTAAAAAGGTGGGGGTATCGAGCTCGGATTGCATCCTCGAGCTCCCAGATAGCCTCCTCGTCCGAATGATGCTGCCATCCGACTTTAACCAGCCGGATAGTCTTGTTCCACAGCTGACGCTCTTTTCGATCTAGAATCCATACCGGAACCTCCTCGTAGGTAACGTCAGGCTGAACGGGAACTGAGATATCTGTCAGTACATGTGCCGGGTCGGATATATATCTCCTCAGCATAGACACATGGAATATGTCGTGAATGCCTGCCAGGGACGGTGGTAGTGCCAGACGATAAGCTACCGCTCCAATCCTCTCCAAGATCTGGAAAGGGACAATGTACTATGGAGCTAGCTTACCTCTAAGGTCAAATCTCTTCACCCCTTTCATGGGTGAGACTCGCAGAAATACATAGTCGCCTGTAGAGAACTCCAGGGGTCTCCGTCTCCGATCAGCATAACTCTTCTAGCGGTCCTGCGCCTCTGACATCCTCCGTCTGATAGTACAAACCAACTCTGCCTCCTGCTGAGCTCTATGAGGCCCTAGCAACTGAGCCTCCCCAACCTCATCCCAGAGGGTGGGTGTCCGACAAGGCCTACCATACAACACCTCAAACAGTACCATCTGGATAGCCGAATGAAAGCTGCTGTTGTAGACGAACTCTACCAATGGCAAATGGTCCTCCCAACTGCCTCTGAAATCCAATACACAAGATCTCAGCAAGTCCTCTAGAGTCTGAATGGTCCGTTCTAACTGTCCATCTGTCTGCGGATGAAAAGCTGTACTGAAACGGAGCTGAGTGCCCAAGGCCTACTGCAGACTCTGCCAGAATCAGGACGTGAATCGAGGATCTCTATCCGAAATAATACTCAAAGGAACTCCATGTAATCTGATGATCTCCCGGCAATAATCGGAATCCTCTGTAGTAATTCGGCAAGTCTCTAGTGCTCCGTCTTCACTTACTGACAGACAAGACATCTAGCTATAAATTCTACAGTATCTTTCTTTATGCCGTTCCACCAGTAGGAATGCCTCAAATCTCGATACATGCAGGTCCCTCCTGGGTGGATCGCAAATCGAGAGCGATGAGCCTCCTGAAGTAGCTCTTGTAAGACCAGGTGAGACTGAGGTACGCATAATCTACCTCAAAAATATATAATACCCTCCTCATCTCGTGTGAACTCAGTCTGTTGCTCGGAAGCTATCTGGCTGCCAATGAATTGAAAATGTTGATCACCGGCTTAGGCCTCTCGGATCCTTGTCCTGATCAACGACTGAGCAACCATGGTAACCAGAATACCCTGCTCTGTCTATCTTACTCCTGAAGGCCCAACTCGGAGAAGCCCTGAATCAAGTCTGTGACTGAAGCTCGGTGGCAAGCCAAAGACCCTCTGGATTTCCTGCTGAGTGCATCGGCAACCACATTAGCTTTCACTGGGTGATAGCTAATGGTACAATCATAATCCTTCAGGAACTCCATCCATTTCCTCTGTCGGAGATTGAGTTTCTTCTAGGTGAAAATATATTTGAGACTCTTATGATCCATAAGAATCTCAAAGGTAATGTCGTACAGATGATGCCACCAAATCTTCAAAGCAAAGATGATGGCGTCTAGCTCCAGATCATGTACAGGGTAGTTCTTCTCATGCTCCTTCAACTAACAAGAAGCATAGGAGACTACTCTGCCATGCTGCATCAGGATAGCGCCTAAACCCTGAAGAGATGTGTCGGTGTAGAGCACGAATCCGTCCTCTCCGGAGAGTAAAACCAAAACTGGAGCTGACACTAATTTCCGCTTCAGCTCCTGGAAGCTGGTCTCGCAGGCATCGGACCACGTGAACTTCACGCCTTTCTTGGTCAGGCGTGTCAGCGGCATAGCAATCCAGGAGAAACCCTCGACGAACCGTCTATAATATCCAGCTAGTCCCAGAAAACTACAGATCTCTTGTACTGATTTCGGTTGCTCCCAACTGGTGATAGCCTCGATCTTCTAAGGGTTTACTAAAATACCTCGGCTAAAAATCATGTGACCCATAAAACTGACTGAAGGTAGCCATAAGGCATACTTGCTGAACTTCGCATATAGCTGATGTCGTCGAAGAGTCTCCAAGACTGTGCGAAGATGTTGTGCATGTTCCTCCTCGGAACGCGAGTAGACCAATATGTCATCAATGAAAATGATAACAAACTAATCAAGATACTCCAGGAAGATGTGGTTTATCAGATCTATAAATACCACTGGAGCATTGGTAAGCCCAAATGATATTACTAAAAACTCGTAATGGTCGTATCTGGTATGGAATGTTGTCTTCTGAATATCAAATTCTTTGACTCTCAGCTGATGATATCCGGACCACAGATCAATCTTAGAATACACTGAGGTACCTCTGAGCTGATCAAATAAATCCTCAATCCTTGGTAAGGGGTACTTATTCCTGACGGTCACTGCATTCAGCTGTTTGTAATCAATGCACAACCTCAGAGTACCGTCCTTTTTCTTGACAAATAATACCGGAGAACCCCATGGAGAAGCACTAGGGCATATAAATCCCCTGTCTAAAAGCTCCTGGAGTTGAACCTTCAGTTCATTCAACTCTTTTGGTGTCATATGGTAAGGAGCTTTCGATGTCGGCGCGGTTCCCGGAATCAACTCAATAGCAAACTCCACTTGCCTTCTGGGAGGCAAACCTAGTAGCTCCTCTAGAAATACATTCGGATACTCTCAGACTACTAGAACGTTGGAGAGTTGAGAACTACTACCGTCTTCAGTATGAATCAAAGATAATAGAAAACCTTGACAGCCATGTGACAGCAACTTCTGAGCCTGAACCGCCGAAATAGTCGATATGTCATCATCTCTGATGCTAGTGAAATCCCACGAGGGTTGGTTCGGAGGTCGGAATGTGTCCACCTTCATCTGGCAATCAACAATGGCATGATATGCTGACAAACAATCTATGCCAAGAATAATATCAAAATCGACCATTTCCAGTACTAAAAGATCTACCGTAAGTATCTTGTTGCCAAAGTCTAACGACCAACCTTTGACCTCCTAGGTGACGTCCAAAGTATCACCGGACGGTAGAGAGATGGTAAGTCACTGCGGTCTGAAGGTGGGTAATCTACCAATCTCCCTCATAAAGGTACGAGATATAAAAGAATGCGAGTTACCAGTATCTATCAGCATATCAGCAGATAATGCATAAATGAAAATCATACCGTGGAAAACGGATCCGTCAGCCCATTGCGCATCCTCTCTGGTGATCGCATGAATCTATCCAGTCTCTGGCGGAGGTGGAGGTGGTAACACTGCCAGTGATGGTTACATCTGGGCATGAGCCGACCACTGAGACGGTGCTGGATACGAGGCCAGAGGTGGAAGAGAGGATCGCGACTGATACTGTACTGGTGGCTGTGACTGTGTCTGGTACTAAACCAGTAGCTGGGGTTGTAGATACTGGACTAGGGGCTGAGGCTGCAGCTGATATAGCGATCCCACGACAAAACTCAGTGGTACTATAAGGGCACTAGGGTGCTCCTGTCCATACATGCCATAAGCAGCAGCTGCAGGGGGAGTGATAAACATGATTTTACTGTATTATTTTGATTTATATATGCATGGTTTGATGTTGATTTCATAAGTTTAAATCATGGTTACATCACATTTTATGCATTGTATAGATTTTGGACCTAATTACAAATTATTGTATTTTTGTGTTATTTGATGCTAATATTTGATTCTTATTTTGTAGGCATTAAAGGATCTTGGACTTGGATCTATTTGGACCGAATTTGTGCTTGAATCGGAATTTAAATGAGACGATCAAACTATGGAGCATTATGGACCGTTCATCAAGAACAAGAGAGATCTGAGCCATCCAGTGAAGATCTGGTCCATCCGACCTAAGGAAGAGTAGATCCAGACCCTAGATCAAGATCAATACCTCCGGATCAGATTTTAGGCGACTTTCCACCGTTGATCAAGCTCCAAATCAATTTCAACCGCCCGTTCAGATCTGAATCTGATTTAAATGAGAAGCTATAGTAGCTTCCTAGCGTCGTCGACTCCTCTGCGCAGCTTCGTCCCACGGCGTTCTTCTTCTGGATTCCGACCCCTTTCCTTTCTCCGATCATCCTCTCAAGCTTCAACCTCGGTGGAGAGTTTCACGGCAGCTTCATCCTGATCATCTAGATCCATCGGCGGGTGTTCCCTTCGGCGGAATTCTTCTTCCGGCGATCCTTTGTTTTCACCAAATTTGTTGGGCGTTCCCTCAGATCTGAGCTTCACCTCCCATCAGCGACGTTCGGTGGCGTTCCTCCAGCGTTACTGAGCTTCATCCGACCACAATCCACAATCCATAGCTTCTATTCCAGATTCAGAGGTCAAGGTTTGAAGATTTCCAGATTCTCGGCCATTATTGGGTTTAGGGTTGTTTCCAACACGTCGGGGGTGTTCCGTCGGCACTGTTGAGTATTCCTTGAACTGAGACGTAGCTGAGATGCTCCATTGAGGACCGGAGTTGGGTGTTCTCAACTTCGGCACTCTTGTGCGACGGCAAGAGTGTGTTGCTTGATAGATTGGTTGTGAGAATGGATTGGTTTACCCTTTTATTTCATTTTGTTACTGTTTTTATAGCTTGACACAGATTACTTTTATGTTTGTTATGTTTTTAGTAAGTAATTTAGCATTTCATTTCATTGTTGAAGCTCTACTTGTGTTTAATTTGTGCTTGGTTAATTGTTAGGTTGTAAGTTTAAGATAGGGTTTTAATTGGTGCTTTAGATTAGATTTTCCTGATGTCTTGCTACTTATTTCTATGCTTAAGATTAAATTTAATTGTGTCTTGTTGTTTCATTCTTAGTTAAAGTGTGTTAATGATTTAATCACAATGTAGGGTGACAATGCATTATGATTTGATTGTTGGCATCTAGTTAGGTTTTGCTATTGCATTAGATTAATTTCTTAATTGCTGTGCTTTCATTTGTTAGAATTAGATTCAAAGTTTAAACCCCCCAATTTCATATTAAAACCTCCAAAAATTAGAATAACATACAATCCTAGGTTATCATCCTACCCGTAGTTCCTTGAGGTTCGATCCTGGGCTCGTTATCAGAACATTATTGTGTAGTTAAGGGGTTCAGTGAATATACATTGTTAATTTGTTTTACGAGTGTGACAAACTCGTTATCAGGGAGCTCTCCTCTGCTGGCGATGCGAAGATTGGGCTCTCTGCCCTTGTCGATGAGTCCTGGACTGACTGAGCTAAACTCCGTGACCAGAAACTCCGGAAGCAATATCTTGAGCCTTCCGCGAACAATCTCGGCTCAGGTGCCCAGGCAGTTTGCAATAATTGCAAACTGAATGTCCCAAGGAGCAGACTGAGGTGATGTGGTCTCTAGACCCACATCTGGTGCAGCGAATGTCACTGGCGGGTTGTTTCCAGTTCTACTGAGAAGATCGAAAACATCCTGATGTAGATCGCCCTGATTTCTGAGGTTGACCGGATGCCCCAGAAGTACCCTGACCTGGCCGACTGCAACCACTCTGCTGCTGTCTGATCGCCTGTGCCTGCTGAATCTGCCCAGATATCTAACCCATTTGCTTCCTTTTCTTGTCCGGATATGCTCTTTGGTGAGCTGACTCTATCATCAAGGCCCTATCCAGTGTCTCTATGTAAAATGAGTTCCCAAAATCGGCAAGCTTTATTTGTAGATGTCCACCCAATCCCTGAATAAACTGTTGCATACGGGAACTATCCTCAGCAACTAGTTCTGGACAAAATCTGGCCAACCGATTAAACTCGGCATTGTACTCTGTCACCGAACGGTTGTTCTGTCACAGACTCAGAAAGTCCTGCTGGCAAGTCATCTGATATGCCGTGGGAAGTAGCGGCTCTCAAAAGCCTCTCTGAATCTGGCCCAGGTGATGTTCTGCTCGCCTATGATGGAACGCTGCGAAATCCACCAGGTGTTGGGCTCATCCCGTAAATGGAAAGCAGCTAGCTCTGCTTTCTCCCACTCGGAGCAAGCCATGTAGAAGAAGGTTCGCTCCATGGTTTCTATCCAGGGATGGGACACACTCGGATCAATCTCTCCTCGGAAGAGTGTGAATCAACTCTTCATTGACTCTGCCAATACTAGGATCCAGGCTCGTGTCGCGACAATATTAGTGAGGTGGGTAGGGATCGTCGCGGGAACTGGAGGAATCCTCGGAGCTGGTGGTACAGGTAGTACCGCTGGATAGACCGGGGGAGGTACTCCCCGTGCTGTTGCATAAGCTGGAGCATGTACCACTGGTGGTACTGTAGGATCGAGATGGGTGGCTGGGGCTGGAGGTACGATAGGTGGTGGTACCAGAAATGGAGCAACCGGTACCGCTGGTGCGGGTGCTAGGTACACTATAGGCACTAGGGGTACGGGTGTCGCTGGTACCGGGTACAAGGTAGGTCCAGGTGGCGGTGGTGCCGGGTATGCCGCAGGCTCTGCTGGTGGAGGTATCGGGTTTGCCACGGGTGGTACAGTGTGTACAGTATAGGTGGGTACCTCCAACGAAGCCATCAGAGTCTGAGAGTCCGACGCACCCGCAGTATCTTGAGTCTGTCCCTGACCGACATGCTCAAATCTAGTAGGGATCTCTGGCGAGTCCGTTGCAAGAGATTCCAAAGTCCTCTTACGTGGTCGTCCAACACCACGTCTCGCAGCTACTCGTGTAGATCTCCTCATATCTGTTAAGTTATATCACAGATATTACTACAAGTAACTAAAATCATAAAATTATTTTTTACCTATTTACCGTCAGGAGATGTTCCGTCGCTATCCAGTCCCCATACATAACCTCGGAATCTCATACGAGAAAATCAACAGAAATCCGTACAAATCCAAAACGGAATTTCAAAACATAATCATAACAGAAATCCGTACAAATCCGAAAATACCCAATTTGACTTGCAAACCGGGCTCTAATACCAAAAATATTGGTATCAGATTAACAAGCAAAACTAAAATACAAAAACTAAGTATTCGAAACTTGGCTTTGATACCAAATAAATTGTCACGCCCCGGGGGAGTTCCTGCTAGAAGAAATTTCGACAGCATCTCCCCTGTACGGGTGACAATCTGAAACTTTCTACAATACTCCAGATACCTCGACCAACATGGCCGGAAAAATAACAATAAAAATAAGGCAAACACCCACGCAGTTTAATAGTAAAACTAAACTAATGCAACGATAAGGAAAACAAAAAAAAAAATCCTACTCAACTACACCCATAAAGCTCAAAACTTATATCTTACTCAACTACACCCATAAAACTCAAATCATGATGCAATAAAATCAACTCACCTCCTCTGCCATCCAGGCAGGCATGTAGTAAAACATATCTAATAAAACTCATTGACAATAAAGATAATACAATATCCATAAAGCAAAACCAGCATAAGTCCAATACATAGACAACTATATAGTAAGAAAAGAACAATGAAAAGGTCCATATGAAAATCCTCGAAATCTGGAGGGGACTAGCGACTGGAAACCCTCCGGACAGCCACAACTTGAAAATATTATAACAACGGGGTGAGTCAACTCCTCAGTGGGTAACTACTGACATGCATAGTAAGAAATATAACAAATAGTACTAATCATGCGTACAGTCTCCTGATATAAAAAGGATACATGCAATTGAAATAAATAGAAGAACAACTGTACAAACCAGGACCTGGTGTATGGATAATAAATCGAGAGGTATCGAAATCCTGTATACATGTCAAACATATGCATCCATCCAATATGCAGCAAATAAATGCAGCAAACACAAGCAATAAATGCATCAATGCGTATGATGCCAATGACATGTCCTGGTCACCCCTACTGCTAGTCAGCCATCTCACACACGATGGTGAGACCGAGTGGGTAGGGCTGTGACAACCGTGCACTCTGCCATCACTGCTCCTGATGAGTGATCGAGTGAACGGGATGTTGTCGGAGTACACCTATCTTCCTACCCAAATCATAAGTGGGGGAGCGCAATGCTCTCATCTCCCTGAGCAAGTCCAGAGGAGGGATCCCCGCCGGCTACCACGTTGCATCACACTACCCATGAGCGGACCAACGGAGCCAAATAGAGAAAAACTGTCTGTCGGCTACCACGCTGCATTACCAGACCAGCGGAGCCTAACAAAGCAGAACTATCTGTCGGCTACCACGCTGAGTTACCGGACCAGCGGAGCCTAACAACAGAACTGCCACACACCCTGCCTGACATACCACTAACCCATGAGTGGTGGTGTGTGCAAATCTATGTAACTGGCGATGTACTCAACAATAATGGAGCTGACTATCGCACAACATGCAATCATGCGAGATGGTGCATGACACTAAGCATGGAAATATCCTGATCCTAACCATCTCTACATCATGTGTACCATAGGATAAATAGATCCAATCAATAGTCTAGGTACACAGATCAGATAAGGTATAAAAACCTAGGTCCTGAACATAATAAGACATGGTTATGTTGCTACCCCTATAAGCATATATATAATCAGGTGGGTACTAACATGAAATGCAAAACAGGTAAGCAAAACAAGCATGTAATAGGTATCCGGTAGTGACAAACCAATATAGATATGAAACATAATCATTACTACTTGTTAAAAAACTACTATGAATATCAAATGACATATCAAAATAGATAAGTCAAGGTACCCGCCTCCAATATAGATCGAGCTAATCAACCTCTATGTCGAAGTGCTCGTCCTGAATCCGAATCCTGTAATAAATCGTGTGGTTTAGCTTAGTTTTATTGTAAACAAAATAGCTAAACCCAAATCCTTGTTTACCAGGAACCCTAATCAACATGATCATTCATCCTACCTAAAATTAACACTTCTTGCTAACATAACTAGCAAACACCTACAAAATATTTCAAATTCTTACGCCTTACCTCAAATCACAGCCAGGGATGCTGCTGGAAACAAGATGGAATCAAAGAATTGCTGCCCAACTAGGGTTGTTGGTTGCTGGAAGGAGTGACTGCCAGATCCAAGAACAACCCTACAACCTAGATCCACCAAAACCCTACACCTGCTGGACCAGATTAGAAGGGAAAAATCAAGAGTTCAACAAAACATTCTAAGTACAACCAACTCACCTTGCTGGTTGCAGTGGCCCTGCACCGGCGATGAAGAACCCCTGCACCGGTGTGATCGAGGCCGAGAGGAGACGATGGGTTGAGACGCCAAGGACAGAGGGAAGAAGCAAGGTCGTGCTCGGCAGTGGCACACAATGAAAGAACTAGGGCTCCGACGACGTCGACAACAAGAAGAATCAAGGAACAAGGCTCGGTCGCCTATGCTAGGGCACTGGCGACGACGGCGTTGGGTCGGACCTGGTGGTTAGCGACAGTGCTAGGAGGCATGACGAGGTCAGTGTGGTTGGCGATCTAGAGCAGAGGGGAGGCGCTCAACACTATGGCTCATGGCGGGAAGGAAGACTAGGGCACGACGGTGGAGAGGCTAGGGCATCAGCGTCTGCTGTGATCGGAGGAAGATGATCGAGAAGAGGAATGGGATGACTTTAAATCGCGAGGGGGAAACCGTCGCTGGTTAGGACAAATCGGCGTGAGAGGAGGCTCGGGCACGCGGGAAGGAGGCTGAGAAAAATAAAAGAAAAAGAAAAGAAAATAAAAAAAGGAAATCAACATTTCCTCGCTAAAACGGGGTAGCCTAAACAGGCTTTCCCGGGCCCAATATTTATCCCCGTAAATTCTTCACACGAGCTCTGAAAAATTTCCGAAAAATTTCTAAAAATTTCAGAAAATTTCCTTATGGTTATTCGCCCTTTTTCGGTATTTTACAAAAACAAATAGCAATAACACATGCTAATAACACATTTGGACTTATGTTGCCAAGGCTACACACTTGGACTTATACCGCCAAGAAATAGACTTACTTTGCCAAGGCTGTACACTTGGAATTATACCGCCAAGAAATGGACTTACGCTGCCAAGGCTATACACTTGGACTTACACTGCCAAGAAATGGATTTATGTTGGTAAGGCTACACACTTGGGCTTACACCGCCAAGAAATATGCAAGGATGCAATGGAACCTATCACAAGGCTCCCCCTACACCTATGCTCCCCATTGAGTTAGGATTTTCTCACCGCAAAGGTATTTAAGGTTTTCCCACTTGAGCCTTACTACTCCCCTCCCCCTTTGCCTAATATCAAAAATCTTCCAACAATATCCTAATTATCAAAACTTGATCATCCAAATTGATCCTAAACTCGTGTATTTATCCTCCAAGGATTTTATATATCTATACGAGTTGTTCAGGTCAAACTCAATGTTGAAAAATAGTTTTCAGAATGTATCAGTCAACTGCCCTCATCGAAACAACCCAACATAGCCATTCTGTGCTCGATGAACAGTGTTACCAGTCGTCTGACACCCTATTTTCAACCCAAATAGGATTTCTGACCCAACTTCAGAAATGCATAAAAAAAATCCATAGATATCTAAAAATCCTCAAATTTTATGGTGAGATTTGTTTTACCCGTATCTACTTAGGAAAATACATTTAAAAATGTATATATCTTGGATCCCTAGATTGACACAAAATCCAAAACTAGCTAAATGGTTCAATTAAACCTTGACCTAAAGTCCTAGTTTTGACTTTCTCTTGATGTATTTACTTATACTAAATCTCAATGCATCCCTAGCATTTGTTTATGTGATATCTATATATCTAAAACTAATGTAATATGACCCCAATGTCATATTTTCATGCATGAAACTCAATTCAATTGTGCCAATTCTCTAGGTTTGAGACTCAAGTTCATTTCCAAACCACTTTAGCACATTCCATGGCTCTTCTAGACTCCTAAGGAATACCCACTTGTGATCCATTGGCCATGGGTCCCAAATTGACTCTTTGAACTCCTCCTAGAGCTCTTAACCTTAAGCATTTTCTTAGATACTTTCTCCATTATGGCTAAACTACAATGGTGCACCTTGGACACCTCATTCTTGCCATAATCATATGCAACCCTAGCATATTTCTTCTCATTGGCCTTGGATGATTCTCTCTTGCCCTTGGTTGCTCCTGTTGGAACCCCAAGGTTGTTTTGGTGTGATCAAGAAGTTAAGTTAGGTCCTGTATGTTTTTAACCTTGTGTCTAAGTGTACAGGAACTTAAGAGCACAAGTAGTCGAGCGGAAGACGCAGCTAGCGAGAAGGACGACACGTGGTGCGCCCGAGAGATGAGGCGCTACCGAAGAGTACACCGACGGATGAGAAGGAAGCATGCGGTGGTTTCAAGGGACGAGAAGCCGAAGTGGAAGACTACTCGAGGAGCAAGAGACGCAGTTAGCGAGAAGGTCGGCACAAGGTGCGACCGAGGGACGAAAACTGTGGATGAGTACGCTGGCAGACGAGAAGGAAGCACGCGACGATTCCGAGGGACGAGAAGCCGGAGCGGAAGCCTACTCGAGAAAACCGGAAGTTGGGTTCGGGTGAGCCCTATTTCGGATGGTAGAGATCACCCAAGTGAGCAGAAGACTCGATTTGAGGAAAACGGAGCCGGAGCAGAAGACCCGGGCGGGAAACAGCCAATGGGGTTGACTTTTCCCTCTGAGGCGCTCGAAACCCTTTCGGGCGCCCGGAACCTTTTCGAGGTGCTCCGACCAAGGCTATAAATACAACCTTAGTCCAGAAGTTTTTCAACAATTCCAAACAATTCATTTCAGACACTTGTGTGCTTCTTTTTAGAGTTAAGCTTCTGTTTTTTTTTTACGTCAACGCTATAAGAGGCTTCTTCACCTAGAGGAGATTTGTTAGTACACTTTTCATCTGCCTTGGATTAACAACCTCCCCGGTTGTAACCAAGTAAATTGTGAGCCTCGTCCTTTCTATTTTATTTACTTACTCTTTATATGCAAGTGTTAGTTTAAGAAGTCGAGAAGGGTTGTGCTTTTTGTTTTTGCAGGCTATTCAACCCCCCTTCTAGCCGACCGTCGTGATCTAACAAGTGGTATCAGAGTCAAGGCACCTCAGGAGGACTAACCGCCGACTGAAGCAATGAGATGACTTGAATGAACATCTACCCACCAACATTCAAGGGGGAGTTTACTTTTTGGAAGCGACGGATGGAGGTTTATTTTAAAACTGATTTTAATTTGTTATTAATAATGACCTATGGTTTTGATATGCCCAAAAGCAAAGAAGGAGAAGAACTTGAGGAGCATCAATGGACTACGAGCAGTGTCACAAATTCATAACAAACAGTAAGGCTGAGTCGTGCCTTTTGAGCGTACTACTTGCCCAAGATCTCGACAGAGTCGGAAAATACAAAAGCACAAAAGAACTTTGGGAAAAGTTCTTGAAGCTCTACGAAGAACCACTTGAAGTCGAATCCAACTCCTTGATGGACACCGAACCACCGTCGGAAGAATCCGAGGTGAAAGAAATTGTCGGGACAACACTCACCGCCGAGTATCTACCAGAAGACGCAATTAGCTCTTCCTCAAAAAGCATCGAGAGCATCAATGAAGGGGGAGCAACGTCGGAAGAAAGCAACCCAATAGGGGGAGAATCAATAGCTGACAAGGTAAGTCAGGTATGGTCTTCACCTCCTGACCAACTGCTTAATTTGATCAATAAATTATCAAAAGACTTTTTTGAATTAGGAAATTTATTACAAAATATTTTTGTAAATCAGAAATTATTTTATCTAAAGGATTTTGCGAATTAAAAACCAAAAAATTATTAAAGAATAGTGGGTTAGAGGAAACTCATGCAACAGCTTGTCGATCAAAGAATTTCGACAAACTAACAATAGAAAATAACATGATAAAGGAAATGATACAATTTTCTGCATGCTCAATATTTTTTGCTTCAAAATTGAAAAATTGTGATTTGGGAAATTATGATAAACTAAAATGAAAATTTAAGTATCATAATATTAGAGAATTTGATCTAAATTAAAAACTTAGACTTAGCATTTCCAGTGAGAAAATTGAACAGTCAGTTTCTTTATGAGGCTTTGTCTAAGAAAGTGGTTGTTGCTCCAATAACCAAGAAGGCTTAGTGTCATGCAACGACCTGGAAGCTAAAATATTAAAATAAAATATTTAATTAACTTTTTGATAAAAGCATTAAGGTGGAAACTTAATAATGCTTTAAAAAGTTTTTTAAACATTTTTTTAAAAAAATTTCAAAATTTTTTACCTAGAACTTTTTTTTGCATAAAACTTTTACATAAAAGTTAAAAGTTTTTTCCTGAAATTTCTGCTTAAAATCTTTTCTTAGAAAATTTTTAAATTCATAATTTTTTAAATTCTCTAACTTAGAACTTATTTAACTTAGAACTTATTTAACTTAGAACTTATTCAACTTAGAATTTTTTTAAGAAAGTTAGAAATTTTTTTAACCTTAGACTTTTTCGGAACCACATTTTTTTATGATCAAAGGGGGAGAAGGAAAAGTATAAGTTTAGGGGGAGGTAGACCAAAATTTAACTTTTCTATCTTTTTGCACTTTATTGCAAAAATAGTTAGTTTATTTTTTTTATATCTATTTACCCTAGCTTAACTTGGGTTGCTCACATCAAAAAAGGGGAGATTATTGGAACCCCAAGGTTATTTTGGTGTGATGAATAAGTTAAGTTAGGTCCTATGTATTTTTAACCTTGTGTCTAAGTCTGCAGGAGTTTATGAGCACAGGTAGTCGAGCGAAAGACGCAGCTAGAGAGAAGGACGGCACGTGGTGCGTCCGAGGGACGAGGTGCTGCGGAAGAGTACACCGGCGGACGAGAAGGAAGCATGCGGTGGTTCCGAGGAATGAGAAGCCGAAGTGGAAGACTGCTCAAGGAGCAAGAGACGCAGCTAGCGAGAAGGTCGGCACAAGGTGTGACCGAGGGACGAAGACTGCGGATGAGTACGCTGGCGGATGAGAAGGAAGCATATGGTGATTCCGAGGGATGAGAAGCCGGAGCGGAAGCCTGCTCGAGAAGACCAAAAGTTGGGTTCAGGTGAGCCCTATTCCGGATGGCAGAGATCACCCAAGTGAGCAGAAGACTCGGTCTGAGGCAAACGGAGCCGGAGTAGAAGACCTAGGCGGGGAAAAGTCAATGGGTTTGACTTTTCCCTCCAGGGCGCCCGGAACCCTCCGGGGCACCCAAAACCCTTCCGAGTGCTCGGAGTTGACTTTTTTGCTAGAACACGTCAACCACGATCTGAACATTGGGGGATAAAGTTTTATCCCCCCAGGGCGCCGAGAATCCCTTCGGGGCGCCTCGACCAAGGCTATAAATACAGCCTTGGTCCTGAAGCTTTCAACAATTCCAAGCAATTCATTTCAAACACTTGTGTGCTTCTTTTTAGAGTTAAGCTTCTATTTTTTGTACGTCAACGCTGTAAGAGACTTCTCCGCCTAGAGGAGATTTGTTAGTACGTTTTTCATCTATCTTGGATTAACAACCTCCCCAGTTATAACCAAGTAAATTGTGAGCCTCGTCCTTTCTGTTT
The DNA here is from genome assembly GCF_018446385.1 of Zingiber officinale. Classification (NCBI taxonomy): domain Eukaryota; kingdom Viridiplantae; phylum Streptophyta; class Magnoliopsida; order Zingiberales; family Zingiberaceae; genus Zingiber; species Zingiber officinale. Next base: position 119,113,739 of record NC_056000.1, on the reverse strand, counting down.
TATTTACTTACTCTTTATATGCAAGTGTTAGTTTAAGAAGTCGAGAAGGGTTGTGTTTTTTTTTTGCAGGCTATTCAACCCCCCTTCTAGCCGGCCGCTGCGATCCAATAGCCCTCCCTTGCCATTATCATATGTCACCCTAGCATATAATCTCTTTTTGGCCTTGGACGGTCTAGATCGGTATTCCAAACTTGATCTATCATTGTTGGATCTTTGGCTACCCAACACCATACCTATCCCCCTAGATCCAACATTGAATCTTTCTAGGGTCTTTTCCAAATTATCAAGCTTTGCCTTCAATGCTTGATTTTCCTTTTCTAGACTCCTAATTCTGGAATTGACTTGTCTATTTTGGACAATCCTAGACCTACCCATTTTTCTAGGCATATGTCTTCCCTTCTTGTGATTAATGCCTTAGTTCTCCATTACCTTCTTCTCCTTAGGTAATGAGAATCTAACATGTCTATGTTTATCATGTATAGGTACCTTAGGGTTATGATCTACATTGACCCTCTTCTATCATGATATTTAAAACCAAAATTATGTATGGGTAAATAATGAAAATTATTTCTAGCATGCATGGAAAAATGAAAATTTGAATTACAATCTAAATTAAGGTATACCTCCCTTACCCTTGAAGCTCCCCTCTTGACTTGAGCTCTTCTTCTTTTCCAATTTCTTCAAATGCTTCAACTTCTTGAGCTCTCCCTTCCTTGGGCATTTGATGTGGTAGTGACCTATTTTACCATACATGAAGCATCTAATGTGCTTCTTCTCCTTATTTTTCCTACAACTCAAATTAGATTTTAAAGAAATTGAATTAAGTTTAGGAGTTACCTTCTTCTTACCCATAGGGTATCTACTCTTGTAGTGCTCCTTCTCATTGCACCCAAAGCAAATGACATGGTCCTTTAACTTCACTTCATGGAGATGCTTGCAAGGTTGACTTTCAAGACATCCTCTTCACTTATCTTGGATTCTTCTTCAACCTTTGATGATCTTCCCTCATCTACATTTGCAGATAGCATTTTTTCATCCTTCTCCTCGTTGGATGATACCTCATCTTTCTTCTCCTTAGAAGTTGAACACACGTCATCTTCCGGTTGCTTCTCCTCCACTTGAGCCACTTCATCCCTTTCTTTGAATTTTTCTTCTTCTTGTGTAGGCATAAGTTCTTCATTTAGAACCTTCTTCACTTTTCTCCACAAATCATGGGTATTCTTGTATTCACCTACAATACTTATCATGTTAGAAGGCAACATATCTATTAAGATTGATATTACCTTATCATTTGCCTTTGATCATGAGGCTTGCTCTTCCGTCTAATAGCGTGGTCAGAGTTTCTTCCCTTTATTGTCTCTAGGGACTTTAAATTGTTTCTCGACAACTATCATGGTGTCCCAATCAGTCTCGAAGAAATTCTTCATTTTTACCATCCAAAAGGTGATATCCCATAAGGTTCCTCCTTCATACTTTGGAGGATCCATCAAGCCAGTCATTCTTAGCTTCCTTGGCGGTTAGTCCGATGGAGAGCGTCCTTACTCTGATACCACTTGTTAGAGATTGGATGATCAGCTAGAAGGGAGGTTGGATAGATAGTGCCCCTAATTCAGTTTACTACAATGTTAGCGTAGCGGAATACAAACAAAAACAAATAAAAAGCTAATGTCACGCCCCAAGAGGAGTCCTTATCGAAAAATTTCGACAGCATCTCCCCTCTATGGGTGACAATCTGAGGCATACATACATACAAAATACATCAACCACATACGGCTGGAATATATTTACACAACCACGCAGTTATATAATCAGCCCACTCGGCTGGAACAGAAATAAACATAACCACGCAGTTATATAATCAGCCCACTCGGCTGTACTAAAATTAACACAGCGGAAATCACAAATAACGATCACAAAACATAAAGCAACTAACTACGAGCCGATTCGGCTTGACACAATAATATCAAACCAAATACAAGAGAACTCAAATACATAAACAAGTACAAAACCCAAAATACAAATAGCGTAAGAAATACCAAAATCGTAAGGGCGTCCTCGAATGTGATGTGGGACTGGCGGACAGGCTCTCCAGGCGACTCCATAAATCGTTTACCTGCTACCTGGCGAAATTACCAATATACGGGGTGGTGAGTATAAAGACTCAGTGGGTAATAGACAGATAGTGCATGAGTATAGTAAATCAAACTAGAGATGCAAAGGTATACAGTCTCGTATGGAAATAGCAGATACTACAGTGATATTATAATAAGTGTCCATACCTGAAACCATATCCTAGGCTAGTAGTAAAAGGTAAAGTGTAGCAAAGTCCTGATATAGTACTGCTCATAACTACATGGTATCGTGTGAGGTATATACATGTCAACAGTAAGTAAATCAGTATCTAAACACATATCACAGGTATAAATCTCAACCTATGTAAGCATAACAACATAAATAAATAGCAACAACATAAGCTAGTAAGAAGATAGATACAACAACAAGATAAGTAAGCAACCGGATATAATAACAACAACAGATGACGGATGGTCACCTCGCCCACCTCTCTGCACCACGACTGAGAGGCCGGATCGATGACAACTGTACCACCCAAAGGCCGCCACTACTCTCGGTGGCCGGATGGGCAGTGCGTAGTAGATGAATAGCTACGCTACGAAGGGGTCCCCGCGCGACTCGGTATCACTACCCACGTGGTGTGCGGTGGGGTCACGACAGACGCGACACGCTACCACTACCCACGAGTGGCCGAGCGACCCGGCCAACAACCGCCTCAACCACAAGGAGGCAGGATCGTCGGCGATCGTGCGATGACGTGATCACGAACAATCTGCATCATATATATATAAATGGTATGCTCGTGAAACCAAGACGCTTAGTAAGGTGTAAATAAACAAGAACTAAAGCGTGTAAACATGGTATCGGTGTCTATATATCCAATACCTAATATCTAATGTCCGGCATCCGGTATCCGGTATCGATACCTAGTAATATAGTATCTAATATCATCGATAGCAACGAGAGACTGTATAGATACAGAAACGAGTAGCTCAAAGATTGAGTGGAAGTATCAAACGCAGGAAAAATAAGAGTGGAGTCAAGATAGATACAGCAACTATCTGAACATAAAGCTCATGCACTAGGATCAAAATACTAAAGAGATAAAGCAAGAAGTACCCGCCTTTATACGTAGATCGTGTCAATATAACTCCTAGATCAAGACGCTCGTCTCGTATCAAAGTCCTGCAAATAACATGATATACAATTTAGCTATTTTTATAAACAACAACTAGCTAAATCCAACCCAACTTAATTAGGGAAAACCCTAATCGATCCATCATTAATTAATCCCAATTAATGATTAACTTGAATTAATCTCCTTAATCAATAATCCTCAATCAACATAAACATTTCCTTTCGTTGATTAACTTACGATTAGCAATATGATCATCTCTAATAAATCCAGGGATTACACCTAATCCAACATAAATCAACTGTACCCAATTCATCACAACAAGAATTTACTAAGCTTAACCCATACACCAACACAACTACAATACATTAAGCCTTCCATAATCACATTAGCTTAAGTTAAACATGAATCCATCATAACTTACCTAAATCCATAACTAACCAAGCAACTGCAGGTTACAACATCTCTAACATAATCTGATACCAATCCATATCCTCCAAATCCTTATAGAAATACAACCAAAACTCCACACATAGCTTACTTTGAATCAATATCCCCAATACCGATCTAAAATCTTCACATTCCACATGCCCAATTGAATTCATAATCCCAACAGAATAATCTAACATAAAAAATCAAAGAAGGCAACCTTGAAATGAACCAAACCAACAAAGGAGCAATGATCTGATGCATTTACCTCATTAGTGATCTGATGGAACTGCTCCCTGTCAATCCGAAAATCAATTGGGCAGTAGAAGCAAGATCCAGCTCACGGCCAAAACAAAGGTAAATCGCTGATGAGTATGTGACCGTGAATCTACTGTTGGAGCTCATCCTGACAAGAATACGCAAGAGGAACCAGTCCCAGTGAGGAAGAAAATCTACTCAAGACAACCACTCACCGGCAGTGCAGGTGGCGACGACTAGGCACCATCTCGAAGGGAACCCCAGGAATAGGTGGTCTACTATGGGGTCGACGGTGCCTGACTAGGGACGGTGGCCGGCGTGTGTCAACAACGGTGCTAGGTGATGGCTGAGGCACTGGATGAGGCGGAGGGGTGGCAGCTGAGAAGGATCGGGAGGTCCCCGGTTTGAGGTTAGAGCTTGGCTCTGCTCTCGACGATTACTAGGTGTCTGCGTCCAAGAGTAGGCAGACGGCGACTAGTTATGGAGAAGCCAGAGGGTTATCGTCCCTACCATCGGGGTGGAGCTTCGGGATTTCCCGGTGGTGCCAACACCTGCTCGACAAGGATCGGGTGGTAGCGGTGATGGATCCAGCGAGCAGCGGCGGCGGCAAGAGAAGAAAAAGAGGCGGCCGGTTATGTGCGGCTCGGGAGGGAAGGAGACTCGGTGCTGGTGGCTCGGCGGCTGTGGCTCGTCGGAAGAGAGGACCGGCACTGGCTTGGTCGGGCGACGGCGCACAGAGGAGGACGAAGGTGTGCGGCGGATGAAGAGGGGAAGGGGGTGTCGGCATGAGAGGGAGGGGAAGAAGATTAGGTTTTGATATAAACATACTTAGGTTTAATTAATTAAGACCTAAGTATATACCTCAATCAACTCCCATATTTATGCATTCTAAAGAGGCTTTCTCGTTGCCCAATAATTGATCCCCTTAAAGTATGTCATACGGGCTCTAATTAAATCTCAGAAAATTTCTAAAAATTCTTAAAAATTCTAATAAGATTATTTTTCCAATAACCTTATTATTTAATTATTATTTGGGCATCGTATTTTACATTCTCCCCCACTAATAAAAAATTTGATCCCCAAATTTACTGCTCAACTCAGGGATCCATATCTAAGTGTAACAATCCAACAACATACTCATATACAGCTCCATCCAAATATCCTTAACAAATCTCTAACTGCAAGGGATGACTCTGTGGGTTATGAGCTCACTCTGCTTCCGCTACGCCCACACTTCTATCTAGTCAACTGTGAGTAAACCAACTGCCTCCAAAATCCATAACTCATACTATCAGCAACCCTCTACCGTCCGTATAATGTGCTCCGACTGTCCATCTGCCAGAGGGTGAAAACCTCCACTTCAACAAAGCTCCACACTCACAATGCTACAAACTCTGCGAGATACGTGAGGTGAATCATGGATCTCAATCCAATATAACACTCAGAGATATACCATGAGGTCCGATATTCTCTCTAAAATAAAACCCTGCTACTCGATCCAAAGAATCCGTTCTACAGATCGATAGAAAGGAAAACAAATCTAGTCAACCAATCAATGATTTCCCAACACATCCTATCCTCTTTGTGTCTTGGTAATCCCACAATAAAGTCCATCATAACATGAGCTCAACTCCATTCCAGTATCCGAATCTACTGAAATAATCTTACTAACCTCCGATGTTCAACCTCCACTTGCTGACATACTAGACACCAAGCTACAAAATCCGCGATGTCTTTTTCATGTCATTCAACCAATAGAAACGCTCTAAGTCCCTATACATCGGGTGTCACCCGAATGTATCACAAATCCATATCGAGGTGTTTTCCTACAAAAACTCCTCCTGGATAAGAAGTGACTCAGGATCACACCTAACCTCCCACAGATATAAAGTATCTCGTAAGTGTTAAGCAACTAGCTCCACACTTTTCCACGTCAGTGAGGGTCATCTATCCAAATGTACCCTCAAGGTCATCCTACCAGGTACATACAGTCTATGGTTAAAGTCTCCATAGAATAGGATACATCGATTCTCTACAGACTAGTCAAGCCAGCAATGGTATGCAGCTAACTCAGTCAATTCTCCGTCTATACAATTCATGAACTCAAATGTGCCTTTTAGGTTATCTAACCGAATACAACCAACCCAAAGGTCAGAATCTTCATGAAATAGAGTAAGTCGGTCTCCTACTAACTGAACTACTGACCGAACTAAGAACATAAGAATGGATCAGTCCTCTACTGACCAAGTCAACAACGGTAAATCGAACCTCTATAGGCTAAATCAACTAGGATAAGTCGATCCTCTACTAACCAAACCAACAGAGTAAATCAACCCTACTAAGCAAGTCAACAAGGGTACATCGGTCCTCTACTAACCGAAGCAACAAGAGTAAACTGGTCCTCTACAACCCGAACCAACTAGGATAAATCAATCCTCTACTAAGCGCAACAAGAGTAAATTGGTCCTCTACTAACCGAGGCAATACGAGTAAATTGGTTCTCCACGAACCGAAGCAATACGAGTAAATTGGTTCTCCACGAACCGAGGCAATATGATATCTAGTAGATATTGGTTCTCCACGAACCGAAGCAATATGATATTTAGAAGATATTGGTTCTCCACGAACCGAAGCAATATGATATTTAGCAGATACTAACTACTACTAAACTAGTGATAACAGAAATTAATAACACTAGTGGTATGGTAAAAGAAGTCCTATGAGACTGTATTCCTTGATCTCTAGTAGGGTCAACCGTGATCAATGATTGACCCAACACATTTGATGTATGCTACAAACAACTAGACAGGTACTAACAAAATCATACTAATACATAACATAACTAACATAACAACTATGCATGCACTAACAGAAATGTAAGATAACAATATGCAAACATACCTCCTATAGCTTTGAGAATCCTGTCGCTGCCTGGTCCCAATACCCGAAAAGTTACATCGAGAAAACCAAATCACGAAAAACCAAACGAAAATAGGCCTCGTAAAACCTGAGGCTCTGATACCAATAAATTGTCACGCCCAAAGAGGAGTCCTTACCGAAAAATTTTGACAGTATCTCCCCTGTATGGGTGACAATCTGAGGCATACATACATACAAAATACATCAGCCACATACGGCTGGAATATATTTACACAACCACGCAGTTATATAATCAGCCCACTCGGCTGGAATATAAATATATATAATCAGCCCACTCGGCTGTACTAAAATCAACACAGCGGAAATCACAAATAACGATCATAAAACATAAAGCAACTAACTGCGAGCCGGCTCGGGTTGACACAATAATATCAAACCAAATACAAGAGAACTCAAATACATAAACAAGTACAAAACCCAAAATACAAATAGCGTAAGAAATACCAAAATCGTAAGGTCGTCCTCGAATGTGACGTGGGACTGGCGGACAGGCTCTCCAGGCGACTCCATAAATCCTTTACCTGCTACCTGGCGAAATTACCAATATACGGGGCGGTGAGTATAAAGACTCAGCGGGTAATAGACAGATAGTGCATGAGTATAGTAAATCAAACTAGAGATGCAAAGGTATACAGTCTCGTATGAAAATAGCAGATACTACAGTGATATTATAATAAGTGTCCATACCTGAAACCATATCCTAGGCTAGTAGTAAAAGGTAAGTGTAGCAAAGTCCTACTACAGTACTGTTCATAACTACATGGTATCGTGTGAGGTATATACATGTCAACAGTAAGTAAATCAGTGTCTAAACACATATCACAGGTATAAATCTCAACCTATGTAAGCATAACAACATAAATAAACAGCAACAGCATAAGCTAGTAACAACAACATAGATAAGCAACAACAGCATGAGTAAGCAACCAGCAGATATAATAACAACAGCGTATGTACGGATGGTCACCCCGCCCACCTCTCTGCACCATGACCCCTGTATGGTCGAGAGGCCGGATCGATGACAACTGTACCACTCAAAGGCCGCCACTACTCTCGAGTGACCGGATGGACAGGTGCATAGTAGCTGAATAGCTACGTCTGTGACGGGGGTCCCTGCTGCCCGCGACTCCAGCTATCACTACCCATGAGTGTGTGAGTGGGGGCACGACAGGACATGCGACACGCTCCAGCTACCACTACCCATGAGTGGCCGAGCGTGCGACCCTGGCCAACAACCGCCTCAATCACAAGGGAGACACACTATAAAAAAATTGGACATTAGGACCGCAATATTAGCAGCGGTTGATAAAGCGGTTGTAAAAGCAGACCCAATAGAACTGGTCAAGTTTAACCGCTCTTAAAACCACTTCGGTTGAGTTTTTTTGAAGCAGTTGGGAAACCATTGCTATTGGACACATATAGAACCGGTTATTAGAACTGTTCCTATAAGTGTCTTTTAGAAGTGGTTTAGAACCGCTTCTAAAGGTTACAAACGACCGCTTCTAAACGGTACATACGAGATTAATAAAAAAAACATTCTCGCATCTCATATTATTTTCACAATTCCAGCAAACCTTTCTATTTCGGCGACCCTCTTTGTTCCAGCGAGATTCTCTTTTCTATCGACCATCTATGTTCCAGCGATCCTCTCTATTTTAGCGACACATCAGATTAATTGCACCATAGTATCATCCTTCAACATCCACATCATAAATCGTCTTTGATATTGTTTCTCGAGGTAATTTCTTGCTTTAGTTTTCATATGGTGACAATATTTTTATATGTTAATGGTGATAAAAATTATAATCGATTATGTTTTCATTTGTGTTGGCCGGTAGATTTGTAAATTTTTTCAATGAATCGCTTAATTTAATTTGTCTTTTTCTGCAAGTTATCCATATTATTTTTCAAGTTTATTATTGTAGTTTTCTTACAACATGTCTATGATGCTAAGCTTCATTTTTATATTTAGGAATTGTATTTATATATATGTTTATTGAATTCTTTGAAATTTTATCTATGAAGTTTCTTTAATTTTGATAAATCTTGCTTCAATGTGTTAACTTTTATAAATTATTGGACAACATCAAATTATGCAGAAGCAATGGATGACTGCGCCACATGACAGTCTTGAGTATCGTGTGGGAATCCTATATTTTTTACGTTATGCATTTGGTGATGCGGCTCCAGATGTCACGAGACCATGTCCTTGTTGCAAATGCATAAACTCATTGAGTCATGATCGTGAGACAATACATGAACATCTGATGATAAATGGTATCTTACAAGATTATCGCATCTGGAATTTTCATGGAGAAAAACTAATTGTACAAGATCATGATAACAAAGAACTTCATGATTCGATGCAACAAGTTTCTGAAGTAACTAGCCATGAATCAATGATACAAGAAATGTTACATGATGCATTTGGAATGCATGAAGGATCTACAAGTAATGAAAATTTCATTGGAGCATCAACGAGTCATACACCAATGAATTCTAATGTGAAAGATTTCTATCAACTAATAGAGGAAGGGAAACAACATCTATATACTGGATGCACAGAGTTTTCTAAACTGTCATTCCTTGTTGAGTTATTTCAATTGAAAGTGAATGGAAAATGGAGTGATAAGTCATTTACAGCATTGTTGGACTTCCTTCGTCGAGTACTTCCATACTTCCTTTGTCGAGTACTTCCATCTGAAGCTCAAGTGCCTAAGTCATTTTATGAAGCAAAGAAATTAATTTCTAGTTTAGGACTTCATTATGAAAAAATACACGCTTGTCCAAATGATTGCATGATTTATTGGGGGGAAAGTGAGAATGAACAGGTTTGCAAAGTGTGTAACCTTTCAAGATGGAAATATTTACAGAAATCATCAAGAAGATCATATAAAGGTGGAAAAAAAACGTCTCGAGGTTAAAATTCCAGCCAAAGTCTTTTGGTATTTTCTGTTAAAACCAAGATTGCAACGGTTATTCATGTCATCCAAGACGTCTGAAAATATGCAGTGGCATTTCAAAAAACGTGTTTCGGATGGAAATCTAAGGCATCCAGCTGATTCTCGCACATGGAAGGAATTTGATGATCGTCATTATGAATTTGCATCTGATCCTAGAAACGTACGCTTGGGACTCGCTGCTGATGGGTTTAATCCATTTAAAAATCAAAGCACTTCACATAGTACTTGGCCTATTGTCCTACTGCCCTACAATTTGCCACCTTGGGAATGCATGAAGCCTTATTCTATTATTTTATCCACCCTTATTCCAGGTCCAAAAGCACCTGGAAATGATATTGATATATATTTGCACCCCTTATTGACTGAATTGAAAGATTTATGGGAAAATGGGATTGCCACATTTGATGCTTGTGACAAAAAAATGTTTCAACTGTGGGCTGCATTACTTTGGACAGTCAGTGATTTTCCTGGTTTAGGTTGTTTGTCTGGATGGAATACATATGCCAAGAATGCATGTCCAACTTGTGCTGATAATACAGATGCAGTGTACCTAAAACATGGCAAAAAGTGGTCATTCAGAGGGCATCGTCGTTTTCTACCACCAGATTCAGAACTGTGAACAATGTCAAGTTATGGAAAACCAAAGCAACGTGAGTTGGATTTGGCGCCATTGTCGGGATCTGACGTTCTACGAATGACCTTAAATAAGAATGTGATTTTTGGTAAGAGTAATGCATCACAACCAAATGTGAGAATAAAAACAGGATCAATTGAACAAATGTGGAGAAAACAAAGCATATTTTTTAGCCTTCCATACTGGGAATTTAATTTGATCCGACATAATTTGGACCCTATGCATATTAAAAAAAATGTTTGCGACAACATTGTTGGAACACTTTTAGATGATTCCAACAAGAGCAAAGATAATTATGCAGCACGTAGAGATTTAAAGAATTTGGGTATTATGAAACAATTATGGCCCCAGGCACAATCAGATGGTAGAGAGTATTTGCCACCTGCATGTTACTCTATGTCTAAAGATGAAAAAAAGATATTTTGTTCTGTATTGAAAGATATTCGTGTTCCTGATTGTATGTCATCTGATATCTCAAAGTGTGTGGATGTTGGACGTTGTAGGATTATGGGCTTGAAAAGCCATGATTGTCATATTATGATGGAACAATTCCTTCCAATTGCTCTTCGTCGCGTGTTGTCAAAAAAGATAACTGCTCCACTTATTATTTTGTGTGAATATTTTAGAACAGTGTGTGCGAAGACCCTACAAGAAGAAGAATTACAGAAGGCTGAAGAAGGAGTTATTTTGGTTTTATGTCAATTAGAGAGAATATTTCCACCATCTTTTTTCACAATAATGGTTCATTTGGTGGTACATTTAGCGTATGAAGCAAGAATTGCTGGGCCTGTACATTATCGGTGGATGTACCCAATAGAAAGATATCTGGGGAAACTTAAAAATTTTGTTAGAAATAAAGCACGACCAGAGGCTAACATTGTAGAGGCATATTTAGCAGATGAATGTGTTGTGTTTTGTTCTCGTTATATAGATGGTAACAGCTCATTAAACAATCCCGGAACACGACATAAAGAGACACCAAATGATGAGTTTCCCACACTACCGATGTTTCCACATGTAGGGCGACCAACAAAAGGGCTTCAAGTGGTTACCTTGGATAACAAAACTCTAACTCAAGCTCATAGATATATTCTCTCTAATTGTACAGTGTTGCAACCATATCGTGAGTAAGTATTACTATTTTTTTAAATTTTTTGCATAATTTTTATTGTTTTATGATCAATCATTTTTTCTAATTATATATTAATGTTGATATTGAACAGTGAAATTAAAAATGAACTGAAGAGAAGACATAGATATGGCCAACGCCCAAGTAATTCTCAGTTGGATGACATGGTTAGAATGCAATTTCCAGAATGGTTTGCAAGACGAGTAAGTAATATATGTGATTTATTTTATATTACAATTTTTTAATAAATAGACTTGCTAATTTTTTTTACTGTAAAAAATATATGTGTACCTTACAGGTTGATCGAGTAAATGAACGAATCGATGACTTAGATCTTAGGGTGCTTTCACGTGGTCCAAATCCAGTAGCATTTAGTTATCATGGGTTCAACATAAATGGGTTTGCATTTCGCACGGTGGAATCTGAAAAAAATAAAAAGGTGCAGAATAGTGGAGTTATGGTACAGGCGATGCATGATAATGATGATCATGAGTCAATCTATTATGGTCGACTAACTGATATCATCTCACTTGATTATGGTGGTCGTGGACGAATTGTTCTTTTTCGATGTGATTGGGTTAACACTGCTACAGGTTTCAAAATTGATCCATTTGGATTTTCAATGCTAAATTTTTCACGCTTGATACATACAGGAGAACGTGAGGAACATGAACCTTTTATTTTGGCTACGCAAGCTCAAATGGTTTATTATGTTCGTGATCCAAAGGAGGAGGATTGGTACTGTGCCATTCGTCACACACCAAGAGATACATACAACATGGGCAATGAAGATGATATGGATATGATGCATTTTATTCATAATAATTTTTCTAATACGGAATCGATATTGGGTGATGTAAATAGAGTAGATGTTGAATTAATTAGAACTGATGTAGAGGGCTCAATAGTTGATGTTCTTCCATTTGTGAACAATGAAACTGATGATGAAAGCTTTAGCTGATTTTTGTATTGTCGTTCATTATGTTGAAACTATCTTTAGAATTCTAAAGCTCTATCAACAGGAATTGTTACTTAAAAAAAGAACAAGAATCTTCACTTCATGTGTTAGCTCTCTTAGGTTGTGTGCCATGTGCTAGTTACAAGTAATTGATCATAAACAAATCTAAATAAATTTAAGTTTGGATCATGTAGTGTCGAGTTTAAGAGAAAACTTCAGTTTAAGATCAGAAATCAGAATGTAGGATTCAGAGTGCAGTTTTATTTCTGGAACTCAAGCTTGATTTATGAGCTTCAGCTTCAAAATTGATAATTCAAGGAAATCTCAGTTTAAGTCAAAATTGATAATTCAAGGAAATCTCAATTTATGATCTCAGTTTATTTCAGCAACATCCTTGATCACATAATTCATCAACAGATTCTATGATTCTTTTTCCCAATCTGGCACCATATGAATCAACCACACTTGTTCCAAATAAATCTGACAAATTTATAATTCAAGACCCCATTCAGAATTTCCAGATTTGATAATCCAGTTCAAAATTCAGATTCAGACTCAAGCCTGAAAAATTCCTGCATATCTGAACTTAAGAAACAAATTTAGCAACAGAATCAAGTAAAACAGTTTGAGAAATTTAGTTTCAGTTCTAATTTCTGGATGCCAGATTCCAGCTCCATACTTTTGCCCTTTAATGAAGATAATCTTCTGTAATCCAATCTGTTTCATGCTCCTGTTCCTTAGGAATATCAACTTACTGATTCTTAGGCTTATCAACTTTTGACTTCAGAAATTTAATTCTGTTCTTGGCAAGTAAATTTCTGCATCTAACTTGCTAAGTTAAGCTGCCACAGGTTTCAGAAATTACATCCACTGAAATTTCATGCTTTAAACCATGAAAATCTCAACATCTCTATACAACACCAATTAGTTAACAGCATTTTGGTACTGTTAAGATCAGACAGTTTCAGATTTTTTTTCCCTTTTGAAAAATTCAGAGCTATGCATAAATCCAGCTATTAAAGTTAATTCTAGACTGAACTATGATCTGTGCAGTTGACTCACTTGCAGTTTGTTTACCAGTTGCTTATCCTTGCCTAGCTTGCCTGGTAGATGCAATTGCCATGAGATCTTGCTGTTGTAGTGCTTCCCTTCATCTTCAGCTATTAAAGTTACAGTTTGTTTAGCATTTTGCTGTTGTAGTGATTGGTAGATGGAATTGCTTGGTAGCTTATTCTGCAATGATCCTTCCTTCCTTTGCCAATTAGTGACTAATAGCTTCACTTAGTTCTTCAATGATCAGAACTTGCAACAAGTACTAAAATGCAAGTATTTAATTTTTAAAAAATTCAGAACTCTGCATAAATCCAGATATTAAAGTTACAGATTCTGGACTGAACTATGATCTGTGTAGTTGGCTCACTTGAAGTTTGTTTAGTTGCTTATGCTTGCCTAGCTTGCTTGGTAGATGCAATTTCCATGAGATCTTACTGTTGTAGTGCTTCCCTCCATCTTCGGCTATTAAAGTTACAGTTTGTTTAGCATTTTGCTGTTGTAGTGATTGGTAGATGGAATTGCTTGGTAGCTTATTCTACAATCATCCTTCCTTCCTTTGCCAATTAGTGACTAAGAGCTTCACTTAGTTCTTCAATGATCAGAACTCGCAACAAGTACTAAAATGCAAGTACTTAATTTTTGAAAAATTCAGAACTCTGCATAAATCCAGCTATTAAAGTTACAGATTCTGGACTGAATTATGATTTGTGCAGTTGGTTCACTTGCAGTTTGCTTAGCAGTTGCTTATGCTTGCCAAGCTTGCTTGGTAGATGCAATTGCCGTGAGATCTTGCTGTTGTAGTGATTCCCTTCATCTTTAGCTATTAAAGTTACAGTTTGTTTAGCATTTTGCTGTTGTAGTGATTGGTAGATGGAATTGCTTGGTAGCTTATTCTGCAATGATCCTTCCTTCCTTTGCCAATTAGTGACTAACAACTTCACTTAGTTCTTCAATGATCAGAACTCGCAACAAGTACTAAAATTCAAGTACTTAATTTTCTTTATACTTAATTTAATGCAAGTACTAAAAATGGGCAATTGCAAGTACGTAATTTTTATAATTTTTCTTTTTACGTTTTTAATTTTTTTAAATTAATTTAAGTTTTTTTAAAGTTGTTTAAATTTTTACGTTTTTACCACTTTAATTTTTAAATAAAATTTCACATATTTTATCTTTTTATTTAGTTTTTATAATTTAAAATGTAATTTTTGTTATAAAAAATTTTAGGGGTATTTTGGCAAAAAAATTTTTTTGTTAACCCCAGAATCAAGGAAAATCTTACTTTTTTCGAGGTTTTTCAAATTCGGGTTGCATGCCCCTTTCGCTGATGCGTCGGATATGGATCATTACTTGGGAATTACCAATTACCTAAATCAAACAGAGTTTTCGTTAATAACTTTAGATAGATAACTAAGGTTATCAAGGATAACCTCCAACCAAACGCAGCCTTATGATTACAAGGTATTTAATTGTGGTTCTCTTATAAAATGTCGCTTAATTTACATTAATTTTTTTTTGTTTACAATATAAGCAGGGCACAAGGTTAAATCTTAGTTACATGTCTTATTAATTTAGATTGTCGTTAGTTATTGAAAATGTGTTGCATTGTATCAAATCTAACCTCGTTACAATTCATATTAAAATCATAGGAAACAAGTCTGGAATATTTTTTTAATTACATGTGATAGTGTCCTTAATTTTTTAATTCCCTATTTTTTTATTGTTACTATTATTCTTTTTGTTTAATGTAATTAAAAATGATAATTATAATTTCCATTTTCATGATAATTCATATTTTTATCAATTTATTTGTTATTAGACATTATTGATGTTATTATTACATTATTATTTAAAAAGAAAAAAATAGTGTCAAGAAGATTGTGTTGTCATACCGCATCAAGTTTTAACCTAAAATCTATTAACCATTTTAATTGTTATTATTTTTGTTTAATTTTATTTAAAATAATAATTAAATAAAATATTAATTTTAATAAAATAAAAAAAAAGACTTTACACTAATTTCCCTCTATCACGCCCCAGAGGAGTCCCTGTCCGAAGAAATTTCGACAGCATCTCCCCTGTACGGCAGACAATCTGAAACTTCTACATAACACATATACCTCAGCCACAGGCGGCTGGAATTATAACAATAAATAAAAATAATCACCACGCAGTTTATATAGATATTCAGCCTCTGTAGTCACAACCACGCAGTTAATAATAGTAATCACAAACAATAGTACTCTGACTCGAAATCCACCCTACTCAACTACACTCGTAAAGCTCAAATCCGATGAACTCACCTCTTCTGTCGTCTAGGCAGGCATGTAGTAGAATAAATCCAAATCCAAATCCATCGACATAATAAAATCCATGCAATGTCCATAAGTATCCAAATAACCAAGACCACACATAATCAAACAAAAAAAACAAAACTAAATGATAGATAAATCATCGAGGTCTGCAGGGATCTAGCACTACGTGCAGTGAGGACTAGCGATTGGAACTCCCTCCTGACAGCATCAACCTGAAAATAACAACAATGGAGGCGGGGTGAGTCCAACACTCAGCAGGTACAATTGATATGCAAAGTAAAGAAATAACACCTAGCACTAATCATGCGTACAGTCTCCTGATAAAAATAAAGATAAATGCAAACCGAAGTAGACAAGAGAGAATCTGTACTAACCAGGACCCGCTATAAGGACAAAGAGTCCGAAAGGTATAGAAGACCTGTATGCATGTCAAACATAGGTATCCAAACAATATGCAGCATATAAATGCAAAAAACACAATCACAAACAATAAATGCATCATGCATATGGTGCCAATGTCATGGTCACCCCTGACGCCAGTCAGCCAACTCATAACAAAAGTGGGACCGAGTGGGTAGAGCTGTGACAACCGCGCACTCTGCATCACTACTCCTGATGAGTGACCGAGTGGACGGGATGCTGTCGGAGTACACACGTACTCCTACCCCAAATCATAAATGGGGGAGCGCAATGCTCTCATCTCCCGGTACGCTATGACGGGGAGGGATCATTAACGTGCTACACGCTGTGTCACACTACCCATGAGCGAACCAATGGAGCACCGGAAGAGCAAAACGGACGTGCTACCACGCTGTGTCACGCTACCCATGAGCGTCACAACGGAGCACCGAACAGTGATGAAACTGGCAATGTGCTCAACAATAATGGAGCAATCTATCGCACAGCATGCGATCATGCAAATGGTGCATGTCACTAAGCATGGTAATATACTAAACCAACCTCTGGACATATAACAATGGGCACCATAGTGAATATATCATATCAAGATATACTGATCAAATAAGGTATCAAACCTAGGTCCTGACATGGTAAAACATGGTTATATCACTACCCATGAGCATGTGAAATCAGATAGGTATCAATACGAGATGCAAACAAACAATCAATCAAGCAGGCAACATGTATCGGGCAGTGATTAACCGAAACAAATAAGAAAACACAATTAATGCAAATTGTTAATTTCATTACTAAGCATATCAAAGACAATAAGTCAAAAGGACCCACCTCCAAGAGGAAAAGGTCCAATCCGGAAATCGAGATACTCGTCTCGAGTCAAAGTCCTGTATGACGAATAGAAATATATATTTTATTTAGCTACAACCATATAAATAGCTAAATAAAATCTTTTACACTAAATTAGGGCAAAACCCTAATCCATATACACAACCTCAATCTACTCATAATCATCCAACTACTTAGACCTAAACCAACATAATTTAAGTCTATTACCTCAAACGCACAGCCTTGATTGTTGATCCACACAAGGATTATTACTGCTGGTAACCAAAAACAACACACAGCACAATACTACCCTCGTGCTCACTAATCCACCGAACCCTACACCTGCGAATCATATCAGAAGGGAACATCAATTGTGCCTCCAAGTATATATCACGTTAAAAATCACATCTAATAATAGCCAGCATAAGGGGAAACACCAATAAGGAGCATTAAATCGAAACAGAATGACCTCCTCACCAAGGTCAGCAGAGGCACAAGGGAGGAAAGTCGGCGTGCTCCTGTGGTCGGAGTGACTTGAGAGGAAGAAGAAGTCTCGGGTCAGTTGGTCGGCCGGGGCTAGGGTTCACGGTGGTGTCGGCAGAGAGGCTCGGCCATCGGCTGTGGTGGCACCGGAATCTCCACAGCGAGGGAAAAAAGGGGAAGAGTCGGCCCTAGGGCTCGGTTGCCGGCACAGAGGATCGGCCGAGAAGATTGGGTCGGCTCTGTGAGTTGCGACGGCGGCGCTGGGAACTCCACGGCAAGGGCTACGGCAGAGGAGGGCTTCGGCTCGGGTAGGAGAAAACGAGAAGAGGAAGTGACCGAGGGGTCGTCGCTCAGCGAGGAGGAAGAGCACCCGGCGGTGCTGTCGGGTGGAGAAGGCGCAGAGAGGAGCGGGGTTCGGCTCTTGATCAAGCGCCGGCGAGGAAGAAACCGCCGAGGCCAGCGATT
This sequence comes from Zingiber officinale, assembly GCF_018446385.1. NCBI lineage: Eukaryota > Viridiplantae > Streptophyta > Magnoliopsida > Zingiberales > Zingiberaceae > Zingiber > Zingiber officinale. Next base: position 119,095,662 of record NC_056000.1, on the reverse strand, counting down.
AGGGCAAACCCACGGCTCGGGTGCGCGCAGAGGAGGAGTCAGCACACGGGCTTTCGGCGAGGCAGAGAAGGGGATAACCTAAACAGGCTTTTCCGGGGCCCTGTTTTTATCCCCGTTAACTCGTCCGTATGAGCTCCGAAAAATTCCCGAAAAATTTCTAAAAATTCCGGAAAATTCCCTCCTTAATATTCGCCTATTTTCTAGTATTTTACATTCTCCCCCACTAATAAAAATTTGATCCCCAAATTTCGTTATCTACCATCAGCAAGTACTAACAACAGATATAAAGCATAAATGCTGAACGGTAAATTAATTCACATCCTCAAGTGAAAAGATGGGGGTATCGAGCTCGGATAGTATCCTCGAGCTCCCAAGTAGCCTCCTCGTCCGAATAATGCTGCCATCCGACTTTAACCAGCCGGACAGTCTTGTTCCTCAACTGACGCTCTTTCCGATCCAGAATCCGTACCGGAATCTCCTCATATGTGGCGTCAGGCTGAACTGGAACTAAGACATCTGTCAGCACATGTGTCGGGTCAGGCACGTATCTACTCAACATAGATACGTGGAATACATCGTGCACGCCTACCAAGGACGGTGGTAGTGCTAGCCAGTATGCTACCTCTCCGATCCTCTCCAAGATCTCGAAAGGGCCAATATACCGCGGAGCCAGCTTACCTCTAAGGTCAAATCTCTTCACCCCTTTCGTAGGTGAAACTCGCAGAAATACATGGTAGCCAATAGAGAACTCTAGTGGTCTGCGTCTCCGATCAGCATAACTCTTCTGGCGATCCTCCGCCTCTAACATCATCCGTCTGATAATACGGACCAACTCTTCGTTCTGCTGAGCTCTATAAGGTCCCAACAACTGGGTCTCCCCAACCTCATCCCAGAGGACGGGTGTCCGACAAGGTCTACCATACAACGCCTTAAACGGTGCCATCCGGATAGCCGAATGGAAGCTGTTGTTGTAAGCAAACTCTACTAACGGCAGATGGTCCTCCCAACTGCCTCCGAAATCCATAACACATGACCTCAGCAGATCCTCTAAAGTCTGAATGGTCCGCTCTGACTGTTCATCTGTCTGTGGATGGAAAGCTGTACTGAAACGGAGCTGTGTGCCCAAGGCCTGCTGCAGACTCTGCCAGAAACGAGACGTGAACCGTGGATCTCTATCCGAAATGATACTCAACGGAACACCATGTAGTCTGATAATCTCCCGACAATACAGATCTGCCAAACGATCCAGGGAATCAGTCCTCTGAATCGCTAAAAAGTTCACAGATTTGGTTAATCGATCAACGATTACCCAAATCGCGTCATGGTCTCGTCGTGTCCTCGGTAACCCTACAACAAAGTCTATGGTAATGTGATCCCACTTCCACTCAGGAATAGGAATCCGCTGAAGTAACCCTGTAGGTCTCTGGTGCTCAGCCTTCACCTGCTGACAGACAAAACCTCTCGTTACAAATTACGCGATGTCTTTCTTCATAACATTCCACCAATAGAAACGCCTCAAATCTTGGTACATACGAGTACCGCCTGGGTGGACAGTAAATCATGAGCGATGAGCCTCCGGAAGTAACTCCTATAAGACCGGATGAGACTGAAGTACGCATAATCTGCCTCGGAAGTGTATAACACCCTCCTCGTCTCGTGTGAACTCGGTCTGCTGCCCGGAAGCTATCTGGCTGTAAATAAATTGCAAATACTGATCAGCAGCCTAGGGCTCTCGTATCCTCGTCCTGATCAATGACTGAGCAACCATGGTAACCAGAGTACCCTGCTCTGTATGTCCTTACCCCTCAAGGTCCAAATCGGAGAAATCTTAAATCACGTCTGTGACCACAACTCGGTGGCAAGCTAAAGTCCCTCCGGACTTCCTGCTAAGCGCATCGGCAATCACATTAGCTCTCCCCGGGTGATAGCTAATGGTACAATCATAATCCTTCAGGAACTCCATTCATCTCCTCTGTCGGAGACTAAGTTCCTTCTAAGTAAACAGATATTTGAGACTCTTATGGTCAGTGAGAATCTCAAATGTAACGCCATATAAATAATGTCGCCAAATCTTCATGGCAAAAATTATGACGACTTGCTCCAGATCATGTACAGGGTAGTTCTTCTCATGTTCCTTCAATCGACAAGAAGCATAGGAGACTACCATATCGTGCTGCATCAGAACAGCGCTCAACCCTGAATAGATGCATCGGTGTAGAGGACATATCCGTCCTCTCCAGAATGTAAAACCAAAATCGGAGCCGACACTAATCTCCGCTTCAGCTCCTAGAAGCTGGTCTTGTCATCCTTAGTCCAAGTGAACTTCACGCCTTTCCAAGTCAGGCGTGTCACTGACATAGCTATATGAGAGAAACCCTCAACGTATCTCCGGAAATATCGAGCCAAACAAAGGAAGTTGCGAGCCTCTTCTATAGACTCCGTCTACTCCCAACGGTAACAAACTCGTCCTCCTGTGGAACCACGGTATACTCTTACTGGTGACCGTGTGTCTCAAACATCTCACAAAAGACAACCAAAATACGCACTACTGATCTTCACATCTAGACGTTTTCCACCGAAACATCTCTGGAACTATGCAAAGCTGATGTACGTGACTCACCGTAACTCCGAAATAGATCACAACATCATCAACAAAGACAATGGAAACCGATCCAAACATCCTGGGAATACCAAAATCATCAAGTCTCTGAAAACATCTAAGGCTTCCCAAACCCTAGTGGTAAAATCATGACCCATAATGTCCGTATCACAGACATTTCTAACCATAAGATCCCTGACAATAAGTCTGAAATATAATCACCAACAATACAAATCACCAAGAATAGATCCACCCGTGTGAGAGCAACGCTTCATCACAGAAAACACCACATATGTGGGAGCAACGCTCTACCACAAGAAATCCTCAATATGTGGGAGCAACGCTCCACCACAAATAATCCGAAATATGTATCCACAATAAATATGGGAGCAATGCTCCGCTACAACCAATCCACAATATGTGGGAGAACAAACCTAAGTGCCCAAAGCACCTAACTATCTAACCAGTGACTATCTCGGGTCGCTCTACCACAGATCACTGTGGGCAGCCAAAGGTATAAACAACCTAGTAAATAAATCAAATCCATCAACATCGTAGTGAGTTACCCACTGATAAGAATATGGATTGACAGGGTAATCCAACAAATGGCATAATGCAGACACTCCACACCCTGCATTCCACATAAGCAGAATTATCATGCTGCTACCAACAATACACCTGGCACACTTGTCACACAACATATGTATGATCGACATAATCCTCCAATTTGTACACACCAAACACACTCATAGCACAGGTATAAATCAGTGTGATACCTCCAACAATACCTACCGAACCCGTGTGCATATATCAACATAGGTATAATCGACAATACACCTCAAACAACTTCACATGGCATATATACACCTATGCCAATAGTATAATCAACGTAATACTTCCAACAAAGCCTAATAGACACAAGTGCATCCACAAATCAAATATAATCAATAAAATACCTCGAATATTACACCGAACACATCTGCACATATCACAACTCAGATTAAATCAATAAGTTACAACCAATAAAACACTCAAACATATGTGCACATTCCACAACATAATTTTTAATTGACGAATACCTCCAATAAAAAAAAATCAGACATGTATGTCTAACCACTCAGGTATAATCTACTAGAAACCCACAATAATCATATGTATAAATGTGTACGACCCAAAATAAAAAGTCAGAATTCAAGATCATCAATCCATTCTTTTTTTTTTATCCTCAAAAATATCAGCCCACATAATATCAAATGAATAAGTCTCTACTCCCCATGAGAGCAAGTTAGCATTCAAAACATCAATCATTATTTATCCACATAGTCCAATATCAGAGGAAGCAATTATCAATTTTTATCATCCTGTTAACTAACCACAACTAACCAGATTTATTAAAATCTCATAGGCACTCTAAACCATAAACTCTCTAGCACCCGATTTATAATCTGATCACCAACTATAAACATCAAACCTGTGAATATCATACATGACACTCACTATGTTACCATCAACAACAACCCAAATAATAGATCATCACAATAATTATCCACTAATAAATCATCCAAACAAATATCTAGTAATAGATCATCAGACAACCACATAACATTTACTCTCATAAATCATTAGAAATCAACACATCACAATATCTGATCTCACAATATTCCTCAACCTCAAATCATTCTCAACAATGATCAAAACTGATAACTCCCCAAATGACCAATTTTCATCGTATCGGATACCCTAATATCCAAAAGATATGAGTATAAAAACTCTACTGACTAAATCAACAGGAATTATGTAGGTATCATCCACTACCCAGCTAACAATAGTAGAGGCTGGTATGTGCCTCCATCTCCTACTAGTAGTAACAGAAGCTTAAACTACTGATGGTATGATAAGAAAAATCACCAGAGACTATAATCCTTGATCTCTATTAAGATCAACCATGCTCAATGGCTAACCCATCACAGGTAATATGTGCTACAACAACCAAACAGGTACTACATAAAGAATGTTAATACCTATTATAAACTATAAAATTAAACATCATACCTATATGCCGTCTGGAGATGTTCCATCGCTATCCAATCCCCAACTTCTGACCTCAAAATTCCGAACATGAAAATCACCAGAAATCCATATAAATCCGAAACGAAAATCCGAAACATAACCATATCGAAAATCCGAAAATGCCCAGTTTGACTCACAAACCTAGCTAACCCAAATATCCAGAATACCAACAACAGGTATTCGATAAATCTCCAGAAAACCAAAAGCAGGTATCATAACCCGCTCTGATACCAAATAAATTGGTATAAGATAAATCTCGAAAATCCAAAAATACAAAAATCCAACAAGTATCGCCAAACTTGGCACTCTGATACCAACTAAATTGTCACGCCCCAGAGGAGTCCCTGTCCGAAGAAATTTCGGCAGCATCTCCCCTGTACGGCGGATAATCTGAAACTTCTACATAACACATATACCTCAGCCACAGGCGACTGGAATTATAACAATAAATAAAAACAATCACCACGCAGTTTATATAGATATTCAGCCTCTGCTGTCACAACCACGCAGTTAATAATAGTAATCACAAACAATAGTACTCTGACTCGAAATCCACCCTACTCAACTACACTCGTAAAGCTCAAATCCGATGAACTTACCTCTTCTGCCGTCTAGGAAGGCATGTAGTAGAATAAATCCAAATCCAAATCCATCGACATAATAAAATCCATACAATGTCCATAAGTATCCAAATAACCAAGACCACACATAATCAAACAAAAAAAAACAAAACTAAATGATAGATAAATCATCGAGGTCTGCAGGGATCTAGCACTACGTGTAGTGAGGACTAGCGACTGGAACTCTCTCCTGACAGCATCAACCTGAAAATAACAACAATGGAGGCGGGGTGAGTCCAACACTCAGCAGGTACAATTGATATGCAAAGTAAAGAAATAACACCTAGCACTAATCATGCGTACAATCTCCTGATAAAAATAAAGATAAATGCAAACCGAAGTAGACATGAGAATCTGTACTAACCAGGACCCGCTATAAGGACAAAGAGTCCGAAAGGTATAGAAGACCTGTATGCATGTCAAACATAGGTATTCAAACAATATGCAGCATATAAATGCAAAAAACACAATCACAAACAATAAATGCATCATGCATATGATGCCAATGTCATGGTCACCCCTGACGCCAGTCAGCCAACTCATAACAAAAGTGGGACCGAGTGGGTAGAGCTGTGACAACCGCGCACTCTGCATCACTACTCCTGATGAGTGACCGAGTGGACGGGATGCTGTCGGAGTACACACATACTCCTACCCCAAATCATAAATGGGGGAGCGCAATGCTCTCATCTCCAGGTACGCTATGACGGGGAGGGATCTCTAACGTGCTACACGCTGTGTCACACTACCCATGAGCGAACCAACGGAGCACCGGAAGAGCCAAACGGACGTGCTACCACGCTGTGTCACGCTACCCATGAGCGTCACAACGGAGCACCGAACAGTGATGAAACTGGCAATGTGCTCAACAATAATGGAGCAATCTATCGCACAGCATGCGATCATGCAAATGGTGTATGTCACTAAGCATGGTAATATACTAAACCAACCTCTGGACATATAACAATGGGCACCATAGTGAATATATCATATCAAGATATACTGATCAAATAAGGTATCAAACCTAGGTCCTGACATGGTAAAACATGGTTATATCACTACCCATGAGCATGTGAAATCAGATAGGTATCAATACGAGATGCAAACAAACAATCAATCAAGCAGGAAACATGTATCGGGCAGTGATTAACCGAAACAAATAAGAAAACACAATTAATGCAAATTGTTAATTTCATTACTAAGCATATCAAAGACAATAATTCAAAAGTACCCGCCTCCAAGAGGAAAAGGTCCAATCCGGAAATCGAGATACTCGTCTCGCGTCAAAGTCCTGTATGACGAATAGAAATATATATTTTATTTAGCTACAACCATATAAATAGCTAAATAAAATCTTTTACACTAAATTAGGGCAAAACCCTAATCCATATACACAACCTCAATCTACTCATAATCATCCAACTACTTAGACCTAAACCAACATAATTTAAGTCTATTACCTCAAACGCACAGCCTTGATTGTTGATCCACACAAGGATTATTGCTGCTGGTAACCAAAAACAACACACAGCACAATACTACCCTCGTGCTCACTAATCCACCGAACCCTACACCTGTGAATCATATCAGAAGGGAACATCAATTATGCCTCCAAGTATATATCAGGTTAAAAATCACATCCAATAATAGCCAGCATAAGGGGCAACACCAATAGGGAGCATTAAATCGAAACAGAATGACCTCCTCACCAAGGTCAGCAGAGGCACAAGGGAGGAAAGTCGGCGTGCTCCTGTGGTCGGAGTGACTCGAGAGGAAGAAGAAGTCTCGGGTCAGTTGGTCGGCCGGGGCTAGGGTTCACGGTGGCGTCGGCAGAGAGGCTCGGCCGTCGGCTGTGGTGGCACCGGAATCTCCACAGCGAGGGAAAAAAGGGGAAGAGTCGGCGCTAGGGCTCGGTTGCCGGCACAGAGGATCGGCCGAGAAGATTGGGTCGGCTCTGTGAGTTGCGGCGGCGTCGCTGGGAACTCCACGGCAAGGGCTACGGCAGATGAGGGCTTCGGCTGTCGGCTGGGGTGGCGGCGGCGCGTCGCTCAGCGAGGAGGAAGAGCACCCGGCGGTGCTGTCGGGTGGAGAAGGCGTAGAGAGGAGAGGGGTTCGGCTCTTGATCAAGCGCCGGCGAGGAAGAAACCGCCGAGGCCAGCGATTAGGGCAAACCGACGGCTCGGGTGTGCGCAGAGGAGGAGTCGGCACACGGGCTTTCGGCGAGGCAGAGAAGGGAAAAATGAGTAAAGAAAATAAAAGAAAAAGAAAATTTAAATATAAACATTCCTCACTTAAATGGGATAACCTAAACAGGCTTTTCCGGGGCCCTATTTTTATCCCCGTTAACTCGTCTGTACGAGCTCCGAAAATTCCCGAAAAATTTCTAAAAATTTCAGAAAATTCCCTCCTTAATATTCTCCTATTTTCCGGTATTTTACACCCTCACTCAAACAACACCCAAAATTACCCTATACGTTCCCGCTATATCTCCCTCCCCCTCTTCTTACTCCCGCGATTTCCAATTCTGCCAAAGTGTTCGTCGCTATCGCTGTGTCGTCGATCGTTGTCAGATTCATCCCGTCGATGACGACCAGCCTCCGACCTCCGCCTCCTTCCAACCTCCGACCTCCGCCTCCTTCCAGTTACACAGCCAGGAGAACGATCGTCTCCTCCCAGGTACGCAGCTAGCATAACCTCCTCCTCCTTCAAGGTACAACCTAGCTATCGTCGCCGATTCCTTCTGTCACTGTTTTCAAGTTTTTATTTATTTTGTTGCTTATTGATTTTGGAAGCCTTCTACAGAGGATTTGACCTATTTCCGATTCCTATCTGGTGTTAGGGTTTTTAGGTCTTGCTTCATGTGTCTTACAAGAGCCTGTGATTTCCTGATGTTCTGAATGACCTGTAACCAACTTTATTCCTCCCATTCTCAATCCTGCATTTAGATAGTTTTAGTATCGTGATCTTACTTTGATGAGCTAACTGTGCATGCTTCAGATCTTGAAGATTCTTAGAAACTAAGGATTTGAAGTAGAAAGGGTAATGTATTAAATGTTGTTTGAACAATAGAAAAGAAGCAGAGGAACAATTATGTAATCTTTCTAAGAATCTTGGATTTTTAATTTGACAAATGAGAATGCTCCTTTTGGCTTCTACTGAAGCGGACAAGGGAATTGGTTGCTTTCTTTCCTCCCTTCTATCATCTGGGCTCCCTTCCTCTCAAGTAGACTCAAAATAAATGTTGGCTTGTATATTTGGAATGCAAATTTATGCTAGTTGTCATCTTTATTGGTTTAAGATTGTTTTTACATAGGCTCTCTAATTCCTACTTAAATTATGTTTCAAATTGCCATTCTAATCATCATACAAATTTACAATTTTTTTTAAGTAAAAGTTGAAGAAGAAAACCAACTCTAACTGATGCTTTGTGTTATAACCAACATATTGCACAATTCTGTGTGCCACAACTGATGCATGAATCATTTATATTTTTAAATTTGGGTATTTTTTTAATTAGTAAATACCAACTATGGCTATATTTATACTGATTCCAAACACTCGATTATGCTAAGTCTATGCACTTGTTTTGAATAACCAATGTTTCCATGTTTATATTGTGATGATGGATGTTCAGTAACTTTTCTGTTTTTAACCTTTATGTTTGATCAGATATGGAATCTGTACTTGAATCCTTTGTCTTTCTCTTGAAAGTGAATAAGTCTTCTTTGTATAGGTTTAACTATTGCATCTTAGAGAGACCATACAACTGGTTTTTTTTTTTTTTTAAATTATGCAGTAGAAGGATGGCATTCTATAAGCTAACTCCTATACCTTTATGTTTTTTTGTGATGAAACTAGTAATTCATATGGTTTGTGATGAAATTAGTAACTCATTGTCATCATTAGCAGCTTTCTAAATAACCAATTGCTTGATTTTAGTCAAATGCAGCACAGAAATTAACCCGTATTGTCTAAATCTTTCGTGATGAAATTAACTTGTTTCATCACCATCGTTATGGTTTTTTTTTCCAGCAACTTGGGGTTGGCTGCATTAGTCATATCCCTCCATCATGATCATAAATTTATATCTCTACTTCTAGTTCATGACTACTTCTAGTTCATTCAAATCTTTCATGTTATAATTGATCAATGCTTCCAAGTGTCTGTAGCTTACTGTATGTGACAGGTTTTTTTGAACTCTTACTACTTTCTATATTGTGTTATGTAGGTAACTTTTGAAAATGGCAAATATAAGAATGCGAAAGCTAATCCAAAATAGCCAAAGACGATTTAGGAGAGAAGAATCAAGTAACAGAAGAGTTGATGATGAAAATGAATCACAATACACAACATCCCATTCACCATTGGAGATACAAAATGAGGAGGTTAATGAACAAGGTGAGAAATATTTTTGGATATGAACAGTAAATTATTTTTACAACACTAAGTGCAAATTACTTTTTTTTTTCAGTTGAAAATGAGGTCATGCCTTCATCCCAAAGTCAGCAAAGAAAACGTGGCAAGACTATCATGAGAGATATTCATGCATTACATCCCGATCATGTGCTCGTAGTTGAATTCAATGAAAGGGGACAACCTTATGGTGATCTACAACCGACGCTTGCAAATTTTATTGGGACTATTGCACGGAATGGACTTGTGTTGCCTCTACACTTTTTAGATTGGAGAAAAATGCCGACAAATCGATTGAATGATGCATGGAAACTTGTTACTGTAAGTTTACAAGTGTTTACCTTCAAATTTAAATTTAAAGAATGAACATATTTAATTCATTTTATGTTTATAGTCACGTTTCTATATCCCCAATCACCATAGAAGAGTTATAATGCAAATGATGGGGGCCGCATGGAGACGGTGGAGGACTGAAGTGAAAGCTACATCTTATGATTCAAATATTCCACTAGAAGAGCTTGTTGCAATACAACCCATTCCTCATGGATTAACACCTCAAACTTGGGAAGTTTTATGTAACTATTGGAAGTCTACTGAGGTATAACTAGTATGAATTATTTTTGATATCTGTTTATAAATGTTATAATTTCATTATAAATTTTTGTGCTAGAAAACTTCAAAAATCAATAGAGAAAATGCAAACAAAAAGAAAGGGACTCATGCACAGGGACGCACTAATATTCCGTCATTGGAATATAAATTTGTAAGAATCAAATTTATTTCTTTTCTTCCTTATAGTTAGTTTCTCATTGTTCATTTATTGTTTTACACTCATGCTTTTATCCTTGAAGTTTCAAGGTTTTATGAGATTCTAAATATTGATTACAAGCAATGCAATGTATATTAGTTAGCTTTTGATGGAATGTGTAAATTAGCAATATAAGTTGTTGCACATATAGAATAATTTATTCTATTAATATTTGTTGTTAAATGTGGATTTCTTATCTTGTTAGTCTCAAGAGAATGGTAGAAAACCAAGTCGTATTGAAATACAACAATTGAGTCGGAGAAGTAGAAAGAAAGGAGGTGCCGCTATTGACGATGAGGCAATACGAACTGAGGTAATAATATTTTACTTTTTAAGTTAACTTTTATATTTTTTTTATTTATAGTAACAATTTATTTTCTTATTAGAATTTACTTAAAGAGGCTGTAGATCGTCTCCTCAAAGATAAACCTGAAGGAACACAACCACTGGAAGTCCATGAGGAGGCATTTCGGTAACAATTTACTTATAATTTCATTTCATTATTTGTAAAAGTTATTACATATGGTTCAACTTTAATTATATTCTTTATATAGTGAGGTTTATGGACCTGAGCATTCTGGTCGGGTACGATGTTTATGAGCTGGTGCGCTGCCTAGCCAAGTGTTCCCAGAGCAATGTAAACGCAGCTCAATGTATTGGCAAGATTATCACTCAAATTCAGATTTGACAGACAAATTTAAGGAAATGAGAGAGAAAATTAAAGATATGGAGTTGCGAGAAGTACAACGACAAACGGAAATAGAGCAGATGAAAAAACAAATGCAAGAAAATGATCAATTCCAAAATTTTGCACGAGTAATGTTAAGTATGATGTCGGGAAGTGTTGGGGGCTCTCGTGGACCCGAATTATTACCGGCACAAGTAATAACATTTCTCACTAAAAAATAATTGTTTAAAATTATTTGTATAGTTAAGTACATTAATAGCAAATTTATTTATTTTTGTAGATGGCAGCTATGTTTGCAAATATTATGTAACAACAAGTTCCATCCACTGTGGAAGAAGATAGGTGTAGATCCTCCTCATCACTAGAATCAGATAATAACTAGAGAGGTTGGTTTTTTTAATTACAAATGTTCTTATTAGAGTATTTTTGACTTTTTTTTTCAAATCTATGTTTAAAATAAATTAATTCATAATTCTAGGCATATGAGTTTTTTTATACTATTCTTGCATGTTTGTTCCTTTGAATCTTACATTTCAATAATGCCACCTTGAGAGAGGTCCCCCATGAGCAGCATGATCAGCTAGCCTTTTATCTTCAGGGCCATTTCCCCCTCCACAAAATTATTGTTCTATCTGCACCACTTAAAGGTTGCTGCTAGCTTGATGCATGTGTTGTAACATATCAGTGTGACCCAGCACCAACCTCGCACATTCTGATCTTGCATTAACATCACATATATATATATATAAATATAGCTACAGTTACTTTCATGCTCCATTAGGAGGCTGGGGAGCTCCCATGTGGCACAACCCATACGATAGAGCATTTATGGAAGGATGGATGGACGAATCATTAATTAATCAACCTCTTAGCTTCCTTCTAGCTCCCAATTCATGTTGTCAATATCAGGCCACAAGAAGCTGTTGTATCAACCCTACTGGTGCGTGAACGGTTCATACTTCCAAGGGTGCCAAGACCCCACTCTGACTCTCTCATATGTTCATATACACTACTAACCTAATTCCAGAGCTAGCCTTCCCAAGATTTAGGTAGTTTTTATGTATTACTCCTAATTCACTTCCAAGTGAATCCTTCATAAGTAATTCAAGTTCTATATTGTCGAATGAGTTTCCACATGTTTGAGCTGTAATTGTTTATTGGATTCTAACCAATGACTTTTTTTTTCTATCAGCTATCTATGTTGTTACGATTATTACTTTTTTTGTATTTGCATGTTGTTTAGTGTCGATAATTCGAATGGTATTCTATTAATGCATTTTATTAAGACTCTGCCACTTTGTAAGGTACAAGCTAGCTTTGGTTAAATATTTTTTTTCATTATATATTAAAATATGTTGATAGAATATAATTTGGTGGTTCTATTGAAGGTTGCTATTGAAGGTTGGAGCAAATGTCTTTGTCGCTTGAAGCAAATGCCTTTTGTCATTTGGAGCACGTCTTTTGTCGTTTGGAGCACATGCCTTTTGATGTTTTTTTGGTGGAGAAAACTTGTTATTGAAAGTTGTATATATTTTGGAGATTGAAGAAAATATTGTGTTTGTGTTATAGTGTGGAGTTAAGTGTTATATGTTATGAATGTTTTGAAATGAAATACAAATTGTATGTGTTGATTTGGTAATCCAATTTATATTTATGTGTTATGGAAATAAATTAAGTTTGTTAAATGAAATATGAATATTGTCAATTGATTTAATTTGAACATTTGATTTGGAATTCTATAGGTACAATAGAAAATAAATTTTTTTTGTACAATTGGTAATTCAATAATAGCAGCGGTTTTAACCGTTCCTATAACTAGACCTCTAGAACCGGTTATAACCGCTTCTAAAGGGCAATTTTCTAGATTGGAAAATTCTATAGAGACAGTCATTAACCACTTCTATAGGTATGCATCAGGATCGGTCATTAACCGTTTCTATAAGTATTCATTAGGATCGGTCATGAACCGCTTCGATAGGTATGCATCAGGATCTGTCATTAACCGTTTATATAGGTATTCATTAGGATCGATCATGAACCGCTTCGATAGGTATGCATTAGGATCGGTCAGTAACCGCTTCTATAGGTATCCATTAGGATCGGTTATTAACCGCTTCTATAGGTATCCATTAGAATCGGTTATTAACCGCTTCTATAGGCACCCATCAGAACCGGCTCTTAGTCATGCACCACCGGTCAGTTTTACCGCATCTGTTGGCTTTAGCGTCGCCAACATCTGCAACGGTTTTGAACCGGTGCAATAGATTTAGCAGCGGTTGAAAACCGCTGCTATAGGTGTCTTAAAACCGCTCCTAAAGGTTTTTTTTTTGTAGTGACAGGATCGTCGGCAATGCATGCAATGACATGATGCGAACAATGCAACAGTCATCATATATATATAAACAGAAATAGGTATGCTACATGAAGCCAGCATGCTCAGTAAGGTGTGTAAATAAACAGCAACCAAAGCATGTAAACATGGTATCAGGTGTCTATATATCCAATACCTAATGTCTAATGTCTGGCATCTGGTATCTGGTATCTGATACCTAGTAATATAGTATCTGCTAAATATCATCGATAGCAACGAGAGACTGTATAGATACAGAAACGAGTAGCTCAAAGATTGAGTGGAAGTATCAAACGCAGGAAAAATAAGAGTGGAGTCAAGATAGATACAGCAACTATCTGAACATAAATCTCATGCACTAGGATCAAAATACTAAAGAGATAAAGCAAGAAGTACCCGCCTTTATACGTAGATCGTGTCAATATAACTCTCAGATCAGGACGCTCGTCTCGTATCAAAGTCCTGCAAATAACATGATATACAATTTAGCTATTTTTATAAACAACAACTAGCTAAATCCAACCTAACTTAATTAGGGAAAACCCTAATCGATCCATCATTAATTAATCCCAATTAATGATTAACTTGAATTAATCTCCTTAATCAATAATACTCAATCAACATAATCATTTCCTTTCGTTGATTAACTTACGATTAGCAATATGATCATCTCTAATAAATCCAGGGATTACACCTAATCCAACATAAATCAACTGTACCCAATTCATCACAACAAGAATTTACTAAGCTTAACCCATACACCAACACAACTACAATACATTAAGCCTTCCATAATCACATTAGCTTAAGTTAAACATGAATCCATCATAACTTACCTAAATCCACAACTAACCAAGCAACTGCAAGTTACAACATCTCTAACATAATCTGATACCAATCCATATCCTCCAAATCCTTATAGAAATACAACCAAAACTCCACACATAGCTTACTTTGAATCAATATCCCCAATACCGATCTAAAATCTTCACATTCCACATGCCCAATTGAATTCATAATCCCAACAGAATAATCTAACATAAAAAATCAAAGAAGGCAACCTTGAAATGAACCAAACTAACAAAGGAGCAATGATCTGATGCATTTACCTCATTAGTGATCTGATGGAACTGCTCCCTGTCAATCCGAAAATCAATTGGGCAATAGAAGCAAGATCCAGCTCACGGCCAAAACAAAGGTAAATCGTTGATGAGTATGTGACCGTGAAGCTACTGTTGGAGCTCATCCTGACAAGAATACGCAAGAGGAACCAGTCCCAGTGAGGAAGAAAATCTGCTCAAGACAACCACTCACCGGCAGTGCAAGTGGCGATGACTAGGGCACCATCTCGAAGGGACCCCCAGGAATAGGTGGTCTACTATGGGGTCGACGATGCCTGACTAGGGACGGTGGCCGGCGTGTGTCAACAACGGTGCTAGGTGATGGCTGAGGCACTGGATCAGGCGGAGGGGTGGCAGCTGAGAAGGATCGAGAGGTCCCCGGTTTGAGGTTAGAGCTTGGCTCTGCTCTCGATGATTACTAGGTGTCTGCGGCCAAGAGTAGGCATACGACGACTAGCGACGGAGAAGCCAGAGGGTTATCGTCCCTGCCATCGGGGTGGAGCTTCGGGATTTCCCGGAAGTGCCAACACCTGCTCGACAAGGATCAAGTGGTAGCGGTGATGGATCCAGCGAGCAGCGGCGGCGGCAAGAGAAGAAAAAGAGGCAGCCGGTGATGTGCAGCTCAGGAGGGAAGGAGACTCGGTGCTGGTGGCTCGGCGGCTGTGGCTCGTCGGAAGAGAGGACCAGCACTGGCTTGGTCGGGCTACGACGCACAGAGGAGGACGAAGGTGTGCGGCGGATGAAGAGGGGAAGGAGGTGTCGGCATGAGAGGGAGGGGAAGAAGATTAGGTTTTGATATAAACATACTTAGGTTTAATTAATTAAGACCTAAGTCTATACCTCAATCAACTCCCATATTTAGGCATTCCAAAGAGGCTTTCTCGTTGCCCAATAATTGATCCCTTTAAAGTATGTCATATGAGCTCCAATTAAATCCCAGAAAATTTCTAAAAATTTCTAAAAATTCCACTAAGATTATTTTTCCAATAACCTTATTATTTAATTATTATTTGGGCATCGTTTTTTACAGCTAACCTAAAAGATAAGAAGAAATAAGCAAACCACTACACGTAGTTTAACATGGTGTTGGTGCGGAAAGCATCCGACGATCGAACTCGTGTTTTGATAATGGCAAAGGATTCAAAGTTAAGGTGTTTTGTAATCTAATAAGTCTGCTTGAGGATTTCAGGAATGTCCTAGCTGCGGTTAGGCAGAGGGAAAAACCCTAGGGGGTGGTAACCCTAGGTCATAGGGGGTGGTAACCCTATGCGGAAAGTCTTGGCAGGTCGATGACTTCAGGCAAAAGTCCTAGGGGGTGGTAACCCTAGGTGGAAAGTCCTGGTGTCGCGAACCAGGTGAAAGACTGGACTGGCTGGGAAGCAGATGTCCAGCAGAAAGTCCGGAAGCGTCGAGTGCTGAGCAAAAGTCCAGTCGATCTGGAGGATCGACTGGCAACAGGTAAATCTCCTGAGTGGAGTAGGTGAGGACGCGTTCCCCGTAGAGGGAACAGTAGACGTCGGGTCGACCTAGGATTTCCGGTCGAAAACCCGAAGTCACACTCGGACAGTCCGGAGACTGTCTATACTTCATTTATCATATTTATTATGTTATGTGCTATCTTTGTGTTGCAGGGTAGTGTTTGGGACTAACGTATCTTGCAGGTGCAAAGGAGCAACCTAAAGCCTCGGATGAACAGTGTCCGAGGCGCCTTCATGGAGCTTGGAGGCGCCTCGGGTGCAAGGCTGGAGCTGGCTGTGAGAAGCTGTTCAAGGCGCCTTGATGAACAGTGGAAGGCGCCCTGGTGAACAGTGGAAGGCGCCTTGAATCTGTGATAAGGTTCGACCAGTTCACCCCTTATCTCCGCGACTGACTCGGCTCATTCAAGGCGCCTTGGTGAACAGTAGAAGGCGCCTTGAACACCCTTTATAAGGGATCTCGACCAGCAGCTCAAGATATCAATTTTCAAGTCTTCTGTCTCCAACGTGCTGCTCTAAAAGACATCCGGAAGTGCTGCTGCAAGTCTCCGACGACCCGAAGCTCCAAGATTCTGTTCTTGTCGTCGGTACAATTAGTTTTTTTATTTACTTGTACTTCAAAGCTGTAACTCTTTTTCGTACTTATAGTTGTTGCCCACGGAAAGCGATCAAGGATCGCGGGCCTTCGAGTAGGAGTCACCACAGGCTCCGAACGAAGTAAATCTTTCGTGTCTTTGTTTGTACTTGCATCTATTTCTTTTCCGCTGCGCTTATACTCGAACGACTTACTCGACACGATTCCGATAATCGAAAAACGAAATAGCACGAGCGCTATTCACCCCCCCTCTAGCGCTTCTCGATCCAACAATTGGTATCAGAGCGGGGTTGTTTTGAATTGGTGCAACCACCATTCAAAATTTCTTTTGGTTTTTTTATTTTTCTTTCGGAATCAATTAGAAACTAGCTAAGTAGCTAAAATTCTAATTTTCTTTTCAAAATCGGTGTTGCTCAAAAGTGGTCAATACCACTTGAGCTCGTTATTCTTTTTCTATTCTTCCCACACTACTAATCCAAGACTCAGTCTTGGAATAGATCTTTTCGTTTGTGCTTTTACAGATCTAAATGGCCCAATAAGAAGGATATAGCACTGTTCGTCCCCCACTATTCTCCGGAGAAGACTTCGGGTATTGGAAGTGGCGAATGGAGATATATCTTAAAACCCAGTTCGACACCTGGATGATAGTCAAGACGGGACTACAATTACCAACTGATGAAGATGGTAAGCCTACATCTTGCGAAAAATGGGAACCATCTCTCATTAAAAAGGTGGAAGCCGACGCCAAAGCCACCTGCACCCTCCAGTATGGTCTTACCAAGGAAGAGCTCAACAGAGTCGGGCCGTTCTCTTCCGCAAAGGAGCTGTGGGAGAAACTGATCGAACTTCACGAGGGTACCTCGGAAACCAAGGTAAGTAAGCGTGATTTGTTACTTAATAAACTATACAATTTAAAAATGCAGGAAGGCGAAATGGCAAGTTTGTTACACGCTCGAATTCAAGATATTCTGAACTCTCTTCATGGAATCGGGCAGAAGGTAGAAAATAGGGACATTATAAGGTATGCTCTTAACTCGTTTCCAAGGAGCATATTGTGGGCATCGATGGTAGATGCCTACAAAGTCTCCAAGGATTTGTCTTCCTTAAAATTAGATGAATTGTTTAGTGATTTTGAACTTCATGAACAAACTAATGCACAGCCGACCGAGAAAGGTATTGCTTTGGTGGCAGATACTAGTCGAACACGCGAACCGAGATCCCGACGAAAAATTGAATCGGAATCAGAAGACGAACCCGACTTAGAAGACTCAGAAGACGAACTAACCAGCGAATTAGTAAACCTCGTGAAGAAGCTCTACAAGAAGAAGAAGGGCTTCAACAAGAAAGACCTGAAGAAGGTAGTTCAATCCAAGGAGGCCTAACCGAACTCGAAGGTAAAGTTTGAAGTCACTTGCTATAGGTGCAACCAGAAGGGGCACATCAAAGCCAACTGCCCTAACCAAAAGGAAGCCAAGAAGCAAAGAAGAAAGAAGGCCCTGAAGGCAACCTGGGACGAATCTTCTTCAAAGGACGATGACGACGAACTCGATCAGACGAGTTTACTCGCACTGATGGCCCGGGACCAAATCATTGAATCCGAGAGCGAGAGCGAGTCAGAGGCCGACTCCGAACAAAGCCACGGATCCGCATCCGTTTCCGAAGGGCCAGACTCCGCTGTAAGTATTCCGAGGCTTAATAATTTAGTCAATTATTTACTTCGCAAATTAGCTAAGTCAAATCTTAAAATAAAGTCACTTCTAAAGGAAGTAGCTGTCCTTAAAGAAGTAACTAACTCAAAATCCTTACCTGATCAAGTTCAGACTGAAGATTTAACTCAAGTTCAAAAACTTGAGGAAGAAAATTCGAATTTGAAAAATCATGTCAAGGACTTAAAAAATACCTTAGAACAGTTTTCTTTGGGCTCCAAGAATCTGGACCTAATTCTTGGGACACAAAGAGCCATTTACAATAGAACTGGGCTAGGATATAAAAGTAAAAAGAAATATAAATCTTATTTATCTTTAATTAACAAACAAAGTAGTATATCAGTCAAAGCATGGGTCCCCAAGTCCAAGTTGATCAATCAAGTTGGACTTGGCCAATACTGGGTTCCGAAGGATCAAATACACTACCTCGATAGACCATATCGAGGCTATGAACCAGGGGGAGCAAAAAGAAAAACGATCTTAAAAATTTAAACTTCAAAATTCAAAAATAATTTAAAAAATTCGACATTATAAAATTCAAAATCAAATTCGAAATCAAATTAAAATTTGAAAATAAAAATTCAAAATTAAAAAATTCAAAATCAAATTTGAAATCAAATTAAAATTCAAAAATAAATTAAAATTCGAAAATAAAAAATTCAAATTTGAAACTATAAAATTCAAAATCAAATTCGAAATTATAAAATTCAAAATCAAATTCGAAATTATAAAATTCAAAATCAAATTCAAAATAAAATTAAAATTTAAAAATTAAATTATTCAAAATTTAAAATTAAATTATAAATTTAAAATTTAAAAATCAAAATCAAAGATAGATGGAGGATCCAGACTAGCTGGCACCCCCAACTGAACTACCCGGTAGGGTAACTGAACCTAATCTACCCGGAATGGGTAAAACAAGAGTACATTACCCGGCAGGGTAATTAAGGTTAGATTAAAATGGGCTAGGTTTAACTTGACCCATAGTACTGGTGAATTTTTGGATGATAGTACGTTAGGGAAGCTTGGGCATCGCATGTCTAGGAAGATATTGTTAGGATCTTTCGTACGGCTAGAGAGGGGGGTGTGAATAGCCGCCCCAAATTCTCGCGTTTCTTCCTACGATTAGGGTTAGCGCAGCGGAAAATACAATGTAGAAATGACAAAGAAAGAGATCAAACCTCAACGCATCGATGTAACGAGGTTCGGAGATGAAACTCCTACTCCTCGGCGTGTCCGTAAGGTGGACGAGCCCTATCAATCCGTCGGTGGATGAGTCCCCGGAAAACCGGCTAAATCAAACACTCCTTCTGGGTGGAGAAACCTCGCCACAAAGTCTCTTGCAACAGCAAGATAAGTGTACAAGAAATACAACAAGAAGCAAGAACAATAAGAATGTAAAAACACACACTATCTTGCCTTCGACTGGTTTCCGTTGACGAAGCAGCAACTTCACGGAACGATAGCAGCAGCTGACCAGCCGGGGAAGCTCACACGAAGCTTCACGAAGTAGAGAGCTCAGCAAAGCTCAAGCACAGCAAGAAGCAGGGGCAAAGAGAAGAAGAAGAAGAAGTTCAACAGAGTTTCTCAACCTCTTTATAACCTGCGAAGAAGATGAAGAAACTAGCTTGCCGCAAGAACTCGATCGCGGACCGATCGTGGAAGAGGCTGCTTGCTCCGCCCCGATTGGTCCACGCATCGATCAGAACTTCTGATCGGCCGGGACCGATCGGAAGAAGCTTTGTTCCCCGATCGGTCCATGGACCGATCAGGAACCTCTGATCGGTCCATAGACCGATCAGGAACCGATGGACGATAGGGACTGACCTGATCGGTCCCCGACCGATCAGCCCTCTCGCGCCTCGCTCTGTTGACCGATCGACTCGACGGTCACCGACCTATCGCTATCACACAAGATGCTATCGATAGCCGACGGTCACCGCACCGATCGTAATATTCATGATCACCGGATCGATCACCGATCGATCCAGATGGTTTTCGCCCAAACCAAGTTCAAACCAACATCCGGTCAATCTTGACTGTTGGTACATCATGCTTAGCATCCGTCCCTTGACCTGCTAAGACTCTCCACCAAGTGTCCGGTCAATCTTGACCCACTTGGACTTTCCTCTTCGTGCCAAGTATCCGATCACCCCTTGATCTACTTGGACTTCCCAACACCGATGTCCGATCACCCTTGATCCATCTGGATTTTCCTTGCCCGGCTTCACTCACTGTGACTTTCACCTAGCTTCACTCACTAGGGTTTTCACCGGCTTCACTCACCGTGATTTCCAATCGCCTGGCTTCACTCACCGGACTTCCACCACCTCGCTTCACTCACCAGGACTTTCCCAATGCCCGGCTTCACTCACCAGACTTCCACTTTCACCTAGCTTCACTCACTAGGATTTTCACCGGCTTCACTCACCAGATTTCCGACCGCCTCGCTTCACTCACTGGACTTCTCCGACCGCCTGCTTCACTCACTGTGACTTTCCGACCGCCGGCTTCACTCACTGTGACTTCTCCACCGCCCGGCTTCACTCACGGACTTTCCACACCGCCTAACATCCCAGTTAGGTTTTCCACCGCTCGGCTTCACTCACCGGACTTCTCCTGCTTCGCTTCACTCACGACTTTCCACACCGCCTAACATCCAGTTAGGACTTTCCCACCGCCTGGCTTCACCATCACTGGACTTTCCTCGTGCCAAGCTCCCTGCTTGACTTCTCGTGCCAAGTCTCCATACTTGACTTTTCCAGCCAAGTCTCCATACTTGGACTTTTCCTGTGCAAGTCTCCATACTTGACTTTTCAGATGCTCGTCCCTGCTTGGACCTTTCCATGCCAAGTCTCCATACTTGGACTTTTCCGTGCCAAGTCAACCTTGACCTACGGTTACACCAATAATCTCCCAAACATCTATTCTTGTCCCATATCAAGAATAGAACTCCCTCACGAGTGTCAACATCAACATGCAACTCAACTAGGTCAACCTTGACCTAAAGTTGCATCAACAATCTTCCCAAGTCAAACATCAAAATACAACTCGAGTCAAGTCAACTTGAGTCGGGTCAACCAGGTCAACCTTGACCTAAGGTTGCACCAACAATCTCCCCCTTTTTGATGTTTGACAAAATCATAATCAAGTTAGGTTAACCCGATAACCTAACTTAGGTTTTCCAACCATCTTCCAATGTCCAATGTTCTTTCCTTGAACATTCTCTGGACATTCTCCCCTTAGGTTAACCCGATAACCTAACTTGGGTTCTCCAATAATTCTCCCCCTTTTTGACACACATCAAAAGAATTCCAATGTTCTTCCTCGAACATTCCTTGACATTCTTCCCTAGCTTAGGTTAAACCGATAACCTAACTTGGGTTCTCCAATAACTCTCCAATGAGCACTCTCCCTTTTGACACACATCAAAAGAAAAGGAGAGTATCAAGGTCAAGAGTTTCTTCCTAATGAAAGTCCCATACCTTTCATTGAAACTCTTAATTTCCCCCTTGATACTAAACTCAACAATCAACTTAGTGATAATCCCATATCACTAATCCTTAAAAATCTTAAGGAGTAAAAACTCCCCCTAAAAGCCAACTCCCCCTTGACCATTGCACCAACAATGACTTTGGGAGTTCCAAACCTTTAGATATCTACAAAACCCAACTTCCAGTGAAATTTCAGACCAACAAATGAAATCGAATCGAGACGCCCGATCGGTCCCGCACCGATCGAAACCCATGGATCGGTCCCCGCATCGATCAGCCTTCACCGATCGCACCTGCCATCGAATTTATCGATCGGTCTGCACCGATCCATGCCATCGGATCGGTCCGCACCGATCAGATTTCACCGGATCGGTCCCCGCACCGATCCGGACTGATAGGCGATTTCAAATTTTCTTCCGAAATTCAGAAACTCCTAGAAAATTCCAGAAAATTCAAAAAATGTAAATTTCGAGGATACATTCCTCATAACATATACTACCATGGAAAATAGTTTTCTATGAAAGTAGTTTCCATTTTTCAATCTTGATACAAAGTTCAAAAGCTTTGAAAAAGTTCAAGTTTAACTCAACTTTGTATCACAATGTTCAATGATGAATGCTATCACTAGGAAAGCTTCATCAAGGTTTTTCAAATCAATTTTAAAATGCTTTTAAAACCATTTGAATTTAGGACCATAATCTTAGGGCTATATGCACATAACTTGTACACAAGCTTTCCCTATGATCCTCCATATCTTGAATTAGGCTCATCTAGGTACAAGAACTATGCACCTTGATCCTAATTCATGATCCTAATATCTCACACACATCTAAAGTGTATCAAGCACATCCATGTCAATTTTGATGTGAGATATGGGTTTAGGTATCTTAGGCTAAGGTCTCATGCATTTTCTAAACACAAATTTGATCTCAATATCAAAATATGTTTTTCATCCTTAAATCAATTCAATTGATTATTAATGCAAGAGATGATGACATGGCATAAAATGGTATCATAAATGAGAACATGTGCCAATGTCATGATGTCATGGCATAAAGTTTGAAACTAAACTAACACATGACATATAAACTAGCCTAAGTATTATCATGACATTTCAAATGATAATAAAATAAATATGATGTCATGACATGGCATATGGCAACCAATCATGGCAAGTTAGCTCAAATAAAATACCTAAATCCGTATCTAAGTATCCTTAGCCTTAGCTAACTTAAAATCTAACCCTAGATTGCCCATATATCCCTAAGAGAAAACCAAAATCCCAATTATGGTATTTCTCTAGGTTTTCCTCAAATTGTGCCAATTAAAATCATTCTTTTCCATAATGGCACATTTTACTCTTTAAGGAGTAAATAATAATTCTTTTTCATTTCCAAAGGTTATCAAGACCTTGAAAATGCTCCTTGAGTGTCAATTTCCTCAAAGTTGGGTTAACTACCCTTCTAATTGGAGTTGACACTCTCTAACCCATCTATGGGGTAGAGAAGATGCTCCTAGGAACCCAATACCTATTAGAGCTCATTGGGTTCACTAAATATTCACTAGGGATGACTTCCCTAGCAACTCTCCTAATGACCCTCTTAGGCTTTAAAGCCTTGGTCATTTGGGACTCATCAAGATCAACTCTAGGGGTGACTCCCCTTGTGACCTTGG
This sequence comes from Zingiber officinale, assembly GCF_018446385.1. Classification (NCBI taxonomy): domain Eukaryota; kingdom Viridiplantae; phylum Streptophyta; class Magnoliopsida; order Zingiberales; family Zingiberaceae; genus Zingiber; species Zingiber officinale. The sequence continues at coordinate 119,072,049 of NC_056000.1, read as the reverse complement.
TGGTGGTCTTCCTAGCCCTAGGTTTTGTTCCATAATTGAATGGAACATTATGATAAGTGGGCTTGACCACTTGGGACTTAGGTTTGTGACCCAAACCCTTTTTGTCCTTGGACATTGGTTTTTGACCCTTAAACCCTAGAGATGACTTCTCCAAGTTCTTAAGAGCCTTTTCCAAATTATCAAGTCTTGACCTCAAGACTTGATTTTCCCTCTCTAATACCTCAAGTTTTAATTTGTCATTTTCTCTTGAGATATTCCTAGGCATGTGTCTAGTCTTCTTGGGATTTCTACCTAGGTTTTCCTTAACTTTAGAAGCGTTAATCCTAGGGTTGGTATTTCTAGTGTTATCCTTACCTAGGCTAACATGTTTAGCTCCTAAGCACATGTATTGGTTCCTAAAGTTAACATGCTTATCATTATTAACAATTGCAACAAAACTACTAGCATGAGTTTTATTAGAATTGCAATAATGAACCTTAGAGATTACCTTAGGGTTTGCCTTAGCTCCCCCTATCGATGTGCCCGGTCTCTTGCCCTTGTGAGGTTGCCTCCCCCTCGGACAATGGCTCCTATAGTGTCCCCTTTGCTTGCATTGGAAGCACACGATGTGCTCCTTGCCCTTGCGTTTCGGGACTCCGGCTTCCTTGACCTTTGGCGCCGGTGGAGTCTTTCTTACCCTCTTTGGACACTTACTCTTGTAATGCCCATGTTCCCTACACTCAAAGCACACAATGTGTAATTTAATTGAACTTAAATTGCTTGAGTTACCTAGGGTTGAGGGTGGAGATGAGCTTTCTTCTTCAACCCTTCCGGAGGTGGAAACTTCTTCTTCTTGCTCCGAACTTGAACAAGAGGAACTCTCCTCCTCTTTTTCCTTGGATGTTGAGTAGCCCTCAACTCCCAATTCGCTCCCTCCATGATGTGAGCTACTTGGCTCACTAGGCTCCTCTTCATGGCTTGAGGTGGAGCTCTCCTCATGGTACTTGGCCAAGTTATCCCATAATTCCTTGGCATTGTTGTACTTACCTATCTTACACAAAATATTAGTAGGTAATGAAAATTCAATTGTTTTAGTTACCTCATTGTTGATTGTAGATTGGTGGACTTGTTCCTTCGTCCACTTGTTCTTCTCTAGAGGCTCTCCTTCTTTATCCATTGGAGGAGTAAAACCTTCTTGTACACAAAACCAATTCAACATATTAGTCCTAAGAAAATACATCATCCTTACCTTCCAATATGCGAAGTTGTCGTTGTAGAAGGGTGGAATGGTGATGTCTTCTCCGAATTGATCCATCTCTAGCTTTGCTCCCACGGGTGTTGATCCGATGAAGAGCGACCTCGCTCTGATACCACTTGTTAGGATCCTTCGTACGGCTAGAGAGGGGGGTGTGAATAGCCGCCCCAAATTCTCGCGTTTCTTCCTACGATTAGGGTTAGCGCAGCGGAAAATACAATGTAGAAACGACAAAGAAAGAGATCAAACCTCAACGCATCGATGTAACGAGGTTCGGAGATGAAACTCCTACTCCTCGGCGTGTCCGTAAGGTGGACGAGCCCTATCAATCCGTCGGTGGATGAGTCCCCGGAAAACCGGCTAATCAAACACTCCTTCCGGGTGGAGAAACCTCGCCACAAAGTCTCTTGCAACAGCAAGATAAGTGTACAAGAAATACAACAAGAAGCAAGAACAATAAGAATGTAAAAACACACACTATCTTGCCTTCGACTGCTTTCCGTTGACGAAGCAGCAACTTCACGGAACGATAGCAGCAGCTGACCAGCCGGGGAAGCTCACACGAAGCTTCACGAAGTAGAGAGCTCAGCAAAGCTCAAGCACAGCAAGAAGCAGGGGCAAAGAGAAGAAGAAGAAGAAGTTCAACAGAGTTTCTCAACCTCTTTATAACTCGCGAAGAAGATAAGAAACTAGCGTCAGCTAGAACTCTGATCGGTCGTGGACCGATCGTGGAAGAGGCCTTTGCTTGCTCGCCCCCGATTGGTCCACGCATCGATCAACTCTGATCGATGCCGGGACCGATCGGAAGAAGCTTTGTTCGTCCCCTGATCGGTCCATGGACCGATCGAGGTCCTCCTGATCGGTCCATGACCGATCAGGGACCTGATCGGTCCGGGACCGATCAGCCAGGCCTGATCGGTCCCCGACCGATCAGCCCCTCGCGCCCGCCTCGCTCGCTTCGATCGACTCGATCGGTCACCGACCTATCGGTTATCACACAAGATGCTATCGATATCGATCGGTCACCGCACCGATCGAATATTCAGATCACCGGATCGATCACCGATCGATCCAGCTCATGGTTTTCGCCCAAACCAAGTTCAAACCAACATCCGGTCAATCTTGACTGTTGGTACATCATGCTTAGCATCCGGTCCCTCACCCGCTAAGACTCTCCACCAAGTGTCCGGTCAATCCTTTGACCCACTTGACTTTCCTCTTGCAAGTTCCGATCACCCTTGATCTACTTGGACTTCCCAACACCGGATGTCCGATCACCCTTGATCCATCTGGATTTTCCCTTGCCTGCTTCACTCACCGGACTTTCACCTAGCTTCACTCACTAGGGTTTTCACCGGCTTCACTCACCAGATTTCCAATCTGCCTGGCTTCACTGACTTCCATGCCCGGCTTCACTCACGGGACTTTCCCAATGCCCGGCTTCACTCACCAGGACTTCCACTTTCACCTAGCTTCACTCACTAGGATTTTCACCGCTTCACTCACCAGGATTTCCATTGCCTGGCTTCACTCACCAGGACTTCTCCACTGCCTGGCTTCACTCACCAGGACTTTCCATTGCTGCTTCACTCACGGGACTTCTCCACCGCCTGCTTCACTCACGGGACTTTCCACACCGCCTAACATCCCGTTAGACTTTCCCGCCTCGGCTTCACTCACCAGGGACTTCTCCGACCGCCTCGCTTCACTCACCAGACTTTCCACACCGCCTAACATCCCAGTTAGGACTTTCCCACCGCTGGCTTCACTCACTGGACTTTCCTCGTGCCAAGCTCCCTGCTTGACTTCTCCGTGCAAGTCTCCATACTTGGACTTTTCCAGTGCCAAGTCTCCATACTTGGACTTTTCCCGTGCCAAGTCTCCATACTTGGACTTTTCGCATGCCAAGCTCCCTGCTTGGACCTTTCCAGTGCCAAGTCTCCATACTTGGACTTTTCAGGTCAACCAGGTCAACCTTGACCTACGGTTACACCAATAATCTCCCAAACATCTATTCTTGTCCCATATCAAGAATAGAACTCCCTCACGAGTGTCAAACATCAACATGCAACTCAACTAGGTCAACCTTGACCTAAAGTTGCATCAACAATCTTCCCAAGTCAAACATCAAAATACAACTCGAGTCAAGTCAACTTGAGTCGGGTCAACCAGGTCAACCTTGACCTAAGGTTGCACCAACAGATATGGCTTCGACCTGGTGCATTTGGCCAAGTGGAACTGACCGAAACTACCCTTAAATGGATCCTAACTAGTTAGACCAAGGATTAGTATTAAGTTCAATGGGTAGGACTGTTTGGGAAACCTCGAAGGCATGGTTACTTTAATGAACTCCTTGTGACTCACCATAGCCCAGAAGTTTATCCAAAGAATGCTTAATTGTTGAACCCAAAGCTAAACTTGAATTTAACACAAAGTTAAACCAGACCCTTAAATTCAACAATAATTCATCTCACAACAATTATAGGGTTCCCTGATTGACAATTTAGATCGGGTGAGATGACTAAAAAATTAAATTGACTTGAACTTAAATCAAGGTAATTAACAATTAACTCAAAATTATTTTAAAATTCAATTCTAAAATTATTTTAAAATTTAATTTCAAAACTATTTTAAAACTCAATTTCAAAATTATTTTAAAACTCAATTTCAAAAATTATTTTAAAACTCAATTTCAAAATTATTTTAAAATTTAATTTCAAAATTATTTTAAAACACAAGTTCAAAATTATTTTAAAACTCAAAATTATTTTAAAACTCAAGTTCAAAATTATTTTAAATTTCAAAATTATTTTAAAACTCAATTTCAAAACTATTTAAAACTCAAGTTCAAAATTATTTTAAATTTCAAAATTATTTTAAAAATCAATTTCAAAAATCAAGTTCAAAATTATTTTAAATTTCAAAATTATTTTAAAACTCAATTTCAAAACTATTTTTCAATCTCAAAATTATTTTAAAACTCAATCTCAAAATTATTTTAAAACTCAATTTCAAAACTATTTTAAAACTCAATCTCAAAATTATTTTAAAACCTCAATTTCAAAATTATTTTAAAACCTCAATTTCAAAATTATTTTAAAATTCAATTTCAAAATTATTTTAAAACCTCAATTTCAAAATTATTTTAAAACTCAATTTCAAAATTATTTTAAAACCTCAATTTCAAAATTATTTTAAAACTCGATTTCAAAATTATTTTAAAACTCAATTTCAAAATTACTTTAAAACCTCAATTTCAAAATTATTTTAAAACTCGAGTTCAAAATTATTTTAACTTTCAAAATTATTTTAAATTTCAAAGTTAGTTTAAAACTCAATTCCAAAATTATTTTAAAACTCAATTTCAAAACTATTTTAAAACTCAATTTCAAAATTATTTTAAATTTGAAAACTCAAGTTTAAAATTATTTTTAACTCAATTTTAAAAAATTATTTTAAAACTCTCCTCAAATTTAATTAACTTTAAAATATTTTAAAATTTAATTAACTCTAAAATAAATAAAAAATAAAAAAAAAGGCCTCGTGGAGGCGCCTGCCACACGGGAAGGCGCCTCCATGTGCGGCGGGAAAATTCCCGCCGCATCACCTTAAGGCACCTCGGATTGATCCGAGGCACCTCCAAAAGCTACTTAAGGCGCCTTAAGATGCTTAAGGCGCCTTCAATTCCCAACTTTAGGAAACGAACAGATTGTTTCTGTTCGTTTTCTGCCGATGCGAGCACGTCTTCCGCGTGAGGATTCTAGCAACTAAGGCACCTTCAAGCCGTTTAATCTTCCCTCAACACTTGGCAATGCCTCCTAGGTATAATCCTAATCCTTCCCTATCAAATTTTACGTAAAATTTCTTCTTATTTTTGTCAATTTTTGGTAAAATCATTGAAAATAGGAAGCGCCGACACGTTGATCCTACTCTAGCTAGACTTCCATCAGCAGATATCAGATTCCCTACTATACATCTTAGGGATACCTTTGCTAATTACACTTTTGAACCTATCAAACCTAGATATGTAAATAGGACCTTTTATACCCAGTTTTGTTAGCCATCTATCCAAATGCTAGAGCATTATCAACTGGACCAACTGGTTTACTGCACTGATACAGTAAACCAGGAATTATGTGCACAGTTTTATCACAACCTTGAGAGGGTTGATGATAATAGATACTCCACCAGAGTTGTTGGCGTTGACATTGAGCTTACTCCCACTTTGTTACACACCACCCTAGGACTTAGGGTTTCAGAGTCTACCTTCTTATGCTACCCCAGTAGGGACCTGCCATTTGGCGATCCTTACTTCCATATTACGTTAGATACTATCTATACGTATTTCTTCGGGGAAGAGAGACCTGCTAGCCTGACTGAGTTCAGGTCAGTCTCTCTTCGGGTTCAGGACTACGTGATGTATAGGGTCCTGACAGCATGTATTCTACCCATCTCATCTCGGGATGTCCCGAAGATGAGGACTTCCCACTCATTTTTCCTGTACACCCTGTGTCATCGATTAGACATCGATATAGCCTTGCATATATTCCAGAACATTATCTGTGCATCTGGGACAGTCACTTCCAAGATAGTACACATTCCCTATTGTCATATTTTGACACACTTCTTTTCGACCATAGAGGGTATAGATGTGACCATGGGGACAGTCATTCCTCTTACTATATATGACGAGCTAGGATCCCGTAGTTGTAGACTAGCTGGTGCTGATATCACAGCTGATGGAGTTCTAGCTTGGACAGGACGACCACAGCCAGCAGCTGCCCCTATCGCTCCAGCAGCCGAGGATATACCAGGCGAGGGAGAGGAGTGGGCTGATTTCTTAGCTGAGGATCTTTTTGCGGATCCTTCCCCGTCTGCCGGACCATCTACCTCAGCTGGACCTTCGACCTCTACATCACTCTCCGTCGAGGACAGACTTGCTCGACTCGAGGTCGAGTCCATCTAGACACGATGGATAGTTCTCTCTATTCGGTCTGAGATGGCTGCCGGATTTACGTCCCTTCGTGACGAGATACGACATCTAGGTCAGCCAGCACCCGAGCAGCCCCATGCACCACCTTCCGCTGATGACCCTCTAGTTGATGCTCCTCGAGTAGATGATCCTGCTATTTGATATGACTCTTTTATGCATTGTACTATGGATTGTTGCCGATAGACACCCTCACTTCACTACCTATTTATTTTGTTAGACTTCCTTGAAGTGATATATACTTATTTGCATGCTTAGTCAGTTTCACAAATTCTGGGTTTACTTATCTTCTTTCAAAATCTAGGAAAAATAATTTTCAAAATTCTATTTTTTTAGACTTTTCAAAAAGCTAGACTTAGCCTAGGCTTACCCCCTAGAAATCATGTTCCCCTAGACTTAAGCCAGAGCATCTCACAAGCACCTAGGTATACCTTGATCGTGTTTAAAAGACATAAAACGGTGTGAAATGCATAGGGTACAGCCTGGACTCAAGAATGCTTATATCTGTGCATCAATATGAGTCTGGGTGTTAAACACTCAATATACATTAATCAAGTCAAGTCTTCCAGCTCTAGTCAAAACTAACTGGACCAAATTGACTTAACTTGACTAACCATGTGAAAGTTGTTGCCCTATAGGCAATTAAGCAAGTAGCTAAAGGTTAGACAGTTGGAAAAGGACACTCATTTTCTAGTTAAGCATGTTTGATCTTTAGGGCTCTGATACCTAGTAAGTTAATCTATTGAACATGACTCATGCTTGGACTTAAGGACCAACTGACTTTGAATGAACCAAATTTTTTAGCTACATTACTCCCTCCTTGTCCTAAAATTTAAATATTGTTTAGACTTAAGCAAAGTTTACTATTAACAAGTCTTTCAAAAACTTAACTTTGTAAATTCTAGCTTATTTTTGATATATGGCAAGGGGGAGAGTAGCAAAATGTAAAATTCGAATTTAAAATAATATAAAAGGGGGAACAATAGTTAAGGGGGAGCATATAGTTGGCGCTAAAACTTTAAATTCGTAGGGTTTACTTTAGCAAATTTGCTTTGTTAAATGTGTTCATCTATTCTTAGCAGATTTGCCTGTGTTAAAAATGTTCATCTATTCGTTGGTTTATTTAACTTTGAATTTGAGTTGCCATAATCAAAAAGGGGGAGATTGTTGGTGCGGAAAGCATCCGACGATCGAACTCGTGTTTTGATAATGGCAAAGGATTCAAAGTTAAGGTGTTTTGTAATCTAACAAGTCTACTTGAGGATTTCAGGAAAGTCCTAGCTCCGGTTAGGCAGAGGGAAAAACCCTAGGGGGTGGTAACCCTAGGTTATAGGGGGTGGTAACCCTATGCGGAAAGTCTTGGCAGGTCGATGACTTCAGGCAAAAGTCCTAGGGGGTGGTAACCCTAGGTGGAAAGTCCTGGTGTCGCGAACCAGGTGAAAAACTGGACTGGCCGGGAAGCGGATGTCCAGCAGAAAGTCCAGAAGCGTCGAGTGCTGAGCAAAAGTCCAGTCGATCTGGAGGATCGACTGGCAACAGGTAAATCTCCTGAGTGGAGTAGGTGAGGACGCGTTCCCCGTAGAGGGAACAGTAGGCGTCGGGTCGACCTAGGGTTTCCGATCAGAAATCCGAAGTCAGACTCGGACAGTCCGGAGACTATCTATACTTCATTTATCATATTTATTGTGTTATGTGCTATCTTTGTGTTTCAGGGTAGTGTTTGGGACTAACGTATCTTGCAGGTGCAAAGGAGCAACCTAAATCTCCTGAGTGGAGTAGGTGAGGACGCGTTCCCCGTAGAGGGAACAGTAGGCGTCGGGTCGACCTAGGGTTTCCGATCAGAAATTCGAAGTCAGACTCGGACAGTCTGGAGACTATCTATACTTCATTTATCATATTTATTGTGTTATGTGTTATCTTTGTGTTTCAGGGTAGTGTTTGGGACTAACGTATCTTGCAGGTGCAAAGGAGCAACCTAAAGCTTTGGATGAACAGTGTCTGAGGCACCTTCATGGAGCTTGGAGGCGCCTCGGGTTCAAGGCTGGAGCTGGCTGCAAGAAGTTGTTCAAGGTGCCTTGATGAACAGTGGAAGGCGCCTTGAACAGATGAAGGCGCCCTGGTGAACAGTGGAAGGCGCCTTAAATCTGTGATAAGGTTCGACCAGTTCGCCCCTTATCTCCACGGCTGACTCGGCTCATTCAAGGCGCCTTGGTGAACAGTAGAAGGCGCCTTGAACACCCTTTATAAGGGATCTCGACTAGCAGCTCAAGATATCAATTTTCAAGTCTTCTGTCTCCAACGTGCTGCTCTAAAAGACATCCGGAAGTGCTGCTGCAAGTCTCCGATGACCTGAAGCTCCAAGATTCTGTTCTTGTCGTCGGTACAATTAGTCTTTTTATTTACTTGTACTTCAAAGCTGTAACTCTTTTTCGTACTTATAGTTGTTGCCCACGGAAAGCGATCAAGGATCGCGGGCCTTCGAGTAGGAGTCGCCACAGGCTCCGAACGAAGTAAATCTTTCGTGTCTTTGTTTGTACTTGTCTCTATTTCTTTCCGTTGCGCTTATACTCGAACGACTTACTCGACACGATTCTGATAATCGAAAAACAAAATAGCCACGAGCGCTATTCACCCCCCCCTCTAGCGCTTCTCGATCCAACACATGGTTCAGAGATAAAGCTCCTACTCTATGGTTGTTTGTAAGGTGGACGATCTCGATCCATCAGTGGATTAACCCCTGACAAACTCTGGCTAGCTCATGTAGCTCTTTGTGGATGGAGAAACCTCACCACAACTCTCACAAGAATACTTGAAACATTAGGACATTGGTAGACTACTAATAGGGGTTAACCACCTTTATTTCGTCAACCTTAACCAAGTTATCAAGCCTTTTTTATATAGGCCACAGGTTAGAATTGTTGGATCGAGATGCGCTAGAGGAGGGTGAATAGCGCTCGCGGCTATTTCGTTCGATTATCGGAATCGTAAAAACTCGTCCAGAAAAACGCAGCGGAAAGTAAATAAAAAGGAAAGCAAACACACACAGAAGGACACGGAGAATTTACTTCGTTCGGAACCTATAGTGACTCCTACTCGAAGGCCCGCGATCCTTGATCGCTTACTGTGGGCAACAACTATAGGCTCGAATAGATTTACAAGTTTAAGTACAAGAAGCAAAATAAAGAATGTAAATAAACTTTTATACCGACAACTAAACTGCTAAATTGAAGCTCCAGGTCGTCGGTGTCGAGTTGCAGCACTTGGGAATGAGTTCGTTAGTCGTTGAATGTAGAAGAATCACTTGGAAGTTAATATCCCTCACTGCTGCTCGAAGTCCCCTTATAAAGGGCATCCAAGGCGCCTTGAAAGCCTCTGAAGGCGCCTCCACAGCTCCGAGTCCACCGTGTAGATGAGCGTTGATCATTCTGTGCTTATCGCCTTGAAGGCGCCTTCATCCATCCTTAAGGTGCCTCCAATGGAGCATCCAAGGCGCCTTCGTGCACCAAGAAGGCGCCTCCAGTGGGTCTACGCAACCATGTCACCTTAGCACCCGAGGCGCCTCTAAGCTCCATGGAGGTGCCTTGGACACTGTTCATCCGAGGCTATTCTTCGCACTTTGGTCCCTGCAAGATACATTAATCCCAAATATACCCTGCAGCACAAAGTTAGCACATAAAACATTATAAATATGATAATGAGTAATGACAGTCTCCGGACTGTTCGAGTCTGACTTCGGATTTTTGTCCGGAAACCCTAGGTCGACCCGACACCTACTGTTCCCTCTACGGGGAACGCGTCCTCACCTACTCCACTCAGGAGATTTACCTGCTGTCAGTTCGATCCTCCAGATTGACTGGACTTTTTGCTCAGCACTCGACGCTTCCGGACTTTCTGCTGGACATCTGCTTCCCGGCTAGTCCAGTCTTTCACCTGGTTCACGACACGAGGACTTTCCACCTAGGGTTACCACTCCCTAGGACTTTTGCCTGAAGTCATCGACCTGCCAAGACTTTCCGCATAGGGTTACCACCCCCTATGACCTAGGGTTACCACCCCCTAGGGTTTTCTCGATGACTAACCGCAGCTAGTACTTTCCTGAAATACTCAAGCAGACTTGTTAGATCACAAAACACTTTAACTTTGAATCCTTTTCCATTATCAAAACACGAGTTCGATCGTCGGATGCTTCCCGCACCAACAATCTCCCCCTTTTTGATTATGGCAACTCAAATTCAAAGTTAAGTAAACAAATATCAAATAACGAATAGATGAAAACATTTAAAGCAAGCTTAGCAATTTTGCTAAAGTAAACTCTATGAATTTAAAGTATAGCATCAAGTTTAGGCTCCCCCTTAACTGTTACTCCCCCTTTAATATTCATTATTTTAAATTTAAATTTTACAATTATTTGAGTATTTGAATTTGCAATTTGCTACTCTCCCCCTTTGCCATATATAAAAAATAATCAAAAATAGTCATTTGATTTTTAAAGAGGGATAACAAGATTTTGACAACACTTAACATTTTATAATTTTCATTTCTTACCTTTAGCTAAGTGAAAGGATGATGTTAGCTCTTTGGAAACTTAGTTAAAATTAGAAAACCACTAGAAGGTGGAACCTTTTAACAGTCTTTAACTAAGTTGAAAAAGCTAGTAAAACTATATGTAGAGAAGTACTTGTTTAGATTTTGAAAATTTGTTAGTGAAATATTTGGAGCCAAGAAAACATTTTTGTGAGCTAAGTTTTAAAATTTTGAAAATAAAGATTGGACCTTAGCTAAGCTCTTTGCAAGTATTGTAAAAACTATAGCTTAGGTTAAAAAACTTAGCTTAATTTTAAACAATATTAAATTTTAGGACAAGGAGAGAGTGAAGTAGCTAAAAATTTGGTTTAGGTTATTTAGTTGGTCCTTAAGTCCAAGCATGAGTCAAGTTCAATAGATTTCAAATTATTCAGTTTTACTTTTAGATGTATCAGAGCCCTAAAGATCAAACATGCGTATCCTGAAAACTGTGTATCCTTTATCAACTGTCTAACCTTTAGCTACTTGCTGATTGCCTAGAGGGCAACAACTTTCACTTGGTTAGTCAAGTTAAGTCAATTTCGTCCAGATAGATTTGACTAGAACTGGAAAACTTGACTTGATTGATGTATATTACGTATTTAACGTCCAGACTCATATTGATGCACAGATATAAGCATTCTTGAGTCCAGACTGTACCCTATGCATCTCACACCATTCTATGTCTTTCAAAACACAATCAAGGTATACCTAGGTGTTTGTGAGATGCTCTGGCTTAAGTCTACGGGAACATGATTTCTAGGGGGAAAACCTAAGTTAAATCCAAATTTTGAAACTTCTAAGAAAAAGGGATTTAAAATTATTTTTCCTAGAATTTTAAAAAACATGTAAAAGCAAGATGATTAAAAAGTAACACCTATTCTACCCAACCCATTCCTATTTGCCTTCTAAGTGCACTGAACTCAAGTTTAGGTAAGGGTTTTGTAAAAATGTCAGCTAGGTTTGATTTGGACTCAACATGGTTGAGTGCAATTTCACCCTTAGCTACTTAATCCCTTACAAAATGGTGTTTTACCTCTATGTGTTTAGTCCTAGAATGGTGAATAGGATTTTTGGTCAGATTAATTGAGCTGATATTATCAATAAAGATTTTTGTATTTTTATATTCTAGTTGATAGTCTTTTAATGTATGCATCATCCACAACAGTTGAGATGCACACTCTCCTAGGGCTATGTATTCAGCTTCTGTAATAGATAAAGCAACACAGTGTTGCTTTCTGCTTGACCAACTTACTAAGCATTGACCTAGAATTTGGCAGCTACCACTTGTACTTTTTCTGTCTAATTTGCACCCGGCATAGTCCGAATCAGAATAGCCATAAAGGTCAAAGGTGCAAGTTCTAGGGTACCAAAGTCCTACATTTAGAGTTCCTTTAATGTACCTAAGTATTCTTTTAACATATGTTAGGTGTGACTCTTTTGCACAGGATTGGTATCTTGCGCACATACCTACTGCAAACAATATATCTGGTCGGCTTGCAGTTAGATAAAGTAAGCTACCTATGACACTCCTATAGTACTTTGGATCTACTGGTTTTCCTTCTGGGTCAGAGTCAATGTTGATGTTGGTTGCCAATGGAGTATTTATTATTTTTGAATTTTCCATGCAGAATTTTTTAATTAACTCCTTAGCATATTTAGTTTGATAAATGTAGATTCCATCTTTGGTTTGTTTTATTTGTAAGCCTAAGAAAAAGTTGAGTTCTCCAACCATACTCATTTCAAATTCATTTTCCATTAATCTAACGAATTCTTTTAAAAACTTAGAGTTAGTTGAGCCAAAAATTATATCGTCAACATAGATTTGGGCTATAAAGATGTCTTTTTCTATAGTTTTTACAAATAGAGTCGGATCTATTTGTCCTTGGTTAAAGCCTTTGGATATTAAGTAATTAGATAATCTTTCATACCATGCCCTAGGGGCTTGTTTTAGTCCATATAAAGCCTTTTTTAGTTTAGATACGTGATTTGGGTAATCTAAGTCTTCAAATCCTGGGGGTTGGCTTACATAGACCTCTTCCTTGATAAACCCATTCAAAAAGACTGACTTAACGTCCATTTGGTATAACCTAAACCCTTTATTTGCTGCATAGGCTAATAACATCCTAATGGATTCGAGTCTAGCTACTGGTGCATAGGTTTCATCATAGTCTAAGCCTTCAACTTGACTAAACCCTTTGGCTACTAGTCTAGATTTGTTTCTTATTATATCACCCTGATCATCCAACTTGTTTCTAAAAACCCATTTGGTGTCTATTATTGATTTATCTATGGGTTTAGGTACAAGGTCCCAGACTTAGTTTCTTTCAAATTGTGCTAATTCTTCCTGCATTGCAATGATCCAATCTGGGTCAGGTAGGGCTTCTTCTATAGTCTTAGGTTCAATTTTAGAAATAAGGGTAATCTGACTAAGGTTTCTATAGGAGGATCTAGTTCTGACTCCAAGGTTTGGGTCACCCAAAATTTGGTCAGGTGGGTGAGAGGTACTTACTCTAGTTGGTCTTATCTGTGGGTCAGAAACTGGTTCTTCTGATTCATTAAGGTTAGGTTGGATTTCATCATCTTCTATAGCTCTTGGATTGATGTCAATATTTTCATTTATATTAGGTAGGTTGTTTTCTTCATCAAAGATTACATTAGTTGTTTCTTCAACTTTCAAGGTATTTTGATTATATACTCTAAAGGCCCTACTGGTTGAGGAGTATCCTAAAAATATTCCTTCGTTAGACTTGGGTGTAAATTTTCCTAAGTAATCTTTAGTATTTAAAATGTGAACTTTACAACCAAATACTTTTAAATAGTTTAGGTTGGGAATTTTATAGTAGTAAAGTTCATAAGGTGTTTTATTGTGAGGTTTGTTAATTAAAATTTTGTTTTGAATATAATTTGCAGTATTTATTACTTCAGCCCAAAATTGATGATTTAAATTATATTCGTTTAACATAGTCCTAGCGGCTTCTTGTAGTGTTCTATTTTTATGTTCCACTAGACCATTTTGTTGGGAGGTTCTAGGACATGAAAATTCATGTTGGTATCCATTTATCTTACAAAATTGGGTAAACCTATGATTTTCAAATTCCCCCCCCCCCCCACTTCTTATTCTTTTAATTTTAGTATCTTTTTCATTTTCCGTTAATTTGTAAAAATTACTAAATATTTCATAGGTTTCATCTTTTATTTTTAGGAATTTTACCCATGTGTACCTAAAGTAGTCATCAATTATCACTAAACAATATTGGTTCTTGCTTAGTGATTTGGCTCCATGTGAATCAAATAGGTCAAGGTGAAGGAGCTCAAGTAAGGAGTTAGTTCTTTCTAGGTTGGTTGACTTATGGGTTGACTTGGTTTGTTTTCCTTGTTGACACGCATCACAGATTTAGTTTTCAATAAATTTTAATTTGGGCAAACCTCTAACTAGACTATTTTGACTCATTTTTGAAATGACTCTAGTGTGAGTGTGACCCAGTCTTCTGTGCCACAGTTGGGTTTCCTCTTGTTGTGTCAAGAGACAGTTTATTGAGGATATTGATATGTCAATTGTGTAGATGTTATTCTTCCTAAGTCCCTTAAGTCTAATTTCAGGGTTTTCGATGTTTTTAACTAGACACCCAGATTTATCAAAATTGACTAGATATCCACTGTCACACAATTGACTTATACTTAGTAAATTAAAGTTAAAATTTTCAACCAATAAAACATTTCGAATAATGAAATCGGAACTAAGTTCAATATTATCTTTTCCGATTACTTTAAGTTTACCGTCGTTGCCGAATGCAACCGATCCTAAATTCTTGTACTTGAGTTTAGTAAACTTCAACTTATCTCCAGTCATGTGTCTAGAGCATCCACTATCCAACATCCATTGATCCAATTCCTACACATGAAGTAGTTGAATTGATTTCTTTTTAATGGATTTAAAGATAGCTTAATTGAAGTAGACTCCTTAGTTTTTCTATCTCACCCAATCTAAGTTAGCAAGCAATTAATCCTATGGTTGTTTTTAATTAAATTAACGTTTTGAAAAGTTTTGGAGAAGGTTTTTAAATAAGATTTTGAAATTAAGTTTTTAAAAGACTTTAAAATTAAGTTTTTAAAAAAGATTTTGAAATTAAGTTTTTAAAAAAGATTTTGAAATTAAGTTTTAAAAATTTTGAAATTAAGTTTTAAAATCATTTTGAAATTAAGTTTTAAAATCATTTTGAAATTACGTTTTAAAATAATTTTGAAATTAGGTTTTAGAATAATTTTGAAATTAAGTTTTAAAATCATTTTGAACTTAAGTTTTAAAAATAATTTTGAAATTAAGTTTTAAAATCATTTTGAAATTAAGTTTTAAAAATAATTTTGAAATTAAGTTTTAAAATCATTTTGAAATAAAGTTTTAAAATAATTTTGAAATTAAGTTTTAAAATCATTTTGAAATTAAGTTTTAAAAATAATTTTAAGTTAATTAATTTTGAAAATAATTTTAAGTTAATTAATTTTGAAAATAATTTTAAGTTAATTAATTTTGAAAATAAATTTAAGTTAATTAATTTTGAAAATAATTTTAAGTTAATTATTTTTGAAAATAATTTTAAGTTAATTTTGAAAATAATTTTAAGTTAATTAATTTTGAAAATAATTTTAAGTTAATTAATTTTGAAAATAATTTTAAGTTAATTAATTTTGAAAATAATTTTAAGTTAATTAATTTTGGAAATAATTTTAAGTTAATTAATTTTGATTAGTTTAATTTAGTTGAATTAACTTGATTTATGTTTAAGTCAATTTTAGTTTTAATTTCTTAGTCATCTCACCCGATCTAAATTTTCAATCAGAGAACCCTATAATTGTTGTGAGATGAATTATGGTTGAATTTTAGAGTCTGGTTTAACTTTGTGTTAGATTCAGGTTTAGCTTTGGGTTCAACAAGTAAGCATTCTTTGGATAAACTTCTGGGCTATGGTGAGTCACAAGGAACTCATTAAAGTAACCATGCCTTCGAGGTTTCCCAAATAGTCCTACCCATTGAACTTAATACTAAACCTTGGTCTAACTAGTTATGATCCATTTAAGAGTAGTTTCGGTCAGTTCCACTTGGCCAAATGCACCAGGTCGAAGTCATATCTTCCTAGACATGCGACGCCCAAGCTTCCCTAACGTACTATCATCCAAAAACTTCACCAGTACTGTGGGTTAAGTTAAACCTAACCCGTTTTAATCTAACCTTAATTACCCTGCCGGGTAATCTACTCTTGTTTTACCCATTTCGGGTAGATTAAGTTCAATTACCCAGTCGGGTAGTTCAATTGGGGGTGCCAGCTATTCTGGATCCTCCATCTATATTCTATTTGATTTGAATTCGAATTATTTTGAATTTTTAAGTGAATTTTTAATTTAAGTTTGAATATCTAATTTTTGAATTTTGATTTAATTTTGAATTTTGAATTTGTAATTTGAATTTTGAATTTAAATTTAATTTTGAATTTGTAATTTAAATTTTGAATTTTTGAATTTTAATTTCAAATTTTGAGTTTGTAATTTAAATTTTGAATTTTTGAATTTTAATTTAATTTCAAATTTTGATTTAAAATTTGAATTGTTTTCGTGTTTACTCCCCCTGGATCATAGCCTCGATATGATCTATCGAGGTAGTGTATTTGATCCTTCGGGTCCCAGTATTGGCCAAGTCCAACTTGATTGACCAATTTGGACTTAGGGACCCATGCTTGGATTACCTTTCTATTTGGTTTGTTTATTAAGGATAAATAAGATTTATATTTCTTTTAGTTTTATATCCTAGCCCAGTTCTTGTAACGACCCGACCCATTTGGCAGCCCATTTGGCGACCCTCGGGTCGTCGACCGTCGGCCGTGTCATTACTCACTAGGACTTTCCACCCCTGGCCAGTGGATTTTTGCCTCCCCCAGGATTCGAACTCTAAACCTCCAAGCTTAAGTATTAGAGTTTATGAATCCTGGTAACCAAGTATTAGAGATCATCTCACTTGGTTACCAGGATTCATAAACTCTAATACTTAAGCCTGAAGGTTTAGAGTTTGAATCCTGGGGGAGGCAAAAATCCACTGACCAGGGGTGGAAAGTCCTAGTGAGTAACGACATGGCCAAGGGTCGTCGGTCGACGACATTAGAGGTCGCCAAATGGGCCGACGACATAAGGGCCAACGATCGACGACATGAGAGGTCGCCAAATGGGCCACCAAATGGGCCAAGAGGGTCAGGTCGTTACAGTTCTATTGTAAACGGCTCTTTGTGTCCCAAGAATTAGGTCAAGATTCTTGGAGCCTAAAGAAAACCGTTCTAAGGTATTTTTTAAATCCTTGACCTGATTTTTCAAACTTGAATTTTCTTCCTCAAGTTTTTGAACATGAGTAGAATTTTCAGTCTGAACTTGATCAGGTAAGGATTTAGAGTTAGTCACTTCTTTAAGGATAGCTACTTCCTTTAGAAGTGACTTAATTTTAAGGTTTGACTTAGCTAACTTGCGTAATAAATAATTGACTAAATTATTAAGTCTAGGAATACTTAAAGTGGAGTCTGACCCTTCGGAAACGGATGCGGATCCGTGGCTTCGCTCGGACTCGGCCTCTGACTCACTCTCGCTCTCAGATTCGTCGATTTGGTCTCGGGCCATCAATGCGAGTAAACTCGTCTGATCGAGTTTGTCGTCGTCGTCCTCCGAAGAAGATTCGTCCCACATCGCCTTCAGGGCCTTCTTTCTTCTTTGCTTTTTGGCTTCCTTTTGGTTGGGGCAGTTGGCTTTGATGTGCCCCTTCTGGTTGCATCAGTAGCAGGTTACTTCAAATTTTACCTTAGAACTCGGTTGGGCCTCCTTGGATTGTACCGCCTTCTTCAGGTCTTTCTTGTTGAAGCCCTTCTTCTTCTTGTAGAGCTTCTTCACGAGGTTCACGAGTCCGCTGGTCAGTTCGTCTTCTTCATCTTCTGAGTCGGGTTTGTCTTCTAATTCCAGTTCAATTTTTCGCCGTAATCTCGGTTCCCGTGTTCGACTGGTACCTGCAACCAAAGCAACCCCCTTCTCGGTTGGCTGTGCATTAGTCTGCTCGTGAAGTTCAAACTCAGAAAATAACTCATCTAATTTTAAATAAGACAAGTCCTTGGAGACTTTGTAGGCATCTACCATTGATGCCCACAATGTACTCCTCGGAAATGAGTTTAGAGCATAACTTATGACGTCCCGATTCTCGACTTTCTGCCCGATCGCATGAAGAGAATTGAGAATGTCTTGAATCCATGCGTGGAGCGAACTCGCCGTCTCTCCTTCCTGCATTTTTAGATTGTACAGTTTATTAAATAACAAGTCACGCTTACTTACCTTGGTTTTCGAGGTGCCCTCGTGGAGTTCGATCAGTTTTTCCCAAAGCTCCTTTGCTGATGAGAATGAACCGACTCTATTGAGCTCCTCTTTGGTCAGTCCACACTGGAGGGTACAGGTAGCTCTGGCGTTGGCTTCCACTTTCTTGATGAAGGAGTGTTCCCAGTCTTCGCAGGCAGTAGGTTTGCCATCAGTGCCAGTCGGTTGTTGAAATCCAGTTCGAATGTGTTGGAACCCCAAGGTTGTTTTGGTGTGATCAACTAGTTAAGTTAGGTCCTGCGTTGTCACGCCCCAGAGGAGTCCCTGTCCGAGAAAATTTCGGCAGCATCTCCCCTGTACGGCGGACAATCAAAAATTTCTACAAGCACTAAATACTCAGCCACATGCGGCTGGAATCATAACAATAATAAAAATCAATCACCACGCAGTTTAAAATATATATTCAGTCTCTGGCTGACACAACCACGCAGTAATAATACTCTGACTCAAAAACCACCCTACTCAACTACACTCGTAAAGCTCAAAACCGATTTTTTTCTTACCTCTTCTGCCGTCCAGGCAGGCATGTAGTAGAATAAAAACCAAATCCAAATCCATCAGTATAATAAAATCTATATCATGTCCATAAGCAATAAATCCAGAACATAACGAGTTCAAACAGTCTAGAACAGAAAGAAACCAAAGAAAACCAAACATATCCTGGAGGTCTGCAGGACCAGCACTACGTGCAGTGAGGACTAGCGACTGGAACTCCCTCCTAACAGCATCAACCTGAAAATATCAACAATGGAGGCGGGGTGAGTCCAACACTCAGCAGGTACAGTTGATATGCAAAGTAAAGAAACAACACCTAGCACTAATCATGCGTACAGTCTCCTGATAAGAAAGATAAGAATGCATCTGAAATAAACAGGAGAATACTGTACTAACCAGGTCCTGAGTATAAGGTCAAACAAGGGATAAGGAAATCCTGATGCATGTCAAACATAGGTATCGAAACAATATGCAGCATATAAATGCGAAACACAAACACAAGAAATAAATGCATCATGCATATGATGCCAATGATGCGTCTGGTCACCCCGACGCCAGTCGATCATCTCATACAAAGTGAGGCCGAGTGGGTAGGGTTGTGACAACCGTGCACTCTGTCGTCACTTCTCCCGATGAGTGACCGAGTGGACGGGATGTTGTCGAGTACACCTATCCTCCTACCCCAAATCATAGATGGGGAGCACAATGCTCTCAACTCCCGGTACACGATCGGGGAGGAATCCTGCCGGATAACACGTTGTGTCACACTACCCATGAGCGGACCAACGGTGCCTAACAGAGTCCTGCAACACACTCAGCCTGAATCGACCACTAACCCATGGTGGTGGTGTGTGCAGATAATTGGCGATGTGCTCAGCAATAATGGAGCGGACTATCGCACAGCATGCAATCATGCAAATGATGCATGGCAATAACCATATAAACATCCTGACCTAATCCATATATATAGAAATGTGCACCCTAGGTCAAAGAATCATATCAAATCAAGGTACACAGAAGGTATAAAAACCTAGGTC
The DNA here is from genome assembly GCF_018446385.1 of Zingiber officinale. Taxonomy (NCBI): domain Eukaryota; kingdom Viridiplantae; phylum Streptophyta; class Magnoliopsida; order Zingiberales; family Zingiberaceae; genus Zingiber; species Zingiber officinale. Next base: position 119,052,335 of record NC_056000.1, on the reverse strand, counting down.
CTGAACATGGTCAAGCATGGCATATCACTACCCCTATAAGCATATATAAACAGGTAAAATATACCTGAGATGCAAAACCAATCAATCAATCAATCATGTAAGATTTGGGTAGTGATTAACCGAAACAAATAAGAAACACAATTAATGCAACATGTTAATTTAATTACTAAGCATATCAAATGACATAAGTCAAAAGTACCCGCCTCCGAAAATAGAAAAATCCAATCTGGTCCACGACGTCGAGATACTCGTCTTGCGTCAAAGTCCTGTATCAAATAATATACAAATATTTTATTTAGCTACTTCATAAGAACAGCTAAATAAAATCCCTAGGACTAAAAATTAGGGTAAAACCCTAATCACATATCCTCAATTTACCTTTTTAAATCTATTAGTTAATTAGGGTTAGCAACTAAATCCCCAATCAACCCATTAGATTAAATCCAAACCTAATTCCCTTAACACATAAACATCTAACTACAAAGCGCATCAAATTCCTACCCTTACCTAAATTCACAGCCTTGATTGTTGATCCACACACGGTTTGTTGTTGCCAGCAAAGGTATATTGCTGCTGTAAACAAATAAAACATCAATGTAATCAATTAACCCACTAACACAAGAATTTGCAAAAACAGAACCCTACCTGCTTTACCCAAATCTTCTTCCTCTCTGTCAATAGGCTATAGAAATCTGTGGATGCTCGAAATCTTGTGGCCGACGACAATACAGAGGGAAGAAGGCTTGTTTACTGACACTAGGCAGAGGAACAGATTAGCTACCGAATCTGGGCAATTGAAGTAGGGGTATGCACTGCTCCGTCCGCCCTCAAGTAATGGCATCGCCTGGTGCGGCTCGGGAAGGAAAAGTCGGCCGGAGAACTAAGGCTCGACGGCGGCCCGGCGCTAGGGCAGAGAGGTGCGGCGTCGGCACCTAGGGCAAGGAATCGCTTGGCTCCTGCTCGGGTGTCAGCAACGGTGGCTAGGGCACTGAGACGGCGTCGCTGAGTCGGCAGTACTCCGGCGGCGTCGGCTGTGTGCTGTGGCGCTTGGCGTCCCGATGGCGGTGAAGAGGAACGTCGCTGGCGAGGAGAGGGAGAAGGTAACCGACGGTTAGGGCAGAGAGAGGCGCGAGGGTGGCGTCGGGGAGAAGAGGTCTCGGGCGCTCGGATTCGGCGAGGAAACCGCCGCCGGCGGTTAGGGCACCGAAGGAGAAGGCTGAGAGGAAATCGGCGTCGGGGAAAGGCTCGGGCTCGCGGGAGAGGAAAAAGAAACGGGAAATAAAAATAAGGAAAAAGAAACAGATAATATAAATATAAACATTTCCTCACTTAATTGGGGTAGCCTAAACAGGCTTTTCCGGACCCCGTTTTTATCCCGGTCAACTCGTCCGTACGAGCTCCGAAAAATTCCCGAAAAATGTCCAAAAATTCCGGAAAATTCCTTTATTAATATTCGCCTATTTTCGGTATTTTACATTCTCCCCCACTAATAAAAATTTGGTCCCCAAATTTCGTTATCTACCATCAGCAAGTACTAACAACAGCTATAGAGTATAAATGCTGTACGGTAAATAAATCACATACCTCAAGTGAAAAGATGGGGATATCGAACTCGGATAATGTCCTCGAGCTCCCAAGTAGACTCCTCGTCCGAATGATGCTGCCATCCGACTTTAACCAGCCGGATGGTCTTGTTCCGCAACTGACGCTCCTTACGGTCTAGAATCCATACCGGAACCTCCTCATAGGTGACGTCAGGCTGAAAGGAGAACTGAGATTATCTATCAACACATGTATCAGATCGGGTACGTATCTCCTCAGCGTAGATACGTGAAATACGGCGTGAACGCCTGCCAAGGACGGCAATAGTGCCAACCGATAAGCTACTGCTCCAATCCTTTCCAAGATCTGGAAAGGTCCAATGTATCGCGGAGCTAGCTTACCTCTGAGGCCAATCTCTTCACCCCTTTCGTGGGTGAAACTCGTAGAAATACCTGGTGGCAAATGGAGAACTCTAAGGGTCTCCGACTCCGGTCAGCATAACACTTCTGGCAGTCTTATGCATTTGACATCATCTGTCTGATAATATGGACCACTTTGCCTCACGTTGAGCTCTATGAGGTCTCAACAACTGGGTCTCTCGTCCTGATTGACGACTGAGCAACTATGGTAACAAGAATACCCTGCTCTGTCTGTCCCTGTTCCTCAATGTCTAACTCAGAGAAATCCTGAATCAAATCTGTGACCACAACTCGGTGACAAGATAAAGTCCCTCTGGACCTCTAGCTAAGTGCATCGGTAACCACATTAGCTTTTCCCAGGTGATAGCTAATGATACAATCATAATACTTCAGGAACTCCATCTATCTCCTCGGTCGAAGATTAAGTTCCTTCTGAGTGAACAGATATTTGAGACTCCGATGGTCAGTGAGAATCTCAATGTAATATCATACAGGTACTGCCGCCAAATCTTCAGGGCAAAAATAACAGCGGCCAACTCCAGATCATGAACTGAGTATTTTCTTCTCAGGCTCCCTCAACTATCGAGAAGCATATAAGAATACTCTACCGTGCTGCACCAGAACAACACTCATACCCTGTAGAGACGCGTCGGTATAGAGGACAAATTCGTCCTCTTCCGAAGGTAAAAACCAAAAATCAAAGCCGACACTAGTCTCCGCTTCAGCTCCTAGAAGCTGGTCTTGCAATCCTTAGTCCAAGTAAACTTCACGTCTTTCATGGTCACGCGTGAAAGTAGCATAGCTATGCGGAAGCAACCCTCGACGAAAGGTCTGTAATATCCTGCGAGTCACAAAAGACTGTGGATCTCCTACACTGATTTCGGCTGCTCCCAACGGTAACAACCTCTATCTCCTGTGGAACCACGGTACACTCCTACTGGTGACCGTGTGTCCCAAACATCATAACAAAAGACAATCCAAACCAGCACTACTGATAATCACATATAGATGTTCTTGTCGAATCATCTCTAGATCTATGCAAAGGTAGTGTACGTGACTCACCTCGGATCCGTAATAGATCACAACATCATCCACAAAGATAATGGACACCTATCCAAACATCCTCGACATACTAGGATCATCGAGTCCCGGAAAACATCTAAGGTACTGTAAGCCTATATGGCAAAAACCAATACACATAATGTCCGTATCACAGACATTCCTATCCATAAGATCTCCAATAATAAATCAAAAAAAAATCTGATCATCAATAACATAAATCACCAAAGAATAAATCCTCCAGGGTGAGAGCAACGCTCCATCACAGGAAACACCACATATGTGGGAGCAACGCTCTACCACAGGAAATCCTCAATATGTAGGAGTAACACTCCACTACAAACAATCCATAACATGTATCTGCAATAGATATGGGAGCAATGCTCCGCTACAAGCAATCCGAAATATGTATATGTGGGAGCTCCGCTCCACCACAAAACAATACCCAAGTACCCCAAGGCACCTAACTATCCAACTAGAGATTGTACCAGATCTCTCTACCACAATTCGCTGTGGTTAGCCTAGGATATAACAACCTAGTAACTAATCAAATCCATCATCAACTCTATCAGCATCCTAGTGGGTCATCCACTGATAGGAAAATTAGTTGATGAGTTAATTCAACAAATGACATAATGCAGTCACTCCACATTCTGCATTCAGTATAAGTAGAATCATCATACTGCTACCAATGTATACACCTAGCACACATGCTCACACAACATATGTATAATCAACAAAATCCTCCAATTATTATACACCAAACATACTCACACCTCAGGTATATTCAGTATGATACCTCTAACAATACATACCGAACACGTGTGCAAAATCAATATAGGTATAATCGACAATACACCTCAAACAACCTCACATGGCATATATACACATATGCCAAGAGTATAACCAACATATACTTTCAATAAAGCATATTAAACCCAGGTGCACTCACAAATCAAACATAATCAAAAAGATACCTCAGACACCACACCAAACACATATGTATATATCACGACTCAGATTAAATCGACAAAATACCTCCATCAAAACACCACAGATGTACTTATACCACAACCCGGATTTAATCGACAAGATATCTTCAATAATACATCCAGATACATACACCGAACTACATAGCTATGATCCACAAGGAAACTTCAAACCATATCAAAACATGGATACATATACTACTTGCAAATGGGCAGTCTACCACATGACTCCTACAACCCAAAACAATCATGATATACATGCAAAATCAGCATACCAGCTCAATCAAAGAGACCAACCTTATGCTACCAACACTCATGGGTTACCGGTATATCTAAACAAAATTCATGCATATGTATCAAGCATGAATACATCAATCAAAGGCAACCCAAAATAAAGCAGCCTAATCATCCAGTAACAACCCTGCTCTAGGTTCAAAGGAACTGGTATCGGACAAGAAAAATATACGCACCGTGGTATAACATTGCCAGTCAATGTCATACACTACCAAGACTATATCTAATAGGGAAAATTTATCATCATAAATCCAAATGTACTCTCCCAGTATACACTAGTAACTATTGTATCCCATAAGTGTTAAGCAATTAGCTCTACACTTCCTTACATCAGCGGGGTCACATATCCCAAAGCATCCTCTAAGTTATCCTACGAGGTATATACAATCCACGGTCAAAGTCTTCATAGAATAGGATACATCGATCCTTTATAACCTATCCAAGCCGACAAGGATATATGGATAAATCAGTCCTTTCCACGTCAGTACAAAACATGTACTCAAATGTGCTTTAGATACATAACTAAGCACAAATAACCTAAAGATTCGAACCTCTAAAAATAGATCATGGCAATCCTTTACTGATCAACCAACAAAACTAAATCATTCATCTACTAACTAATCAAGAATACCTTAATCCTCCACAAACAACTAAGGTATATCCAACCACATAATATCATATGTGTAAATGTGTACAACCCAAAAGAAAAAAAATCAATATTTAGGAACATCAAGACACTCTCATTTTCATCCTCAAAAATATCAGCCCACATAATATCAGATGAATCAGTCTCTACTCCTCATGAGGGCAAGTTAGCATTCAAAACATCAAATCATTATTTATCCACATAGTCCAATATCAGAGGAAGCAATTATCCATTTTATCATCCTTTTAACTAACCACAACTAACCAGATTATTAAAATCTCATAGGCACACTCAACCATAAACTCTCTAGCACCCAATTTATAATCTGATCACCAACCATAATCATCAAACCTGTGAATATCATAAATGACACTCACTATGTCACCATCAACGATAACCCAAATAATAGATCATCAAAAATAATTAACACTCACTATGTCACCATCAAAACAAATATCCAATAATAAATCATCAGACAACCACATAACATTTACTCTCACAAACCATTAGAAATCAACATATCACAATATCTGATCTCACAATATCCCTTAACCTCAAACCATTCTCAACAATGATCAAATTTGGTAACTCCCAATGACCAATTTCCATCGTACCTGGTACCCTAATATCCAAAAGATATGAGTATAAAACTCTCCTGGCTGAGTCAACAGGAATATATATAGGTATCATCCATTACCCAGCTAACAATAGCAGAGGCTGATATGTGCCTCCATCTCCTAGTAGTAGTAACATAAGCTAAAACTACTGATGGTATGATATGAAAAATCACCAGAGACTATAATCCTTGATCTCTATGAGGGTCGACCCAGATCAATGGCTAACCCATCACATGTAATATGGCTACAACAACCAGACAGGTACTAAAGATAAATTGCTAATACATGTCATCACTATCATAAAATAAACATCATACCTATTTGCTGTCTGGAGATGTTCCGTCGCTGTCCTGTCCCCAACCTTTGACCTCAAACTCCAAACGAGAAACATCGCCGAAAATCGAAATAAATCCGAAACGAAAATTCGAAACATAACCATATCGAAAATCCGAAAATGCCCAGTTTGACTCGCAAACTTGGCTAACCCAAATATCCAGAATACTAACAACAGGTATCCAATAAATCTCCAAAACACCAAAAGCAGGTATCCATAACCTGCTCTGATACCAATAAATTGGTATCAGATAAATCCCGACAATCCAAAATACAAAAATCCAACTAGTATCGCCAAACTTGGCGCTCTGATACCAAGTAAATAAATTGGTATCAGGTTATCCCAAACATCAAAAATACTAAAACAAAAGATCGTATACCTGTGCTCTGATACCACTAAATTGTCACGCCCCAGAGGAGTCCCTGTCCGAGAAAATTTCGGCAGCATCTCCCCTGTACGGCGGACAATCAAAAATTTCTACAAGCACTAAATACTCAGCCACATGCGGCTGGAATCATAACAATAATAAAAATCAATCACCACGCAGTTTAAAATATATATTCAGTCTCTGGCTGACACAACCACGCAGTAATAATACTCTGACTCAAAAACCACCCTACTCAACTACACTCGTAAAGCTCAAAACCGATTTTTTTCTTACCTCTTCTGCCGTCCAGGCAGGCATGTAGTAGAATAAAAACCAAATCCAAATCCATCAGTATAATAAAATCTATATCATGTCCATAAGCAATAAATCCAGAACATAACGAGTTCAAACAGTCTAGAACAGAAAGAAACCAAAGAAAACCAAACATATCCTGGAGGTCTGCAGGACCAGCACTACGTGCAGTGAGGACTAGCGACTGGAACTCCCTTCTAACAGCATCAACCTGAAAATATCAACAATGGAGGCGGGGTGAGTCCAACACTCAGCAGGTACAATTGATATGCAAAGTAAAGAAACAACACCTAGCACTAATCATGCGTACAGTCTCCTGATAAGAAAGATAAGAATGCATCTGAAATAAACAGGAGAATACTGTACTAACCAGTCCCTGATAAGGTCAAACAGTCCGAAGGGATAGAAATCTGTATGCATGTCAAACATAGGTATCCAAACAATATGCGGCATATAAATGCAGGAAACACAAACACAAGAAATAAATGCATCATGCATATGATGCCAATGATGCGTCTGGTCACCGACGCCAGTCGATCATCTCATACAAAAGTGAGGCCGAGTGGGTAGGGTGTGACAACCGTGCACTCTGTCGTCACTTCTCGATGAGTGACCGAGTGGACGGGATCTTGTCGGATACACCTATCCTCCTACCCCAAATCATAGATGGGGAGCACAATGCTCTCAACTCCGGTACACGATGACGGGGAGGAATCCCTGCAGGATAACACGTTGTGTCACACTACCCATGAGCGGACCAGCGGTGCCTAACAGAGTCCTGCTGCAACACACTCAGGCCTGAATCGACCACTAACCCATGGTGGTGGTGTGTGCGGATCCATGTAACTGGCGATGTGCTCGGCAATAATGGAGCGGACTATCGCACAGCATGCAATCATGCAAATGATGCATGGCAATAACCATATAAACATCCTGACCTAATCCATATATATAGAAATGTGCACCCTATGTCAAAGAATCATATCAAATCAAGGTACACAGAAGGTATAAAAATCTAGGTCCTGAACATGGTCAAGCATGGCATATCACTACCCCTATAAGCATATATAAACAGGTAAAATATACCTGAGATGCAAAACCAATCAATCAATCAATCATGTAAGATTTGGGTAGTGATTAACCGAAACAAATAAGAAACACAATTAATGCAACATGTTAATTTAATTACTAAGCATATCAAATGACATAAGTCAAAAGTACCCGCCTCCGAAAATAGAAAAATCCAATCTGGTCCACGACGTCGAGATACTCGTCTCGCGTCAAAGTCCTGTATCAAATAATATACAAATATTTTATTTAGCTACTTCATAAGAACAGCTAAATAAAATCCCTAGGACTAAAAATTAGGGTAAAACCCTAATCACATATCCTCAATTTACCTTTTTAAATCTATTAGTTAATTAGGGTTAGCAACTAAATCCCCAATCAACCCATTAGATTAAATCCAAACCTAATTCCCTTAACACATAAACATCTAACTACAAAGCGCATCAAATTCCTACCCTTACCTAAATTCACAGCCTTGATTGTTGATCCACACACGGTTTGTTGTTGCCAGCAAAGGTATATTGCTGCTGTAAACAAATAAAACATCAATGTAATCAATTAACCCACTAACACAAGAATTTGCAAAAACAGAACCCTACCTGCTTTACCCAAATCTTCTTCCTCTCTGTCAATAGGCTATAGAAATCTGTGGATGCTCGAAATCTTGTGGCCGACGACAATACAGAGGGAAGAAGGCTTGTTTACTGACACTAGGCAGAGGAACAGATTAGCTACCGAATCTGGGCAATTGAAGTAGGGGTATGCACTGCTCCGTCCGCCCTCAAGTAATGGCATCGCCTGGTGCGGCTCGGGAAGGAAAAGTCGGCCGGAGAACTAAGGCTCGACGGCGGCCCGGCGCTAGGGCAGAGAGGTGCGGCGTCGGCACCTAGGGCAAGGAATCGCTCGGCTCCTGCTCGGGTGTCAGCAACGGTGGCTAGGGCACTGAGACGGCGTCGCTGAGTCGGCAGTACTCCGGCGGCGTCGGCTGTGTGCTGTGGCGCTTGGCGTCCCGACGGCGGTGAAGAGGAACGTCGCTGGCGAGGAGAGGGAGAAGGTAACCGACGGTTAGGGCAGAGAGAGGCGCGAGGGTGGCGTCGGGGAGAAGAGGTCTCGGGCGCTCGGATTCAGCGAGGAAACCGCCGCCGGCGGTTAGGGCACCGAAGGAGAAGGCTGAGAGGAAATCGGCGTCGGGGAAAGGCTCGGGCTCGCGGGAGAGGAAAAAGAAACGGGAAATAAAAATAAGGAAAAAGAAACAGATAATATAAATATAAACATTTCCTCACTTAATTGGGGTAGCCTAAACAGGTTTTTCCGGACCCCGTTTTTATCCCGGTCAACTCGTCCGTACGAGCTCCGAAAAATTCCTGAAAAATGTCCAAAAATTCCGGAAAATTCCTTTATTAATATTCGCCTATTTTCGGTATTTTACATGCGTTGTTTCTAACCTTGTGTCTAAGTGTGCAGGAGCTTAGGAGCACAGGTACTCGAGCGGAAGACGCAGCTAGCGAGAAGGACGGCACGCTGTGCGTCCGAGGGACGAGGTGCTGCGGAAGAGTACACCGGCGGACGAGAAGGAAGTGCGCGGTGGTTCCGAGAGACGAGCGGAAGATTGCTCGGGGAGCAAGAGGCGCGACTAAGCCGAAGGTCGGCACGGGTGCGGCCAGGGGCAATCTGCGGATGAGTCTGTTGGTGAGCGAGAAGGGACACGCGTAATTCCGAGGGACGAGCCGGGAGGAAGCACGCTCGAGAAGACCGGAAGATGGGTTGGGTGAGCCCTATTCCGGATGTCGAGATCACCCAAGCAAGCGGGCCGGGCGAAAGACCGGACGGGCGTGAACGAGAGAAGACACGGACCAAAAGTCAAGGGTTGACTTTTGGCTCGGCGCCGAACTATCCGGGCGCCGGAGCTGTCCGGGCGCCGGAACCATCCGGCGCCGGAAGGACTTTGCGAGGATCGAGCTTTGACTCGATCCAACCGTTGGGGGATAAATTTTATCCCCCCCAGGGCGCCCGGAACCCATCCAGGCGCCCCGACCAAGGCTATAAATATAGCCTTGGTCCAGAAGCTTTTTCAACAATCACGCTCATTCTATTTCCAAGCACTTGTATGATTTAGTTGTAGTTAAGCTTCTGTTTTTCTGTGCCTAAACGCTATAAGAGGCTTCTCCGCCTGAAGGAGTTTTTGAGCTTAATCTTCCTTGGATTAACAACCACATCGGTTGTAACCAAGTAAACATCTGGTGCCTCGTTTTTACTTTTATGCTTTTATTTATCTGCTTAATTTCATTTTACAAGTGTTAGCTTAATCGTTCGAGGAAGGGTTGTCTGTTTTAAATAGACAGGTTATTTACCAACCCCTCTAGCCGGCCCAACGGTCCTACAAGTGGTATCAGAGCCGAGTACGCCTCAGAAGGACTAACCGCCGTCTGAAGCAACAAAACGATGGCCGGAGCTTGCGAATATCCACCAGCATTCGAGGGGGAGTTTTCTTCATGGAAGAAACAAATGGAGGTATACCTTAACTCAGACCTTGGTATTTCATTAATTTTAAAATCTGGTTATGAAGAACCGAAGAACACGAACGGAGAAAGACTCGATCTACATCTCTGGAACAAAAAGCAACGTAACGAATCGATGGCAAACGGACGGGCAAAATTTCATCTCCTATCCGTGATACCAAATGAAGATCTCAAAAGAATCGGCGAATACAACAGCGCAAAAGAACTTTGGGAAAAGTTCTTAAAACTCTACGAAGAACCAACTGAAACCCAATCCGACTCTTTGATGGACACCGAGCTGCCGACAGAACAGTCTGAGATGGAAGAAATTACCGAGACAGCCCCAACAGCCGAAGTACATCCCGAGAGTGATGAAGAGGGAGAATCTTCGGATAAAAGCAACTCGACAGGGGGAGAATCAACTACCGAAAAGGTAAGTCAGGTATGGACTCGAACCTCTGATCAATTAAATGATTCAATCGAAAAATTGCCTGAAGAGTCTTTCGAATCAGAAATTGAATCATCGAAAGAATTTTTCGAATTAGAAAATCAATTGTCAAACTTGCCTTGCAAATTATTATTAAAAGAATTTTGCAAGTTAGAAATTTTGTCGAAAAACTTTTGTAAATTGCAAAATATTTTTTCGAAAGAATTATGCAAATTAGAAATGATGTCAAAAACTTTCTTCGAATATTTTTTCGAATTACAAATTACTTTCTCGAAAGAGTTTTGCAATTCAGAAAATGAGTCATCGAAAAAGTGTTTCGGATTAAGAAATCTATTATTAATAAATTCCTGCAAATTAGAATTTTTATTAAAAAATTCTTTCAAATTACAAAATATTCTTTCAAACGAATTTTGCACATTGTCGAAAGAATTTTTTATAGCGTCGAAAAATTTTATCAAGTTAGAATCTATGCTATCGAAATATTTTTGTGAACTCGAAATTCAAAAAATAATAGAAATTAACATGATACAAATTGTTGCATGTTTAATATTTTTTGCTTTAAATATGAAAAAGTGTGACTTAAGAATTTCTGATAAATTAAAATGGAAATTTAAACCTTCTGATTAAAGCATAAAATATATAAATAAATAAATGCATAGAAAATTTCTCTTTATGTTATTAATTTTCTGAAATTTTCTTGCATAAAGCTTTCTGTTTAGAAACTTCTTAATCTTGATGTCGAATGACTTATAAATTTGTCTTGACTTAGAAATATTTCCCTGAAAATTATTGAAATATAGTTTCAAAACCTTTTTTAATGTCAACCCTTAGATTTCGTTTGTACCCCATTTTTATTGTGATCAAAGGGGGAGAAGGGAAAGTATAAGTCTAGGGGGAGGTAGAAAAAATTGAAAATTAAAATTTGGAATGTTTGAAATTTAATTTTTTCTATCATGTTGCATGTTATTGCAATAAACTGTTTAATTTCGTATCTATTGTTGACCCTAGCTTAACTTGGGTTGATCACACCAAAAAGGGGGAGATTGTTGGAACCCCAAGGTTGTTTTGGTGTGATCAACAAGTTAAGTTAGGTCCTGCGTTGTTTCTAACCTTGTGTCTAAGTGTGCAGGAGCTTAGGAGCACAGGTACTCGAGCGGAAGACGCAGCTAGCGAGAAGGACGGCACGCTGTGCGTCCGAGGGACGAGGTGCTGCGGAAGAGTACACCGGCGGACGAGAAGGAAGTGCGGTGGTTCCGAGCAGAGCGGAAGATTGCTCGGGAGCAAGAGACGCGAAGGTCGGCACGGGTGCGGCCAGGGGCCAATCTGCGGATGAGTCTGTAGGCGAGAAGGGACAGCGGTAATTCCGAGGGAGGCGGGAGGAAGCACGCTCGAGAAGACCGGAAGATGGGTTGGGTGAGCCCTATTCGGATGTCGAGATCACCCAAGCAAGCGGGCCGGGCGAAAGACCGGACCGGTGGTGAACGGAGAAGAACGGACCAAAGTCAATGGGTTGACTTTTGGCTCGGCGCCGAACTATCCGGGGCACCGGGCTGTCCGGCGCCGGGCCATCCGGGCGCCGGAAGGACTTTGTGAGGATCGAGCTTTGACTCGATCAAGTTGGGGATAAATTTTATCCCCAGGCCCGGAACCCATCCAGGCGCCCCGCCAAAACTATAAATATAGCCTTGGTCCGCTTTTCAACAATCACGCTCATTCTATTTCCAAGCACTTGTATGATTTAGTTGTAGTTAAGCTTCTGTTTTTCTGTGCCTAAACGCTGTAAGAGGCTTCTCCGCCTGAAGGAGTTTTTGAGCTTAATCTTCCTTGGATTAACAACCACATCGGTTGTAACCAAGTAAACATCTGGTGCCTCGTTTTTACTTTTATGCTTTTATTTATCTGCTTAATTTCATTTTACAAGTGTTAGCTTAATCGTTCGAGGAAGGGTTGTCTGTTTTAAATAGACAGGTTATTTACCAACCCCTCTAGCCGGCCCAACGGTCCTACAGAATGATCATCCACATTTCGAACTGGATTTTTAGAAATGTCTCCATCCGTCCCTTCCAGTATCCGAAATCTTCTCCGGAGAAGAGCGGGGGACGGACAATGTTGAAACCCTCTTGATGGACCATTGAGAGAATATGCAAAAAAAAGAAAAAGAAAAATATGTCCCAAGACTATGTCTTGGATTAGTAGTGTGGGAGTAAAGTATAAAAAAAAATCTAACTCGAGTGGTGTTGCACCAACTTCGAGCGAGATTGATACAACTGAAAAAAAACTGGAATATAGTAAGAATGCTAATTTCAATTGACTTCGAAAAATTAAAAACACTGCGAAAAATTGCGTGATTGGTGGTTGCACCAGATCAACGCTACCTCGCTCTGATACCAATTGTTGGATCGAGACGCGCTAGAGGGGGGGGGGTGAATAGCACTCGCGGCTATTTCGTTCGATTATCGGAATCGTAAAAACTCGTTCAGAAATAACGCAGCGGAAAATAAATAAAAAGGAAAGCAAACACACATAGAAGGACACGGAGAATTTACTTCGTTCGGTGCCTGTAGCGACTCCTACTCAAAGGCCCGCGATCCTTGATCACTTACTGTGGGCAATAACTATAGGCTCGAATAGATTTACAAGTTTAAGTACAAGAAACTTTTATACCGACAACTAAACTGCTAAATTGAAGCTCTAGGTCGTCGGTGTCGAGTTGCAGCACTTCAGAATGAGTTTGTTAGTCATTGAATGCAGAAGAATCACTTGGAAGTTAATATCCCTCACTGCTGCTCGAAGTCCCCTTATAAAGGGCATCCAAGGCGCCTTGAAAACCTCCGAAGGTGCCTCCACAGCTCCGAGTCCACCGTGCAGATGAGCGCTGACCATTCTGCGCTTATCGCCTTGAAGGCGCCTTCATCCATCCTTAAGGCGCCTCCAATGGAGCATCCAAGGCACCTTCGTGCACCAAGAAGGTGCCTCCAGTGGGTCTGCGCAGCCATGTCACCTTAGCACCCGAGGCGCCTCCAAGCTCCATGGAGGCGCCTCGGACACTGTTCATCCGAGGCTATTCTTCGCACTTTGGTCCCTGCAAGATACATTAATCCCAAATATACCCTGCAGCACAAAGTTAGCACATAAAACATTATAAATATGATAATGAGTAATGACAGTCTCCGGACTGTCCGAGTCTGACTTCAGATTTCCGTCCGGAAACCCTAGGTCGACCCGACGCCTACTGTTCCCTCTACGGGGAACGCGTCCTCACCTACTCCACTCAGGAGATTTACCTGCTGCCAGTGCGATCCTCCAGATCGACTGGACTTTTTGCTCAGTACTCGACGCTTCCGGACTTTCTGCTGGACATCCGCTTCCCGGCTAGTCCAGTCTTTCACCTGGTTCGCGACACCAGGACTTTCCACCTAGGGTTACCACCCCCTAGGACTTTTGCCTGAAGTCATCGACCTGCCAAGACTTTCTGCATAGGGTTACCACCCCCTATGACCTAGGGTTACCACCCCCTAGGATTTTCTCTTTGCCTAACCGCAGCTAGGACTTTCCTGAAATACTCAAGCAGACTTGTTAGATCACAAAACACCTTAACTTTGAATCCTTTGCCATTATCAAAACACGAGTTCGATCGTCGGATGCTTCCCGCACCAACAAGAAAACTCCGCCTACCAATCAACTGGTGAAAGTGTCAATCAACTGCCCATTGTGGAAATTTGATCGTTACATCCCAACGACTCGATACCAGTCGACTGTGAAAGTATCAGTCGACTGCTCTACACTGGCCGAATGAATAGAAGTATTCTGTTCGCTCTCAATCAATTGTACAGTCGGCTGAACCAGTCGACTGCTTAAAGTATCATTCGACTGGTACCCCGAGTATAGTCTCTTAACACTCTGACCCTCACCCTTATGACTTACTTGACTCTTCCTCACAGCCTTGACCTCTTGCCTTCAAGCCTACTTCCTTTAGCTCTTGTCCCTCAGTTGCATTCAAGCCCGCAGCTTGTCCCAATTCCATCCTTCACGTAAGCCTCAAAGTTGCTTCCCTCGACTCTTGTCCTTGTTGCCTTGTCCATAGTCCCTCGGATACACCATCCTTCACCAGACCCGAATCCATCAAGATGAGTCATATGTGTATCCTACAAACCTGTACACTCATATACACATATCAAATACAAGGGTAAACATAACTTAAACCCTTTACCCAAATCATCAAAACCCATGGTCACCCGGACCATCTTGAGGCAAGATTGCTCTAACACTACACTCCCCCTCAATTTGTGAGGTGAATGTCTTTTGATTTTCTTCATCCTTGGATGTTGAACATCTCTTAACCTCCATATCCTCATGCACATAAAATAAAGAGTTTCCCTCTTTGCCTTTGTCATTGCACTCCATTGAAGATGGATCTTCATGGAGTTTCACTAATTTGATCCATAGTATCTTGACATCTTGATATTCTTTGAGCTTACTCAAAATGTTACTAGGTAATAAGTTAACCAATAATTTGGTTACTTTATTGTTGGCCTTGCATCTCTTAATTTGTTCCTTGCTCCAATCGCTCTTCTTAAGGATTTTTCCTTTGTCATCTGTTGGAGCTTGAAACCCCCTTCATTAGAGCAAACTATTGCTTTATCTCCATCATCAAGAAATTTGTGATCCTTGATTTCTAAAGACTGAATTGTCGATATAAATGGTGGAAGTGCTCGAGTATCAAATCCGAGTCTATCTTAAAAATCCATCTTGAATTTGAGCTCTCTAGATGAAATATTTGACATGTTAACTTTAGGGCTTCAACTTCTTCTTCTTCCTCTAGCTTGTTGCACTTTTTGGCGATGAGCCCGGTGAAGAGCAACCTCACTCTGATACCACTTATTGTGACCAAGGAGAGCTAGGGGTGAATAGCTTCACTCACTTTGACGAAGATAAGTTGTAGTGGAATACTTGAAGCGAAGAACTCTCAAATGATAACATAAGGATTTACATAGTATCCATCTCCTTGAGGTGATTAATCCTAGGATCCACAAAGTGCACACATCTACACTATGAAAACACTTATTCTCAGAAATAATCCAGAGGTGGAGAAGCCTCATGCAAGCTCACAACATGAAATACACCAAGAAAAGGAAGAACAAATACAATGAAATCTTACACAAGATTACAATAATGAAATCTTTGCTTGCTCTCTTCTTGTTGCTCGAATCTGCCTCTTGGTAGATGGAAATGCAATAGCACTAAGCTCCAAGAACTCCCAAGAACTGGTGTTGAGTGTTGTATAGAGAATGGCCATGAAAAATCCTTTTCTAGCCTTAAATCGACGCCTCTAATCGATTAGGCTTTTCCCTAATCGATTGTCACATCATTCAATCATCCAACACTTGCAGAATGACTCTTTTTTAGAACTCTAATCAATTGATGAGTCATCCCAATCGATTCAAAGAGCCTTAATTGATTACCCAATCGATTTCGCAACTCTTTGTTCACTTGCAAAAAAAGCCTTAATCGATTAGCCCAATCGATTAAGCCTTCTTAATTGATTGCCTCAATCGATTCTCTCTTCTTATGAAAAAGCATTTCCTAATCAATTAGAAGTGGCTAAATCGATTGGGCTAATTGATTCAGCCTTATTTTTGTAAATTCCTCTTTGCCAATCTCTTGGCCCTAATCAATTGGTCTAATTATTATGCTCGGCCTAATCGATTGACCAATCAATTCAGGTCCTTTTTATGTTCTCGCAAGAACCTCCTAATCAATTAGCTTAGGGTCAATTGATTGCCCCAATAGATTACCCAACCCTAGCTTACTTAATACAAGTCTAGGTTTCCTTTGTCCAACATCCGGTCAATCGTGATCTGTTGGGACTTACCCACCAAGTGTCTGGTCAACCTTTGACCCCCTTGGACTTTTCATCTTGTGCCAAGTGTCCGATCAACCTTTGGCCCACTTGGACTTATCATCTCATGTCAATTATCTAGTCAACCTTTGACCCACTTCGACTTCTAAATATTAGGATTCCGGTCAACCACTAACCCACATGAACTTTCCACTGCATGATTTCACTCACCAGGGCTTTTTCGCCTGCCTAGTTCACTCACTAAGCCTTTCTCACTACCCGGCTTCACTCATTGGGACTTCCCAATTGGCTGGCTTCACTCACCAGGACTTTTCAACTTCCTGACTTCACTCACCAGGACTTTTCATCTACCTGGCTTCACGCACTAGGACTTTTTCACTTCCCGGCTTCACTCACCAAGATTTTCTAACTGTCTGGCTTCACTTACTAGGACTTTCCGCACCAAATACTTGGTCAACATTGACCTACTTAGTTTTTTTCCTTCTGCCAACCATCACATTAGTCTTGTCCTTGCCTAACCTCCATTTAGGACTTTCCTAATCAAATATCTGGTTAACCTTGACTTACTTGACTTTTCTCTCATATCAACCTAGTCAACCTTTAACTAGAGGAGACTTGCACCAACATTCTCCCTAATGGATAATTACACCTATAACCTCCATATATTGTTAAACATTAAAACTCAAGCTTGAGCCAAACTGGTCAACTTTAACTAAGGGCAATTGTGCTAACAATCTCTCCTTTTTTAATGTTTGACAATATGCTTAAGTTAAGCTCATCCAATAGCTCCAACTTCTTCTTCATGCCAAAGCATGAATGAGAGTTTCACATTCTCCCCCTTTAAATATGAAGAATTTCTTAACTTAAACCCTATATTCTCCCCCTACACACATCAAAAATCTTCTCCCAAGATTTGTCCAACAACATCACAATAAAGGTCTCATTCCCTTCATTTGCTCCAAATGCTCATCCTTGAGTATACATCCTTCATTCAATGCTCATCTTAGAGTATTCACTCTCAATTTTCAATTCATGTGTTTAAGGAGATCCTCCCCCTCAAAATGTACTTTAAACTTCTATCATTGCACCAACAATAATTTAAAATTTATAATCCTTTAGAAAATCCAAAATTTGAAGTTATAAGATTAAAATTTCAATTTTGAAACAAAAGCTCATACTAAACTCCAAATTAGTCTTCTTTAACCATTCCTTCCTTATTTTTAACATGAAAAATACCCTGAGATGCTTATCTAAGCACTTTAGAGGGCTAGGAATATTAGGTTGCAATGGTTGCAAACAAAATCCCATATTGAAAATATATATAAGTCATGGACTTATAAGGAAAAAATATCTCCATTGGTATGAGGCATTTTGGGTAGAGGCCAAAAATAAAACCATGAGGGCTTAGGCCTAAAGTGAAAAACATCATACCATTGTGGATATATCTAATTTTTTTTTTATCTTAACAATTGGTATTAGAGCTCGGACTGGCAGAAGGATTAATCGTCGATTGTACACAAGAGTCATGGTCTAATCGAGCCATGTAGGTGAAATATGTTGGGGTTCAATCAAAGTCCCATATTGAAAAGATTTGATAAAAATCATGGGTTTAAAAGGATGTAGAATATCTCCATTAGCATGAGGTCTTTTGGGAGAGTTCAAGAGCAAAGCCATGAGGGTCTAGGCCCAAAGTGGACAATATCATGCTATTGTGGAGATATGTGGACATTCTTTGGGCACAACAAATGGTATCAGATCCATGGTCTAGACCAGATGCTATGTGGGGTGACCTTGAACGAAGTTGAGGGTAGGCCCGGATAGGTCAAGTTGATTGGATGCTTACGAGAAGGTCCCGAAGTAAGTCAGGGTGACCGGATACTCGCGAGGAGCCCGAGAGTAGGTCAGGATGACTGGATGCTTACGGAGAGATCTAGAGCAGGTCAGGGTGACCGAATACTTATGGGGAGGTGAGTATGTTAGGGTGACCAGATGCTCGCAGGGAGGCCCGAAATAGGTCAAGGTGACTGAATGCTCGTGGGGAGGCCCGGAGTAGGTCAAGGTGACTGGAATCGGATGCTTGTGAGGAGGCCTAGAGCAGGTCAGGATGATCAGATGCTTGCGAGGAGGCCTAAAGAAGGTTAGGGTGATCGGATGCTCGTGAGTAGGCCCAAACCATGAGAGTAATTATGGTCTTTTGTTTGAGTAGAGGATTGTTGGGGTTCAATCAAAGTCCCACATTGGAAATATTTGGTAAAGATCATGAGTTTAAAAGAATGTAGGATATCTCCATTGGCATGAAGCCTTTTGGGGAGAGCCCAAGAGCAAAGGCATGAGGGTCTAGGTCCAAAGTGGACAATATCATGCCATTATGGAGATATGCGGACATCCTTTGGGCATAACAGAATATTGACCTATAATGAAGGAAGTAGGGGCTCCCATGTTTGAATCAAGATGACCATATACCAGGCATAGAAGCCCTAGTTGTGACTAGGCAAGGAAGTCCTAGTAGGTCTGATGGACTGAGAGGTAAGGAAATCCTAATAGGTTGGTTGGATTGAGAGGCAGAAAAGTCCTGGCGGGTCAAAGATCAGATGACATCAAGTGGGTAGGCTTGATGGGGTGGCCCTTCATTTAAGGGGGATTATTGGGTTACAATGGGTGCAAATAAAGTCCTACATTGAAAATACATGAAAAGGATTATGAAATTATAAGTGAAAGATATCTCCATTGGTATGAGGCTTTTTGGGTAGAACCCAAAAATAAAACCATGAGAACTTAGGCTCAAAGTGGATAATTATAAGTGAAAGATATCTCCTTAATGGGATAGCTTTCCTTGTAACTTTGATATGACTTCTATACCTACGGTTTGTTCCATAGCTAAATGGAACTCTATAGTATGAAGACACATTCTTCTTACCTTTAGGTTTGTATCACAAACCCTTCCTATCATTGGATGGCTCTTGCCTATTTTGACCTAGGTTTTTATTCTTGTACCTTTTTTCTTTATTTGTCATTTTTCTAAGGGTCCTCTCTAATCTCTCAAGTTTTGACCTCAAGACTTAATTTTCTTTCCTCAAATGCTCAAACTTGGATTTTGCATTTATCTTTTGAGAATTTTTCCTTTTAGGCATATATCTATTTTTCTTAGATTTCATGCCTAAATCATTTTCTACTTTCATATCCTTAGGTAAGGTAGTAATGTGCATAGATTATATATACTTTTATGCATACTTTGACGTACATTCACTTGCTTTCTTTGCATATGTTCTATGCTTTTTCACCCCCTCTTTATCATATTTTTAGCCTAATTATTTCCTTTATTGGAGATATATTCTTGTTTAGTTTTATGTTGATAGAATACATGTTTTGAGTGAAAACAATGTTGAAACATGCTTCGAAGAGATCAAAGAAGAGAAGTAGAGCCTCGACCATGTGGTTTCACATGGGCATGGCTCCACACCCATGAACAAGTAGCACATGGCCGAAAAGGCACGACCATGCCACTCCACAAGAGCGCAAGCAGAGACAGGCCGTGTGGTTTCACACGGCCATGCCATTCTAGCAGAAAGGCTTGACACCTTGGTCACACCAAAAGGCATTGTCGTGTCATTCAGGCAGAGCAACTTCAAGATCTAACCGTGCCAAAAGGCATGGCCATGACACGGGTCGTGTGCAGGGCCATGGCCAACTCTATAAAAGAGAAGTTCTTCCCCTTTTTAAAGGGAGAAAGGTTCTCCCCCTTGGGGGATTCATCTTGGTCTAGATCTATGCCTTTGCCACACTCTAATCGAAGATCTAAAGTCGTATTGTCATCTCCTTTGACTCCAGAAAAAGAGGATTGGATCCAAAGATCACTTGACTCTTAGATAAACTTCTTTCCCTCTTCTCTTTAGATCAAGTTTTAATCTTGTAATTTTAATATCTTTGGATTCATTTCTTCCTGGTATGGAGTAGATCTCATTGTTCTAGGATTAAGGGAGCGGTTGTGATGTGTGATTGATGTATACTCTTGGATTTACCAATTTTCTTTCCATATGTCATTGCTTATGCCTTGTATTCATTTAATCTTATGTGTGTGTGGTGTGTTTGTACTTAAATCTCATGTATAATTGGATAATTATATTATTTTGTTCACCCCATAAAGGGGATGCCCTAGATCGTATGATCGAGGGGCCCTAGTGACAAGGGTATCCCTTTAACTGGACATCTAGAGTATCACCTTGAAAGGGAAAATAATTCTCTACAAGGAAGTATGGAATTAGGCTTACTGAGTTATTTTTATATCCATGTATCAAGTATTTAGTGTATCCTTGTGAATGTATGACCAGGGGGCCTAGTGACAAGGGTATCCCTTAAGCTAAACTTCATAGGAATCACTCTGATTCTGTAGCATTGGATGCTAATAGAGATAGTACTTCGGCATGGCCACCATGGGGTAGTGTCAGTAATGAATTGAACTTCCTACACGTGCATAGGGATAGAGGATGGGTAATAAGTGATTCTTAGTACATTGGTTAGCATCACAATGAAACTGAGCTCCTAGAACGCTTCCTTTGACGAAGTCCCTCACCCAACTCTCTTTGCTTGCTCTCTCTCTTTTTCCCTACTTTACTTCTCTCTACTTTAAGTGCATCGATTCTCAACTCTCAATCATTTAGCTAATTCATTGGGATTAGTCTCTAGTGCTTATATCCAGTCCCTGTGAGTTCAATATTTTTTTTATTACTTAACAGCAACCGTGCACTTACAGATTGTACACACCAGGTAGTTCACGCTACATATTTTTTTTAATTCTATCATGCTTCCTTTTTCATCATAAATAGCATTAAAATGATATAAATTATCTTTAGTATGCTTTTTATCACTACATAAAGAAAAATCATTACCTAGTAGTACCTTAACCTTATTTTTGGAAGCTTCCCCTTGATTTGTGCTTCTTTCTTAGTTCTTAATCAAAATCTTCTTTCTTGGGCATTAATTCCGATAGTACCCCTTTTTATTTCATAGGAAGCATATAATATGCTCCTTGTCTTTGCGTACCAAGGTTCCAGCTTTCTTCAATTTTTCTTTTGCCTTGGAAGCCACTTGAACCTTCTTCCTGACCAAATTAGGGCACTTACTCTTATAGTACCATTTTCCCTACACTCAAAGCATATAATGTAATTTTTATTATTACAACTTGAAATTTGTATACCTTCACATGTAGGGGTGGCACAAGATCCTCTAATTGATCTTTATTGGTAGGTAGAGGTGGCACAATCGTCATTCGATCCAGATGTAGAGACTTCTTTTTGATCCGACATTGATGATCTGTAACGACCCAATTTTCCTTATTTCGAGTTCCAAATGTCCATAAAAATATTTGGAAATACTTTTAAAATATTCTAGAGATTTTTAAGAATTTTTAGAGTATTTTTACGTAATTTTTGGAGGTCGTTTGATATTTTTACAAAACGAAAGGAAGTTGACAAAAAATTTGTCAAAACCAAAGCTCGAACCCACGACCTCGGGTTGGACTGACCCAACCGGACACGGCTCAACCAGTTGAGCTATATGGGTTTTGTTAACTAAGTATGGGGAGAAATAAATTAAAGCATAGTTGGAATCGGATTAAAACTAGGTTATAAAGGGTTAAGTGTTTTTCCCGTGACCTAAACCAAAAACTTTCCTCTCCTTTTCTCTCCCGACGGCGCGATTCTTCTTTCTCGGGCGAAAAGGGGGCGACGGCGCTAGGGCTCGTTTCCGGTGGCCGGCGAGGACTTCTTTTCGGGAGTTGTTCGCGGATTCGTGGTCTCCTCGTCAAGGAGAACACGTGGATAGGAAGGGATAGCCGAAACCTTCACCTCATCCGAACCCTAGATCTCTTTCTCCGGTTGTAAGTCCAAGAACCCATTGTAAGTGCTTCTCACCTGCGGTAGGAGTAGCTTTCGGGGTTTTCGTTTGCGCTTTTGTTGTTGTGGAATGAACAGGAGCAGCTTTTCATTCTAGCATATGGTTTTGATTTCAACCCTTGCTCTAACAATTTGGTTTAAGATTTGGTTCATGTTCTTTTGATATTTTTAGAGCACGGACAGAATGTTTAAGGGTCTTTCTAGATTGTTACAACATGTTAATTTAAATGTATTTACCTTACATTTCAAGCATGTCTAAGTAGTTATATTTGAACAGGAGCAGCTTTTCATTCTAGCATATGGTTTTGATTTCAACCCTTGCTCTAACAATTTGGTTTAAGATTTGGTTCATGTTCTTTTGATATTTTTAGAGCACGGACAGAATGTTTAAGGGTCTTTCTGGATTGTTACAGCATGTTAATTTAAATGTATTTACCTTACATATCAAGCATGTCTAAGTAGTCATATTTCCTTCAAGTCACAGCATGATTAAAGGATTGTTAAGGTTCAGAAATAAGTTGGTTTTACAAACTTGCTGTTCGGAATTTGTTGCTGCCGTGGGCTTGACCAAATTCATTTCCTATGACCAAGTAGTTTTTAATTGCTGTTGAGTTTTGTTTTGAATATATACTTTTATATATCAGTGGAATATGGTTTTAGAGTCTCTTGTATAATGTATATATGGGAGAAGTACAAGCAAGCAAGACTAAAGTCACAAGTTGATCCTGAATTCCAGAATTTAGAATCAAAGCACACTAAGTGCTTAAATAAATGCCAAGGCATTTTATTATAAGAAGTATTTAAAGATAAAAAGTATTTTACTTTTAAAGGGCATGTACCGGACACAAGGTCCAAGGGATGAGCTCCAAGATGCCCCTAGGCACAAGGCCTAGAAGTATCTTAGTAGTTTCGGGATTAGCTACCTCGATTCTTATTAAGAATGCGCGCAAAGTGGTACAATGCCGGGCCCAAGAAAAGTTGATTATTATTTTAAAAGTATAAGAGTATAAGTTGGGAACAAATGGGACAAGTTCTTTTATCTAAGTTGTAAAATTTAGCAAGTTAAATCTATTGTTCCTTTGAGAGATGCATGATTTAGTTTTAGTTGCTATTTTCATGTGGAGCATGCATTTCCTGCTTTCTTTTATGCACATGCATTTATTATCGAGTTTTTGTGAGTAGATAGCACTTACTAAGCTTTTAGCTTATAGATACTACTTTCCTCCTACTGCAGATAAAGGAAAGGAAAGGATACAGTGAAGGAAGACGACAAGGAGATGCTAACGTGTGTGATGTTGAACTATGGAAGCCACGGGACTAAGAAAGAATTTATTTGGAATCTTTATTCAATTGTTAAGAAGTAATTGTTTGATTGTATTGCCAGTACTGGAAACGTTATTGGTTTTGCTGTTTTAAAGTTGCTTAAATGCTTTAGTTCTAATGAATTTCTAGAGTTGTTTTAATGCAGTTTACAGTAGGTTAATGCTAAATTTGGAGTTTTAATTGCATGCTACTTGTT
The DNA here is from genome assembly GCF_018446385.1 of Zingiber officinale. Classification (NCBI taxonomy): domain Eukaryota; kingdom Viridiplantae; phylum Streptophyta; class Magnoliopsida; order Zingiberales; family Zingiberaceae; genus Zingiber; species Zingiber officinale. The sequence continues at coordinate 119,028,472 of NC_056000.1, read as the reverse complement.
TTAGTTTTTGACACTGCTAAGAGTTCAATGACATTCTTTAATTAAATTGCTAGTGAAACGTAGAGGCTCTTGGTATTTAGCACTGCTAGGAAATTGGGTTTTGATTACTTTTGGATCATTGACTTATTTGCATTGCTAGAATCTGGTATTGTTTCTTTCTTTTGCTGGAAATTCTTTGACCAGAACTGCCGTATGAGGGGTTTATAATTTCATGCATCAACTGCATTGCTACCCCATTGGTAGTGAATGTCCGGTTATGGTTAATTACAGAAATCTTTGATTTAATAAGACCAGATGCATGCCTATTTTGAATTTCTTTTCTATTGTAGTGAGGATTGAAGCTGTTGTGAATAAGACCAGATGCATGCCTGTTTTTTTTAATTGCTATAGTCTGCATGCATTGGTAACTAAATAAGTCCAGTTGCTTGAAACTTGTTAATGTTAGTGTCGAGCTGAATTGCATTTGCCAAAGTCCTTCAGTTGCCTTAGGTTGCTTTGGTAATACAGCATGTTTTAAAAAAAAAATTTAGAAATGCATGTTATACTTTCTTACGTGTTGTATGTTTAGTGAGAATATTTAAAAGAACCATAATTCTGCATGTTGCAGCTATTACATGATTGCATGTTTGGATTTCATTTCCTGAAAATTTTCAGTACTGCTAACATGAGAGAAAGTAACGCTAGTTAAGTGAAGTTTATAGTTAGTAGATAAGTAACGTTCACCCTTGGGGAGTAGTAAGAAGGGTGAGTTGTTACATGATCTACTCTCCTCAATTTTTGAGGTGAATGCCTCTTGACTTTCTTCAGTCTTGAATGTTGAGCATCTCTCAACCTCCACATCCTCATGCACATGAAACAAAGAGTTTCCCTCTTTGCCTTTGTCGTTGCACTCCATTGAGAATGGATCTTCATGGAGCTTCACCAATTTACTCCATAGCTCCTTGACATCTTGATATTCTCTGAGCTTACTCAAAATGTTTCTAGGCAATAAGTTAGCCAATAATTTGGTTACTTTATTGTTGGTGTCGCATCTCTTCATTTGTTCCTGGCTCTAATCACTCTTCTTAAGGATTTTTCCTTTGTCGTCCATTAGAGCTTAAAACCCCTCCATTAGAGAAAACCATTGCTCTATCTCTATCATCAAGAAATTTTCTATCCTTGATTTCCAAAGACTGAAGTTTGTCGATATGAATGGTGGAAGTGCTCGAGTATCAAATCTGAGTCCATCTCAGAAATCTATCCTGAATTTGAGCTCTCTAGATGAAATCTTTGACTTGTTGACTTTAGGACTTCAACTTCTTTTTCCTCTGGCTTGTTACTCTTTTTCGTGATGAATCCGGTGAAGAGCAACCTCATCTAATACCACTCATAGGGACCAAGTAGAACTAAGGGGGTGAATAGCTCCTCTCGCTTCAACAAAGATAAGTTGTAGTGAATACTTGAAGCGAAGAACTCTCTAATGCTAACACAAGGATTTACTTGCACTACATGAACATAGATATTTAATGACAAAACTATTTATCGCTAATACATGTGTTTTCGTCGCTAACAAATATTTGCGACGATATAATTTTGTCACTAGGATAGCCATTATAAGCTTGTCGTAAACTCATATTAGCGATGAATTTTATAATTTTGTCGCTAATGTTTTAGCGATGTGAAACTATTCATCACTAAATACAAATATTTTGTCGCAAACACATTTGCGATGAATTAAATAATATGGTCGCTAACATTTGGAGTTTAGCGACGATATAAACTATACTTGTCGCTAATATGTTTACTATAATTGGTACAAATCTGTCACAAACAGTTACGAGTCTGTGTATCAGAGAGTTTAGCAATGAAATATCATAAATTCATCGCTAACATTATGGTTTAGTGATGACATAAACAAATTTTGTCGCTAAACCCCCATATTAGCGATGAAATATCAATATTTCGTCGCTAACCTCTTTACTACTACGATTTATTTTCACCACTAAATAATCATAGTTCATCTTAAAAAGTTACAATATATTAGAGTGATTAGCGATGAAATTGTGTTATTTCGTCGCTAATAGTCATGATTAGCGACATAATCGCCCAAATTCATTACTAGCCTTTTAAAAAAAAAAAGTTTTTTCTATTTTTGTTCATATCTTGTATATAGATTTATAAACATACCAATCATTATAATTATAACAACAAATCACAAATAGACTAACAAATAACTCATACTTCAACACAAATATAATCACAACATTCACAAACCAAGTTCAAAACATGTTCACAACCAACAATCCAAATAAGTTCAAAACAAGTTCACAACCAAAAATCCAAACCAGTTCAAAACAAGTTTAGAACAACATCGTTCATATCCAAAAGTCCATAACATCAAAGTCTAAGACTGAGGAGGAGGAGGTGGAGCTGAAGATAAATCATGGATCAAGGAATCTAATACTCTAGGTGCCAATCAGCTAAGAATTTGTTCAAATAACTTGTCTTGATTTCATTGATGCTAACTCATCTTGGGTGTTTGCTAACTGAAATCTAGTGTTCGCTAACTCATCTTGGGCGGATTCAAGTATTTCATGCAATACAACATCAGGTGATCTGGATGAGGAGGTGGCATCTAAAGAAGTAGACTTAATTGGCTTCGGCCCACTTCCAAGTCCTCTAATGTATCCAGACCGAGTACCAAGGACCTAATACAAAACTTTGAAGATAATAAAACATATGATATGATATGATGATATATTAAGCATCTATAAAAGGGTTTAACTCAATAGTAAATAGTAACTAAATAAGATGATTATGAAATGTAGATATACTTAAAAATAAGATGATACTAAAATGTAGATATAAGAAAAGCATGAATTTGAAAGAGCTTCAAAAGCTCTCCTGCAAATCAAAGTGGCTCGAGTGAATAAACTTAGGAAATGAATACAGCGATCTAATCACTATTTTAGTTGAAAATTTAATTCAATCACTACAACAAAAACTGCAAACGACAACGGATATTATCTGTTGTCGTAGGGTCAAAAAACCGTTGTAACTGAGGGCGTTGTAGAATGTATTGCCCTACGACAACGGTTTTGAATCCGTTGTCTTTGTAGACATTTGACAACGGTTTTTATCCACTGTTGTTTATATGCTCAAAATTTGTTTACAAAGGATACGACAACATTTTAAAACCGTTGTGATAGATAATTTCAACAACAGAAATAAACCGTTGTGGTAGACTCTTTTTACAACAGATTAATTTTAAAACCGTTCTGGTAGATAATTTTAATATGTTTTATAACAGATAAAACTGTTGTCTTTTATCACTTTTTATATATAAAAAAAATCCATTGTGGTTACGTACTTTTTACAATATTTCTAACCGTTGTCTTTAATGTTCATGTTGCAACATGATAATAACAAACAACCAATCTTTATTTAATATAAACAAACTACCAATACAAAACTAAATATTTATTACATTCAATCCATGAAAATATTATCTTCAAATTTTAAAAATTAACTACACAATGAAATTAACAAACATCCAAGCTTTAAGCTTCTGCTTCCATTTCAAGGAGGCCTCTTTATGATCCAGAATTCTCTTCTTCTTCTCTTTAATGAATTGTAGGAACTTCTTGCAGTCCATTTGATACTATAGAAGAACAACTTGAAACCTGCATATCCATGAAATGATGTAAGGAAGTGCATCTCACAAAGAGAAAAAATTAATGTTAACTCTTCTAGGATATCATGAGTCAAAACACCAGGGATTCAGTGCATCATAAAGCATAATCTTAGTATTTCTAAAATGTAACTACCATATAGTGCTCAATTTTCCTACCATCTATGTTATACGTCATGTATAAGTGAGAAAACATTTCTAAACAATCATATTGCTAATATTGAAATTTCAGACAGATATGACATCAATTTTTATCTATAACCACGATAATGACTTTTTGACAACTGCCCTAAGATTATAGTTGGCAAAATAATAGATCCCTAAAGTAAATGCCCAACATTGGAAATAGTAAATTCTATAAATTTTTCATCTATAAACTAACTTTTGGAAAAATAACAAAGAATCAGACAGATATATATGTGTTTGATAGGTATTGAATACTAAAAGATTCATTGGAAAGAAAATTACACACTAAGGAAGAAATATAGGGTCAAATTTTTACCTTATGCAGATGTGAGAAGGCACACTTGAACAAACAGCCAATTCACTTCTTGGAACAGATCAATAGGAATCTCTGTCACACATATGCAAAACATACTTAGAACCTGTAGACTTTTAACACTATCAAGTGCAAACTAAATGGCTGAAGAAAAGGCATGTAAATGTAACAAAATCCAGCAAATTTGCAAGTGTATTTAAAGGAAAGAACTGTCATGTATCTGCAAATGAAAATTTGAAAGAACTTCCAGAGTCAAATATAGAGCAGAATAAGACTAAGGCGTCTAGCTATTATAATAGTGGATCTCCCCAACATGAGAATATCCAGAGCCTCTTGAACAATCTTTTCGGCCTCAAAATCAAGTCCACTTGTGACCTCATCCAGTAGAAGAATAGAAGGATTTGAAAGCACAACACGAGCTATTGAGATTTTTATTTCTATTCTTCAGTCAATGTTAAATCAGTCCTACCAACCTATATTGCATCATGTTCAATAAGTGTAATGCAAAATAGAATATCAAATGAGACTCACCCAAAATTAAACATGATCAAAAGACAAGCTCAAAATTAAACATGTGCAAGATCAACCTGAGTTTTGTATCTCATTTCAAGAGAAGTTATGAAATCATGTGCATGAATTGTTTTAGCAGCTTCTTCAATCTGATCAGATGTAGCAGATCTTCCATAAGCTATATTATCCTTGATGCTCAAACTTAACAAAGTTGGTTCCTGGGTAACTAGTCCAATTTGGCTTCTCAACCATTCCAACTTCATATGTTTTATATCTCCCCATCCAATAGAACTTCACCTGCATCAAGAAATCAAGACAAAACTATCAAGCATCAATGAAATGTACATTAGTGTATGATTGGAAAACATAGTCAAAGAAGACAAACCTAAGGTAAGATCATAGAAACGCTCTATAAGAGGAATTATACTACTTTTTCTAGAATCATTCCTACCAACAAGGGCCACAATTTTTCTAGCAGGTACATTTTGGTAAAAGCCACTCAGTATGAGAATTTCTGGACGTGCAAGATAGTTGAAGTAAACATTCCTGAACTCAATATTTCCTTGCATTGTAGCTAAGATACTTCCATCCTGATTAAGAGAAGAATTTGAACAGCTTATCATTTCAAAAAGTTTGTAAGCAGCAATTCTCCCTTGCTCAAATGAATAGAAATTGATAGCCACTTGATTAAGTCTCCTGAAAATGACAGACTTTATGAGAACAAAAGATATCCTAGAGAGAAAATGAAAAGATATACTGGAGATGAATGTAGATTTCATTACAAAGCTTACTTACATGCTACTCAAAATTACAGCAAACAAAGCTGTAATAATTTCTCCACCATTAGCCTTTCTATTCGAAATCAAGAACCTCCCAACCCAAAGTTGTAAAGCATAAGAACATATAGCAATACCATATGTGAAGTCAAGACCAAGGCCTTGCACTAGACTAAAATTGTACGGCTGAACTACAAAATACGGCTAAGTTGTTGAATTTCCAAAATACGGCTAAGTTGTTGAATTTCCCAAAGTTCCTTCTTGTCTATGTAGTAGCTAGTCGGTGCTTCACCATCGATTTTTCTAGATGCTTGTCTGGATAGGTATTTTATTTGAGCTCCCTTCCTGTCTTTGAAGGAGCTGTTTTGTGTGGCTACCAAGATAATTATATTATCCAGTACTCTGGAAGTGCCTCATGAATTTCTTCTTCCCCTGCATCCTCCCTGCATTTCTTCCTCCCTTGTAGACACTAAATTGAAAAATAAAACATTGAATATAATAGACTCTTTGTAACTTCCTCTTCCAAGAAGTTAAGGTTTTGTTTTGGCACAATTTGGTACACGCCATAGTATGTTGAGATTTAATCTTATAGTATTTAATTTTGCCACCCGCTAGTTTAATTATTTCTAAATATAAATATAATGTATCAATTAAAAGTCAACTGAACTAATATATAATAAGTTTACTATACCGAAATGGTTGTTGCATCACTTAGAACATAACTTTTGATTAAAAAAATGCTTTCATATTGGCTTTGAGAAGATAAACAAAATGGGAATATTTGGTAGTATTGTTACCTTCGACTCTCTCTTAATTGCGTGCGCTCGTCGAAGGTACTTTTGGGGTCATAACAACCAAGTAGAAACTCCCAAGCTTCTCCTTTTATTGTCGGATTAACTCCCTAACACAATGATATAAAATAAATTACGCTAATGTTCCCTAACAGTAATATGCATTAGAATGTTCATCTTGAAGACCTAGATCCTTTAAAATAGTACACTAACACAACTAAACACACATTTTGATGTGCTCGACATGGGGCTCCCTGTTTTGTTGCATGCTAAAGAAGGAAAGGAATGAAGGGGTAAAAAAACTTCATCATACAATCGTTGTTTGTTTCACCTAAACAATAGGATGGAAGGAAGTGGTTAAGGAATGGAAATGTATTCTTCCTCTTCTTCTCAGTTATCTTCCGACTAAACAAGAGAAATCAATAATTTGATTTAACTTCTTTCCTTCTCTTGTTTTCACCTAAATAAATGATGCAAAATACAGGGGGAAAAATCTAGGGAGAAGAGAAACTAATAGTGGGCTTGAAATGAGAAGCGAGAACCTCATCCCGGCAATCTGGCCTGATAGGGTAGAACTCCTCGGGTTCGCCCCAATCCTCCGGAACCGGTCTACAATAGCTGAACATTCTTTAGATTTAGATCCAGCAAAACCTAGAAACATTGGCAAAAAACGTAGTTAGTTGTTCGGCGCCTCGATCTCTGCCCTTCCTACACAGGAACAAACTGACGAATAACTCACCATGGTGGTAGTGAGACGAGAGAGAAGTAACAATGAAGAGGAAGACGGTGACGGCGACGGCGAGAGGCGGATCAAGCTTCGGCTGCGACAAGTTGAAGGGAGGATCCCATGGCTTGGGGTCATGCTTCGGAAGGCTGTCGCAATGGCAGAGGAGGAAGTCAACTAGGGTTTTAAGGCACTTGCCAATCTCGCGCAAGCGCTCCATTTGGTGTCATGGCGTGAAGAGATAGTCGAGGAGAGGAAAGAAAAATGGCTTAGGGTTCGGGAACGCTAAGGGGAAAATAGGGCGCGAAAAGATTTTTGCAGAGAGGGAAAGCAAAACTGCGAGGGGAAATGACGAAATGAATAAAGCCAAAGACAACGGTTTTATTAAAACTGTTGTCGTAGCCCCTAAAAAAGTGCTTAAAGACAACGGTTTTAGAAACAGTTGTAAAAAGTGTTGTTGATTCAAAAAGAAATCGCTCAATGACAACAGTTTTCCCAAAACCGTTGTCTTTTATATTTAATGGGGAGTTCAAAGACAACGGTTTTGGCAAAAACCGTTGTCTTTGAGCAAATACGCAACGCTTTCTCTTAAAACCATTTTTGTAGGGGTGTTGTCATTTGCAGTTTTTGTTGTAGTGAATTTGAACATTTAGGGTAGAAAGTTACTAGATTCTCCAAATCCAAATAATAATAACAAGTCAACACATAATTCTCATGACCAATCTAAATACAACTTTAAAAGGATATAAATTGAGTGTACCTATTTATGCACTATGTGAAACAAACCACTCTTCACTAGCAGATAAGATAGTTATGGAAGTCTATAAGTTTCTTCAAATGAAACTACATAGTACTATAAAAAAAGTGAAAATTGTATCTGTGGTTATTAAATAATATTTTCGTGGACCTGATCACAAACTGTATCTGCAATTTGGACTACTTTGATGCACTCTTCTAGATTTTGTGATAGAATACACTCATCACGTAGTCTCACCATTTCATCCTAGAAAAAACAAACATGTTAAAAAGTTTATAAAAAATAATTATGTATTGTTAAGAACAAATTCACTAAATAAGGTCATAACATACATATACACTTTTTCTCGTGTTCCCAATCCACTCTTTCTTTGAGCTATAATGAGTTTTATTAAAAATAGTAATCCGATCTTTTCTTTGTGACTGATCAATCTGAAAAAAAATAATGTATTAATATTTTAATCAACAAACAATATATGATAACTATAAAATTAACACTTGCACCGTCGTAACTATACTGGATGAATGATTTAAAACCTCCATGATGGTTATATGGGAGTTTTCCTTGATTTTCAGCATTTATTGTAGATTGTTTTTGCAACACAAAATTTTATATAAATAAAACAATAGTAATAGAATAAGTAATTAAATTTTTATATAAATAAGACATTTGTGTAAGTATCCCGTGGTGTTTTGATATGATAACCAAATCAAAGTTAGGTCCTATTGTCTTTTGATGTTTTGTGTCTAAGTGTGCAGGAAATTAGGAGCACAGAAACTTAAGAGAAAGACACAACTAATGAGAAGGACAACACGGGAGAGAGTCGATGGACTTGGTGCGTCCGAGGCATGAGACACTGTGGAAGAGTACGCTGGTGGATGAGAAGGAGACGCGTAATGTTTCTGAGGGACTAGAAGCCAGAGCTAAAGGTTACTCAAGAAGGCCAGAAAATGGGTTTGGCTGACCGAAATCACCTAAGCAAGCGGAGCTGGAGTGAAAGGCTCGGACGAAAAGTCAACTTGAAGTTAACTGTGGTCTGAGCACTCGGACCAGTCTAGTCCAACAGGGCGCCTTGGCGAGGCACCCCTGTGCGAAGGTGGTCCGAGCACCCAAAGCTATTCCAAATGCCCAGACCAAAGAAATTTATCCAAATTGAGCTCTTATGATCCATTGTGCTATTGATAAAATTTTATCCACACCTAGGTACCCAGAGCAAGGCTATAAATATAGCCCTGATCTTAGTAGTCAATACAACACTTGTAAACAATCTTCTTTTCTATTCAACTTTGTGATCTAGTGCTTTAACTGTTATAAGAGACTTTTCCGTCAGAAGGAGATTTGATAGTGAGCTTTCAATGTCTTAGATTAACAATCTTCTGATTGCAAACCAAGTAAAAAAGATCTGTCTCTACTTTCTTTTTAATTAGTTTACTATTAAATAAATGTGTCTTAATTTAGTTTGAAAAGTTGGAAAGGTGTTTTGTTCATTCTATATTGTGTAGGGCAATTCACCCCTTCTTGTCGGCCATAAGGGACCAATAAATGGTATCAGAGCTCAACCGCTTTAAAAGGACTAACCGCCAACTAAAGCACAGAAGATGATGGTCGGGCCGAGCATCTATCTGCCTAAGTTTGAGGGGGAGTTCGCGACTTGGAGAAAGAAAATGGAGGTATTCTTCAAAATTGATTTTGAATTATTAATAATTATGAAGTATAGTTTTGTAGCATAGAAGGATCAGCAAGGGAACGACAAAGAAGAACATCAGTGGACGACAAAGGAGTAAGCCAACTTCATGGCAAATGGTAAGATAGAATTTCATTTGCTGAGCGTTTTACCAGAACAAGAAGTCAACCGAATCGAAGCCTATAAGTCAGCTAAGGAGCTTTAGGAGAAATTTTTGGAACTATACGAAGGAACCTCAGAGGTAAAACTCGCGAGATAGGATCTGCTCTAGAACTAAATCAACAACCTCCGGATAGAAGAAGGTGAAACCGTCGCATACCTCCACTCGAGGATTAAAGAACACATCACCAGACTCACAAATCTCGAATAAAAGATAATCAATCGAGATTCACTAAGGTATGCGCTTAATGCTTTCCCTAGAATATCTGAATGGTCAACACTAATAGATGCATATTACATCTCTAGGGACCTAGAGGTAAGTACTTTAGAGGAATTATTTTCTACATTTAAAGTACATGAAACTAGATGTATAGATCTAAAGAAAGAGCCCAAGCAAAACAATACCTTAAAGTTAAAAATGGATGAACCAGATTCTGAGACATCCCTTGACGATGACGAAATAGTGTTTCTGGTAAGGAAATTTCTAAAAAAAATAAAGCTAATAATTTCAATCAAGTGCAGGCTAAGAAAAGGAGAAGAAAAGTAATATATTATCAATGTAATTAAGAATGGAACATTAAAGACAACTGCCCAAAATTAAAAAATAAGGAAAATGATAAGAAGCCGACCCAGACAAAGCACAGAAACCTAAAGGCGACGTGGAACTAAACGTCGTCAGAATCAGAGATCGAAGCCCAAGTCAGACTTGCGCTGATGGCAAGTCACCAAGAAAAAGAAGATGAAACAAGCTCATCCGAAATGAGCATCGAGAGCATCGATGAAGGGGGAGCAACGTCAGAAGAAATAAATGGTGGATCCAGACAAAAAAGGAAGAGGGTGCTCAAAGAAAGGAGCTGGAGCTTATCTTCCTTCTCGCTGCCCCTTGGACTACAGCATACTGGTAGAATTTTTCAGGAACAAGGAGGTGCTCAAGCACACCCCCGCTCCCCCCTAAATCCATCATTGGAAGAAAGTAGCACTACAAGGAGAGCTTCAGATAATGAGATCAACAAGGTAAGACAAGTACAATTTTTACCTCCTGACCAGTTATTTAAATTTATTAAAATTTTATCAAAAAATTCCTATCAATTAGAAAATAAAAATAAAAATTTATTAAAAAATAATGAGTTAAAAGGAACTTTAGCAACATTTTGTCGATTAGAAGATTTCGACAAACTAAAGATTGAAAATGAAAATTTAAAAGTAGAAATAGAAAATTTAAAGAATTTTGCATGATCAAATATAGCTATTTCAAAATTTCAAAGACTAAACTGCCACCTTAGATATCATAAGGGTAAAATTAAAAGAATATCATAAAAATATATTCCAAGAAAATTTTTGATTAATCTAATAGGAAGGGATCTATATTGTGTTTTAAAATTGTGCTTAAATTAAATTTTTCTGCATGTCGTACTTTTAAATTAATTTTTTTGTTTACTTATAATTATCTAAATAAATTTTTTCATATAATTTCTGTTAGAAATTGATTTTTTTTCTTTAATTTTTTTGAGAAAGAGAATTTTATCACTTATCTGTAGGAAAAATTTTAAAATTTTCTAACTGTTAAATTATTTTTATGAATTTTTTAACAAAAAATATATTTTTCAATTTAAAAATAATTTGCAAAGTAATTTTTGCAAACTTTATATTTTGTGAAATTTATTATGTTCTTTGTTCAAGAAAATATTTTTAAAATTTTTTGGCCATTATTGAATTTTATATGAATTATTTATCCAAATACTGCCTTTTAATATTAAAAATTATAAAAAAGTTATTTTTTGAAAATTCATTTTTTTGCAAAACTACTTACTATAATACATATTCAGAAAATTTTTCAAGATTTTTCGAGTTTAAAAATTATTTTTAAGAATTGTTTTTACAAAAATACATCTTTTTTAGAAAATAATTTATTACTGCTAAAATTATTTTCAGATTTTAAAAAAAAATATTGCTGCTGTGGATATGTTTGTTTAACCATTATAAAAAAATTTTAGAATTTCTCCGTGATTAAAAATATTTTTCAAATTATTTGTTTTCGAAAATTGTTTATAAACTATAAAAGAAATCTAGATTTTTTAAATTTAAAGTTTATGATTTTTCTAGATGATAGTCACTGTTATTTTATCCCTTAGACTCTGCGTTGAATTTATTTTAAGTTATTTTCATAGTATACCACTATTTTTAATATGATCAAAGAGGAAAACTTTGAGGTTAAGTCTAGGGGGACTGGGGGAGGGTATATCTTTATTTTTTCATATTTTTTAATTGTAAAATTTATATTTATTACCTTACTATTATTTATTTTTGGTTTATCCTAACTTAAGTTAAATTGCTCATATCAAAAAGGGGAAGATTGTAAAAACCTCATGGTGTTTTGATGTGATCAACCAAATCAAAGTTAGGTCCTGTTGTCTTTTGATGTCTTGTGTCTAAGTGTGCAAGAACTTAGGAGCACAGAAAGTCAAACGAAAGACACAGCTAATGAGAAGGATGGCACGAGTGAGAGTCGACGAGCTCTGTGCGTCTGAGGCACGAAATGCTACGGAAGAGTACGCTGGCGGACGAGAAGGAGGCGCGCGATGTTTCCAAAGGAAGAGAAGCCGGAGAAGAAGGTTGCTCGAGAATGCCGAAAAATGGGTTCGGGTGAGTCCTATTCTGGATGACCAAACTCACCCAAGCGAGTGGAGGCAGAGCGGAAGACCCAGGCAAAAAGTTAACCTGAAGCTAACTGTGTAACAACCCAAAATTCCTCATTTCAAGTCCCAAAAGTAATTTAAAAATAATTAAAAATGCCTTAGAAATATTCTAGAGATTTTTAGAAATTTTTAGAGTATTTTTATGCAATTTTTGGAGGTCGTTTGATATTTTTACTAAATGAAAGAAGTTTCGACAAAAAAATATCCAAGCCGAGGTTCAAACCAACAACCTCCGGCCGAACCCAATCTTGATCAAATCCAGCTAGCCAACTATTCCGCAAACATTTTGTGAATGAATATGGAACGAAATACATTTAAGCAGTAGTTAGATAATAAAAACCCTAGTTTTAAAAGAGAACTTAGGTTTTCTTTTTACCGAACGTGAAAACCCTTCTCTTCTTCCTCCTCACGCGGCGTCCACGACTCCTTCTCAGGCGAAAACACAGCAAGTAGCTCGGCGTCTCCAGCGGACGGTCGAGGGGGTTTTCTGAGTGCCAGATACTGTAATGCCCGAAAATTCTCAAAACTATTTTAGAAATATTCTATAATTATTCTGGAATTTTTAGATATTTTTCCGGAATTTTTAGAGTAGCGGAAGTAACAAAAATAATTAGGAAAGCAAAATAGCTTAAGCGGAAATCGAACCCGGGACCCCTCGGGTCCGTTAAACCTTTAGACCGCTTAAATAACCGGTTGAACCCAGCAGGGCCGTGCTGAAAGGAAAGGGAATCAATTAAATTTATATTGGAGTTGGGCGAATTAATTCCTAAATATAAATAGGAAAATTATTAAGTGAGGAGATTATTTTCCACCGTGAACTTTCTTTCCTCACCCTAGCCATGCCGCAACCCTCCCTTCTCCTTCTTCCTCTCGGCGCCAACTCTAGGGTTCCCTCCCTAGGGCCCCAAGGTCATCTTCCGGTGACAACTCCGGCACGAGGACGCTCTTCTTCGCGAGAGGAACGCATAGACGCGAGAAGATTGTCGAAGGGGTCGTCTCCACCGGAATTTTAGCGAATAGAATTGTAAGGAAATTAGCGTACGAGGTAAGAAACCCCTCACTTGCAGTATAAGTAGCTTTTGTTTGATTGCATACCTTTAGTTTAGCTATACGCAGATTTTTTTTTCGGCACTCAGGGTGTGTTTAAACCCTCCTCGCAGATTAGGGATCTAGTTGAGCACCTCTAGATGGGCCAGACACGTTGTTCTCCTTCAGTTGGAGGCTCTAGACGTTGTCGGGTGCCTAGAGGTGGTCTCCCTATTAGAGGGGAGAGTTGGAGCACACCAAGTGTTCCGACAAAATGACTAGTGTAGCTAAATATTACCTCAGATATTTTTAACAGCTCAGTTAAATGCATTAGTAGCATTTAAATCAGTATATTAGTCTAGTTTCAGCTTACATGGGACTACGGTCCAATGGGTGGGCTCCCACAGTGGCCTCTAGGTTTAGATAACCTAGCTCTAGGTTCAGATAACCTAGAAACAGCAAAATAAGCAATTAGTAGCTATATTCAGTATTTTATTTTCAGTGGCACTGTACTGGATTAGATATCCATTGGGTTGGACTCCCACAGTCGTCCCTAGGTTTAGCTAACCTAGTAAACCCTACTAGATTCGGAATTTGCAACCCCGGGTCTAGTTAGGGATGCGCGCACAGCAAGTACAGTTGCCGGGCCCAAACAGCAGCATGATTATTGTTTTCACTTATTATGATAATAGCTTTCAAATTCGTAACCTAGTTAGGTGAATATAGTTTAAGCTCAGTTTTAGCTCAGTTTTAGTTTCAGTTTCAGTTTAGTTCTCCTAGTTGATACCATGAGATAGCTTCATGCTTAGATTTTATTATGCATGTCATGTTTCAGTGTTTATGCCATGTAACTTCAGTATGTTATGCTTTAACAAATTCAGTGCATGTTTTCAAATAGCATTCTTTAAAAACATGTTTGCATCGTTGCATGTTTTAGTGAGGTAGATGGTTTCTTACTAAGCTTAAAGCTTACAGATACTATTTTTCCTTATACTGCAGATAAGGGTAAAGGAAAGATGGACTAGTAGAGGAAGTTGGAGGTCAATGCAGTGATGGTGTGTGTGGCAGGAACCTGGAATGAAGATCCTTAGGGAGTTTAGCAAATTGAGAACTTAGTTTCTTTTCTCAAGTACCTTTATGCACTTTCAGACCTTAGAATGTTTAAACCATGGAAGATTTGTTTAAGTTGTTAGTAATTATGTTGGAATGCTAGTTAATAGATGTTAGAACTTATTTCAATTACTTTTAGAACTCTTATATGAGATTTTGGCACGAACTAGTGCTGAAATCGAGTTTCGATTCGAAATCGAACCCGGATCGATCTGATCGATCGAGTTGGTTAGCTTGGATCGGTCGGTGACCGATCCAGTGAACGTCGTTTATGGATCGGTCGACCGATCCGATGGATCGATCAATCGACCAAAGTCGGTGAGCCCGATCGGCCACCGATCGATCGGTGAGTTAATCGGATCGGTCTACCGACCGATCAGTGTACTCCTGGATCGGTCGGTAGACCGATCCAACCGCATATAGAAGCGAGATGGGTTGTGGATCGGTCAGCCGACTGATCCAGAGTTTTTCTCCGTGCCAGTATCAAGCTGGATCGATCACGGGATCGATCCGACAGCCCAATCGATTCATGGATCGATTGAAATGCCTGATTACAGCTAGCAGTACATCCGAGAGGCGTAGATTATCTTCCCTAGCATGTGTACAACTCCTAGGTACACCTAGAATATTAAGTTCAGATTTTACAGTAATCAGTTTAGCAAAATTTTAATCAATCCAGATTTCCGCAATAGTAATTTAGCACAGCATAATGTAGCGATCGGCCTTACAGCTTAGTAGTAGAAGGCGGGTCGTTACAGATACACCATCATGATCCTCTCGTCGAGGAGAACCCGTGAGCACGAGGAAGAGGCCACGATTTCAAGCTCACCCGAACCCTAGAAAGTCCTTCTCTCAGCTGTGAGTCCAAGGAACCGAGGTAAGTTGCTACTCACTTGCGGTAAGAGTAGTTTCGAGTTGATTTAGTGTTTTCTTTGAGTTTTCAGAATGAATTGTATAGAATTGTGATATGCAAAGGATTTGGTTTTCTTTTCCCTCTGTCGTGAGTTTTTAAAGAATATGGAAGGGGTTTTTGATTGGATTAGGTTTTGGACCTTGCTTCTTCTTGTTTTCAAATTATACTATGAACGTTATTGTGATGGGTTTGCTGCCGTGAGTTCCAAAGAAGGATCATGAATGATAAAGTTCAAGTATGTGGATAGTTACCTTAAGTTTTGTAGCTGGATTTTGGTCTTTTATTATTCTAGGCAGCAAGCACGAAGAATAGATTCGAATTTAGGTTTCCAATGACAATTTTTCCTTATTAGTAGCACCTCGGTTTCTTTTGTTTGTTTACTGTGGCACTGATCAGAAAGATAGTTGAGGTAGAAGTTTTTTTTTCTACCGTGAGTTTTAAGAAGATGAGAAGGGATTTGAAATAGCATGGATAGCTAGTTCTGGAAGGTTTCGGATTGTGGTTTTGATCCATTAGTTGTGTTGCATAGTTTCAATTTTAGCATTTTGTTTGTTAAATCTGAGCAAGAGGAATGGTTTTTGGTTTGTTTCCTTTTGTCGGTTTGTTTCCTTGAGATAGCATGGGTATATAGGAAAGATTTGGAATAGATATTGGTTCTTATGCATTTGGTCGTTTACTGTTGAGGTTCTTTTTCTTTTCTTTTTCATGATGAGCATGGTTAAGGGAATCGTGGTCTTGATGGCATGATCATGTTTGTCTTCGATTTAGTTTGGGATAGCTTAATAGTATTGTACGGAATTATGCTGTAGGGTTGATTTTATTCTAGTTCCCCTTTCATGTCTACAAGCTCTTAGTTGTCTCTTCCAAAACTTGTTATGTGAACCATACGCTGAATAACAGTATAGCTCCCCTATATGTTTGCATGTTTCAGCTTTAAACTTTCTTAATAGTTACGCTTACGAAATTTATGCTGTAGGTGTTGGACTTTATTCCAGTTCTCTACCATGCATGCTAGCTTCTAGATTGAATTTTGATTAGCCTAACATGCAGTTTTTTTTTGTTAAGATAGTATGCAGATTTATTTCTGTTTAAATTATAGTTTTAGGACTTCTCAAGCATGGCAGTTTCAGTTGCTTAAGCATTCAATTTTAGTTTGTTTAAGTATTCAATTTTAGTTTGTTAAAGACATTTTTTTTAACAAAAAAGTATTAACAAATATAAGAAAGATAAAGTATAAGAAAGAAAAAGGCCAAGGCCTCAAGTAGATCCCAAAAGTCAAGACTTTAGGGATTTTGGCACACAAGGTGCTTATTAAAATACTGAGGCATTATATATTAGAAGTAATAAAAGATAACAAGTATTTTACTTTTTTTTTAAGAGGCTAGTACCCAACTTCCGAGGTTGTCGTTAAACAAATTCAGGTGTCCAATTCCGAGGTCTTGGCCCTGGTAGACCAAGGTCTGCTCTTTTAGGATTGGTGGCTCGCTACCCCAACCTATTAGGGAACGCGCATAAGATGGTACTACACCTGGGCCCAAGAGAAGTTGATTATTTTTTTGAAGCATTAAAGTATAAGTTTTAAACAAGTAAAATAAAAGAATAAGTTTTTAAGCAAATGAAATAAGATTCAGAAAGTGTTTAAAACTCAGCAAGTTTTAGTTTTCCTTATGCTAGCATGTTATTCTGATTAGCTTTACATGTTTAGCATTCCAGTATGCATTGTTCTTTTACTATTAGAAGAGCATGAGTAGCTTTACATGTTTATCATTTCAGTTTGTTATGATTCTTTTACTATTAGAAGAGCATGAGTAGCTTTACATGTTTAGCATTTCAACCTATTTGATTCCTTTACTATTAGATGAGCATGAGTAGTTTTCAGTAAGCATTTAGTTAGTTTATGTTATAGATGTATGTACATGCATATCGAGATTTTGTGAGTTAGATAGTGCTTACTAAGCAATTTTACTTATAGATTGCATTTCCTCTTACTGCAGATAAAGGAAAGGAAAGGATATAGCAAAGGAAGGCGACAAGGAGGTGTTCGATGATGTGTGATGCCAGGACTATGGGAGAGATCTGGGGATTTGCCAAGAATTTATTAAGACTGTTTTCGTTAAATTGTTAAAAGAATTTAGAACTTGTAGATGCTATTCTATGGATCGTTTTATCGTGCTTTGTGAGAGTTGATTATTTTGGTTATATATGAACTGCGTGGTTGTTTAATATATGTTCCAGTCGACTGTGGCTGAAGTATACTATGTATGTATTTCATTTTATGGTCACCGGTACAGGGGAGATGCTACCGAAATTTTTCGGTAGAGACTCCTCGTGGTTTCGATCATACCGGTTAAGTAGAGTTAGTAATTAAGTAACGACCACCTTTAGAGTAGTAGTAGTAGTAAGAAGGGTGGTCGTTACAGTTGGTATCAGAGCAGTTTCTATTCTCCAGCATCGCATATCAGCACCAGCCTTGCCGTCTTCAAGTAAGAAAGTATTTAAGTTTTCCTTTTATGCTTTCTTTATTATTTGTCGTATGGAGTAATTGCTTATATGCGCTTTAGTAAGATAGAAGTTTTGTTTCTCTTATATTCATATACATAAGTATGTTTAGAAAGGATAGAGAAGATATCAAGCCTTTTTCTCTGCATAACTAGATGTCAAAAAGAGAACGTCCCCGTACGTTCGTACTGAGGACCGAGCACAGAAGAACAAGAAAGACCCAAGCAGGAAAACGTTCGGGTAGTCTATGAGTGTCCAGAAGTATTTCCAGAAGAGTTACCTGATCTAACTCCCAACAGAGACGTGGAGTTTGAAATTGAGTTGGTTACTGGTACTGGTCCAATTTCAAAAGATTCATACCGAATTTCTCCAGCAAAGCTAAAAGAGATACAAGAACAACTTCAGGAGCTGCTTGACAAGGGTTTCATCGGCCCTAGTCATTCACCCCGGGGAGCTCCAGTGTTATTCGTTAAGGAGAAAGACAGATCTATGCGGATGTGCATGGATTTTAGAACGCTGAACAGAGAAACAGTTAAGGACAAGTACCCTTTTCCCATAATAGATGATCTATTTGATCAGCTAAAGAGGGCAACAGTGTTCTCTAAAAAATAGACCTGCGCTCTAGGTACCATTAGTTGAAAGTGAAAGAAAGTGATATACATAGAATAGCTTTCAGGACCCGATACGGACACTATGAGTTCGTAGTCAGGCCTTTTGGTGTGACTAATGCACCTGCAGTCTTCATGGACTTGATGAACGGAGTGTTCATTGACGACATTCTAGTCTATTCCAGAACCCCAGAGGAGCATGACACGCACTTGAGGATAGTCCTACATACCCTACAGCAGAAGAAGCTTTATGCTAAATTCTCAAAGTGCGAGTTCTGGTTAGAGCAGGTGGCTTTTCTAGGTCACATCATTTCTAAAGAAGGCATCCAAGTGGATCCAGCCAAAATAGAAGTGGTCAACAACTAGAGTAGACCCAAGAACGCCAGGGAGATTAGAAGCTTCCTTGGTTTAGCTGGGTACTACAGGAAATTCGTGGAGGACTTTTACAGGATAGCTTCTCCACTAACGGCCTTAACCAGGAAGAACAAGAAGTTTGAATGGTCAGACAAATGTGAGCAAAGTTTCCAAGCATTGAAGAAGAGATTGACCAGTGCTCCTATCTTGATAGTTCCAGAAAGTGACAAGAGTTTTGACATCTACAGTGATGCTTCCAAGATGGGCCTAGGAGCTGTACTCATGCAAGAAGGAAAAGTTATAGCTTATGCTTCCACGCAACTCAAAGATTATGAGAAGAACTACCCCACTCATGATCTCGAGCTGGCAGCTGTGATCTTTGCACTGAAACTCTGGCGACACTACTTGTATGGAGTCCAGTGCAGAATCTTCACTGACCATCAGAGTTTAAAGTATTTCTTCACCCAGAAAGACTTAAACATGAGACAGCGCAGGTGGCTAGAGTTGGTCAAAGACTATGACTGTGAAATCTTCTACCATCCAGGCAAAGCTAACAAAGTGGCAGATGCACTAAGCAGAAAATCCAGTGTATCCCTGATGTCTTTGTCATCATTAACCCTACCATTGCAGAAGGAACTGTTAGATTTCAGAGTCAAAATTGTTGAAGGGTAACTCTCTGCATTGATCTTAGAGTCTACCTTGATTGAGGATATGCAGAGAAAGCAAAGTGAAGATCCAGACATCCAGAAGATCAAGCAAGGGATATAGGAAGAAGAAGATACAGAGTTTCGAGTATCAGACAGTGGAGTTCTTTATCAGGGGAACCACCTTTGTGTCCCCAATGATGAGGAATTAAGAAGGAAGATTTTAGAGGAAGCTCATAGTACACCCTACTCCATGCATCCTGGTTCTACCAAAATGTACCAAGACGTGAAACAGAGGTTCTGGTGGTCTGGACTCAAAAGAGATATAGCTAAATATGTCAGTACCTGCCTGACATGTTAGAGGGTCAAAGCAGAACATCAGAGATCAGGAGGAGTTCTACAACCTCTCCCAATACCAGAGTGGAAGTGGGAAGACATATCCATGGACTTTATAACAGGTATTCCAAGAACTACAAATGGATATGATGCGATATGGGTAATAGTGGACCGATTGACCAAGTCTGCTCATTTTCTAGCCATCAAGGTGTCCCACTCTATAGAGCAGTTGGCACGGCTATATGTTAAGGAGGTGATCAAACTTCACGGAGTTCCTAAATCTATTGTGTCTGATAGAGATGGGCGCTTCACCTCTCACTTTTGGGAGTGTGTTCAGAATGCACTGGGCACCAAACTCAAGTTCAGCATAGCCTTTCATCCTCAGACTGATGGACAGACAGTGTGAGTAAATCAGATTTTAGAAGATATGCTCAGAGCTTGTGCGCTAGATTTCAAGGGAAGTTGGTGCAAGTATCTATGCTTAGCTGAGTTTGCCTACAACAATAGCTATCAGGCCACCATCAAGATGGCACCTTATGAGGCATTGTATGGCAGGAAGTGCAGATCACCCATTTGCTGGCAAGAAGCAGGTGAAAGAAAAGAAATGGAAGTAGAACTGGGCATTCAAACAGAGCTAATAGATGAGACTACTCAGGCTATCCAGAAGATCAGACAGAGAATTGAGACTGCCCAGAGTAGATAGAAGAGTTATGCTGACACACGTCGTAGGCCACTTGAATTCCAAGTAGGGGATTCAGTCTTTCTCAAGATTGCTTCTATGAAGGGAGTGATGAGATTTGGCAAGAAGGGCAAATTAAGTCCCCGCTATGTAGGACCTTATCTGATCACAGAAAGGATTGGGAAAGTAGCTTACAAGCTGGACTTACCACAGGACATGTCGGCCATACATAACGTATTTCATGTCTCCATGCTAAAGAAGTGTCTCCACGACCCTAGCCAAGTGATTCAGCCTCAGTCAGTGTAGATCCAGGAGGATC
This sequence comes from Zingiber officinale, assembly GCF_018446385.1. Classification (NCBI taxonomy): domain Eukaryota; kingdom Viridiplantae; phylum Streptophyta; class Magnoliopsida; order Zingiberales; family Zingiberaceae; genus Zingiber; species Zingiber officinale. Next base: position 119,007,718 of record NC_056000.1, on the reverse strand, counting down.
TTAGCTATGAGAGCAGACCTACATAGAGAGTGGACATGGAAGTTAAGAGACTAAGGAACAAAGAAGTACCACTAGTGAAGGTCATCTGGCAGAACCAGAAGCACGAGGAAGTCACTTGGGAGCTTGAGGACAGTATGAGACAGAAATATCGAGAGTTATTCTAAGTTCGAGGACGAACTTTTTATAAGGTATGGGGAATTATAACAACCCAAATTATTTCATTTCGAGTCCCAAAAGTAATTTAAAAATAATTAAAAATGCCTTAGAAATATTCTAGAGATTGTTATAAATTTTTAGAGTATTTTTATGCAATTTTTGGAGGTCATTTGGTATTTTTACTAAACGAAAGAAGTTTCGACAAAAAAATGTCCAAGCCGAGGTTTGAACCAGCAACCTCAGGCCGAACCCAATCTTGATCGAATCTAGCTAGCCAACTGTTCCGCAAACATTTTGTGAATGAATATGGAACGAAATACATTTAAGCAGTAGTTAGATAATAAAAACCCTAGTTTTAAAAGAGAACTTAGGTTTTCTTTTTACCGAACCCGAAAACCCTTCTCTTCTTCCTCCTCACGCGGTGTCCGCGACTCCTTCTCGGGCGAAAATGCAGCAAGTAGCTCGGCATCTCCGGCGGTCGGTCGAGGGGGTTTTCCGAGAGCCAGATACACCATCGTGATCCTCTCGTCGAGGAGAACCCGTGAGCACGAGGAAGAGGCCATGATTTCAAGCTCACCTGAACCCTAGAAAGTCCTTCTCTCGACTGTGAGTACAAGGAACCGAGGTAAGTTGCTACTCACCTGCGGTAAGAGTAGTTTCGAGTTGATTTAGTATTTTCTTTGAGTTTTTAGAATGAATTGTACAGAATTGTGATATGCAAAGGATTTGGTTTTCTTTTCCCTCTGTCGTGAGTTTTTAAAGAAGATGGAAGGGGTTTTTGATTGGATTAGGTTTTGGACCTTGCTTCTTCTTGTTTTCAAATTATACTGTGAACGTTATTGTGATGGGTTTGCTGTCGTGAGTTCCAAAGAAGGATCATGAGTGATAAAGTTCAAGTATATGGATAGTTACCTCAAGCTTTGTAGCTGGATTTTGGTCTTTTGTTGTTCTAGGAAGTAAGCACGAAGAATAGATTCGAATTTAGGTTTCCAGTGACAATTTTTCCTTATTAGTAGCACCTCGGTTTCTTTTGTTTGTTTACTGTGGCACTTATCAGAAAGATGGTTGAGGTAGAAGTTTTTTTTTTCTGCCGTGAGTTTTAAGAAGATGAGAAGGGATTTGAAATAGCATGGATAGCTAGTTCTGGAAGGTTTTGGATTGCGGTTTTGATCCATTAGTTGTGTTGCATAGTTTCAATTTCAGCATTTTGTTTGTTAAATCTGAGCATGAGGAATGGTTTTTGGTTTGTTTCCTTTTGCCGGTTTGTTTCCTTGAGATAGCATGGGTATATAGGAAAGATTTGGAATAGATATTGGTTCTTATGCATTTGGTCGTTTACTGTTGAAGTTCTTTTTCTTTTCTTTTTCATGATGAGCATGGTTAAGGGAATCGTGGTCTTGATGTCATGATCATGTTTGTCTTCAATTTAATTTGGGATAGCTTAATAGTATTGTACGGAATTATGCTGTAGGGTTGATTTTATTCTAGTTCCCCTTTCATGTGTACAAGCTCTTAGTTGTCTCTTCCAAAAGTTGTTATGTGAACCATACGCTGAATAATAGTATAGCTCCCCTACATGTTTGCATGTTTCAGCTTTAAACTTTCTTAATAGTTACGCTTACAAAATTTATGTTGTAGGTGTTGGAATTTATTCCAGTTCTCTACCATGCATGCTAGCTTCTAGATTGAATTTTGATTAGCCTAACATGCAGTTTTTTTTGTTAAGATAGTATGCAAATTTATTTCTGTTTAAATTGCAGTTTTAGGACTTCTCAAGCACAGCAGTTTCAGTTGCTTAAGCATTCAATTTTAGTTTGTTTAAGTATTCAATTTTAGTTTGTTAAAGACATTTTTTTTAACAAAAAAGTATTAACAAGTATAAAAAAGATAAAGTATAAGAAAGAAAAAGGCTAAGGCCTCCAGTAGATCCCAAAAGTCAAGACTTAGGGATTTTGGCACACATGGTGCTTATTAAAATGCCGAGGCATTATATATTAGAAGTAATAAAAGATAACAAGTATTTTACTTTTTTTTAAGAGGCTAGTACCCGACTTCCGAGGTTGTCGTTAAACAAATTCAGGTGTCCAATTCCGAGGTCTTGGCCCTGGTAGACCGAGGTATGCTCTTTTAGGATTGGTGGCTCGCTACCCCAATATATTAGGGAATGCGCATAAGATGGTACTACGCCTGGGCCCAAGAGAAGTTGATTATTATTTTGAAATATTAAAGTATAAGTTTTAAACAAGTAAAATAAAAGAATAAGTTTTTAAGCAAGTGAAATAAGATTCAGAAAGTGTTTAAAACTCAGCAAGTTTTAGTTTTCCTTATGCTAGCATGTTATTCTGATTAGCTTTACATGTTTAGCATTCCAGTATGCATTGTTCTTTTACTATTAAAAGAGCATGAGTAGCTTTACATGTTTAGCATTTCAGTTTGTTATGATTCTTTTACTATTAGAAGAGCATGAGTAGCTTTACATGTTTAACATTTCAGCCTATTTGATTCCTTTACTATTAGATGAGCATGAGTAGTTTTCAGTAAGCATTCAGTTAGTTTATGTTATAGATATATGTACATGCATATCGAGATTTTATGAGTTAGATAGTGCTTACTAAGCAATTTTGCTTATAGATTGCATTTCCTCTTACTGCAGATAAAGGAAAGGAAAGGATATAGCAAAGGAAGGCGACAAGGAGGTGTTCGATAATGTGTGATGCCAGGACTATGGGAGAGATCTGGGGATTTTCCAAGAATTTATTAAGACTGTTTTCGTCAAATTGTTAAAAGAATTTAGAACTTGTACATGCTATTTTATGGATCGTTTTATCGTGCTTTACAAGAGTTGATTATTTTGGTTATATATGAACTACGTGGTTGTTTGATATATGTTCCAGCCGCCTGTGGCTGAAGTATATTATGTATGTATCTCATTTTATGGTCACCGTTATAGGGGAGATGCTGCCGAAATTTTTCGGTAGAGACTCCTCGTGGTTTCGATCATACCGGTTAAGTAGAGTTAGTAGTTAAGTAACGATTACCCTTAGAGTAGTAGTAGTAGTAGTAAGAAGGGTGGTCATTACAAACTGTGGTCTCGGTGCCCGGAGTCCGGGTGTCGGGAGCTACTCCGAGTGCCCAGACCAGTCTAGTCCAACCGAGGAGCCTTGGCGAGGCACCCCTATGTAAAGGTGGTATGGGCGCCCGAAGCTGTTCCAGGTGTCCGGACTAGACAAATTTATCCAGATTGAGCTGTTGCGATCCATTGCACTGTGGATAAAGTTTTATCCACACCCAGATATCTGAAACCCTTCCAAGCGCCCAGAGCAAGACTATAAATATAGCCCTGATCTTAGTAGTCAATACAATACTTGTAAACAATCTCCTCTTCTGTTCTACTTTGTGATCTAGTGCTTTAACTACTGTAAGAGGATTCTCCGCCAGAAGGAGATTTGATAATGAGCTTTTAATATCTTAGACTAGCAATCTTCTGATTTTAAACCAAGTAAAAAGATTTACCTCTACTTTCTTTTTAATTAGTTTACTATTAAACATGTCTGTCTTAATTTAGTTTGAAAAATCGAGAAAGGTGTTTTGTTTATTTTATATTGTGCAGGCAATTTACCCCTCCTTTTGCCCATCATAAGGGACCAACAATTTGTTATAGAATGAGTTACCTGAAATGCCTCAGATTCAAACAAAGCACACATGTAGTCCCAATCATCTTGAGTCTCACAAAACTCAATTGGAATATGCTATCGACGCTCAGCAAGAGGAAGATGCGATAACTTCTTATAATGGTTATGCATTTTAGTTCTATTGTCTCTATATTGTGTACTCATCAATCAGTCGATCTCCATTACTGACGATGAACCCTCCTGAAAACTTATATCAAAAGCAGCCTGAAAAAATAAATTTATTTTGCACATGGTTAGTAATAAATGAGTGGTTATAAATATGTTAAATTACTTATACTTATTGATAGTCGATCGTATATCATCCTTGTATTCTCAACGGGGGTGTGGTTCCAACTCTTAGCTTGTAAGGGAGAAAACTTCTTCACCGAGAGGCCTAACTTGGTTATAAATGAAGTTGCATTTGGGCTAATGGGATGCCCATCGCTCTGACAGAAAGTAAGGGCAATCTATTGTAGGAAATGGGAAAGTGGGAAACGTGAAAACATGGCTCACGTTCCCCACTACTCATAATAGAAAAGTCCATTATAACCCTGGGTTATTTCCCTATATAAAGGGGAGCGTCCAAGGATCATTCAAGAAAGAAAAACAACGAAGAAGAAAACGAAGGCAATGAGGGCTAGAGAAGGACATCTGAGGTGGTGGGATTTGGTTCGTGGAATCGTGGAGGGCTTTCCGATCTTATGATCGCTCTTTCAACAACGAGTTTCGCCATTGCCGATTGCGGATCTACAGGAGATCGCTGTAAGTTTTTACTGCTTTAATTTGTCGTCTTTCATGCATTTAGAATAATTAACATTGGTATCAGAGCTGTGTTATTTCTAAATGCTTAAGACGAATTATGAAATCGCCGTACGGATGTTTTCTTGCTTTACCATTTCTTGTGATTGTTTTGCACGACTAATGTGTCGTAGCAAACAAGCGTCGGCAACTATATAACGGCAGGGAGATCAGCGACAGGGTCGCTGGTAAGAGTCACCGTCGGCGTTAGCATTGCAGCTCGATAGCGTTGTGCCAAATTTGTAAAAATCACGATGTTGCAGGGATTTGCTAGCGACGACATGTAACGACCCGACCCTTTGGCCTCTTGGGCGACCCTTGCGGCGGCCCACTGGCAGCCCTTATGTCGTCGGCCCATTTGGCGACCTCTCATGTCGTCGGTCGACGACATGAGAGGTCGCCAAATGGGCCGACGACATAAGGGCGACCGATAACATGAGAGGTCGCCAAATGGGCCGACGACATAAGGGCTGCCAGTGGGCCGCCGCAAGGGTCGCCCAAGAGGCCAAAGGGTCGGGTCGTTACAATAAAAGGTGCCTTTTTATTGTAACGACCCGACCCATTTGGCGGCCCATTTGGCAACCCTCGGGTCATCGGTCGTTGACCGTCGGCCGTGTCGTCACTCACTAGGACTTTCCACCCCTGACCAGTGGATTTTTCCCTCCCCCAGGATTCGAACTCTAGACCTCTAAGCTTAAGTACTAGAGTTTATGAATCCTGGTAACCAAGTGAGATTGATCTCACTTGGTTACCAGGATTCATAAACTCTAATACTTAGGTCTGGAGGTTTAGAGTTCGAATCCTGGGGAAGGAAAAAATCCACCGACCAGGGGTGGAAAGTCCTAGTGAGTAACGGCACGGCCAAGGGTCGTCGGTCGACGACATTAGAAGTCGCCAAATGGGACGACGACATAAGGGCCGACGGTCGACGACATGAGAGGTCGCCAAATGGGCCAAGAGGGTCGGGTCATTACAATAAAAAGGCGCATTTTTATTGTAACGATCTGACCCATTTGGCGGCCCATTTGGCGGCCCATTTGGCGATCCTCGGGTCGTTGACTGTCGACCGTCGGCCGTGCCGTTACTCACTAGGACTTTCCACCCCTGGCCAGTGGATTTTTGCCTCCCTCAGGATTCGAACTCTAGACCTCCAAGCTTAAGTACTAGAGTTTATAAAGTCCTAGTGAGTAACGGCACGACCGATGGTCGACGGTCAACGACCCGAGGGTCGCCAAATAGGCCGCCAAATGGGTCGGGTCATTACATGACAGTCCGTGGTCGTCGATGGCGCCCTGGCTGACCGGCTATGTGTTGGTGCCTAGGACGGGAAGATCCATCGTCGGCGATCTTGTCGGGTCTATAGATGACTATTTTTTTTTGGTGCCGGAAAGGACCGGTCACCACCAGAGGCTGGCAAGGCCAACGATTGAGTTCGTTGTGGTTGCGCCGCATGCGGCGTGCAACGCGTAGTGTGCGTGACGTGGGCAGCATGCGCGGTGAAGAAAATGATTGAAGATGTAGCAACATTGCTTTGTGGGTTTACGTGCTTCGTGTTTTTTTTTTTGGATAAAGTTTCATTTTTAAAAAAATATTTGGAATATGCACTGAAGATAACACATGCATGCTTACTGTAAAATTTAAAAATTTTAAATTGATGCTTGCCCGTATAATTTTTCCAAATACATGCTTACCTATATATTTTTTTTAATTGCATGCGGTAAGCATTGTAATATGTATACGGTAATTAATAATTTGTCATTTATGATAAATGATTGATCCAATCATACCTAATTTAGATTAAATCATTAGTTGGTTTAATCAAATTAATTTGATCTAAATCCGAATTAATTTGGGTTGATTAATTGGGCATGGACCAAATATGATCAAATGACCAGATTTGTTCTATTGGGTTAGATTTGATCAAAATGATTAGATTTGTTATAAACAGTTTGACTTAAATCAATGGGCATTAGTTTGATCAAACGGACCTGAGTTTGATCAATAAAGTCTGAAATTGGTAGAAATGGACTTAGATTAAACAGTAACAGAACATAGGTACAAAAATCCATGTCCAATTAGATTAGTTCTAATTAAGGACAATAGACCAAGTTTAGGATCTAGATTCCTATGCAACCAATCTGATGGGTCAGTCAACTTAGACTCCTGAAAATCGAGAAGATTTATTTTTCTTGATTTATTATGTTGGTACTATGCCTGTATAAATTGAAATAAGCCAGTTTTGTACTGGTTAGTCGATTTTGTACTGACTTATTTAATTTCAATTTTTCAGATGGTTAGTCACGATTTACGACAACATGAGCTTTAGGAGGAGATTAAGGAGCTTGATTTCGACTCGGTTCTAGGACTCGGATGGCTTATTGGTTTGCTCGATCGGTTATTCTGGAAACTCGAGCGAGAAGAGTTTCCAGTCCAAGACACACACAGAAGATGGGCTTTGGTCTATTCACTGCCCGAAAATCTCAGACAAATAGCATTCCAACTATAGGATGATTATGATGAGAACATCTCGTATTCAGAGATGTGCAAATGATTACTTCATTTTTATTGGAGACCTAAAGATCCAGAGGAGGACCCAGATGAATTTGAGGAGGATTCAGAAGATCCTGCAGATCCAGATGAGGATCCAGATGAATTTGAGGAGGATTCAGAAGATCCTAAAGAATCAGAACAGGATATGGAAGAGTGTGTGGAGGATCCAATAGAGAATCCTGAAGATGTCCTGCCTGAGATTACCCCAAATGAGTTCAGGCTGAAAGGGATAATATTGGCCACTGCACTAGTGTCTGTCCTAGTGGGGGTGGTAGTAGCCTATCTAGTTTACTAGAGTTCTGTTATTGTTATTGTCGTTATGTATGAACAATATTTAGTCCATTTTCATTCATGTCAGTTAGTTATATGTAAACATTATGCAGCATAATTTTATGTTAATGATATGTTCATTTATTTATGCTGTTTATTGACATGATGCATGATTAGTTCATGATGTATTAAATGATTAGTTCATTTAATTAAAGAATTCATGATATTAAAAAAGATCAGTTCATTTGTTGGGATGTATGTAATAGAATTGATTAATATTAATTTGATTGGTCATACGAATGATAAGTGAAAATATAGTTGTCACTTGATTTTGTAAACCAGCTCAAAGTAATATTGAGTCCATCATAAATTGCATGCATATGTTTTACACTGAATACTAAATAATATATTTATTTATGATAGATTATGGCAACGAAAAACATAATAGCTGAACTCAACAAGGGTGAAAAACTTAATGGGGATAACTATAAGATCTGACACCTCAGGATACAGTATGTACTTGAGGAACAAGAAGTTCTAGAGACTGTAAATCAGGTTATGGAAGAACCTGTAAATGATCCTACTGCACAACACAGATGAGATCTTGATGCCTATAAGGCATGAAAGAAAAAGGACTCCACTGCAAAGGGCATATTGATTAGTTCAATGGTAGATGACCTAACTTTTGAGTATGAGTCATATCTTACGTCTCACGCAGTCTGGGCAACCCTTAAAGAAAAATACAGTGGAATAAGTCTGAGCAAGCTTCGACGGCTGACAATCAAGTTTGACAGCTACAAAAAGCGTCTAAATGTATCAATAGTTCAACACCTCAGGGAGATGTTGAACATGATTCGGGAGCTTAAAATTGCTGGTCATGAGTTGACTGATGAACAACAGGTTCAAGCAGTTATTCGTTCACTTTCAAATTCTTGGGGGACCATGAAGCAGAGCCTAACTCACAATGAGAGTATCAAAACTTTCATTGACGTCTCCCGCCATGTAAAATTGGAGGCGGAGAGAGTTGAATCCGCAAGGATTTTTGGACAAGCCTATGTGGCTATAGGTTCTGCTGGATCATCTGGATCTAAGAAAAAGAAGTGGTTCAAGAAAGGGAAGGGAAAGAAGAGGGAGCTGCTGCTATGGGACAGGGCTCAATCAAGAGGATAGTAAAGAAGACTGGAAAGAAACCTAAAAATAAGTTGACTTTTTTAACTGCGACAAGAAGGGTCACTTCGCTCGGGATTGCACTGAGCCGAAAAGGTAAATTCAAGTGTGTCTTCTTTTCAAGAGCATTTTGTTGCTAGTTTAGTGTTGTTAGCTGATTATTATCCTTTGTGGATTATAGATTCGGGAGCAACCAACCATGTAGCTCAGGAACGAGTTACATTTTTTGAGTATCGTCGAGTACTAGCTGGCAACAAGTGGATCTATGTGGGAAACAATGCGAGAGTTGAAGTCAAAAGAGTCGGCACTTGCAAACTCAACCTCCGTGGTGGTAGAGTTTTGTTTCTACATGATGTCCTATATGCTCTTGAAATTCAACAGAATCTTGTTTCTGTTACATGTCTTCTTGATTTAGGGTATTGTATTAATTTTTACAGTTGGTCTGTTGAACTTAAGATTGACTCAGTGTCAATTGGACATAGTTTTTTAACAAATGGTTTTATGATTCTTGATGTAGAACCAGATGCCAATTATGCTATTGATGGTTATTTTTCAAACATTGCTCTAACTAGTGATGCAGATATAACTGATGAGGTTTGACATGCTAGATTAGGATACATAAGACAAAAACGTATGAATCGGTTGGCTAGAGAGGGTCTATTAGTCACTCGGGCTAAGATTCAATTGTCTATATGTGAGCATTGTCTTACTGGAAAAGCAACTAGGAAACCATTTGGTAAGGCTATTAGATCTGAATCAACATTGTAGTTAATTTATTCAAATATTTATGGTCCAATGAATATGAAGGCTAGACATGGAGCTTCCTATTTCATTACATTTATTAATGATTTCTCTAGGTTCGGTCATGTGTATTTGATTTCTCACAAATCTGAAGTGTTAGATTGCTTCATTCGTTATATGAACGAAGTTGAGAATCAAACGGAACATAAAGTTAAGACTTTATGCACTGACCATGAAGGGGAGTATTTGTCTGATATGTTCAAGATAATATATAATGATAGAGGGATTATTAGATAGCAGACAATCCCTGAAACTCCATAGCAAAATAGGGTAGCTGAAAGAAGAAATAGGACTCTTCTTGAAATGGTTAGGTCTATGATGGCGCAAGCTAATTTGCCAATCTCCTATTGGGGAGATGCATTATTAACTGCAGCCTATATACTTAACAAAGTGCCTTCAAAGTCAATTCCATCTACCCCATATGAACGTTGGACAGGCAGAAAACCATATTTGAGTAATCTGAGACCTTGGAGTCAGCTACTTATATTCATGATAGTTCTCACAAGTATGGAAAACTTGGGCCTAGAGGTAAGAAATGTATCTTTATAAGATATCATGAGACCTCCAAAGGTTATGTTTTCATAGGTGAGCAACTAGATGGAACCATCTCAGAAATAGATTTGAGAGATACAACTTTTCTCGAAACAGAGTTCCCAATCAAATGTGATGTTGATAAAAATGTTCCTCTATTTGAGGAGGATGAGATATTATCAACAAGAGATGTGTCAAAAGGGACACCTGAGTCTAGTCAACCTAGTGTGAGTGATATGTCGAGTCATGAGTTGACTTCTCAACAACCCAACTTACGAAGAAGCGTTCATAAGGTTAAACCTAAGAAGAGGTTTGATATTGAGAATGAGCCATTGGTAACACTTCCAACTGACGATGACGAACCTCAATCCATTGAGGAAGCATTGGGATATAGAGTTAGAGAAAAATGGAAAGTTGCAATGGTTGAAGAAATGGAGTCCATGATTCAGAATCATGTTTGGGACTTAGTCGATCTTCCTCCGGGTCGAAGGGCTATTGGGAATAAGTGGATTCTCAAGATAACGAGGAAAGCAAATGGATCAATTAACAAATACAAGGCTCGTTTAGTTGCAAAAGGATATACCCAAATGGAGAATATTGACTTTGAATAGACATTTTCTCCCGTAGTGAAATTTGTGTCAATACAAGTTATTTTGGCCTTTGTGGCAGTTTATGACTTGGAGTTATATCAAATTGATGTAAAAACTGCTTTGCTTAATGGTGATCTTGACGAAGTAATCTATATGGTTCAACCAGAAGGTTTCATTGCTGAAGGCCAAGAGTAGAAAGTATGTAGACTTAGAAAGTCTATATATGGGCTAAATCAAGTGTCAAGACAATGGAACATAAGATTTAACGAAGTCATTTTATCTTATGGTTTCGAGATGATCAATGGGGATCATTGTGTTTTCTTGAAAAAGGAAAAAAGAAAGTATGTCATTTTATCATTATATGTTGATGATATGCTGATAGCTGGAAATGACATAGGATATGTGAATGAAATCAAGAAGTGGTTGTCATCACAATTTGATACAACAGATATGGGAGAAGCTGAATACATCTTAGGAGTGAAGATCATAAGAGATCATCCTAAAAGACTTTTGGGTCTGTCACAAGAGTCTTATATAAATAAGATGTTACATCATTTCAGCATATCTAATTGCAACATAGAACATACACCTATTGTGAAAGGTATTGTGTTGAGCAAGAGTATGTGTCCTAAAATTCTAGAGGAAATAACTGAGATGAATAAAAAACCATATGCCAGTGCTATTGGTAGTTTGATGTACATTATGTTGTGTACATGTCCCGATATCAGCTATGTTGTGGGCTTGGTCAGTCACTTCCAGTCAAACCCAGGATCGAGACATTGGAAGACGGTAAAAAGGATATTCAGATATCTGAAGGTGACAACAGATAATTGTCTCTGTTTTTAAAGATCAGATATGAGTTTGAAAGGTTATTCAGATGCAGATTGGGTTGGAGACCTAGATGATAGAAAATCCACATCAGGCTATGCATTTTTGCTGAATGGTGGCGCCATCTCTTGGAACAGCAAGAAACAAGCTTGTGTAGCTTTGTCAACTATAGAAGATGAATATGTGGCATGTTTAGCAGCTGCGCAAGAAGCGGTTTGGTTGAGAAGGTTCCTGAAGCATCTGAAAATTGTTGAGGATAGTGGGAGTCCAGTAACTGTCTATTGAGATAGTCAGGCAGCAATAGCTTTTTCTAAGGATCCAGTAGCTGTCTATTGGGAGTCCAGTAGCTTTTTCTCAATAGCTGTCTATTGAGAAATTAAATATAATTTTGTGAGGGATATTATGGCTAAAAGAAAAGTAATTCTTGAGTATGCCCCTACACGTGTTATGCTTGCAGATCCTTTTATTAAGCCAATGACTAAAGAGTCATTTAAAGAACATGTAAAGTCTTTGGGACTTTATAGAATGTAACAATATTGAAATACCAATCATACTTTGTGTTATGATTGTGTCATTTGCCATAATTTATTCAGTGTATATGTTGTATTTGTTACATTCATATAAGATCTCGGTGAGCATGTTGGCAGGTGAAGATTGGTCCACTCACATGGACAATCATCTATATTTGTTAAGTACAAATAGGGGTAAGACCGTTACTTATGGAATAGCTTATATAGCTGAAATTAGAGACACATCCATAAGTTGAGGTCGCCTTGATAATTGTGTCAAGATGAGATCATTTATGTGTTAATAATGATCGAAGTAAATGAACCCACCATTTACTGAACTTGTTGAACGTCAGATTAGAATTCATATGTTGAATTCAGGATTAAACATTAGATATGTCTAGATTAAAATCTGTACGATGTTAAAATTGAGAAAAACATGTGCTCTTTTTAGTAAAGAGAATAACATCGTAATATGTGATTCATACCACATATGCTATTGCGATAATAAAGGTAGTAGGAGAATGGATCTCTATTTCTCTACTATATGAGACCTTTGAGATTATAAGTTAATCTCAGTTTTTTGCCTTAGTGACTATTTAGTTGTTTACTTGAAGTTTTAATCAGTGTTTGCTACTTTAGCATGTATCCTATGGCTATGGATGATTCGGTCTATGGAGCATAACTAGGAAAGTGGCTGATTAAAATGAATATATTCTAGCTAAAAAGGAAGATTAAATATGTTTACATCTTTTGATGTTATTCACTGGTCGACCCATTTTTATTATGTATATAAATGAATGTGAAATATTGGATATGGAACATGCTCTTGACATAATAGTCATTATAAGAGATTGGAGATGTTCATATTGATGTAAATGAAAATTATTTAATCTGGGTAAATAGCAAGACGTGGATATCTCCAAGATAATGGTTGTGTGTCACTTGAAGATTGGATGGAACCTGGATAAAGGCTATGTGCCACCAGGAAAGAGGCTATGTGCCATGAAGAGTGAGTCTCTAATTTATTTGAGTATCTAAGTAAAGTGTAACAATTTTATTAGCATTGATTGCTCAAAGAGCGACTAAGTAAAGGTGTAACAATCTTCTTAGCAACTATCGCTCAGTGTGCTTATTGTTGCACGAACTATTTTCTCTAAGTATGGATTAGATGTTCTAATATGGTCTATGTAACTAAACTCTCAAATAGTCTATGTGACTCATTTAGTCTTCATGATTAACTACTCTTTGTGACTTACCTGAATGAACTAGTCTTAGTGACTTATCTTGTATAAGTGGGAGATGTAGGAAATGGGAAAGTGGGAAACTTGAAAACATGGCCCATGTTCCCCACTACTCATAATGGAAAAGTCCATTATGACCCTGGGTTATTTCCCTATATAAAGGGGAGCGTCCAAGGATCATTCAAGAAAGAAATACAACGAAGAAGAAAACGAAGGCAACAAGAGCTAGAGAAGGGCATCTGAGGCGGTGGGATTTGGTTCGTGGAATCATGGAGGGCTTTCTGATCCTGTGATCGCTCTTCTAACAACAAGTTTCGCCATTGCTGATTGTGGATCTACGGGAGATCGCTGTAAGTTTTTACTACTTTAATTTGTCGTCTTTCATGCATTTAGAATAATCAACATCTACCCCCAATCACTAATCTGGCATCACAGTCGATTGGAATGTGTGCCACATGTCTCCCTACGTAGCAGTTGGCATGTAAATGCAATAGTGTTAACAATTAACAGATGAAATATCTAAATAAAATTTATGTAAATTAAATACAAAACAACTAACCACTAGAAGAACTATCTGTAGGTGTCTCCAAAACTGGTAAATGCTCAATCCTCTTGGGCGGCATGGCTATCACATATTCATCATATATAGATCAACAAATATGCATCAACATATATAGGTATCTACAAGTAATGAATTAAAAATGAAGAAAAACATATTTACCATGTTTATAAAAATTAATCACCACTATCATCTAAAAGAGATAATTGATTATTTGTGTCACTATCAATTTCAGTATCTTCATCCTCATCATTAAGAAAACTTTGAGTATCCCTAGGTAGCTCTACTTGTGCATTTGACATATTTATATCTTGATGCTTAACATCTAATCTACAAAGTTAGGATATCCCTAATTCTTCACCAACTACTAAAGTTGATTCGTTAGAAGAATTATTTTAGTTAGTCTCAATATTGAAATTATTTCCCGATTCAATTTCTCCAGATACTTCATCAACTTTAGTTACTTCGTATATTTCTCAATGTTGAGCCTTTTGCACTACCTTCCAATGGCCTCCACGCTTTATATCATTTAAATAATAAACTTGGTTTGCTTGGTTGGCCAAAATGAATGGGTCATCAGCGTACCATGTTTTAGAAGTCTCAATAGATAAGAGACCAAACTCTTCAACTATTAATTTTTTTTTATTACATTGGAACCATTCACACCAGAATAATTGTACTTTATATCTGAAAGAATAAAATAGTTGAACAACATCCTTCAACACTCCAAAAAAAATCTAAATTATCACCGTCATCATTTGATGGTACGCTAATCCCACTATTCTGAGTAGTTCTGCGAGAATCACAAGACCTTGTATAGTATTGAATACCATTTACAATGCAAACATCATACAGTTAAACTTCAACATCATGTCCCATTGCTAAATAATATAACTCATTTTTTATTTCTAAATTTGTTAAATTTTTTAACTTTATCATTCTATCCCTAAACCACTATGGAAAATCTCGCTCATGATATTGGAGAAGTTGATTTGAATGAACTTTATGTGATAGAAGTTGTACATGTTTGCTGCATAAATAAATAATTATGTTACAATTATATAATAAAATATAAAAAAGGCAGCCCGGTGCACGAAGCTCCCGCCATGCGGGGTCCCGGGGAAGGATCCATTGTACGCAGCCTTACCTGTTACATAATATAAAAACTTACTTTCTATACTGGTCAACTTCTTTATAATTGTTGAGAATATACCAATGTGCTTTCTTATATAAAGTCAAAAGCAATTTCAGATTATGCGGGTTTCCAAACACTCTTATTTGTTATGAGAAAGCACTTAAATTGCATGTTACTAGTTGAACATCTTGGTTTCATTCTCACCTACCAAATCTTGTCTCAATTTGACTCATATATAAGGAATTGAAAGTCAATGCCTTATTTACAATATACCCCTCTACAATAGATCCTTCAGGCCTTGCTTTATTATGAACATATTTTTTTAGTCTACCCAAATATTGTTCAAAGGGATATATCCATCATAAATAAATAGGTCCAGCTAACATGGCTTCATAGGGTAAATAAACTGCCAAATGAACCATAATGTCAAAAAATGCTAGAGGAAATATTCATTCCATCTTACACAATATGAAGACTATTTCCTCCTCCATTTTACATAAGTTTGTTATGTGTAAAGATCTTATAGTTATCTTTTTGAAAAAATCACATAACTCAATTAGTGTGTCGCATATGTCTTTTAGAAAGAATTTTCATACAGCTGCTAGAAGTATTCTTTGCAACAAGACATGACAATCACGTGATTTTAGTCCATATAATTTTCCATCATTTGTATTCATATTTCTAGATATATTAGTAGCATATCCATCAGGAAACTTCACGGATTTTAAAAATTGACAAAATTCACGTCTTTCTTCTAATGTCAATGTGTAACTTGCATATGGTTTCCTAAATTTGTCTCCAAATTTCTTTAAATACAATTCACTTCTAATGCCCATATCTTGCAAGTGTAACCTTACTTTAAATGTATCCTTTGACTTTCCATCTATATTAAATAATGTGCCAAACAAAGTGTCACAGATATTATTTTCGACGTGCATTACATCTAAATTGTGTCTCAACTTTAAATCTGGCCAATACTTTAACTCAAAAATATAGATTTCTTTACCCAATTTGTATCATCCAAAGATTGTTATCACTTTTTACTTAATGTATAATCCTTACTGAATGTCACTTGGGGCAATACATCTAATTATGCTAAAATCTCATAACCACTAAGTTTTCATGGTGGTCGTTCTTGTTCAACCTTTCCATTGAAGTTCTTTTTTCTATGCTATGGGTGTTGTACATTCAAGAATTGATGGTGGCATGTGTAGCATATTTTACTCCGTAATCTTTGAGATTTAGTTTCATCAAGACATACTGGACATGCTTTATAACTCCTTTGTGCTCCATCGAGATACTGTTCCATATGCTGGAAAGTCATGAATGGTCCATATCACATCAGCATGTAATTGAAATACTTGTTCAGTCGATGCATCATATGCTTCCACCCCATCATCTCATAGCTCCTTCAGTTCGTTGATCAAAAGTCATAAGTACACATCTATCTCTTTCCCAGGTGATTTAGACCTAGGAATTAAAAGAGATATTATCAAGTATGATGGCTTCATCATTTTTCATGGCGGTAAATTATAATTCACAAGTATAACATGCCACCTGTTATAAGCATTTGACATGTTTCCAAATAGATTAAAACCATCAGTAGCCAACCCTAAGCGAGTATTTCATGGATCACTAATAAATATTTCATGTGAAGTGTCAAATTCTTTTCATGATTCACTATCTGCTCGGCGTCTTAATACATCATCTGTTTCAATCCTCTTTTCTTTATGTCATCTCATACCTTTTGTTGTATATTTTTCAATAAACAACTGCTTAAGCCTGGGCTTCAAAAGAAATATTGAAGAATTTTCTAAGTATTCTTTTTCTTATTTATCTCATAATACTTATATCTGGGCTCCTTGCACACTAGACATATATATTTATTCTCGTGCTTACCCCAAAATAATATGCAATCATTCTTACATGCATGTATCTTCTCATATGTCAATTCTAACTCTTTTAACATTTTTTTAACTTCATAATGAGAGTTTGGAATCACATTCAGTTTGGGAAATGCCTCTTACAATAACTGAAGTAGCATATCAAAAGATTTATTGCTCCACCAATTTAATACCTTCATATGTATTAACTTGACCAAAAAACTGAATATAGAAAAATTAGTACAAGTGTGATATAATTCTTTTTGTACTTCTTCAAATATTGAGGTATAACTTCCTCTGATATCATCTGCATTAATATCATCTAATTGAGGTCCACTGTATTGATATTTTTTGCATTTCTTAAATTAGTAAACACATCTTCAAAATCTTCTTC
The DNA here is from genome assembly GCF_018446385.1 of Zingiber officinale. Taxonomy (NCBI): domain Eukaryota; kingdom Viridiplantae; phylum Streptophyta; class Magnoliopsida; order Zingiberales; family Zingiberaceae; genus Zingiber; species Zingiber officinale. The sequence goes on along the minus strand of NC_056000.1, from coordinate 118,990,635 downwards.
AAAACCACAATCATGTTCCTCTTCATTGATAATATTTATATTAATAGATGATGTAACAACTTCTCCATAAAAGTTCCAAACTTTGTATAGTTTATTTAAATCCCCACTTATAAAGATGTCCTCGAACATAATCCAACTCATATTTAAATAAATTGTCACACCTTCAACATGGACAACAAATTTTGAATAAATTCAAACTTATCATATAATTCTCTATCATCTTTAACAACTGATTTAACCCATTTATATATTTAGACTCAATCTGATTCTTAATCATTATCCAACTTTTATTCATATTTATAACCTAATTAAACATATAAAAAATTTTATATTATTCAATAAAATAATCTTAAAATTAATCAATAACATCAAAATAACCATAAAATCATCATCTAAGCATTAAAATAATCCTAAAATTATCATTTAACCGTTGAGGTCAACATATGAAAAAATAAATTGGACTTAAAGGTTTGAAGTCCGAAGGCAAAAAGAGTAAAAAAGTATCACCACCTAAGCCAAATTGATAAAAGTGAACATGGAGACATCTAATAAAATTGGAAGGATACAAAGAAAAGAAGAGGTACTAGTTAATAGGCCAAGAGAGAGACAAAAGACTCCTTGGGTCTATTGGGATACTAAACAGATAAACAAGAAAAAAAAGGAGCTTAAGTGATAGAAAAAACACTTGTAAAACTCCATTTGTGAAACAAGATAAACCTTAGACAAAGGACAACTTGGGTCTAAGGTTTGTAAGGCCCTCCCAAAAGGTGGCTCCCTTCTATATTTGTAGACTATCCTTCTATGCATAAGCAAGCCACAAAAAATTTGGGTGATTAAAATAAAATATGATTTTGTATCACAATAGGTAGTTAGTATAAATCTAGACCTAGGAGACCATATAAACAAAAACTTACAATAAACTTAAGTTATATATCTAGAAGAAACTAATCTATCTAGAGTATTAAAAAGCAAAAGGAAGAATCTGCCAACCCACAATTGATGTCAAATAGATGAAGAAGTTCATTTTCACACAAGACTCAATTGAATTTATTAAAAAACACTCTTGTCATTTACAATGCCTTTCTTGTGTTTAAACATATATAACAGTATCAGCCAAAGGGGAAAAGGAGTACCGATGACTCGAGAATCGTCATAGCAAAAGACACTATCACTGAGGAGAATCATCGGAGCAAGTCGATGAGGACACTAGCACGGATCGTCGGAGCAAAAGCCGATGAGGACACTAGTACGGAGGAGAGAATCTTCGGAGCAAGAAACGACTAGCAGAGGAGAATCGCAGCAGAGCAGATGGAGCAAAGAAACGACGGAGAAGAAAGGAGGGTTTAGGTTTTTCTACATATTTTTGTGACAAAGCTAAAGAGCTTAGTGACAATTTTAATTCATAGCTAATATATTTGTGATGAATCGCAATAATTCATCACAAATAGGTTTTTTTGCGACATATTATAATAATTCGTCGCAAATACGTTAGCGGCGAAATGAATAATTAGTCACAAATAGTTGGTTTTTGTAGCAATTTAATATTTCATCGCTAACACCGTATTTTAGCTACGAAATACTAATTCATCGCTAATTTTCGTTGCTATTTCAATGCTTTTTTGTAGTGTTGATGTCCACCTCCTTAAGGTGATTAATCTAAAGATCCACACAATGCACACATCTATACTTTAAAAATAGTCATTCTAGGAAACAATCAGGAGGCAAAGAAGCATCATACAAACTCACAACATGAAATACACCAAGAAGAGCAAGAACAAATACAATGAAATCTTACACGAAATTACAACAATGAAATTTTAGCTTGCTCTCTTCTTGTTACTCGAATCTGCCTCTTGGTAGATGGAAATACAATAGCGCTAAGCTCCAAGAACTCCCCAGAACTGGCGTTGAGTATTGTATAGAGAACGGTCACGAAAAACCCTTTTCTAGGGTTAAATTGATGCCTCTAATCGATTAGGCTTTTCCCTAATCGATTGTTACATCATCCGATCATCCAACACCTACAGAACGACTCTTTTTTAAATCCTAACAGATTGATGAGTCATCCTAATTGATTCAAAGAGTCTTAATTTAATACCCAATCGATTCCGTAATTCCCTATTCACTCGCCAACAAAATCTTATTCAATTAGCCCAATCAATTAAGCATTCTTAATTGATTGTCTCAATTGATTCCCTCTTCTTATAACAAAGCACTGCCTAATCGATTGACCCAATCAATTAAAAGTGGCTAAATCGATTGAGCCAATCGATTTAGCCTTGTTTTCACTAATTCCTCTTTATGAAACTCCTAACCCTAATTGATTGGTTCAATCGATTAGGCTTGACCCAATCGATTAACCAAACGATTAAGATCCTTTCTATGTTCTCACAAGAACCTCCTAATTGATTACCTAATCGATTATTTTAGAGTAATCAATTTTCCTAATTGATTGTCAAACCCTAGCTTGCTTAATCCAAGTCTAGAGTTCCCTTGCCTAACATCCGATCAATCATGACATATTGGGACTTGCCCACCAAGTGTCCGGTCAACCTTTAACCCACTTAGACTTTCTATCTCATATCAAGTGGCCGGTCAACCTTTGACCCATTTGGATTTATCGTCTCATGTTAAGTGTCTGGTCAATCTTTGACCCACTTGGACTTTCAAACATCAGGTGTCCGGTCAACCACTGACCCACTTGAACTTTTCATTACCTAACTTTACTCACCAAGGCTTTCCATTTGCTTAGCTTCACTCACTAGGACTTTCTTACTACCCAGCTTCACTCATCAGGACTTCGTAACTGTCTGGTTTTACTCACTAGAACTTTCCAACTTCCTATCTTCACTCACCAGGACTTCTCATATACCTGGCTTCATTCACCGGGACTTTCTCATTGCCCGACTTCACTCATTGGGCCTTCCCAACCGCCTAACTTCATCACCAAGACTTTCCTCACCAAGTGTCTAGTCAATATTAACCTACTTGATTTTTCTTCTTCTACTAATCATCCTGCTATTTTTGTCCTTGCCTAATCTCCAGTTAGGACTTTCCTAATCAAATATCCGGTCAACCTTGACCTACTTGACTTTTATCTTATATTAACCTGGTTAACCTTTGACCAAAGGAGACTTGCACCAACATTCTCCCTAATGGATAATTACACCTACAACCTCCATATATTGTCAAATATCAAAACTCAAGCTTAAGCCAAACTGATCAACTTTAGCTTAGGGACAATTGTACCAACAATATCCATTTAGTTGAGATTTGTATTCCGTATTTGATGCTCTATAATAAAAGACATTTATACTTGGTTTATTATACGTACTCAAGTTTCAAATATATGAATGTTTATTATTTTTGCACTTTGAATGAAAATATCATGATTTACTATAGCAGTTTACATTTGGTATTTATAAATGTGATATAAACTCATTGGAGTCATAAGGATAATCATGGTTTACTATTGTTGTTTGTATAAGGTGTTTGTAAACATGAATAGACTTGTTGTAGTCATATACATGTTCAGTTGAGAATTGACATGTGTAGATCACATTTCATGTAATTCTCATGCAACACATCTACATTAGATCTATATTACTGATGGCATTGGTATTGTGATTATTGTTGGAGTTTATTACAAGTTAGGTAACAATGACCTCTTTAGTCCTGTAGCATTGAAATTGGTGGACCAGATTGTGTTTAAGGGGTACTTAATTCATAAAGTTTGGTATTGTTGAGCTCAACTAAGGTGGCGTTTGATTTTGGGGTTTGGGAATGAGGGAATGGATTCATTCCCAAACCTTGTGTATGGTTGATGAGAATGGAATTAAAATTTTAGAATGAAACCCAAAAACTTGGGTTTTGATGAAATTCATCTTTTTCCTTGGGTTTTGATGAGAATGAGAATGAGAATTAGAATTAAGTTTTAGACAAAATACCCTTAATATATTTGTTTAAATATTCTTTTATATCACTTTTTCTCTCCTTATTCTATCATCACACTTTTTCGCTTCTCAATCTCTCCTATCACACATTCTCTCTCCTCATTTTCTCTCATCATACTTTCTCTCTCTTCATTCTCTTCCATCATATTTTCTCTTTCATCATATTTGTTAGGACCAAAAGTAGCTAGAGGGGGGGGGTGAATAGCACTTCGCGTTCTCTCGGTGCTCGGCGTTGCTTGGCGTTGCTTGTTTCTTCAAGAATATGCAGCGGAAAATACAGAAACAAATGCAACAACGCTAACACGGTTGGTTTACTTGGTATCCACCTCACAAGAGGTGACTAGTCCAAGGATCCACACCACACACGCACCCTCCACTATGAAAACACTCCTTTTCGGTAACTACCGAGGGCGGAGAAGCCCTACAAGACTCTCAGTACAAGAAGAAAGGAAAGGGAAAAAAAATACAAGCGCAAAGCTTACAATGAGTACAGAAAACCCTAACCCTAGCTTCTCTTCTTGCCTTTGATCCGCCTCTTGACTTGGAAAGCTTCCAAGATCCTTCAAGAACTGGCGACCTGATCTTTGAGAGCGCTGTAGAGGAGCTGGCAAGTAATCTGGAGTGAATCGGTGAAGTTCTTTCGCAGCCATCGAACGCCTGCAGCTATAAACGACGCCAACGGTCGGATCTCGATCAATTCGAATGTTCCCAATCGATCGAGGAGGCTTTGGATCGATCCACGGATCGATCCAGAGCCGTGCTCTGAAGCGCGCTGGATCGATCCACGGATCGATCCGGCGCTTATCGCGCGAAGCTGCGTCCCAATCGATCCAGCGATCGATTGGGACATCTGAATCGATCCGCGGATCGATCCGTGGATCGATTGGGGCAGTGCGGATCGATCCAGCGATCGATCCGGCATGAACGGATCGATCCAAAGCTTGGTTTTTGTCCAAAACCAAGTCCCAAATATCCCAAACCAACATCCGGTCAACCTTGACCTGTTGGTATGTCATGCCTAGCATCTAGTCACTCCCTTGACCTGCTAGGACTCCCTTACCAAGTGTCCGGTCAATCCCTTTGACCCACTTGGACTTTTCTCTGTGCCAAGTATCCGGTCAATCCCTTTGACCTACTTGGACTTTTCTTTCATGCCAAGTATCCAGTCAATCCTTTGACCTACTTGGACTTCCCAGCACCAGATGTCCGATCATCCTTGATCCATCTGGATTTTCCCTTGCCTGGCTTCACTCACCAGGACTTTCACCTAGCTTCACTCACTAGGGTTTTCCATCTGCCTAGCTTCACTCACTAGGACTTTCACCTGGCTTCACTCACCAGGATTTTCCATCTGCCTAGCTTCACTCACTAGGACTTCCATCTGCCTAGCTTCACTCACCAGGACTTTCTCCAACTGCCTGGCTTCACTCACCAGGACTTTCATTTTGCCTAACATCCCAGTTAGGACTTCCCAGTCAAGTATCCAGTCAACCTTGACCTACTTGACTCTTCTTCAATCAATATCTTATTGTCAAACATCTAAACCCAAACCAAGACTCAGCTTGGTTACCCAGGTCAACCTTGACCTGAGGGATATTCTCCACCTTTTTGATGTTTGACAATACCACAATAACACTTACAATCCCATATGTAAGTTAGGCTAATCCCATAGCCTCCTTCTTCATGCCACTAGGTAATGAAAGCATAAATTAAGCTCTTCATTCTCCCCCTAAGAGGGCAAACTCCCTCTAGGTAATGAAAGCCTAACTTACTCCCTTTCATGAGTCCTTTCATTCTCCCCCTATGACCTTCCCATAGGTAATGAAGGACTAAGCTTAACCATACATTCTCCCCCTATTGGCACACATCAACCCATCGTTGGACACACATCAACCCATGCTCCAATTCTGGGCACACTTCAACAAATCCATTTGTTGAAGACTCTCCCCCTGAAGAGTTGCTCATCGTTGTTCACAACATCACTCGTTGTGATCAACACGATAATGAAGGTCCCATACCCTTCATTTATCCTTAACTTCTCCTCAATGTAGACAACTACCCAACCTTGAGCCATTATCTACCACATGAGTGTCCACTTGAAATAATGAGGATATCCACTCCCCATTTCAAGTTTAAATGCTCAACCTTGAGCAAGTTCATAACAGAAGGTTAACCACCTTCCAAGGTTCATGAAAAATAACTTTCATGTCTTTAAAGAGTCCCTCCCCCTAAAGACATGGTGGTAACTTCTGTCATTGCACCAACAATGACTTGGAATCCCTAAAACATTAGGAAACCCAAATTTGGAAGTTTTGAGGTTCAAATATTCAAAATTTGAAACAACCTCAACCTAAACTTCTACTTAGTCTTCGTTAACCAATCCATCCTTGTTTTCAACATGAAAACACCCTTTGTATGTATACAAATGTATTTAAGGGTTTGAAATGGTTACCTAGACTCAAGGAGGTTCAAAGATGTCAAATCAGGCCTTCCGACCAAAATCAGCAACTTGGATCGATTGGAGTTGGGTTCCAATCGATTGAACCTTCTCGAATCGATCCACGGATCGATTCAGACTCCTGGATCGATCGGCTGATCGATCCAGCGTGCTTCTGCGGGAATTGCCGTTTGAATCGATCCATGGATCGATTCAGAACTCAATCGATCCATGGATCGATCGGATCCGATAGTTGCTGAAATTCCATTTCGGTCAACGAAACCCTAGAAAATTCTACAAAATCCAAAAATTATGAAATTTCGTGTAGACATTATTTAGGGCATACTTAATCATGGAAAAATAGTTTTCTGAAAATACATCATATTTTCAAAGATTGACACAAACTTGAAAACTTGCAAAAACTTTAGTGTTTTTCTTCAAGTTTGTGTCTAACTATTCAATGGTGATTACTATCAAAAGATAGCCTTCACCAAGGTTTTCCAAAAACATTTTAAAAACATTTTCAAAACCAATATCCCATCATGTTCCTTGGGCATAATGCACATGACTTGTACATTAGCTTTCCCAATGATGGGAAAACACATAACTATGTGTTTTGATGAATTTAAAACTCAAAGGAATGCACTAAATCAACATCTTGAGCTTTGTTCATCATCCTAACATCTCACTTGTATATAATATGCACTAAAACACATACAAGTCACCTTAGAGGTCTTTGTGAGATGTAAAATTTGGTTTTGCCCTATTCTAGGGATCATGCATATCTATCTAGGCATTTTAGAGATATTAGACATCCACCCAGGATGTCACTTGTCAATAAGTGTCGTTAAATGCCATTCGTCCTTAATTACAAGGAATTAAACTTAATGCATGATTATGTTATGGCATACATCAACAGAAAATAATTTTCAAAAGAAAATATCCTATTACTACATGATGTATGAATGTCATGACATGGTATTTTTGGATTTTTCATAATAAGTCATGAATGCAAAATCCAAATAAGATAAAATATGATGTCATGGCATATTATGAGCAAACAATCATGGCATGGTTTAGCATAAATAAAATATACCTAGATTACCTATCTAAGTATCATTAATCTTAGCTAATCCTAAAACTTAAACCCTAGATTGCCCTAAAGTGCTTCAAGAAAATGCCAAAGCCTAAGTTTGCATTTCTTATTCCCTTGATTAATTTATGCCAATTAAAATAAACATGTCCTCAAATGTTGGCATATTCCATTTTTCCTCAAGAGTAGCACTTTTAAATTTAAGGCCCGGATTGCCTTAAATTGCCTAAGAACATACCACAAACCCAACTTGATAGTTCTTATTAATTTTCCAATATGTGTCATTTAAGATAAAATCAATACTTCTCCAATTTGGCACATTTACTCTTTCAAGGAGTAATCAATAATTCCATTTCATTTTCAAAGGTTAATTAAAACCTTGAAAATGCTCCTTGAGTATCAATTTCCTCAAAGTTGGGTTAACTACCCTTCTAATCGGAGTTGACACTCTCTAACCCATCTATGGGGTAGAGAAGATGCTCCTAGGAACCCAACACCTATTGGTGCTCCTTGGATGCTCTAGGTACTCACTAGGGATAACTTCCCTAGATACCTTCCTAGTGACCTTGTTGGGCTTCTTAGAAGCCTTGGTCACATTTTCTAGGTCAACTCTAGGGATAACCTCCCTTGTGACCTTGTTTGTGACTTTCTTAGACTTCTTAGAAGTCTTAGTCACATTTATTGCAAAAATACTCTTAGGGATGACTTCCCTAGTATTTTTGGCTTGACCACTAGACCTAGGGTTTGTTCCATAACTATATGGAACTCTATGGTAAGGCACATCCTTCTTAGCCTTTGGTTTGTATCCCAAACCTCTATGGCCATTAGATGACCTTTGTGCTCCTAGACCTAGGTTATGCTCATTTTGCCCTAATAGGATATTTTCCATCCTTTTTAGGGTCTTTTCCATTTTATCAAGTCTTGACCTCAAGACTTGATTTTCTCTCACTAAGTCCTTAGTATTTGACCCATGAGCATTTTTGTTTCTAGGCTTGTATCTAAAATCCTTAGAGTTTTCGCCTAGATTTTTACCTACAATCCTAGCCTTAGATGTAGTAGTTTTAGCATGAAAAGCTATATGTTTTTCTTTAACACTATCATGCTTTCTATTGTCATGGTAAATAGCATTAAAATGATATACATTTGAACTATCATGCTTTTTACCATAATGTAGAGGAGTAGGCTCAATAAATGTTACCTTCTTCTTTACTTTAGAGGCTCCCCCTTGACTAGAGCTTCCTCCATGAGCCTTGACCATCTTCTTTCCCTTGGGGCATTGACTTCGGTAATGCCCTTTTTGTTGACACAAGAAGCACACAATGTGCTCCTTGCTCTTCTTTGTCCCGGGGGTGGTCTCCTTGGGCTTCTCCTTGCCCTTTTGTGCCACTTGGCCCTTCTTCTTGGCCAATTTAGGGCATTTGCTCTTGTAGTGCCCACTTTCCCTACACTCAAAACATATTATATGATTTTTATTTTTAATTGAAACATTTATACCTTCTTGTATAGGGATGACACTTGCTCCTCCATTTGATATTTCTTGAATTTCGGAGGTGGCACCATCTTCTTCTTCTTCACTTGACCCGGATGTAGAAGCTTCTCCTTCTTCTTGATCCGGCGTCACCAAGGATTGCTCCCCCTCAATCCTAGAGGTGGAGGCTTCATCATTTTGAATGTGAAACAAGGAGTATGCTCCCTCCTTGTTCCCTTCGGTGCATTCCCTTGAGGATGAAGCTTCTTGGATTTCCTCTTCTTCGGAGGTTGAGTATCTCTCAACCTCGGGGTCCTCCTCTTGGTCTTGCTCCAAAGAGTCACCCTCTTTGGATTCTTCATGATCTTGTACAGTGGAGGGGATCGCTTCATGAAGCTCAGCCAATTTGCTCCAAAGTTCCTTTGCATCTTCAAATTCTCCAATTTTGCAAAGAATGGTGCTTGGCAATAAATTGACCAAAAGCTTGGTCACATTGTCATTTGCCTCGCACCTTTGGACTTGCTCCGGGCTCCATTTGCTTTTCTTTAGAACTTTGCCCTTTGAATTTCTTGGAGCCTTGAAACCTTCCATTAGAGCAAACCATTGCTCTATCTCCATCATCAAGAAATTTTCAATTCTTGATCTCCAAGAATCGAAGCTTGCCGATGTGTATGGTGGAGCCACCCTTGTGTCAAATCCAAGTCCATCTTGGAATTGCATCTTGAAGTTGAGTTTGATAAAATCTTGAACTTGAAGAATTTGCTCCAACTTCTTCACCCTCTAGCTTTTCTTGTTATGCTTGACCCTTCCGGCGATGATTCCGGTGAAGAGCGGCCTTGCTCTGATACCAATTGTAGGATCGAAAAGAATTTAGATATCTCCACAATAGCATGATATTGTCCACTTTGGGCCTAAGCCCTCATGGTTTTGCTCTTGGACTCTCCCCAAAAGGCCTCATACCAATGGAGATATCTTTCTCTTATAAACCCATGATCTTTTCCATGTGTTTTCAATATGGGACTATGCTTGCAACCTTGCAACCCCAACAATCCCCCCCTCAAACAATGGACCATGGGCTTCCCACGTCCGATCCTTGACCCACCAGGTCTTCCTGCCCCTCGGTCTACCCGACCTACTAGGACTTCTTGCCCCTCTGTCTACCCGACCTACTAGGACTTCTTGCCCCTCGGTCCACCCGACCTACTAGGACTTCCTTGCCTAGCCGCAACTAGGACTTCCTGCCTGGTGTCTGGTCCTCTTGATCCAAACATAGGAGCCCCCACTTTCTTTATTCGAGGTCAATATTGTACTCACATGGTTCAATCAGACCATAACTCTTGTGCACAGTCGGCGGTTAAACCTTCTGGCAGTCCGGGCTCTAATACCACTTGTTAGGACCAAAAGTAGCTAGAGGGGGGGTGAATAGCTCTTCGCGTTCTCTCGGTGCTCGGCGTTGCTTGGCGTTGCTTGTTTCATCAAGAATATGCAGCGGAAAATACAGAAACAAATGCAACAACGCTAACACGGTTGGTTTACTTGGTATCCACCTCACAAGAGGTGACTAGTCCAAGGATCCACACCACGCACGCACCCTCCACTATGAAAACACTCCTTTTCGGTAACTACCGAGGGCGGAGAAGCCCTACAAGACTCTCAGTACAAGAAGAAAGGAAAGGGAAACAAAATACAAGCGCAAAGCTTACAATGAGTACAGAAAACCCTAACCCTAGCTTCTCTTCTTGCCTTTGATCCGCCTCTTGACTTGGAAAGCTTCCAAGATCCTTCAAGAACTGGCGATCTGATCTTTGAGAGCGCTGTGGAGGAGCTGGCGAGTAATCTGGAGTGAATCGGTGAAGTTTTCCGCAGCCCATGAACGCCTGCGGCTTAAACGACGCCAACGGTCGGATCCCGATCGATTCGAATGTTCCCAATCGATCGGGGAGGCTTTGGATCGATCCACGGATCGATCCAGAGCGCCTCTGTGCTCTGGAAACGCGCCTGGATCGATCCACGGATCGATCCAGCGCTTATCGCGCGAAGCAGCTCGTCCCAATCGATCCGATCGATTGGGACATCTGGATCGATCCACGGATCGATCTCTGATCGCTGGGACAGGTCTGGATCGATCCAGAGCCTGGATCGATCCACGGATCGATCCAGCACTTGGTTTTTGTCCAAAACCAAGTCCCAAATATCCCAAACCAACATCCGGTCAACCTTGACCTGTTGGTATGTCATGCCTAGCATCTAGTCACTCCCTTGACCTGCTAGGACTCCCTTACCAAGTGTCCGGTCAATCCCTTTGACCCACTTGGACTTTTCTCTGTGCCAAGTATCCAGTCAATCCCTTTGACCTACTTGGACTTTTCTTTCATGCCAAGTATCCAGTCAATCCTTTGACCTACTTGGACTTCCCAACACCAGATGTCCGATCATCCTTGATCCATCTGGATTTTCCCATGCCTGGCTTCACTCACCAGGACTTTCACCTAGCTTCACTCACTAGGGTTTCCATCTGCCTAGCTTCACTCACTAGGACTTTCACCTGGCTTCACTCACCAGGATTTCCATCTGCCTAGCTTCACTCACTAGGACTTCCTTCTGCCTGGCTTCACTCACCAGGACTTTTCTTCTGCCTGGCTTCACTCACCAGGACTTTCATTTAGCCTAACATCCCAGTTAGGACTTCCCAGTCAAGTATCCAGTCAACCTTGACCTACTTGACTCTTCTTCAATCAATATCTTATTGTCAAACATCTAAACCCAAACCAAGACTCAGCTTGGTTACCCAGGTCAACCTTGACCTGAGGGATATTGCACCAACAATCTCCCCCTTTTTGATGTTTGACAATACCACAATAACACTTACAATCCCATATGTAAGTTAGGCTAATCCCATAGCCTCATTCTTCATGCCACTAGGTAATGAAAGCATAAGTTAAGCTCTTCATTCTCCCCCTAAGAGGCAAACTCCTCTAGGTAATGAAAGCCTAACTTACTCCCTTTCATGAGTCCTTTCATTCTCCCCCTATGAGCTTCCCATAGGTAATGAAGGACTAAGCTTAACCATACATTCTCCCCCTATTGGCACACATCAACCCATCGTTGGACACACATCAACCCATGCTCCAATTCTGGGCACACTTCAACAAATCCATTTGTTGAAGACTCTCCCCCTGAAGAGTTGCTCATCGTTGTTCACAACATCACTCGTTGTGATCAACACGATAATGAAGGTCCCATACCCTTCATTTATCCTTAACTTCTCCCTCAATGTAGACAACTACCCAACCTTGAGCATTATCTACCACATGAGTGTCCACTTGAAATAATGAGGATATCCACTCCCCATTTCTCCCCATTTCAAGTTTAAATGCTCAACCTTGAGCAAGTTCACAACAGAAGGTTAACCACCTTCCAAGGTTCATGAAAAATAACTTTCATGTCTTTAAAGAGTCCCTTCCCCTAAAGACATGGTGGTAACTTCTGTCATTGCACCAACAATGACTTGGAATCCCTAAAACATTAGGAAACCCAAATTTGGAAGTTTTGAGGTTCAAATATTCAAAATTTGAAACAACCTCAACCTAAACTTCTACTTAGTCTTCGTTAACCAATCCATCCTTGTTTTCAACATGAAAACACCCTTTGTATGTATACAAATGTATTTAAGGGTTTGAAATGGTTACCTAGACTCAAGGAGGTTCAAAGATGCTGAAATCAGGCCTTCCGCCAAAATCAGCAACTTGGATCGATTGAGTTGGGTTCCAATCGATTGAACCTTTACAATCGATCCACGGATCGATTCAGACTCCCTGATCGATCGGCTGATCGATCCAGTGAGTCTCCTCGCGGGAATTACCGTTTGAATCGATCCATGGATCGATTCAGAACTCCAATCGATCCATGGATCGATCGGAGCTCGATAGTTGCTGAAATTCCATTTCAGTCATCAGAAACCCTAGAAAATTCTACAAAATCCAAAATTATGAAATTTCGTGTAGACATTATTTAGGGCATACTTAATCATGGAAAAATAGTTTTCTATGAAAATACATCATATTTTCAAAGATTGACACAAACTTGAAAACTTGCAAAAACTTTAGTGTTTTTCTTTAAGTTTGTGTCTAACTATTCAATGGTGATTACTATCAAAAGATAGCCTTCACCAAGGTTTTCCAAAAACATTTTAAAAACATTTTCAAAACCACTATCCCATCATGTTCCTTGGGCATAATGCACATGACTTGTACATTAGCTTTCCCAATGATGGGAAAACACATAACTATGTGTTTTGATGAATTTAAAACTCAAAGGAATGCACTAAATCAACATCTTGAGCTTTGTTCATCATCCTAACATCTCACTTGTATATAATATGCACTAAAACACATACAAGTCACCTTAGAGGTCTTTGTGAGATGTAAAATTTGGTTTTGCCCTATTCTAGGGATCATGCATATCTATCTAGGCATTTTAGAGATATTAGACATCCACCCAGGATGTCACTTGTCAATAAGTGTCGTTAAATGTCATTCGTCCTTAATTACAAGGAATTAAACTTAATGCATGATTATGTTATGGCATACATCAACAGAAAATAATTTTCAAAAGAAAATATCCTATTACTACATGATGTATGAATGTCATGACATGGTATTTTTGGATTTTTCATGATAAGTCATGAATGCAAAATCCAAATAAGATAAAATATGATGTCATGGCATATTATGAGCAAACAATCATGGCATGGTTTAGCATAAATAAAATATACCTAGATTACCTATCTAAGTATCATTAATCTTAGCTAATCCTAAAACTTAAACCCTAGATTGCCCTAAAGTGCTTCAAGAAAATGCCAAAGCCTAAGTTTGCATTTCTTATTCCCTTGATTAATTTATGCCAATTAAAATAAACATGTCCTCAAATGTTGGCATATTCCATTTTTCCTCAAGAGTAGCACTTTTAAATTTAAGGCCCGGATTGCCTTAAATTGCCTAAGAACATACCACAAACCCAACTTGATAGTTCTTATTAATTTTCCAATATGTGCCATTTAAGATAAAATCAATACTTCTCCAATTTGGCACATTTACTCTTTCAAGGAGTAATCAATAATTCCATTTCATTTTCAAAGGTTAACTAAAACCTTGAAAATGCTCCTTGAGTGTCAATTTCCTCAAAGTTGGGTTAACTACCCTTCTAATCGGAGTTGACACTCTCTAACCCATCTATGGGGTAGAGAAGATGCTCCTAGGAACCCAACACCTATTGGTGCTCCTTGGATGCTCTAGGTACTCACTAGGGATAACTTCCCTAGATACCTTCCTAGTGACCTTGTTGGGCTTCTTAGAAGCCTTGGTCACATTTTCTAGGTCAACTCTAGGGATAACCTCCCTTGTGACCTTGTTTGTGACTTTCTTAGACTTCTTAGAAGTCTTAGTCACATTTATTGCAAAAATACTCTTAGGGATGACTTCCCTAGTATTCTTGGCTTGACCACTAGACCTAGGGTTTGTTCCATAACTATATGGAACTCTATGGTAAGAGGGCACATCCTTCTTAGCCTTTGGTTTGTATCCCAAACCTCTATGGCCATTAGATGACCTTTGTGCTCCTAGACCTAGGTTATGCTCATTTTGCCCTAATAGGATATTTTCCATCCTTTTTAGGGTCTTTTCCATTTTATCAAGTCTTGACCTCAAGACTTGATTTTCTCTCACTAAGTCCTTAGTATTTGACCCATGAGCATTTTTGTTTCTAGGCTTGTATCTAAAATCCTTAGAGTTTTCGCCTAGATTTTTACCAACAATCCTAGCCTTAGATGTAGTAGTTTTAGCATGAAAAGCTATATGTTTTTCTTTAACACTATCATGCTTTCTATTGTCATGGTAAATAGCATTAAAATGATATACATTTGAACTATCATGCTTTTTACCATAATGTAGAGGAGTAGGCTCAATAAATGTTACCTTCTTCTTTACTTTAGAGGCTCCCCCTTGACTAGAGCTTCCTCCATGAGCCTTGACCATCTTCTTCCCCTTGGGGCATTGACTTCGGTAATGCCCTTTTTGTTGACACAAGAAGCACACAATGTGCTCCTTGCTCTTCTTTGTCCCGGGGGTGGTCTCCTTGGGCTTCTCCTTGCCCTTTTGTGCCACTTGGCCCTTCTTCTTGGCCAATTTAGGGCATTTGCTCTTGTAGTGCCCACTTTCCCTACACTCAAAACATATTATATGATTTTTATTTTTAATTGAAACATTTATACCTTCTTGTATAGGGATGGCACTTGCTCCTCCATTTGATATTTCTTGAATTTCGGAGGTGGCACCATCTTCTTCTTCTTCACTTGACCCGGATGTAGAAGCTTCTCCTTCTTCTTGATCCGGCGTCACCAAGGATTGCTCCCCCTCAATCCTAGAGGTGGAGGCTTCATCATTTTGAATGTGAAACAAGGAGTATGCTCCCTCCTTGTTCCCTTCGGTGCATTCCCTTGAGGATGAAGCTTCTTGGATTTCCTCTTCTTCGGAGGTTGAGTATCTCTCAACCTCGGGGTCCTCCTCTTGGTCTTGCTCCAAAGAGTCACCCTCTTTGGATTCTTCATGATCTTGTACAGTGGAGGGGATCTCTTCATGAAGCTCAGCCAATTTGCTCCAAAGTTCCTTTGCATCTTCAAATTCTCCAATTTTGCAAAGAATGGTGCTTGGCAATAAATTGACCAAAAGCTTGGTCACATTGTCATTTGCCTCGCACCTTTGGACTTGCTCCGGGCTCCATTTGCTTTTCTTTAGAACTTTGCCCTTTGAATTTCTTTGAGCCTTGAAACCTTCCATTAGAGCAAACCATTGCTCTATCTCCATCAACAAGAAATTTTCAATTCTTGATCTCCAAGAATCGAAGCTTGCCGATGTGTATGGTGGAGCCACCCTTGTGTCAAATCCAAGTCCATCTTGGAATTGCATCTTGAAGTTGAGCTTGATAAAATCTTGAACTTGAAGAATTTGCTCCAACTTCTTCACCCTCTAGCTTTTCTTGTTATGCTTGACCCTTCCGGCGATGATTCCGGTGAAGAGCGGCCTTGCTCTGATACCAATTGTAGGATCGAAAAGAATTTAGATATCTCCACAATAGCATGATATTGTCCACT
This sequence comes from Zingiber officinale, assembly GCF_018446385.1. Taxonomy (NCBI): domain Eukaryota; kingdom Viridiplantae; phylum Streptophyta; class Magnoliopsida; order Zingiberales; family Zingiberaceae; genus Zingiber; species Zingiber officinale. The sequence goes on along the minus strand of NC_056000.1, from coordinate 118,974,537 downwards.
TTGGGCCTAAACCCTCATGGTTTTGCTCTTGGACTCTCCCCAAAAGGCCTCATACCAATGGAGATATCTTTCTCTTATAAACCCATGATCTTTTCCATGTGTTTTCAATATGGGACTATGCTTGCAACCTTGCAACCCCAACAATCCCCCCCTCAAACAAAGGACCATGGGCTTCCCACGTCCGATCCTTGACCCACCAGGTCTTCCTGCCCCTCGGTCTACCCGACCTACTAGGAATTCTTGCCCCTCGGTCTACCCGACCTACTAGGACTTCCTGCCCCTCGGTCCACCCGACCTAATAGGACTTCCTTGCCTAGCCGCAACTAGAACTTCCTGCCTGGTGTCTGGTCCTCTTGATCCAAACATAGGAGCCCCCACTTTCTTTGTTCGAGGTCAATATTGTACTCACATAGTTCAATCAGACCATAACTCTTGTGCACAGTCGGCGGTTAAACCTTCTGGCAGTCCGGGCTCTGATACCACTTGTTAGGACCAAAAGTAGCTAGAGGGGGGGGGGTGAATAGCTCTTCGCGTTCTCTCAGTGCTCGGTGTTGCTTGGCGTTGCTTGTTTCTTCAAGAATATGCAGCGGAAAATACAGAAACAAATGCAACAACGCTAACACGGTTGGTTTACTTGGTATCCACCTCACAAGAGGTGACTAGTCCAAGGATCCACACCACGCACGCACCCTCCACTATGAAAACACTCCTTTTCGGTAACTACCGAGGGCGGAGAAACCCTACAAGACTCTCAGTACAAGAAGAAAGGAAAGGGAAACAAAATACAAGCGCAAAGCTTACAATGAGTACAGAAAACCCTAACCCTAGCTTCTCTTCTTGCCTTTGATCCGCCTCTTGACTTGGAAAGCTTCCAAGATCCTTCAAGAACTGGCGACCTGATCTTTGAGAGCGCTATGGAGGAGCTGGTGAGTAATCTGGAGTGAATCGGTGAAGTTCTTTCGCAGCCATCGAACGCCTGCAGCTATAAATGACGTCAACGGTCGGATCCCGATCGATTCGAATGTTCCCAATCGATCGGGGAGGCTTTGGATCGATCCACGGATCGATCCAGCACTTCGTACTGGAACAGCTGGATCGATCCACGGATCGATCCGGCGCTTATCGCGCGAAGCGCGTCCCAATCGATCCGCGATCGATTGGGACGAAGATTCTCGCACCGAAGCTCTCTGTTCGTTGGGGCAGGTCCGGATCGATCCACGGACGATCAGCTGGATCGATCCACGGATCGATCCGACACTTGGTTTTGTCCAAAACCAAGTCCCAAATATCCCAAACCAACATCCGGTCAACCTTGACTGTTGGTATGTCATGCCTAGCATCTAGTCACTCCCTTGACTGCTAGGACTCCCTTACCAAGTGTCCGGTCAATCCCTTTGACCCACGGACTTTTCTCTGTGCCAAGTATCCGGTCAATCCCTTTGACCTACTTGGACTTTTCTTTCATGCCAAGTATCCGGTCAATCCTTGACCTACTTGGACCAGATGTCCGATCATCCTTGATCCATCTGGATTTTCCCATGCCTGGCTTCACTCACCAGGACTTTCACCTAGCTTCACTCACTAGGGTTTTCCATCTGCCTAGCTTCACTTACTAGGACTTTCACCTGGCTTCACTCACCAGGATTTCCATCTGCCTAGCTTCACTCACTAGGACTTCCTTCTGCCTGGCTTCACTCACCAGGACTTTTCTTCTGCCTGGCTTCACTCACCTGGACTTTCATTTAGCCTAACATCCCAGTTAGGACTTCCCAGTCAAGTATCCAGTCAACCTTGACCTACTTGACTCTTCTTCAATCAATATCTTATTGTCAAACATCTAAACCCAAACCAAGACTCAGCTTGGTTACCCAGGTCAACCTTGACCTGAGGGATATTGCACCAACAATATTTTCTCTCTCCTCATCCTCTCTAGCCATGATCTTTCTCCCCCATCACACTCTTTTTTATTATTTTTTTTCTTATCACACTTTCTCTCTCATCATGCTTTCTTTTTCATCATACATTCTCTTTCCTCAATCTCTACCATCACACTCACTTTCCTTATTTTTTCTCATTACATTTTCTCTCTCTTCATCTTCTCTCATCATACTTTCTCTCTCCTCATCCTCTCTCATTATGCTTTCTCTCCCATCACATTCTCTTTTATCTTTTTTTTCTTATCACACTTTCTCTCTCATCATACTTTCTCTCTTTTAATTTTCCTCATCACACACTTTCTCCTCATTTTCTCTCATCACACTTTCTATCTCTTCATTTTCTCCTATCATACTTTCTCTCATCATATTTCTCTCTCCTCATCTGCTCTCATCATGCTCTCTTTCATCATACTCTCTTTTCTCATTTTCTCTCATCACACTCTCTTTCCTCATTAACCTGATACCATTAATAATGATGGGCTATTAATAAATTTTGGGTCTAAGATTTATAAGGGGTGTGATCCCCATTAGATTAGGATAAGAAACAAAATCTCATCTCATTCCATCCAAGAGAGACCCAAGAATCATGTTCCTAACTCCAATGGAAGACCTTGTCTATTGCATCTTCATCGTCTACGACATCCGAAACTAAAATCAAGACTATGACAACATTCTTGGATTCAGGTTCGATTTATGGATTTCAATGTTTACTATTTTATGTCTTCTTGCTATGTTATTAATCTTCAATAATATCACATGGCAAAAGGTTGCTCGATCACCTCAAGCATCCCTCATTGTCGACTCCACAGCGAAATAAAGGAACAATAAATCATGGTCATTGAATGACCACTCTAAATGGGAGAGATTTTATTCCTAAAAAATTATTCTTCCAAAAATATCTTCAACAATATCACAGTCCTATGTGTAGAATCATTTTATTTAATTTGGTTATATAAATAAACTAGTATCACTCATCAAGTTTTATATCATCTTGTCCTTCTCTCGACTTCATATAATGTCATTTAAGGTGCTCGAGTAGAAATTAGCGGTTTATAAAAGTTATATATATATATATATATATATATATATATATATATATATATATATATATATATATATATATATATATATTGTTGGTTGCTACTCGGAAAACCCAATGGCTCCACTGTACAAAAATTTTGTACGTGATCTGAACCTTTCCTAGCTACTATGTGTTCTTTTAAGTTAAACTTGTATCTCCTGCAAAACTTAACACGTTTGATTCCAAGTTTAACTTATATGTTCTTTTAGGTTTAGATTTGGATCTCCTGCGGAACTTAACACGTTTGATCCAAATCACCTAGGTTATAAATTCAATTAAATATTAGTTTCCAAAATTGGTTTCTAGTGCTGCATGGTGAGGCACTTGGCCTTCTTGGATATGGGAGCAACCACCACCGACTAGACAAAGCCTTTTAAGGAAAGTTAATATTTAATTTCCTTATATAACTCTAGGTTAACCAAAAGGAACAATCAAATCATAAGGAAAAAAGAAAAAGAACACAACATCGAAATTAAATTCAAAAAATAAGAATCGAATGCCTCTTGTATTTGGTATTTATACAAAGAAAAATTAACTAGTACGATGCGGAAATTAAATACTAGTTATACCTCTTCCTTGTATGCTAAAAACCTCGAGAGCTTCTGCCGTATCCCTCGCCTCCTCTTAGATGACGTGTGGGCGACGATCCTCCAAGACGAACACCACCCAGAAAGCTTCTCCTCCTTCTCTAGAATTCGGCCACCACCACCACAAAGGAGCAAAAGAGAGCAAAGGGAAGAGAGGGAGAGGGGTCGGCCACTTGATGATCTCCAACAACACAATATCAATTGTTATATTTTTCAAGGCCTCCCCTTCCCCCCTTTTTATATTAGTTTCCCAACGGAAAATTATGGAAAGAGTTTTATAAAAAATTAGACTCATTCTTATTTCCTTTTAATTTTTTTCTTTTTCTTTCCTTTTAATTAATCAATCCTAGATTGATTTATTAATTAAACAACTATTTGTTGATGTTTAATTATTTGACCGGCCTCTTGCTTGGGCACCAAGCAAGGTGGTCGGCTACTTATTAAAAGGGAAAGAAAGAAAAAAATTTTATAAAATTTAAAAGAAGAAAACTTCTAATAAAATTTTACAAATACTTTTTTTTTCTAATGTGGATATTAAAAGGAAAGTTTTAAAATTTAAAACCAAGTTTTAAAATTTAAAACATCTCTAATAATATTTCTTTTTAAAAGAAAGTTTTATAAATTTTACAACTCTCTTTTAAAACCTCGTGGCCTAATTTAAATTAAATTTTAAAATTTTTAATTTTCTACAAAGAGAAAATTTAAAAATTTAAAAACAACCTTCCTAATTTAAATATTACAGCCGACCCCCTTGCCCAAGGCAAGGGCCTGCCACTTCTAGAGAATATGTGGCCGGCCATTGCTTGGTCACCAAGCAATGAACCGGCCCCTTCTTGGACATCAAGATAGACTTTTCTTTGGATGAACTTGAGGCTTTATTGAGGCTACAACAGGGACCTAGAGGAGAAATTAGTTTTGACCTTCCGATGAGCTTGAGTATCCCGTGCTCGCCCTGAACACACAACTCAAGTTCATCGATAATAACTCATTCCACTAGAGAGTTATTACCGCACTACTGCACCAATCCCAAATTACATTATGGGCTCATTCTTATCATGAGTGTGTTAGTCTCCCTGTGTTTAAGATTACGAATGTCCACTAATTAAGTGAGTTACTGACAGCTCATTTAATTAATATCTAGCTCCAAGAGTAGTACCACCCAACTTTATTGTCATGTTGGACTAGGTCCACCTGCAGGGTTTAACATGACAATCCTTATGAGCTCCTCTTGGGGACATTCTCAACCTAGATAACTAGGACACAAATTCCTTCTATAATCAACAACACATACTATAAGTAATATCATTTCTCAACTTATCGGGCATATTGATTTATCGAGCTAAACCTCACCCTTTGATAAGTCAAAGAAATAAATATTAAATATACATGCTTGTTATTATATTAGGATTAAGAGCACACACTTCCATAATAACTAAGGTCTAGTTCTTTTACTAAGTCAGTACAAAAAGAACTTACCTAAATGATCCTACTCAATACACTTAAAGTGTATCAGTGTAATTTATTAGTCAAGATAAACTAATACTTAATTACACTACGTCTATTTTGATGGTTTGTTCCTTTCCATCTTAGTCGTGAGCAACTGTTTATAATTTATAGAGAACCGACAACATGATCTTCTAAGTATGACTCCACACTCCATGTTATCTACTATATAAATTAATTAAACAATTACATTTAACAAATAAATGTAAACATTTGACCAATGTGATTCTTTATTTCAAAATAAATGTGTATAAAAGCTAAATTTTTAAGTATACACTCCAATATTCTCCCACTTATACTAAAAGTCTAAGCTGTTATATCTGTTGCCATACATCTGATTCCCATCCCCCTCCACATGTCGATCAAAAGCTTTCGTTGGAAGGGCCTTAGTGAATGGATCTGCCAGGTTATCTGCTGATGCTATATTGGCGACGACAACTTCTCCTCGCTTGACGATGTCTCGTATCAGGTGGTACTTGCGCTCTATATGTTTACTTGCCTTATGGGCTCGTGGTTCCTTCGAGTTTGCAACTGCTCCACTATTATCACAATAAATTGTGACGATCTTGGGCAAACCAGGAATCACATCTAAGTCCATTAGAAAGTTCCTGAGCCATCTGACTTCTTTGGTATCTCGGAGGTCGCCACATACTCCCCATGGTTGAGTCCAGACGATCGCTAACACTCTCCATGCAATGGCTCCACCTCCTAAAGTAAACACATAGCCCGATGTAGACTTATTGTCCCTATCTAATTGGAAGTCCGAATCTGTAACCCGGAAAATCGTCTCCTTGGTAAACTAGCATATAATCTCTAGTCCTTCTCGGTACTTTAATATATGTTTTATTGCAGTCCAATGTCCTTGTCCAGGGTTACTTTGATATCTGCTAGCCATGCCCACGGTAAAACTATATCGGTCTCGTACACAACATTGCATACATAAGTCTTCCTACAGCATAAGAACCGCCTTCATGTCCTCAATCTCCTTTGATGTTTTTGGAGACATCTCTTTAGATAAGGCTACTCCATGCCTAAAAGGTAAGAAACCTTTCTTGGAGTTTTGCATGCTAAAACGAGCAAGGATTGTATCTATATATAAAGCTTGGGATAGGCACAACATTCTTTTCTTGCGATCCCTTATAACTTTGATCCCAAGGATGTGTGTACATTCTCCTAAGTCCTTCATATCAAATTGTTTGGACAATCATACCCTTACGTCTGATAATACCTTGACATTGTTGTCAATTAACAAAATATCATCTACGTATAGTACAAGAAATACCACCATGTTTCCGTTACACTTCTTGTATACACAAGACTCATCCGGACACTGAATAAATCCATATGACTGAATTACTTCATTAAACCGGATGTTCCAAGATCTTGAAGCTTGCTTCAGTTCATAAATGGACCGATTAAGCTTGCATACTAGATGCTCTTTGCCATTTTCAATGAACCCTTCTGGTTGCTTCATATGGATGTTTTCTTCAAGACTTCCATTAAGGAAAGCTGTCTTGACATCCATTTGCCAAATCTCATAATCCATATGAGCGACAATGGATAAGAATATCCGGATAGACTTAAGCATAGCTACCGACGAAAAGGTCTCCTCATAATCGATTCCCTCTTTCTGAGTGTACCCCTTCGCAACAAGCATTGCTTTGAAGGTTTCTACCTTCCCATCTGTCTCTCTTTTCCTTTTATAGATCCACTTGTATCCAATGACTTTTACACCATCAGGTGGTTCTACAAGCTCCCAGACCTTATTAGAATACATAGATTCTATTTCGGAATTCATTGCCTTTTGCCAAGATACTGCATCTATATCTTGGAGTGCTTCATCATATGTCCGAGGATCTAGTTCATGTTTGCCTGGGATCAAGTCCGAAGACTCACCCAAAAACATGAACCTCTCGGGCTGCCTTACAACCCTCCCACTACGACGAGGCACCGTCTGTGGTTGTGTATCATGTGCGACACGTGTTGCAGTCTCTTGTGGTACTTCATCTTGTACTGTTGGTACTGAAGTAGACGTGTCCTCTCTAAATTCTTCTAGAACAATTTTACTACTGGGCTTGTGATCCATTATATAGTCTTCTTCTAAAAACTGGGCATTGGTGCTAACAATGACCTTCTGGTCTTTAGGACTATAAAATAAACCGCCTTTCGTTCCTCTGGGATACCCCACAAACATACGGACTTCTGTACAAGATTCTAACTTATCAGCATCTTGTTTCAGCACATGTGCTGGACTACCCCAAATCCGAATATGTCTTAGACTGGACTTTCGTCCATTCCATAATTCTGTGGGAGTAGAAGATACTGATTTAGAAGGTACTAAGTTCAGAATGTGCGCTGCTGTTTCCAGAGCGTATCCCCAAAACGAATTTGGTAATTCTGAATAACTCATCATCGATCTAACCATTTCCATAAGAGTCCTATTCCTTCGTTCTGCCACACCATTCTGTTGGGGTGTACCAGGTGAAGATAATTGGGATTGAATCCCGGCCTCTGATAAGTAATTCCTAAACTCTCCTAAGAGGTATTCGCCACCACGATCAGACCGTAGTGTCTTGATACTTTTACCTAGACGTTTCTCCACATCAGCCTTGTACTCTTTGAACTTATCAAAGCACTCAGACTTGCGGTGCATTAGGTAAATGTATCCATATCTTGAATAATCGTCTATAAAAGAGACAAAATATTCAAAGCCACCTCTAGCCTGGATAGACATAAGACCATACAAATCAGAATGAACCAATTTTAACGCTTCTTTGGCTCTATACCCCTTGGCCTTAAAAGGTCTCTTGGTCATCTTACCTTCCAAGCAGGATTCACACGTTGAAAAGTTTTCCAACTCTAATGGACCCAAGAGTCCATCGGCTACAAGCCTTTGAATCCTACTTAAGTTAATATGACCAAGCCTTAGATGCCAAAGATGTGTTTGGTTCATTTCCGAAGGTTCTTTTCTCTTATTAGAGTTAGAAAATGTGTTATTAATTTCCATATTTTGCTTTGTGGGAGAAATTGGATTTAAAGTATATAAATTGCCAACCAATGCACCAGAATAGATAATCACTTTATTTCTCTTTATAACCATATTGTTACTAAAGGAAACTGAATATCCATCCAAATACAGTTTAGAAACTGAAATTAAATTCTTTCTAAAACTGGGTACATAAAGACAATTCCTTAAAACCAATTTTCTATTCCTATCAAATGATAAGTAGACGTCTCCCACTGCAACAGCCACCACCTTAGTAGCATTGCCCATGTAGACAGTTATCTTTCTATCAAATAGTCGCCGGGTTTCCTGGAACCCCTGCAAAGAATTGCAGACATGATCAGTGGCTCCCGTATCTACACACCAGGTGCTGGTAGATAACACCGCTAAACATGTTTTAACTACTAGAGTATGAGATATACCTTTATTGTTCTGTTTCCTACGAGGGCAGTCCACCTTCCAATGTTCAGTCTGCTTGCAAATAAAGCATTTGCCCTTCGGTTTCTTTATTCCGGCCTTTTGTCCTGCACCTTGAGGTTTATTCACCTTCTTTGCTGAGCCATTTTGTTTCTTCTTCTTCTTGCCTTTCGGCTTAGAAGTAGAACCATTTTCAGCATAGTGAATTTGAGAATGTTGACGAAACAACCCTTCGTTGCCTGAAGTTCTGTCAGAAGTTTCGCCAATGAATACATCCTTTTATTCATATTATAGTTCAGGCAAAAATGCTCAAAACTTCTGGGCAGCGTTTGGAGGATGATATCGACCTGGGTTTCCCCATCAATTTCCCCTCCAAGAACTTGTATTTCGTTTAAGTAAGCCATCATCTTGAGAATATGATCCCTCACGGGAGTCCCCTCAGTCATGGTGGCTGTCATCAGTTTTCTCATTGCCTCTTGCCTAGCTGCCCTATTCTGATGTCCGAAGAGTTCCTTGAGATTGTTCATTATATCATAGGCTGTTGGTAAGTCTTGATGCTGATGTTGCAATACATTTGACCTCGAAACCAAGATGTAACACCGCGCCATCTCATCAGCTTTTACCCATTTACTATGATGCTGAATCTCCTCTGGGGTAGAATCATTGCTAGGTGTTTCTGGGCATTCCTCTGACAGTACAAACTTATAGCCCTCAGCAGTTAAAACAATGTCCAGGTTTCTTTTCCAATCTATATAGTTGGGACCAGTAAGTCTATTTTCTTTTAGAATAATGGCCAGTGGGTTGAAAGTCATCCTTAGAATCACAAAATAAATTTTGGTCAGTACTCTAAATTTAGAATAATATTGATTCCTCAAACAATACTATTTTAAATTAACCAACACCTTAAAACATCATGAATTTTATATGCCACGATAGTGTGGACGTATACAAATTCAACATTTGTAAAAGGAGGGTATATCCCATTAATTTTATTATCTTGTCAACCTAACTTTTTGACAAATAAAATTAATAGTTGGTTTCCTTCGGTCACACAAATAATAGCAGTGACTCCGATGGGGAGAATACTATTAGACGTGCCTAAGTGTATACCATTACTTGACACTAAGTCCATTAATAAGATTGTGCCCCTTCCGATGGAGAAAATCACACGCTCTTAATTAATTTCCTATAGTCATCCGAAATGGAAGTTTGGTCTAGTGATCCGCAAACAAACTCATCTGATATGGAGGAAGACACTCAGAGCCAACGTGCAAGTTTGTTTGCATCACTTACAAACCAGTAATGGAGACCGTGGAATTCACTAAAATAAATTCCTCTCCCACTTAGTTATTTAAAGTGAGGAATTTTGATGATGCTAGCCTACTAACATGTACACTAACATTCACACATAGCACAATAGAAAAGCAATAAATAGAAAAACTAATTTTCAACTATTATGGCTTTTATCTATTATTGTCCTCCGTGTGTCGTCATCCCTAGCTGCTGTCATCTTTGGCCACCGCCACCGGGTCTAGTTGTCGCATCCATCTTGCTCCTTGTTCCGCTGCGCCACTCTGATCCTCAAAAGGTTCAACACCTTGCAAGATTCGATCCGCGACATAAATAGAATTTTACATTTTTCGATCCTATATTCCTCGAAGGAATGTACATGTAAACTAGATCGAACATAAAATAAAATTTACATCCATCGATCCTATATTCCATAAAAGGAATGTACATGTATTTAGATCAAAAATAAAATCCTAATAAAACTAAATACAGCTCCTGCTGTATTTTATAATACAATCATGCACACATAATAAATGCCCTTGACATGTCCAAGGTTCCAATCACACACATAATAACTATAAGCCATAATAGTTGGATCCTGCATCCACAAAGTTAGCACATCCTACTATTAACCTGCCTAAATTATGTATGACATGTGCATAATTAAACTAATACCAAATACACAGAGGCAAAATCCTAGCTCTGATATCAATTGATGGTTGCTACTCGGAAAACCCAATGGCTCCACTGTACAAAAATTTTGTACGTGATCTGAACCTTTCCTCGCTACCATGTGTTCTTTTAAGTTAAACTTGTATCTCCTGCGAAACTTAACACGTTTGATTCCAAGTTTAACTTATATGTTCTTTTAGTTTAGATTTGGATCTCCTGCGGAACTTAACACGTTTGATCCAAATCACCTAGGTTATAAATTCAATTAAATATTAGTTTCCAAAATTGGCTTCCAGTGCTGCATGGCGAGGCACTTGGCCTTCTTGGATATGGGAGCAACCACCACCGACTAGACAAAGCCTTTTAAGGAAAGTTAATATTTAATTTCCTTATATAACTCTAGGTTAACCAAAAGGAACAATCAAATCACAAGGAAAAAAGAAAAAGAACATAACATCGAAATTAAATTCGAAAAACAAGAATCGAATGCCTCTTGTATTTGGTATTTATACAAAGAAAAATTAACTAGAATGATGCGGAAATTAAATACTAGTTATACCTCTTCCTTGTATGCTAAAAACCTCGAGATCTTCTGTCGTATCCCTCGCCTCCTCTTAGACGTCGTGTGGGCGACGATCCTCCAAGACGAACACCACCCGGAAAGCTTCTCCTCCTTCTCTAGAATTCGGCCACCACCACCACAAAGGAGAAAAAGAGAGCAAAGGAAGAGAGGGAGAGGGGTCGGCCACTTGATGATCTCCAACAACACAATATCAATTGTTATATTTTTCAAGGCCTCCTCTTCCCCCCTTTTTATATTAGTTTCCTAACGGAAAATTATGGAAAGAGTTTTATAAAAAATTAGACTCATTCCTATTTCCTTTTAATTTTTTCTTTTTCTTTCCTTTTAATTAATCAATCCTAGATTGATTTATTAATTAAATAACTATTTGTTGATGTTTAATTATTTGACCGGCCCCTTGCTTGGGCACCAAGCAAGGTGGCCGACCACTTATTAAAAGGGAAAGAAAGAAAAATTTTTTATAAAATTTAAAAGAAGAAAACTTCTAATAAAATTTTACAAACTTTTTTTTTCTAATGTGGATACTAAAAGTAAAGTTTTAAAATTTAAAACCAAGTTTTAAAATTTAAAACATCTCTAATAATATTTCTTTTTAAAAGAAAGTTTTATAAATTTTACAACTCTCTTTTAAAACCTCGTGGCCTAATTTAAATTAGGAAAATTTTATAAATTTTTAAAATCTCTCTTTTTACAAATTATAAATATATGAGGAAATTTAAAAATTCAAAAACAACCTTCCTAATTTAAATATTGCGGCCGGCCCCCTTGCCCAAGGCAAGGGTCTGCCACTTCTAGAGAATATGTGGCCGGCCATTGCTTGGTCACCAAGCAATGAACCAACCCCTTCTTGGACATCAAGATAGACTTTTCTTTAGATGGACTTGAGACTTTATTGAGGCTACAACAGGGACCTAGAGGAGAAATTGGTTTTGGCCTTCCGATGAGATTGAGTATCCCGTGCTCGCCCCGAACACACAACTCAAGTTCATCGATAATAACTCATTCCACTAGAGAGTTATTACTGCACTACTGCACCAATCTCAAATTACATTATGGGCTCCTTCTTATCATGAGTGTGTTAGTCTCCCTGTGTTTAAGATTACGAATGCCCACTAATTAAGTGAGTTACTGACAACTCATTTAATTAATATCTAGCTCCAAGAGTAGTACCACCCAACTTTATTGTCATGTTGGACTAGATCCACCTGCAGGGTTTAACATGACAATCCTTATGAGCTTCTTTTGGAGACATTCTCAACCTAGATAACTAGGACACAGATTTCTTCTATAATCAACACATACTATAAGTAATATCATTTCCCAACTTATCGGGCATATTGATTTATCGAACTAAACCTCACCCTTTGATAAGTCAAAGAAATAAATATTAAATATACATGCTTGTTATTATATTAGGATTAAGAGCACACACTTCCATAATATTAAGGTCTAGTTCTTTTACTAAGTCAGTACAAAAAGAACTTACCTAAATGATCCTACTCAATACACTTAAAGTGTATCAGTGTAATTTATTAGTCAAGATAAACTAATACTTAATTACACTACGTCTATTCTGATGGTTTATTCCTTTCCATCTTAGTTGTGAGCAACTGTTTATAATTTATAGAGAACTGACAACATGATCTTCTAAGTGTGACTCTACACTCCATGTTATCTACTATATAAATTAATTGAACAATTACATTTAACAAATAAATGTAAACATTTGACCAATGTGATTCTTTATTTCAAAATAAATGTGTACAAAAGCTAAACTTTTAAGTATACACTCCAACATATATATATATATATATATATATATATATATATATATATATATATATATATATATATATTAGAAATGTTTTCTCTAATGGGCCTAGACGGTAAATGAACCAAGTGTTCATGAATAAGTTTGGTGTTCGATTTGATAAAGACTTATTTATGTTCGTTAAATATACATAAGATTAATTAAACAAACAAGTTTGAACAACTCGTTAAGCTAAATAAACCAGCTTGAATATATATATATATATATTCAGCTCGTTAACGTTCGTGAACAATATTCGTTGCTCATGAACAATGTTCGTGAACAATGTTCACGAAACATATTTATTAATAAAACTCTTTTCAATATGCTAATTAAATAATAAAATAAATAAATAAATAAATTTAAATTATCAATCTTAATAACCAATTAAACAATTAAAAGTTTCAAACAATCAAACAAGCTTGAATTGAGAGTTTGATAATATTTAAACGAACTAAGCTCAAGCCAAGCTCGAATCAAACTTAATTGAGAACTTGATAATATCTAAATAAATCAAGCTCAAGCCAAACTTCAAATAAGCTCAAATTCATACAAAATAAACTAAGTTAAACTTGAACATTTATTTCAAAAATTTAATTCATTTTAAATTCGACTCAATTCGATTAAATTATTTTATCAAATAAATTTAAATATTTCAGTATGACTCGGTTCGATTGAACTTGATTTGATATAACTTGACTTATTTATTGCCCTAAATGGGCCTATCAAAAGGTTTGGGGAGGTTCCGTGCTGCCGCACGCACGTGCTTTTAGCATGAGAACTTGAGATATCTCCAACTCCAACCGAACGCTGGATTCGCTTGATATAGCGAACTCTTATCGCCTCGCCACGCCTCTATCCCTCTTGCCGCTTCCCTCCCGTTTCTAGGGTTTGTGTTTTTGCCCTCATCGCGAGGCTTCGATCCGCAAAGATGATGCAGCCGGCGGGAGGGATGGGTCAGGGTGCGATGGGCGACCAGCAACACCAGGGGCAGCAGTGGGCTTCGATGCCTCCGCCGCCGTCGCAGGCTCAGTATTACCAGATGCAGCCGCCGCCGCCGATGTGGAACAACCAGCCCTCGCAGGTGCCCCCGCCGGTGCCGTACCATGCTCCTCCGCAGGTGCCGTACCAGGCTACTCCGCCGGTGCCTATGATGACCTCGGCAGTGCCGCAGCCGGCGTCTGCAGATGAGATCCGGACGCTGTGGATGGGTGACTTGCAGTACTGGATGGATGAGAATTACCTCTATGGCTGCTTTGCCCATACTGGAGAGGTCGCACTTCCTTCTCTCTCCTCATTGGTTGAATATTTGTCATTGGCTAATCCCTTCCCTTCCTAGGGTTTCACTCTCTGATTTGTTCTTTCTTGTTGCACAGTCTGGCTGATTTTGATGTATAACTTATATGTTTTGCAATCGTAAATGTAACACTACTGGTGGATCAAGAAGTTTTTTTTTTTTTGCATTATTTCTGCTGTGTGTAAATTATATTTTATCTGACCTGCTGAAATTGTTTCTCATCGGCTTGGGTTATATGTGTTATAAATGTTTAGTTACTTAATTCTTTTATCAGAAACCTCTTTTTTCTCATTTCAATTTGAATTCGTTTGTTCTCTCTATAAGAACGGTTTCATACACGTAGCTGGTCAACAAAATTTGTTTTTGTTTTGCGAATAAATCAATAATGAATAGTTTTTTTTGTAATTGTGTCTATTTTTTTTTACAGTAACTGATGAAATTCATGATACTTCATTTTAGTTATGTTATTTTCTTAAATTTACATTGTCTTAATAAGAACTTAGTTTGTTCTTTCATGATTCATTTGCCCTTATCCTTTGAATAAGAATTGCGAGATCAACAAGCTGTCAGTCTCAGTAAATTGAGCCATGGAAATCTCAGTTTCTCCTTTACCTTTCTAATTGTTGTTTACTTGGAGGGAAGGAAATAGAAAGAAATTGAAATAGTTTTAGTGAAGAAAGGAGAAAAGAAATGAACTTTCTTATCTTATTTCCATTTTACTTCATATATTTTGCTTGCTTAGGAGGAACTAGATGTTGAGAAATATTCTACCTTGCTTATTTGTGTTCATTAACTTTCTTATCTTCTGCCACAGCCTTGATTGTTGTTTGAATCCTCAATTTCCTTTATCTTTTTCTTGTTTAAGTACTCAAGACATTGTATTCTACCAATGGTTTAAAAAGGTTACCAACTGGTTCACTTCATCATGAATAATGATGCCCTACATAGGGCCTTCTTACAAGATACACAACCAACAAATTAGAAGTGGCCACATATAGTATAATCATGCTTGGTTTCAGTAACCAGCCAATTTGTTTATGAGAAAATTTATGCTGTAATCATGTTTGGTTTCATTAACCAGACAATTTGTTTATGGGAAATTTTTTATTATTCCCTGTCATAGATGAGCCAGACTTCTTGATTTGTTTACACCATGTTTGTTGAGTAAGTTTCTTATGTTATGTGAATTTAATTATTTGTGTTCATGTTTTGTGTGCACTAGAATTTGAGGCCAAGATGCCTTTTCTTCCACTTGGGTGATTCATTTTCATCCTCAATTTAATTATAATTTGTATTTTAGTTTACATAGGATATTGTGCTCTAATTTTGACATTACCTACTATTATATTGTGGATTTGTCACTTATTAAAGGAATCATACTTGTGTTTCAAATGATAGAACATGACTATGATCCACAATTGTATGACTAGATTGCAGTGTTCTAAATGACAGACGAGGCGGTCGCCTAGGCACCACCTAGGCGAGAGGCGGGCATCAACCACACCGCCTCAGGCAGTGCTTTAGGCCGTAATTGATGGTCGGTGGAATAGCGATTATTCCGCGGTCTGACGAGAAGGCGGTTTGAGAAGAAGGCAAGAAGTGATAACCTCTGTTCTCCAAATCTTTCCAAAAATATGAAAATTTTTATTTAATATTCGAGGATTATTCTTCAAACACCTAAACGCATATTTATATAGACTCCAACCCTAAAACTTAAATAAAGGAAAGAAATCCTAATATATGGACTACAATTTCTAACTTATAAAGAAAGGAAATAAATTCTAAAAGAAAGAAAATATTATTAATAGACTCACAATTCTAAAATTTCTAAACAGACTCAAATCCAAAAAAAATAGAAAAGACAGAAATTACCAAAAATACTTAAAACACTAAATATACCTTAAATACCAAAAGAATAAAAATTATCAAAAATAATAATAAAAATCTTCGGATCCTCTTGCGTTATTAACTCATCTCTTTCCGCCACAGCTATGCCTCAAACTGCCATGGTCGTCATCGCTATCGCAGTTTTGCCACTGCGGCACATCCGTACTTGTCACATGAGCCTGGACGCATCGTTCGAGCCTAGCTATGGGCCTAGAAGTGTCTCGAGCCTGGCAATGGACCCAGACTTGTAGCCCAAGCCCGAGGCATCTCTCATGCTCGGTGACGGGCCCGAACATGTTGCTCGGCTGAAATAGGGTATGCGAGTAAGTTGTAAGTTAAAGTTTAATTAAATAACTTTAGCATAATAATTTTAATTAACTCTTAGCTATAATTGGGATAATTTAAATAGATTTAATTAAAGTCTAATAAATTTATCCCATTATATATATATATATATATATATATATATATATATATATATATATACATTTTATTTTTAAATATTTAGATTAAATTTTTAATTACTATATTTTATTAAAAGTAAATATTATAAAGAATAATAATTGTTTATAATATTATGTATAAAAAATAGTAAAAAAAATTCAACCGCCTAGGTGGTAGGCGGTCACTTACCGCCAGTGCCTACTGCCATTTATAACACTGCTAGATTGTGATAGATCCTTCTAGTGCTGTATGTTTTGCATGAGAGGGAACTTGGATATGAAATGCATATAGCTTGCTGTGTTCTAGTTTTTTATATGAATCTTTACCAATTTACTTTTGCCTTTGAAAGTTTTTTTTTCATCTTTTGCTTCTTTCTGCGATTGCATAAAGCTGCTTCTCTTTTGATACATATAATTTTGTATTGGAGATAATCTGACTTGTGATCACTCACTAAATGACAGGTTGTTAGTGTAAAAGTTATTCGGAATAAGCAGACTGGGCAATCTGAGGGTTATGGTTTTATTGAGTTCATAACCCATGCAGCAGCTGAACGAGTTCTTCAAACTTACAATGGTCAAATGATGCCAAACATTGAGCAAACTTTCAGGCTTAATTGGGCAACATGTGGCGCAGGCGAGAGACGAGGAGATGATGGTGTTGACTACACGATTTTTGTTGGTGATTTGGCAGCAGATGTTACAGATTACTTGTTACAAGAGACATTCAAGAATCGATATCCATCAGTTAAGGGTGCAAAAATTGTGACTGATAAACTTACTGGGCGCTCTAAAGGCTTTGGCTTTGTTAGATTTGGGGACCCGAATGAACAATCAAGTGCTTTGTCTGATATGAATGGAGTTTATTGTTCAACAAGACCTATGCGAATTGGTCCAGCTGCTAACAAAAAGAATTTGGGTTCTCAACAATATTCTGCTGATGGTGAGTAAAAGTGATACCATTTTACTACCTTTTTTCCTGTAATTTTGCTATCCAGATGCTTTCCCATGTTTTATTGAGTTAGACCTGTTGTTTCTTTGATGGTTCCATTTCTTGTCTTGTAATTTATTCTTTGAAAAGTGTCTAGTTTGAAAGAGAAAATTGTTGAATGTTACGCTTTGATTTCCCCCACTCTTATTCACTTGAATTATAGCAAAGTATTTCTCCAATTGATGTTCCTTCCTGCATGCACTTTTGTGAAATTTAGGCTCCTTTACGCATAGTTCTAGAAAAGACTTATATAAAGACTCATGTTGTCTCAGAGCAGGATGCCATGTGCCTTCATATAGGGCTTGGAATTGACTTCAGCTGAGATCCATATCTCCCCATTTAGGTCAGTGTTCTTGATTATATATAACAGCTTGGTCCTTTCATGTTTGTGGCAGCTTTTGCTACTTTCCCTTCTAGTAAGAGTGTTAATTTCCAAAATCTATCTACGCTCTTAATTTACTTCAGGATCTTATTCTGTGGCATCTTCTGCTACATTTCCTTTTAATTTCAATGGTTTATTCAAAAGCTGTGTATGCTCCCGCTCTTTAGGCTGGGCACTTTAATAGGGGTTTCCATTCCATTTTGCAATTAAAATTGGTAGGCCATCCCCACCTCTTGGGGCATGATAGAGGAAGGTGTGGTGGTTGAGCTATGATAATGTAAGCATATAAAAAATTTATTAATGTGTTTTGAAGTTTTAAGTTTGTATTGAATTTTACCCTGAGCAAGAGGACGGAGTTCACATTTTGCATCCCCATTTGGATTTTCATTCAAGATCTGCCCAGGTTATGTGGCAGTGCAGCACTAATTGATGCATGAAATTGTTGCCTAAGTACTAAAAATTAAGAAATATTAACTGCATCATTTTACATGAATACAATGAATTAAGTTTTGTTGCACAAAGTAGTATAACCATCACATGATCGTACAATTAAATGGCAACTAATATGTATTCTCAGATGATATAGATAAAGGTATATTTGCAACCTTGGAGGAGCCTTGTTGGTTTATTCTATTGAAAACACTATAGGTTGCCATGTTCAAGTTTTCACCTTGGATGATGATCAAGATGCATGCAACACATGCCCAAGTATAATAATCTTCTCAGATTACTAAGTACAAACTGAATTCGTTTTCTAGTAATGTATCACCAAGATTGGTTTCTTCCAGGGCAAAAGTTCATATGCATAATGTCTACCCAAATGATTTGGGGAAGTTTTCTTCAAGAATTCATGTGTTCTTATTTGCAGGTTCTAACCAGAATTTTCAAGGAGTTGAATCTGACAATGATCCAAACAATACCACTGTGGGTGTTTTTATTGTTTCTTTTTTTGGCAAATAATAGAAGGTAATTGTGCAACCAATTTTGATCATTACTACCTTGGCTTTTAGATATTTGTTGGTGGACTAGATCCAAATATCACAGATGACCTGCTGCGGCAAGCTTTCAGTGTTTATGGGGAGTTGCTATATGTTAAGATACCTGTAGGCAAGCGTTGTGGGTTTGTGCAGTTTGCCAACAGGTTTTGCTTTCAAGAATAACATTATCATTTTACCATATTATTTTTGTTCCTCTGGTATTCACATTTATGTCTATGCTTGATTTGATTTTTTAGGGCCAGTGCAGAGGAGGCTTTGAGACAACTAAATGGAACACTGTTGGGTGGCCAAAATGTCCGACTTTCTTGGGGTCGTAGTCCCGCAAATAAACAGGTTTCAGTAGTTCTCAGCTTGGTTAAAATTGTTTGCAGAGTATTCTAGACCACAAATCATCATAATTTGCATTCTTCTCATAACAGCCACAACAAGATCCCAATCAGTGGAATGGAAACTACTATGGATACACACAAAGCTACGAGACATATGGATATGCCCCTGCACCTCAAGATCCTAATACATATGGATATGCTGCCTATGCTGGGTACAACTATCAGCAACAACAGCCACAGGTTAGCAGTGTCTTGTTAATATCGTCTTAACATATAGAACTATTCTAGTAGTTAATAAGCATTTTCATAGTAGTATGGCATGGTAGGTGGAAAATTTGATATGTAAGTTCCTGATTGCATCTCAAATCCTCAAACGATGTTGTGCAAATGCATACAATAAAGACACTATACTCAGATTCTTATGGGGCATCTAGTGATTGTTATGCTTAATTTAACTTGTAGCTCGGCATTTTGAGGCTTGATTTTTTTTTCAGTGTAGCCAAGGAAATTTTATATATATTTTTAGTTTCTTTATACCTTTATAAATTTCTTTGGAACAAAAACTACATTGTTAGCTAGAAGAATGTTCATATAATAATTGGTGATTGATCTTGCTATGCCTTCCATCTTAAACTTCATCTAGAAGGAACTAACTTTTGTCTTGCCATGCAGTG